>NC_090922.1:933619226-934298969 GCF_040938575.1 Ambystoma mexicanum
GAAGAACAAGTTACTTACCCCAGGTAACGTTCTTTCGAAGGGATTGTGTCCTCCGACGTATTCCTCATCTTAGATATCTCCTTCCAGCTCTGCTGGCCTCGGAAATTTTTTTCTCTAGAGGGCGCTGCGCGTCGACGTCCTCTGAGTCGATGTCCCTCGACAGCCGCCGTGTCGACGTCATCCTGCCTATAAAGGCCGCGCGCAGCGTCTGTTGCTCAGTTCCGTTTTTCCACGCTTACTCAGTGCCTCGGAATACCGTTGCTCAGTTTTGTCAGGTTAAACCTATTTACCTCGAGTTATTCGATCCGTACTCGATGGCTTCTTCGTCGGAACCGACAACTCCTCGATCCGGCTTCAAAAAATGCTGAGATTGTGGGAAAAAGATGTCGCTGACTGACCCTCACAGAGTTTGTCTGTGGTGTTTGGGAGCTGAACACCATTGTTCGGAGTGCGAGGACTGTATGTCCATGACAGCTAAGACCCTGAAGGAGCGTAGGGGGAAGCTGGAGAAAGGTAAGACTTTTAAAGCTTCTTCTTCGTCGACGAAGTCGAGACATTCGTCTCCTCGTCACCATTCGCGCTCCAGGTCTCGGAGTGGGTCCCATCACTCCTCGAGATCGAAGCACTCGAAGAGGAGACGTCGAAGATCCCCTTCTCCGTCTTCCTCTTCCTCTGTTTCGCCAAAGAGAATCCCTTGCCCCACGAAACATAGTTCCCGGGCTGAATGGGAGGAATTCCGCAAAAATATGATGAGCGTCTTCGAGAAAGCGGCCTCGACCCCCTCGAAGACTGCAGAGAGCGATGCTCTGGTCGAAAGACCCGAAGGTCAAAAACGCCGCGAGTCGTAGTACCCGGCGAAGGAAACCTCTCGAGCGCGTCTTGAACCCTCGAGTAGGACTATGACCTCCAAACCTTCCTCGAAGGTTCCGTCGACGCCGTCGACGAAGGTTCCGTCGACGCTGAGGTCGGTGTCTTCGACGCCGTTGTCGAAGGGACCTTCGACACACGGGTCTGTCGACTCAACGCCAGCTTCGACACCGGCGTCGACGCCAAGAAAAGTCACGGTTACGACAAACCCAGTGACGATCCCCAGGTCCTCGATGACGATGGCTTCGAGATTGTCGAGCAGAATCCCAATTCTGTCGAGGTCATCAAGGCCTCCGCCTTTGTTTTCGACGCCACGCTCGAAGCCTTCGGCGTCAACGACATCGACGTTTTCGAGGCCGATTATGACAAGTTCGGCACCCTCTGCCTTGGAAATGGGGTTTACACCCTTTATGAGTTCAGAACAATTGAGAACTATGTCCTCAATTATGGAAGAGGGTGAATTGTCTGAACAGGAAGACACATTTGAGTTGCAGGGACCTGTAACCCCAATTAGAGAGGAATTTTCCTCTGAAGAACGCAGGTTAAAGGATCTTCATGATTCCTTACATGTGGCAAGTGGGTTAGACACTTCCCCTGAAGTGGAGTTTGCTAGGCCAGACCCGGGGGAGCATGCTGAAACCCCCTATAGAGCCTTAATGACCAGGATCACAGAGTTTATGGGGTGGTCTGCACCTTCACAATCTTTCCAACAAGATGACCTCACGGATATTCTTGACAAAGGCCCACAGGAGGATCCTGTGGTGCCTTTTCATAAAGCTCTTCAGAGGAAGATTATGACGAACTGGGAAACCCCAGATGTCGTCCCGGCAGTAAATAAAAAACTGTCTACAAAACACAGGGTACCCTCTACAGACCCGGAGTTTTTGTCAAAACACCCATCCCCAGAAAGTCTGGTGGTACAGGCAGCATCTTCTACCGATGTCAAGACGGCTTATCCTACCGTCCCACAGGACAGGGACGATAAAAAATATGATGCTATGGCAAAGAAAGTTTTTTTCAGCATGTAGCATGGCGTTAAAATCTGTTAATGCTACTTGCACCCTTGCTAGATTCAGCCATACACTTTGGGAGTGTGCTTCTACAGCGGCTGACTGCATCCCGTAGGGAGAAGAAAGGGATGCGTTCCTGAATATCATACAGGACGGTAAAGACGCTATGTGCGAATCCCTCCAGACGGGCATTGATTCGGCTGACAGTATCAGCAGAGCAATGGCGGCAAGTACAACAACCAGGAGATTCGCTTGGTTGAGAAAGTCTGGTTTTGCCCCAGATGTGCAAGCCAGGCTCTTGAACATGCCATTCGATGGCTCTTCTTTGTTCGGGAAAAAGGCGGATGACAGTTTAGAGAAACTGCAAACTTCAAAAGCAGCAGCAAAATCCCTAGGCGCTGCAATCCGTCAGACACCTTTTTGTCCCACAGGAACCTCTGCGAGGGGCAAGTCTTTTCGCTTCTACTCCGCATTCGGAAGAGGTAGAGGACGACCGGCTCAAAGGGGACAAAGAAGAACTACCCGAGGTGGACGGGGTAGATATTCAAAAGCCGCAGCAACAGCAGGTGCCTCTTTACCATCGGCATCTGCATCAGCCGCCCCAAAACCACTCTGAGGACTTCCCTCACAGGACACCTGTAGGAGGCAGGTTGACTCAACATCTGGCGGTATGGCAGGCTATCACGTCAGATGCTTGGGCATTGGAAACAGTTGCCCAAGGTTACTGCCTGCCTTTCCTACGCATACCTCAGAGTCATCCACCGGGGATCAGCTCTCAGAAAGCTCCAGATCCGCTCCTCTTGCAGGAAATTTTGGACCTGCTAGAGAAAGGTGCCATAGAACCGGTACCTGTAGCGGAGAGGAACAAGGGCTGGTACTCCCCTTACTTTCTCATTCCAAAGAAAGACGGAGGACTGAGACCCATCTTGGACTTGCGAGAATTGAACAAATTCCTCAGGAAAGACAAATTCAAGATGGTCACTCTTTCTCAGATCCTCCAGGCCCTTCAGTTCCAGGACTGGTTGGTATCTCTGGTCCTTCAGGACGCTTATTTCCATGTGCCTATCCATCTCAAACACAGGAAATACCTGAGGTTCGCAATTGGCAACTCTCACTATCAATTTTGAGTGCTGCCATTTGGGCTGACCTCCGCCCCGAGGGTCTTCACCAAGTTAATGTCGGTAGTGGCGGCAAGTCTAAGGAGGGAAGGGATTCACGTCTACCCCTACCTGGACGATTGGTTGATCAGGGCTGTTTCTTCGGAACAAGCTCAGATCCAGCTAAATCACGTGTGCCACTCCCTTCACAAACTGGGCTTCTCCCTCAATTTAAAGAAGTCACAAATGATACCATCGCAGAGACTCCAGTTCATAGGAGCGATCCTGGACACTTCCCTGGGAAAAGCCTCGCCACCAGAGGTGAGGGCTCAAGATATTCTACAGATGGTTACCAAGTTCCAAGATGCCCAACGTCTCCCAGCCTTCGACTTTTTGAGGTTGCTAGGCCTCATGGCATCCTGCATTTTCCTAGTGCCAGAGGCTCGCCTGAGAATGAGATCCCTCCAGTGGGCACTGAGGACTCAGTGGTCACAATTCTCAGGGAGAATGACAGATCTTCTTCAGGTTCCCGACAGGGTGGCTCGAGACCTTCAGTGGTGGGCCTGTCAGGAGAAGATTCTGAAAGGAGAACATTTTTGGCAACCCTGGCCGGAGATAACAGTAGTCACGGATGCCTCACTCACGGGGTGGGGAGCCCACGCCAACGACTTGACCATCAGCGGTCGTTGGTCTCCATCGGAGTCCAGACTACATATCAACCTGTTAGAGCTGAGAGCCATCAGACTTGCGCTGAAGGCGTTCCTGCCAGCTGTACAAGGGAAACACGTCCTGATAATGACGGACAACACGGTGGCCATGCATTACCTCAACAAAAGAGGAGGCGTAGGATCACTACCCCTGTGCAGAGAGGCGATGCAGCTCTGGTTTTGGGCAATCCAAGAAGGAATCTCTCTATCGGCAGTTCACCTAGCCGGAGAGAAGAACTTGACAGCGGACGCTCTGAGCAGGCAGAGCACAGTCTCCCACGAGTGGGAGCTAGCTCAGGAAGTCCTTCAAGAGATCTTCGCCCTTTGGGGAACCCCTCAGGTGGATCTGTTCGCCACCAGCCTCAACAGGAAATGCGATCTGTTCTGCTCAAGGGAATTTCCCCCGAGAGGAGCTCTGGGAGACGCGTTCATAGTGGACTGGGAGTTTCCGCTTCTGTACGCGTTCCCACCGGTCCCTGTCATTCCTCAAATGATCAGGAGGTTGAGAATATTCCGGAGAACCATGATCCTAATTGCCCCGGATTGGGCCAGGAGAACGTGGTACCCGGACCTTCTAGACTTGTCCATCTGTCCTCCAATTCGACTTCCACTCAGAGAGAACCTACTCTCACAGAAGGGAGGTCAGGTTCTCCATCCAGACATCAAAACCCTCAACCTTCACGCTTGGCTTCTGAAAGGTTGAGGTACAAGGATTGGGACCTCCCTGATGATGATATGGAGGTGTTGCTTTCGGCAAGGAGGCCAGCAACAAAGTCTTTATACCGCTGCCGTTGGAACAGATTTTGCAGCTGGTGTAGAGAACAAAATATCGACCCTTTTTCATGCGGTACACCAATGGTTTTGTCCTTCCTACTATATTTGGCGAAGTCAGGCCTTCAAGTTGGCACCATTAAGGGCTATCTCGCAGCGCTATCCATCTTTAAGCGCACTGCGGAAGAACCATCCTATTTCAAGTTACCCTTGGTAATACAGTTTCTAAAGGGGTTAACCAATGTTTATCCCCCCAAGACCATTCCAAGTTCCCCTATGGGATTTAAACTTAGTCCTAACTTTCCTGATGGGCACACCTTTCGAACCACTCCATTCTTGTTCGTTAAGATTCCTTACCCTTAAAACTGTTTTATTAATAGCACTTACATCTGCTAGAAGGGTGAGCGAATTACAAGCTCTTTCTTGTAAACCCCCTCACACAATCTTTCACAAAGACAAAGTTGTCCTGCAAGTGAAGCCTAATTTCCTCCCAAAGGTGGTTTCTGAATTCCATATCACTCAGAAGATTACCCTACCATCTTTCTATCCTCCTCCTCATCCGGGGAAAGAGGAAGAGAGGTTACACAGGCTAGACCCTAGAAGGGCTTTAAGTTTTTACATCAGTAGACTAGCCAGGATAAGACAGGCAGACCAGCTGTTTGTAGGTTACACAGGTCACAAGCTGGGGTTACCAATAACTAAGCAGACCATTTCCAGATGGATCATTCTAGCCATTCTGGAATGTTATAAACTGGCAGGGAAAGAGCCCCCTCAAAACCTTAGGGCTCATTCGACCAGAGGTATTGCAGCTTCATCGGCCCTCAAAAGAGGTGTGCCGGTTAAAGACTTCTGTGCGGCCGCTACATGGTCGACTGTCCATACCTTTACACTATTTTACAACTTGGATTCCTCCTCCAGTCAAGAGACTAGGTTTGGAAGGGCTGTACTGCATTCTATTCATCAATAGAAGACAGCGTGAAGTCAGTACTCCCTCCTCCAATAATAGAATACTGCTATGGGAGCCTATCTAAGATGAGGAATACGTCGGAGGACACAATCCCTTCGAAGAACAAGTTACTTCTTACCTTGTAAAGTTCTTTCGACGGGATGTTCCTCCGACGTATTCCTCATCGACCCTCCCATCCATCCCCGCAGTTCTACTTCCCTTGTTGTTGCAGCTTACGCTCCTTCAGGGTGATTAGTCTAGTCCAGAAAGAATTATTGTGGGCTACAAAACGGAACTGAGAAACGGACGCTGCGCGCAGCCTTTATAGGCAGGATGACGTTGATACAGCGGCTGTCGAGGGACATCGACTCGGAGGACGTCGACGCGCAGCGCCCTCTAGAGAAAAAATTTTTCCGAGGCCAGCAGAGCTGGAAGGAGATATCTAAGATGAGGAATACGTCGGAGGAACATCCCCTCGAAAGAACGTTACAAGGTAAGAAGTAACTTGTTCTTCTATTGGATGCTCTTTCCACGTGTTCCTCGTCGACCCTCCCAACCTACCCCGCTGTAGAATTTCCAGGCATTAAACTTTCCGCTTTGTAAAGTCTGATAAATTAAAGGCACTTAATAATGTTGGTAATTCTGCATATGGGTGGCGTAAAAATCAGAACTGAAGCCAACGGGCACTGCGCATGGTAAATATACTCAACAATGACGTCAACCGAGATGGAAGCCCTCGAGGGACATTGGGTCGACCTTGTCGACGCACCGCGTCCTCTGCTGAGAAGAACATTATTTCTGGAACAGCTGAAGCTGGAAACGAATAGATAAGATGAGGAATAAGACTATCCTAAAATGAGGAGTACGTGGATGGGAGATCCAATCGATAGAAGGTTACCAGGGGTAAGTAACTTGTTCACCTGTTTCTACCCCCTACCTCCATAGGGTTTCTTTTGCTCTTTACTACTTGAGACACTTGCATCTGCCTGTTGGCTTTGCAACTTGAAAGACTCCTGGCTCCCTGCAAAGATTTACATTTAGCCTTGTGACTTTTAGGGTACTTCACCCCTCTCTTCTAGCAAGGGGAAGGACTTTTAAAAGATAGGGCCTTTGGCAAATCAGAATTCACTCTGACCAGGGGACATGGTTCAATACTAAATCTTTATTTCAATAAAAAGAAAACTCCTCATTCATCCTCCTGCGAAAGGGAGTTCCCTTCCTAACAACTGAAGAAGTTGCTCATCATGGTGTCAAGTAACAAAAATATCAGTCCTCCGTCCCAACCTGTAAAACTAATTGGCCCTACCACTAGATGGAAAAAATGAAACACAAATGTGTTTTTTTTAAACTGAGGTAGTCAATGCCTCCTGGCTGACCCCCTCTCCTCTAGATACTCTTCAAAATCAAATGTTCATTACCAGGACACTATTCCTGGGCTTGGTCACCTCAATGGCTTTCAAAAGAAGAAATCAAAAATTTTCAAAAACCAAGCTCCTCTTGTTACACAGTCACTCAGTTCAGAAAGGTTTTCCAATGTTCAAAAGATCACTCATTACGACAAGGGTTTCAAGACTTGTATCCAATGGGGTGCTTGATGTAGCCTCCTCCACAATGCTGTTATCTTACGGCTCAACTCGCTCAGTAGAGTCTTCACACTCTGGGGTATCTTGGGTGTTTTTTAATCCACTTCTATAGCTTTTGGTATTAGTAACGGTCCTTGTGTCCCTCTAGAGACCTCAGCCCTTGTGCAGGCTGTTCAGTTTCTATGACCCATGGGCTACTCTATCTCCAGCAGGTTTTGCGTCCCTTTCTCCATGTGGGACTTTTCAATATTGCTCTCTTGGCCTTCAGTGTTCTTTGCAGTTTCCTTGTTATTCTGGACACTTTGGTTTTTACTAACCGGTGAATGACTTAAGGTGTGGCCTTCCTTGCAGCGTTCAACCGCCCACCTCCCTTCTTCCTGTGCTGCCTTCGAACCTGTTCTCTTGCAGCACTTCTCCAGCGAGGGTCAGTGACTCTGCTGTCATCTGCATTAGTCCCTGCCTGCCGTGTTACTGCTTCTTGCTCCGACTGCCTTCGCTGGTACTCGTGGCTCTCTTTCTCTGTGGCTTTCGGTATGGGGCTGAAGAGTTTTCTCCCCAGAGTTCCTGGATTTGGCATTGTTTTGCAGGCTACGGGTCCTCCACGTCCTCTGCATGGTCTGTCTCCATTCCTCACTCCAGTGGCAGCGTCTGCTTTGCGCGTCTCTGCCCCTGCAGTTCGGATCGACATTTGGAGGAATCGCCTCCACCTGAGGACTTCAGTCTTTTTTATAGGAATCTCTACAGCAAAAGGTAGCGTGTTCGGATTACAAGATGTCAAGTCTGAGATTGGTTAAGCAGTGTTATCAGTCAAACAAAAAGGTTTTATCATATTTACAGTTTCTTTGGCCCTCATATAGGCAGGGCTTACAGATTTCACATGGGTTCTCTTTCTACCTTGGGGAGTTCTCATCCCCTAAGCAGGTGTCTTTCCCAGTGAGGTCCTGCTTGCCCAAACACCTAGGGACCATCTTGTGGGGGAAGGTGCACCTCCCTAGCTTCAATGGGAATGGGGGGGTGTTCCCCTTGGGGAGAAGGGACAAATAACCGGATTCGTAAAAGGGCTGCTCTTGCGTCCGGTCCCCTTTCCTCCATACTATATGGGCGGGCGTCCCTTCCAAGGGACTGGAGACGGAACCTTTTTGACCAGAAAAAACATTCTTCCCCTTTTAAATTTACAGGCACGCGGGGGTGCAGCCCAGGGAGCGTGCGCTGCCCTGACTCTGCCCTCTGGCGCCACACCCCAGACCCCTTTTCCGCATAGACAGGAATGGGCCGAATTCACCAGCGCTCCTGGGTTTGGCTTCGGCCATGTAATTCCACGCGTGGATACTTCTTCTCTTTGAGCCTCATTAGGACCCAGGCGGTAAGGGGTTTACGGCGGCGTAAACAGCGCCGACCCTTACCGCCTGATTCCGAGGTCCCTTAGCGCCATGGAGGATTTAACACCTGCTTTTAGCAGGTGTTAAAATCCATGGCGCTAAGGGACCTTGTTGTTAATTACGCCACCGTAATTTACAGTGGCGTAATTAACGCCTTCCCCACTCCCATTATGCCCTATGGGGCAAAAATGGGAATGGGGAAGGGTAAATGGGGATTGGGGACTTACCGCCCCACCAACCTCGGAATGGGGCGGTAAGTCCGCCAAGCACCATAGCGTAAACATAGTTTACGCCATGGTGGTAAAGGTACGACCCAGGTGGTAACTTACCGCCTGGGTCGTAATGAGGCCCTTTGTCTTTCTTTTTTGTCTTTTCCATCAGGTACTCGGTCCTCAGGCGTCAGGCTCCTCCCCGGTGCATGTCGACTTCTACAGGGTTCAGCAGGTGTCCATCCTGCAACAGGCTCTTCCCAACTTCAGACCCCCACGCCCTCTGCCTACGTTGCCTTGGCCCAGACCACGGTTGGCAATCATGTCCGGCTTGTGACTTACTGTCCTCGAAGGTGCTGAAGAACAGACTAGCCAGGTGGAGGGAGCACTTACAGAAGTCATCTCCAGAGGATCTCAAGAACTTCATAAAGCATCGTCCCAGGTCGGGCTGATATTTTCCAGCACACCCCGCAAAGGAGACGCCTTCCTAGGAACTCTCCCACGTGGGAGGGACCGGCCAGGTCCTTCCACCGGCACGTGCACCGAGGCTGCTACAGCTACCGGCCTTCGGGTCGAGGGGTCCTCGGATCCTCCCGAGCGCAGTGTCGAGGGACTGAAAGGTTCTTGTACCGGGCCTACACCTGAGGGGCTACGCCCTTTTACCGATGCAATGGCCGAGGGGCTACGCCCTAACATCAGCAATACGCCCGAGGGGGCGCCTAAACGTAGCTATACCGACCCCCAGGTCGAGGGTATCGCACCTACCTGGCCGAGACCCGAGGAGCAGGGTAGGCCTCGTGATCCACACGTGAGAGTCTTGGACGAGGCCGGACCCAGCGGGCTGGGCAACACGTCGCAGGCACGTGGCAGGCAGCTCAACAAAATGGCTGCTGCGCCAGACAGGAGCACCCGTCAGATGCCATTCCACGAATTTGGCGAAGAACGAGTGTCAAGGTGGGACTGGTCGCAACCAGGTACTTGGCCTACAGTCTACCCTTCATATGCGCAGGGCAACTTTCCCATGCGTTCATACGGACTGGGTACGCAGAGGCTTCAGCAGTGCCCTGCTACCCCCTGCTACCTCTGCGGCCAGTGAGGAGGTGCTCTTCGACAAATTCCTCGGCCTCAGTAAGTCTCCTCAGATGGGGGTTATCATCAAGGACGCAGTCAGTGGAGTCCTCCCCGCCATGCTAGCGGCACCACAGACTCCGTCGGGCTCCCTGACCCTGGTGCAGCCATCTCCTCCGGCTCCACAGCCAACTCCGCAACCTCCGCCGCCGCCTCATCCTAAGGCTGCAGACTCTGTACCCCAGCCTCTGGCTCCATCTACCCCTCCTCCTCCACAAGATCCTCTTGATCCGCAGGACACTGACGAGGTGGTGAATCCAGACACGCCATCCTAAGCCAGGGCCTTCCATGAACTTCTTGCTGGCCTGGCGGAGTACCTAGGCCTCACTCAGCCCGAGGTTGAACGGCTGGCAGAGGGGGTTCTGGCGGACGTCCTCACAACATGCCCCACTGCCAGCACGGGGATTCCACTGCAAACCGATGTAGTCTCCCTGGCCAAGAAGGGTTGGCTCAAGCCCCACTCAGTCCAGCCGGTCAACCGACGCATGGACGCCAAGTACAGGCAGATGGAGGGGGACACACTCTTGCTCTCGACCCATCCTCAGCCACGCTCCTCGGTGATCGCTGCGGCATCACTTTTCTCCAAGCCCCAGTCGTCCTCAGCCTCCTCTTCTGTGGTGCTGCTAGGCAAGGAGGAGAAGATCTTGGAGGCTTATGGCAAGAAGATCTACTCCAACGCCTCCATGCACCTGTGTCGGGCCAATGCAGATGCCATACTGGCTGCCGCCAACCAACAGTTATGGCAGGAAATTGCGGACTTCCTCCCGGAACACTCCCCTCCCAATGCCAATCATGCTTTAAGGCGGGGCTAGCGGAGGCCAAGCTTGCGGGGCTAGCGGAGGCCAAGCTTGTGGCGCATGACCTCATGGAATCCACAGTGGCGCATATAGCTACCTCAGGCTGTGCCATCTGCATTGCCACGGACATGAGGTGCACAGCCTGACTCCGGGTGATGAAATTCAACCCGGATGTCCAGGAGCGCATTCTAGATCTACCGTTCGAGGGGGGGACCTCTTCCACTCCTCTACGGATGAAGAGCTGGACAAAAAGAACAGCTCAAAAACGGCAAAGTCCTAATCCATTCTTACAAAGACCATGCCCAAATCTTACACCCAATCTCAGCAGCGCTCAGAGAAGGGTCGTACATATGGAGGGTTCCGCGCCTTCCAGGAACGCAGATCCAGGCAGCCGGACTACTTGCCGTCTCAGAACCGGCGCAAACAACAAAGGGGGGGTCTTTTTCCAGTCCCCCCTCAGCCTCCGAGGTAAAAAAGGCATGACACGCCCCTTCAGGTCTACGTGTCTCCGGTGGGGGGCAGGCTTGCTCTCCATGCACATTTCTGGCGCCAGAATTTCGCGGACCCCTGGGCCCTCTCCGTAGTATCCACGGGGTATGGCCTACCCATCCCAGCCTCTCCTCCCCTCTCCCCTCCACTCCCACGGGTTGGGACAGCAACTCTTTTGGCAGAGATCTGGTGGCTCGTAAAGAGCCAGGCAGTGGAGGAAGTTCCAGCCTCCCAGCAAGACTTTGGCTTCTACTCCAGGATTTTTGCCATTCAGAAGAACAACCATGCAGGCCTGAGAGTTGTGCTGGAAACTTTCCACCCTCAACCTCTCCTTACCCCTGCAAATATACAAGATAGTTACACCAGCTTTTATAGCGGAGACTTTGGACAAGGGAGACTGGATGTGCTCCCTGAACCTGAAGGGCATGTACCTACATGTCCCAATTTGGTAGCCCCATCGTTCTTTCCTACGGTTCAGGATCATGTGCTACCATTTCCAATACAAAGTCCTTCCGTTTGGTCTCAACTCGGCCCCCAGGGTCTTTGCCAGACTCATGAACGCTGTAGCGGTCCTCCTCAGAGCGCAGGGCCTCCACATCTACAAATACTTCGACGACTGGCTCGTCACGGAGGCGGTTCACCACTCTTCCCATGCCCTTATGAACACACTGCACAACCTGCGCTTTTCGCTCAACCTCAAGACGTCACAGCTGCTCCCTACACAGTCTCTGACATTCCTGGCACTCAGTTGGGACACGTGCTCCGAGAGGGTTTTCCCGTCGGAGGACAAGATCTCGGCCATCAAGAGGCCAACCGCCCACTTCCTCAGCAGAGAAGTGACCTCGGCATGGTGGTACTAACATCTCCTGGGTCTACTAGCGGCGGTTCTGTTAGCCGTACTGCACACAAGACTAAGGATAAGGATTCAGCTGCACTTTGCGGCCTCATGGAATCAGGAACGGGGCTCTCAATCCGAGATGATTAACGTTCCTCCATCGCTCCATCCGGACCTAACTTGGTGGTCCATGGACTGCAACCTACTGACGGGCAAGCCCTTTCGGCCGCGATCTCTGCAGGCCACAATCGCCACAGACTCCTCGCTCGAGGGCTGGAGAGACCATGGACGATCTCTCGGTCCATGGCACCTGGACTCGACAGGAGAAGGAATACCACATCAATTGGCTGGAGCTGAACGGCATCTGGCTAGCGCTCACAGCATTCCTACCACTCCTCAAGGGCAAGGTTGTCCTCATCCAGACAGACAACTCGACCAGCATGTACTACGTCAACAAGCAGGGAGGAACCAGATCCCCCTCCTCTGTGCAGCCTGGCGATCAACATGGGGGAGTGGGCCCTTGTTAGGCAGAATCCTGTGCAGTGCCCTTAGGGACCACTATACACAATTAAGACTACAAGTGGTAATACAAGTTCACCTTTGGTACAAGCCTGTACTACACTGTTAAAGTGGTAGCAGTAGCGGAGCAGCCAGACATATCTCAAGAGCAAATGAGCAGTAGTAGAGATTACACAAAGGACTACAATTACTGTGACTCAAGCAAACACTGACTCAAGGTTTTTGGTTTAAAAAGTAAAAGTACATTTATTTCTAGACCATCTGTTCGCAAAACACTTCACTTCTATTAATTTAAAATCACACGTAAAATACAATACACACAACCAATTCACTTTGTGCAGCACAATTCAAGGTAAGTACCTTTGGTTTTGACAGACCAGTGTTGTGAAACAAAGACGTTACCGGGGATACAGATGCAAACACTTTTTGTCAGTAATGACAGTTCGGTCTTAGTAAAGATACGCGTACCCACCGGAAGAAATGTTACCGGAGTTAAAACACTCTTAGCGCATGAATCAACACCAGAGAGTTAGGGATAAAAATCCTAGGCAATACTTTTGTCGAGGCAGATGGAATCAGAGGACACTTTCCTACAAGTGAATAAAAGTCAATAGGCCTGCGCCGGTGTCAAGTGGAACAGGGTTCCTGTTGTCGAGGATCACACGGTTAGTACAGTTTACGATTTGAGATTGCCAGGAGTACTTGGATATTGTCAGAAGAGGAAGCAAAATTTATAAGAGGGAAGGAAGATGAGGACAAGCCTTTAGTGAGGCGAAAAGGGTTCACCCCAGTTCCTCGAGGTCGGACACAGTACTTCAAGTGAAGAAGAGCTGGTGCTACGGCAGTTGTTCCTGGTAGTTCCTGCAGACTCACGGTTCCTATGGCTTCAGTCGTGGGGACAAGAAGGAGTACGTCTGGAGCAATCTGCACTACCCAGGGATGAGGCCAGCAGCAGCAAAAACAACAGTGAATAAAAGGTGCGCTCCTTTAAAACAGGAGAGGCTTTCAGGTGGCTATCCGGACCACTACAGCTGTTTGCAGCGATTTCGACCAAGAAGAGGATCCTCTGCCTGTGGAAGACGAGCTGGTTCATCCCACCAGGCTCAAGGGAAGAAGACTCCGGACTGGATCTTCTCTTGCCGTTGAAGGGCATATATAGCTCCGGACTGCAGCAGGGCTCCACCGGGACTCGGTAGTTGCAGCAGCCGTCTTCTTCTCCGCTTCTCTTCGGTTCCTTGCAGTTCCAGTGGCGACTCTGACTTCCAGCCCAAGAGTCCCGCCTTTTATGCGAAAATCCCCCATTCACACAGCCTGGCTGTCAATCACCCAGCAGGGGGGTTGTCCGGCCCGGACAACCACCCCAGCCAACCCTCCCTCACATTCAGCCCACCCAGGCGCCAAAAGGATGGCTTCTTGAGAGAAGCCCACCAAAAGACGGTGAACAAAGAAGGCAAACCTGGTTTGCCGCTCAAAGTAAAACACAAGAAGGACTTTAACAAAAAGAAATGGTGACTAAACCCGACTGGAGCCAAAAGAAAGAGTATTTGGTCAAGCGGTTTATGTTTGAGGCTAATATGATAGCCTGGAACAGTACCACGTTTATGTAATATAATCACGGTAGAAAAGTTACAGTAGATACTACTGCCACCAGCCAAGTCTAATTGTTAAAAGAGCAAAACAAAGCTCAGAGGCACAGACAAGAAAAGGGATAGGAGTTAACCCTTTCCAGTACTCCATGTACGATGGGGTGTACTGAGTCTGTAGTTTGTATCTGACCATGTAAAGTAAATGGCAACTTTACCTGTTTTCTGGGGAACAGTAGTCAGCCCCAGAAAAATGGAGTCAGTGGGAAGTCTCAAAGACAACCCCGTGTTACTGCACTGAAGGTGCTGTGTAACACACATAAAAAGTGGGGTTCATAGGCTGGTGTCCTCCAGAGCCCACTATTACAGAAACAGTAAAAATACACATGGCAAAACACATGTAAGAGTGGGAAAAGAGCTCACACTCTTACTAAGTGGAAAAAAGAAACTCCAGCAAAGCTGCTGGATGACTCACTAGGTGAGGGAAATTAGCCATAGAATGAGAATTCTCCCTAACAGCCTTGGAAAACGACATTTACCTCAGGGCAGTCCACCTCACAGGCGAATCCAACTTGGAAGCAGACGGGCTCAGCAGGCTGGGAGCAGACAATTACGAGTGGCAGCTAAACCACCTCGTTATTCAGGAGATCTTCAACAGGTGGGGTCACCCCCACGTGGATCTCTTTGCCACCTGGCACAACAAGAAGTGTCCCCAGTTTGCATCCTGGCAAGGTCAGGGAACCGGCTCTCTGGGCAACGCATTTCACCTCCAGTGGACCGGCATGAAAGCCTACGCCTTGCCGCCCACTCCTCTGATCCACAGGGTAATTTGCAAGATCAAGGAGTCTCGCCGACTCCTCATCATTCTGATAGCTCCATGGTGGCTGGCCAGGCCATGGTTTTCAGAGCTACTCAGCCTCTCGGAGGTGCCCCCGATACACCTTCCGACGGGGCCAGCACATCTTCTGGTGCAGCAGCGGGGCAGAATCATCAACCCAGCGCCCGGGAAATTAGCCCTCACAGCGTGGTACCTGAGCAGGTAACGTTTGTCACTTTTAGATGCTCAAGACCAGGCTATCAGGCCTCTAAGGCCTCCTAATCCCGCTGAATGGTCTCTGCCATCAAATAAGCGTTTGAGGTCCAGCACAAGCCACTTCCGGACAACATGCATGCCCATGCAGTCAGGGCCAAGGCAACAGCCTTGACATTCCAGTGCCATATCCCCTGGCAAGTCATAAGCAGGGCGGCCACTTGGGCCTCTACCTCGGCTTTCTGCAAGCATTACTGTTTGGATGCCGGCTCTAGATCTGATGCGGCTTTCGGGCAGGCTTGTTAGGCAGAATTATATGGAGTACCCTTTGGGAACATCACACATAATTAAGACTACAAGTGACAGTACAATTTCAACTTTGGTACAAGCCTGTACTACGTAGTTATAGTGGTAGCAGTAGCAGAGCAGCCAGACTTATTTCAAGAGTAAGTGAGCAGTATCAAATAGTTACACAAAGGACAGCAATTACTATGATTCAGGCAAACACCAACTCAAGGCTTTCAAGTAAAAGAATATACATTTATTTCACTCTTCAGTTGTATAACGTTACACTATTACAAGCAGTCTTAATACACCACACCATTTCCCTTAAATTCCAGACAAGATAAGCTCACAAAATGAAGTGGGAGCAAAATGGCACTCCAGCAATTTAAAAAGGGAGGGAAAGACAGAAGTTAACAGAAATGAATGCACACCAACAGGTAAGTACTCAGGGCAAACGAACAAGAGATACTACAATGATAAAATCGGATAGAAAAGGCTTAGGGTCAAAGTCAATAGTTAAAAAGTCTTTTGCTCAAAATAATAGTTCAGTGTAGTTCGCGGTAAAGTTCGTGGCACGGTTTCCGGACAAGGTTGGTTGGTAGGTAGAAAAGTTAGTTCAAAGAGAAGAGAAGGACAAGCCCTCGGATTAGAGAAAGACATCAAACACTTTTACCGCGGCTGAACGAAACGGACAACTGGATTTGCACAGTACCTTAAAACAGAGGGGGGGGGCTGTAGCTGAGGCAGACATTCCTGGTAGTTCCTGAAGTGACTGTCGGACTGATCAGAAGTAGGAAGACTGGAGGGTCCTGCACTACCCAGGGAAGAAACCAGCAGCAGAGCAAAGCAACAAATAAAAGGTGCGCTCCTTAAGACCCAAGCAGGGTCTGACCTTCCTGGCTATCCGGCCCACTGTAGCTCTGTACAGCGAAATCGACCAGAGAAGGGGTCCTGGCTTGCAGTTTGGGTGAACTGGTTGGTTCCACCAGCTCAGGGGAAGAAGTTTCCTGGAGGATCTTCTCTGTCGTCAGATTCTGGACATTCGGACCTGCAACAGGGCTTCACCGGGCGGTTTAGACGATGTAGGGGTCCTCTTCTGCCAGTTCCTCATTGGTTCTTTCAGTCCCAGAGACCTGCTTTTTATGCAGTTTTCCCCCATTCATAAAGCCTGGCTGTCAATCACACAGCAGGGTGGCTGTCCTGGCAAGGACAGTCCCCTCAGCCAATCAAACAGGAGTGCGACTTGGGTTACCATGGGAACCCATGGCAGGGGTCCGAAGATCCCTCCCTCACATGCTGCCTACCTAGACTTTCAGGCGCCTTAAGGAGGGCTTCTGTGCAGAAGCCCACGAAAAGACCGCGAACAAAGGAGTCATCCCCGGTTTGGCGCGCAGAGAAAAACACGAGAAAGACTTTAACAAAAAGAAATGGCGAATAAACCCAGCCGGAGCCAAAATCAAATGTATTTGGTTAAGCGGGTTTATGTTCGAGGCTAATATAATAGCCTAAAACATTACGACGTTTATATAAGATAATCGCGGTAGAAAAGTTAGGGTAGATACCACTGCCACCAGCCAAGTCTTAATGTAAAGGGAACGAAACAATGCTCCAAGAGGCACAGACAAAAAGGGATAAGAATTAACCCTTTCCAATACTCCATGGAAGATGGGGTGTACTGGGTCTGTGGTAAAAGTGACTAAAGTTAATGGCAACTTTATCTTTTCTGGGGGACAGTAGTCAGCCCCAGAAAAATGGAGTCGGTGGGAAGTATAAAAGACAACCCTGTGTCAATGCACTGAAGGTGCTGTGTAACGCACATGAAAAATATGGTGCCCTGGAGTAGGTGAGGCTCCAGTGCCCAAGATCACACAAAGTAGAAATACACATAGCAAAACACATGTCAGAGTGGGAAAAAAGGCTCACACTCTTACCAGGTGAAAAAAATAAATCCTAGAAATCCAGCAAAGCTGCTGAGGGACTCAGTAGGTAAGGAAAATCAACCATTTATGAGAATTTTCAGGCGGTTCTCAGGAACCTATTTGTTTAAGGAGGGTCTCCTCTCCACTCTGGGGCTACAATCTGTTGCAATCGCCCATACAGTATGGAGGAAAGCGGACGGGATGTAAGAGTAATTATAAGTTACTCACCGTAGAAACTAACGTACTCTTAGTCCATAGTCCCCTTTCCTCCATACATGCCACCAACCTCCCCCCTAATAATACTGGTGTCATTAGGCAATGTTAAATTTATAGTCGACGCGTCAATGGGGACTGAGGTGTGGCACCGGAGGGCGGAGTCAGGGAAGTGCATGCTCCCTGGGCCACGCCCCCGCGCCTCTAAATTTAAAGGTGAAGAAGGTTTTCTGGTGAAAAAGGTTCCGTCTCCCGTCCCTTGGAAAGGACGCCCATACAGTATGGAGGAAAGGGGACTATGTAACTTATAATTTAGTACAAGGCTGTGTATTGTTTTACTCTTATAATGACCTGTTCTCAAACGTTTGTATTGCTTACCTTTGTCTTCCTTGACTTGCTTTACTATATTAGTGTTTTATAATTCTGATCTGTGTTAAACATGTTGGTACTCTATAACCAGAGCACCCCACAAAGAGAATGTTCATGTGTTAATAGTGTATGTGCAGTGGTTTACTTTAATTGATAAGAGGTTGTTCAAGGGCTAATATATATAACTGTATTTCAATACATTCCTCCTAACTTGAATTATGAATGCTCTGTGTGTGCTTAACAGAACCCTTTGCCACTCCCCCTCCAAAGTCTTACTGCTCAGACGCACTACCTTGATGGAAGTTGGCTGAGCATTTGTGTCTTTTCCGCTTTACCAGAATAAGGTGTCCTCTCAGAATATATCAGCAGGGCTTTTCACGAAAATCCCTCGTAACAACAATCGAGGTACTTTTGTTTTATATAACAGTTTAGCCAAATAAGTAATCTGTAACATATTACAGTACTTTGTATTACAAGAAAATAGTAAAGGGATAATATATGGATTCTACTTTACTCCAGGAAATAAAATTAGATGAACATACTAGGACTATAGAATTTCGGAGGAGGGAAGAAAAGGGTCAGCACATATAAGAATATATGCTTAATGGGCCAACACAGTAGGCAGTACAATTAGAAATACAGCACTGAGCCTCAATACGTCCCAACTTTCCTTTTAGAAACAATGCGAAATAAGGCAACCTCTTGTGGTTACAATAACACTATTGCTTTCTAGGCACTCGATTAACTGCTGTGATTTATTATATTAAAACCTGTATTATATTGCTGATACATTATAAAACTCCAGTCCGTCTCAAAAATGCCTGGGCCCTAGAGGGGTTTCAGGGAAAATTCTCGGTTAAGGTAAGTACCTTAGTAAGTGAATTAGGAGTTTACAAATTTTCGCAAATTTCTCCCATAGAAATCGGTGCAGTCAAATTGCATATGTCTGCCACAGTTAATAGGAAAAGTGAAGTATGTTTTCTTTTTACCCCACATGTGCAGCAGAAGGGGCATCCAGCCACAGTGCCACCACTCAGAGTTCTAGCCCAGGGTTTTGAGAGATAACCGCACAGGCAGATCTGGTTGAAGCGAGCAATAAACCCACCCCAAGGAATAGGAATCCATGGCGGGGGGGGGGGGCGTTGGAAAGCCTTTAACACCCACTTCTCTTGGACCCAAGGGAGCCATGATGAAGAAACCAAGCGATATCTTGGGGACTAAAGAGAAGTGCTCACTATGCTGGATATGAAGAAATCAACCCAGGGATTGTGTATGTACAGATGGGTTTAGGTGTCAGGTTGCGGCCTGGCTAGCTGTGTTGAAGGACTCCAAGTAGGGGCTTCAAACCACTACACAGCAATAATGCAGACAACTGAAGATGCAACAAATATGACACCTGAGCGGAAATAGCCCAAGGCAGAAGCATCAGCATCAATGAGGACAGCAAGAAAGGGTCCCATGAAGGGGACAACAGCAGGAGGCAAAATAGGACATCCCAAGTACATAGCTGCACAGGGCTGCAGTAAGTCAACCGATTTCCAGACCATGTAGACTCCCGATATTGAGTAAGTTGGGCCAGATTTGCCAGGAAGGCAGAACCGGAGAGGCCAGTAAAATGTCCCATGAAAGAACAGCCAATTAGAATGATGACAGGAAGCTAAGGAAGAGCCCAGGATGGGATTGCAGCAGCAAAGAAGAGAGCCAGGACAAAGTATCTATCTAGTATGACCACACCAGCACCTTCAAAAACATTCTTCCAGTGAATGAGTGTAAGGAACTCATGGTGGCAACAGGAAAGACAGACACACATGATCACAGTTAAAGGGTGTTGATTAAACTGTATAATGGATGAGATAAACATAAGATTCGAGCAAGCTATGACCATCAAATAATAATACAGTCCTAGTGGTGTCTTAGTCAAATAAAAAGGGCCTATACTAAAATGAACCTATTGCCAATTCCTACTGCTACATTACAAAAGAGTGTGGGATAATGTTCACAAGAAAAGAAAGAAGTGTCCTCAAAATGATAAGTCAGGATGGTATAGCTGGAGTCTCCCTTGCCCAAGTTTTTAGCACGAGACAAGGCGGGACTCTTGAGCACAGCACACTCCTAGGCTTATCCAGCACGATCTCACAGTTCGTTTTCCGAAATATCAGGGCCTTCTGTGGCCAAGTCTTGTGGTATCAATATTCAGGATTGACACTTCTTCACTTTCCCCTTGGCTTCCCTCCGTCGGGTTCACACTTGCTTAGTTCCCAATTTCACAACCTTGTTAGAAAGCATTGGTTCCCTTTCACTAGCTCTCTTGGCATCCCTCCGTCTGGTTCACACATGACACAATTCACAGGACAGTTCCTTTAGACGCCCTAGGTTCTTACTTTTACCTAAGTCTGGATCTCAGCCCCCAGCCAAGCTTCCCTTTAACTTTCCTTCTTGTAAATGCATCAGAGACTTTAGATGGTACAAGGGGTTTGACTCGACTCTTGTATGACCCCTCTGACTCCTCACTCTGGCCTCTCCTAGTGCCTCCTGGTACTTGTACTTTCAACAAAGAGGACCAATCAGAGCCTTCAAATGAGCGCCCACGAAACGCTTGACCACTCTGCATCTGGACCTTCACTGGGGTTTCTTTAAAAGTTCAAATACACAAGTTCTTTGTTACAAATTCTTTGTTCAACAATGTTGCCGCCTGCAACCTTGGGCCCAGCACGGTTTGGTTTATTATCAGTCCTCTCTGATTCACCAGCTGCGCTGAAATGTTGGAGTTTCTTTTCTCGGAAGTCAAGGACGGTACCACAGCGGCAAGCGTTCTCCCCGCGGGAGGGCCCCGTGTGCCGTTGACACCTGTCACACCACACGCCAGCTGGACTACCTGGTCTTATGATCACCCTTTCGGAGGCTTTGCGGGTCCGAGTTCGCAAGGGCAATTCCCTCCTTGACGTAACTCCAGGTCTATCTGCCTTTCTCCTCTGTTTGAACTGCCGGTCCAGAATAGCTGCTTCCTCGTGCGTTCCCCTTGCTCTAAGTGTGCTGTCGGGCTCTGCCTTTTATCCCCGTGGGGAAGAGAAAGGGATGTCAGGTGTGTTATTATTGGCAATTGCCTGACTCTGCCTGACCCCTGTGTTGGGACATGTCAGCTAGCCGGCTCTGGTGTTAGTCATTTCTTTGACTTTGGCAATAATCGCTCGTATTAGCTTGTAATATTGCCCTCTTTACTTTGGCAATTACTTTGACCTTTATAAGTATAATGATACCTTTCTTATCTGTTCCAAAAGTTCTTATTCTGCCACTTAAGCTTCTTTGTATCAGTTCGGTATTCAAAGTTATTATTCTGCAACTTCAATTTCTTTACATCAGTTCGTTATTCAAAACAATTAGATCTGGCCAACAGGTGATCATGTAGCATACTCTTACATCCCGTCCCCTTTCCTCCATACTGCATGGGCGTTGCTTCCAAGGGACAGGAGACGGAACCTTTTTCACCAGAAAAACCTTCTTCCCCTTTAAATTTAGAGGCGCCCTGGAGTGCGTCCCTGGGAGCATGCGCTTCCCTGATGCTTCTCTGACTCCGCCCTCAGGTGCCACACCCCAGTCCCCCTTTCCGCGTCGACGGGAATGGGCCGAATTCACAAGCGCTCCTGGGTTTGGCTTCGGCCATGTAATTCCACGTGCGGATACTTCTTCACTTCAGTCTTTTTGTATTTTTTATCATTCAGGTACTCGGTACTCGGTCCTCAGGCGTCACGCAGGTGGAGGAATGTGTGTCAAGGTGAGACTTGTGTCAACCAGGAAATGGCCTACACTTCCTTTGCGCAAGGCAGGTTCCCGCTGCACCCGTATTGGCAGGGTACTCAACGGCTCCAGCAGCCGCCCGCTACCCCGTCAGTATCGCCTACCACTCCTCAGGCCTGTGAGGACAGATTCTTTGAAAGGTTCCTCGGGCTCATGAAATCTCCTCGGATGGGGTCATCCTCGGGGCCCTGTTCAGCCCACTCCAGTCCTACCGATTGTACAGGTGGTTCCATAACAGCCTCTGCTGCAGCCTCCAGCTCCGGTCTCCACATCCCAGCCTTTGGCTCTCAGCACCCCTCCACCGTTGCCGGACCAACCGGACCCTCAGTTGGAAACAGATGAGGAGGAGGACCCCAACACACCGTCATCAGCCAAGGCCTTCCATGAAGGTCTTGCGGGTCTGGCAGAGTACTTGGGCCTTCCTCAACCCAAGGTCAAGCAGCAATCATCAGAGGGAGTCCTCGCCGAAGGCCTCACGCTCCGTCCTGCAGCAAGAACGGGGATCCCGATGCAGAAGGGCGTAGTCGCCTTGGCCAAAAAGGGCTGGCTCAAGCCCCACTCGGTCCAGCCAGTCAATCGACGCCTGAATGCCAAGTACAGGCAGATGGAGGGGGATACACTCTTGAAATCGGCCCACCCTCAGCCGCACTCTTCGGTGATCGCTGCGGCTTCACTATACTCCAAGCCTCAGTCGTCCTCAGCCTCTTACTCCGCAGCGCTGCTAGGCAAGGAGGAGAAGATCTTGGAGGCGTACGGGAAGAAGCTGTATTCCAACGCGACCCTGCATCTTCGTCAAGCCAATGCCGATGCCATGCTGGCAGCAGTTAACCAGAGGCTTTGGCGGGAAATTACCAATTTCCTTCCAGAGCTTCTGACGCAGAGCCAATCACGATTCAAGGCAGGACTGGCAGAGGCCAAGATGGTGGCTCAAGACATCATGGCGTCCACTGTGGCCCACATTGACACCTCTGGCCAGGCCATCTGCGTTGCCACGGACATGAGGAGAACAACCTGATCTGTGCTACTAAATTCAACCCAGAACGCATATTAAACCTTCCGTTCGAAGGGGGTAACCTCTTCCACTCCACCACGGACGAGGAGCTGGACAAATGAAAAACAGCTCACAAACGGGCAAGTCTTTATCAATCCTTACAAAGACCACGCCCAAAACGTACACCCAGTTACAGCAGCACTCTGACAAGGGGCTTACATACGGAGGGTTCCGCAGCTTCCAAGATCGGAGGTCCAGGCAGCCTGACTGTTCGCCTACCCAACATCGGCGCAAACAACAAAAAGGGGGGGCTAAAGGCTTTTTCCAGCCCCCCCCCTCCTCCGCAACAGCGTCAGAGGGAAAGAAGGCATGACACGGCCCTCCAGGTCCACATGTCTCCAGTGCGGGGCAGGCTTGCTCTCCATGCACAGTTCTGGCGCCAGAATTTTGCGGCCCCCTGGATCCTCTCGGTAGTATCCACGGGGTACTGCTTACCCATCCCAGCCTCTCCTCCCTCTTCCCCTCCACTCCCACAGGTTGGGACAGCAACTCTTTTGGCGGAGATCCGGTCGCTCGTCCAAGAGGCTTGGGCTTCTACTCCAGGATTTTCGCTATTCAGAAAAAGTATCAGGCGGGCCTGAGTTGTGCTGGACCTTTCCACCCTCAACCTCTCCCTATCTCTACAAACATTCAATATGGTTAAGCCAGCTTTAATAGCGGAGACATTGTGCAGGGGAGACTGGATGTGCTCCCTGGATTTGAAGCACACGTACTTACACGTCCCGATCTGGCAGCCTCATCATTCTTTTCTACGATTCAGGATCATGGGCTACCATTTCCAATACAAGGTGCTTCCCTTTGGCCTCAATTCGGCCTGCAGGGTCTTTACCAGTGTACTCCGGAGACCCCTGGCCGGCCCATAGAGCCGAGGTTTGCTCCGAAGTACTTGAAGACAAGATAGCTGCACCCTTAAGATGGATGGGGGTGCTGATTTATTACTCCAACACCAATCAATAAGGACAACTCAATGGTTTGGCAAAGCGAGTCCGTTTAATGACAAGTACGACCATCTAAACCACGTTTTGCTTTCAAACGCAGTAGGAACCTCAAAGGCCGTCTGGTACATACCTACGAAGAACAAGGTCCATCACCGAACCAACAATTGACATAGTGGAATCTACCCCCGTAATAGGCCATCATAGATGTGGAGCTTGCTCCGTCTGCTGCCTCACAAAAGATCTCCATAACATTGACCGGAACAGAAAAACCTGGACATTTAACACCGTCACAAACTGCAGAAGTAAATGGTCAGTTTACGCCATCCAATGCCCATGCAAACTTCTTTATATAGACAAATGTAAAAGTGAAATCAGGCAATGGATCTATGAACACAGATGGTGCATTAGAAATGCAGTACCTGACAAACAAATGGGGGCACATTTTCAAGCAAAAAACCACAGCCATAATGACATTTTTTGGTTTATTCTTCAAACAGCTAGAAACCCTTTTAGAGGTGGGAATAGAGACCTAGCCCTTCAAAAATTAGAACAGCAATGGATCTATCGGTTAAACTCAGTAAAACAAGGTTTAAATGTGTCAATTGAGTGGAACCTCTTCTTCAAGTGATTCCCTTGAGAGTATCCCGCCACCAATACACCATGAGACAGTACCAGGCCCCCTGAACTGTCTGTAACTGCTAAAAGTACAAAACAAACGCCTAATAATGTGTTCCCACTAACTGTGTTGAAACGGATGTCACCCTATGTCACAATAATGACTACCACAGCAAAGTTACCCTGTCAGATGTCGCTCAGTTGACTTTACACAAGCGAGATAATCATGTCAGTGTTTTTTGTACTTGTTCATGTGTCATGTTACATAGCCCTCTCCAGTGTGTAAATGTATAAGCAGACATTCACCTGTGCTTGTAACCTGCATCTATCATTAGACGTTACCCAATGAGAAAATTGCGCTGCATATTCCATGTTACAATGTTTTTCCGACAACAATTGCGAAAACAAAGAACCATCTATGTTTGTACCTCCAACCAGACCTCACCGCTTTGTTCCCATGTTAGGCAGAATCCTGTGCAGTGCCCTTAGGGACCACTACACACAATTAAGACTACAGGTGGTGATACAAGTTTTACCTTTGGTACAAGCCCGTACTACTATGTCATAGTGGTAGCAGTGGCGGAGCAGCCAGGCCTATCTCAAGAGTATATGAGCATTAGCAGAGATTACACAAAGGGACCACAATTACTGTGACTCAAGCAAACAGTGACTCAAGGTTTCAGGTAGAAAAATATAAGTACATTTATTTTTAAACCATTCGTTATGAACACAACACTTCTATTAAACTTCAATACAAACCACACGTTAAATATACTACAACGATTCCAAGATGGCGGCCGTGCCGGGTAGACGTGTGTGAGCGTAGCTCCGTCTCCCCGCTCGGGCCGCAACAATAAAGCATCCAATAAAGCGGTCACCGTTCTTGCCGAAGAACACCCTCACTCCACCATACGGCGGGTTGAGAACTTGGAAAAACAAGGACCTACCCCCGTAAGACGATCCCCCCTCCCCCCCGTACGGTCCCGCCGGCAGGGGACAGCGAGGACCCAGCGACCCGTCCAGCAGTGAAGACCTCCGAGGGAGACCCGAGTCGCGGGAGACCCCTCCAGATCCCGCTGGCCCCCCGCAGCAGAGACCAGACTCCCGAAGAAGATAGGGCCGCAGTGATAGAAGCGAGCCCGGCGAAGTCATCGGTAAGCCCCGCCGCCGCGAGACAGACCGGAGCGGATCAGCGGAGGGCGCGGAAAGGCGCCAACCCAGCAGCTGGTCCCCGGACGCAGAACAAGCAGTGACCAGAAGATCGTCTCGTTCAGCACAGCCGAACCAGCAGAGGACGAACCGCGAGGAGAGGAGCACCCCCGGCCCAGCCCGAGTCAACCGGAGCGGGGTCGAGAGGGCAGCCGCAGAGCGGACCAGGAGCAGACGGAGAGCCCGGAGGTGCCACGGAAGCCTCACAGGTACGAGGTGGGGGGGAGCCCACATCAGCACCAGACGCAGCGGGGTTAAAGCCGCCCCATAAATAATAAAGACAGCCGCACGGCTCACAATATAAGAAACTTAAACCATACAGCGAACGCAGCCACGGACATAAGGGAGTAGGCCACCTCCTCCCCCACCATCCACCGGACGCCGCCCGGGCCAAAGAGCAGGAAGGCCCCAGGGGAGACAAAGACTCCATTCTCCAGTAACAGCGCATCCTCCCCACCCAAAAGAACTCAGGGGGGGAGGGGGAGGGGGGGTCACACACCCCACGGCCCGCCTTCAGGACATTCACGCTCCCCCTGAAACGGCCCCAAACGGAACTGATCTCCATTAACGGGGGCCACTAAGATAACGGTGATTCCGCAGATGAGCATGGACGGACAAAGTGAGGGGAAAGCGCAACGTCAAAGAGAGAATCCACAGAGCGCTCCAGGACAGAGGATACAAAAGGTTTCACCAGAATAAAATAGTCTCCCTATAAGAGGGACCAAACCAGCGCGAGCACTAACTTACAGTGGGAGAAAGGTGGGATATTCATAACTTATACAAACATTGCACGGAAAACCCCAGAGAAGCACCAGAGACTCCCAGGCTGCATTGCCACCCACCGGACTCTCATCCATAAAACAGTGAGATCCGAGATATAAGCAATTCAAACCCCAAAGGAACCCACACACATGTCAAATCCTAGGACCAGGTGCGGGAGACAGTCTTCAGCTGCGAACAAGAGCAGATCCAAACAAACCCAAGACCTAATCCAAATTTGGGAGGTGAACAAATCCGCGCTCAAACAGACAACAAACAGAAAAGTGAAGGGGGAGAAGCAGCAGAACAGGAGGAGATTACAGATATGGCCCCGAAAGAAGACATGAAAACATGGTTCAAGGAATTTCAGGACCGACCCCATCTGCTCACGAACAGCGGCGGACACATTGGTGCAGCCGTCGCTGCATTTTGGGGACGAATCGGACCGGGGAACTCCAGTACCTGCCTGAAGACAGCCGGCGAGTGATCCGCGGCCAGCCCAGCGTGAGTGGAAGCGACCGCCCACCCCTCCCCCTCCGAGACACTCCGACACTGAAGTGCCCGGGCAAGGGGACGCGCCGGAGAAAACACCAGCAGACCGGCAGGAGAAACCCCATGGCGCTCCACCGGCACCGTCGGAGTCACAACTGTGGTCCCTCCCTCCTTCCTGATCCTGGGGACACCGCAGGGCGCTGGGATCAGAACGGCTGCTGCATAGGACCACGAGGGAAACGCTCCACCGTTCCCCACGCACAGACCTGCAAGCTACCCGGAGCACTCGCCCAGGCCCGGGCCCACGATGCCAGCCTTCCCCCAGTAATCTCAACCCCCCCCCGTCAGCGAGACTGCATCGCCCAGGGTCGAGTCGCGGCGCGACTAGAAGGATCGAGTGCTGCGCTCCCCTGCTGGTGGACAACATGAGGGCAACGAACCCAGCAACAGACCCAGCTACGGCGAGGTAGGAGTGTGTGTGGGGCTGGGAGCTTGCCCTGTTTCCCCCCTACCCCTCCACGGTCCCTCACCGACTGGGCCTGTGAAGCCCATGAACGGAACTGCAAGGGGCGGAGATAGGTACTGGCTAGTACTACGCCAGGGGACAATACTGCGGCACGATCGCATTTCCTTGAAAGACTGTCCTCTCCCCACCCCCCACCCTAAGCAAGGCCTCAGCCCACTCGAACTGCGGTGGGGGACAACTTGCAGAACAGCCCCTACGGGCACCACTACTGCGGGGGCGAGCTCTCCCCTACTCGTACGGCATCACCCCCAAGCGCCTGGCAGCCCTGAAGGAGGGGGCCACACTCCGGGGGAGCACGCTCCACTGTCTTCGACGCCGCCCTTGCGTGGCCACACCATGGGCGCCCCGTATTGCTGCGACATAACAATCTGACCCACGCAGGGCCCCTCCAGGCCTCATCATCCATCCTCCTTGCCCATACCAGACACGCCACCAGCGACATGGGGGAAAGAAAAATCAAAAAGGCAAACTCTTCAAAGTAAAATGGACTTCTACACAACAGAGAGGGAGGAAGGCCCCAGCGCTGAACTCTTTCTTGAGGACTGGCTAGCTCATATCTTAGCCCCCAGAAAACTGTCCAAATTCTTCTCTATAGAAAGGGCGCATAGAGTTCCCACCGGTCCACCAACTCGGGGCGCCCCGCCCAGAACAATAATCGCACGCCTGCTGAATTACCGGGACCGAGATGCGATCCTACAAATGGCAAGGGCCTCCGGCCCGATAACATACAACGGCTACAGGATCGGGTTCTACCCCGACTACACCAAGGACGTCCAGAAGGCCCGCCAATCTTTTGACTCGGTCAAGAAGAAACTTCACTCGCTCTCTATCAAATATGCTGTATTCTTCCCGGCATCGCTTAAAGTCCACCATGAGGGCACCACTCATCTGTTATACACATCCAAAGATGCATGGGACTGGCTGGAAACCCAAGTTCTCACGGGTTCCAGAGCGAGGCGCACGCCACTAGGACCGCCCACACAGAAGCCCCGGTCTGACCGACCATCGCCCCCTCAGTCTCCGAACAACGCAGACGACGTGACGGGGACCCCCACCGAAAAGGGGTAAGGACCACGCAACGAGGGGACTAATCTGCAACGTAATAACATGGGAGCGCTCAACTAGCGGCCGCCGCCCCTGATGTGGCGCGGGCACTATCACAGTCAGGGTTATCCCGAGGAAAATCACCAAGTTATAAGTTTGTTCACCAAGTTATAAGTTCAATGTTTGGGCGACAGGTGCTCCCAGTTTGGGGGGGGCGGGGGTGGAGTACGGGGTGGGGGCAGTTTTGGGGACTCATGGAAACGGAATCACGAGACAAAAAGGCTGGAAACCGACGAGTACAGGCAATGTAAACGAACACTGTTTTTGGCCAGGACCGTGGACGCAACAGTCTGCCAGTCATCAGGCACTTCAATGCGAGGCGACCCCTGGATGTCTCCTCTGAGAAGAGATCGACCTAGGCCCCCAGGAAAGGCGCAACTGCCACTAATCCTCCCAGACACCCCAACAAGAGGACTCACGCAGACAGGATGAACTCCAACAAGTTGACAATACTGTCCTGGAACGTCAACGGCCTCGGCTCCAGCATAAAGCGGAGACTGGTGCTCCAGTACCTAAACCGACACTCGCCGGACATTGCCCTCTTAAATGAAACACACTTGATAGGCACAAACACCAACTTTTTCAAAAGATCCAACTACTCGAATGTTTACCATGCCGGATTCACGAAAGGTGCTAGGGGCATGATGATACTCGTACATAAGAGAGTCCCTCTCCAGGTGAGGAAGATCAGAGCGGACCCCCGAGCCGCTATGTACTGTTGCTAGCGGACAT
Organism: Ambystoma mexicanum; assembly: GCF_040938575.1. Lineage (NCBI taxonomy): Eukaryota > Metazoa > Chordata > Amphibia > Caudata > Ambystomatidae > Ambystoma > Ambystoma mexicanum. Next base: position 933,648,184 of record NC_090922.1, read on the forward strand.
CTGGGGCGAGAAGTGGGGCCTGGCAGCGATCTATGCCCCCCCACGCTGACGAAAGAACTACTCTCCGAACTACAGAGCTTGCTCCTGGAAGAAGAGGCTGATACGTGGGTGCTTGGAGGGGACTTTAATGAAGTCATGAACATTGCAGTCGATAGAACCCTTAGGAGACCTGGAACACGCCCCACCTCCACACCGCTCGCCGCGTTCGCTGAGGCCGTGGGATTGGCGGACACATGGCGCTCACTCCATGGAGACGAGGCAGGGTTCTCCTTCTAATCGGGCGTCCACAAATCGTTCTCCAGGATTGATTAGGCCTTCATCCCCCGTAATATGACCCATATGCTTCTCGATGCTGAATTCCTCGCGAGAGGAATTTCAGACCACTCCCCGCTCCTTCTAACTGTTAAAAACACCTGCCACCGCCTGGATCGGAACTGGCGCCTAGACGCATATCATCTCCGTCTTCCTGAAATTGCGGAGGAGCTGGAAAGAAAGACAGCGGAATATTTCGAACTCAATGAAGGCTCCGTGGACTGCCCGATTTCGATCTGGGAGGCGTACAAAACAGTCCTCCGTGGGCAGGCTATCTCCGCGGTTTCCGCCTACCAACAACGCCTAGTCCGGAAGGTCAGGGAAGCAGAAGCACGCGTCTTGGAGTGTGAACGACAAATCCTAATACACAACACCCAAGAAGCAAAGGAGGCGATGCTCACGGCGCAAGACGCCCTCAGCAACTTATCTCTAGACAATGCACGAGCTGCTCACCAATTAGTCCGGAGCCAAATATACGAACGGGACGACAAGGCTAACTAACAAAACTTTGGCCTGGTTGGAGAGACGCGAACCTAGCAGAGGACACGTAAGGGCAATCAGATCTCCAGATGGAACACTGTTGACAGAAGACTCTGATATTGTCGAGGCATTCGCAACCTACTACAAAAACCTCTATACCCCACCCACTGGGAACCCACCAATTGAACCCTCACGCTACCTCGACCAAATCGAGCTCCCGATACTCCCACAGCACCAATCGGATCTCCTGAATGCTGATATCACCAACACTGAGGTGCAAGAGGCGCTAGCACAACTACAACCCGGGAAAACCCCAGGCTCCAATGGGTTCCCGACAGAGACATGGAAATGCCTCGGTGGCATGTTACCTACCCACATGCATCGCATGTTCCTACGCAGCAGAGAACTGGGAGCTCTCCCCACAGACCTCAGGAAGGCATGCATAGTTGTCATACACAAGCCGACTAACCGACTACTGCAGGTGATTGAGACCCTCGTCCACCCAGACCAATGTGGTTTCATGCCTAATAAATCAACTCAAATGAACTTGTGTAGAGTCCAATTGGCGCTGTCCAGGGCAAAGGAAATTCCAGCCCCACTGGCCCTCCTGGCGGTGGACTTTGAAAAGGCATTTGACTCTGTGGGGTGGGATGCCCTGTGGGAGATTGAATCTGGGGCAGACATTTATATCATGGGTAAAACTCCTATATGCATCCCCGGAGGCCACGGTGAGGGTGAACGGCAGGTCCTCCAAAACATTTCCCTTGGGTCGGGGCACGAGACGGGGATGCCCACTTTCCCCACTCCTCTTCCTCCTGGCCATCGAACCACTAGCGATTGAGCTTAGAGCTAATACCACCTGGACCGGTTTCTTTTGGCCGGGTGGGGGTGAAGACCGCCTTTCGCTTTATGCGGATGACCTCCTCCTATACCTCAGTAACCCGAGCATATCGTGCCCGGCTGTCTCCCTCATTCTCAGGGAATATCAGTACTTTGCGGGCCTAAAGGTTAATGATGCCAAGACCATATTCTTCCCGATTTAGGGCGGTGAGTCGGCAATCCCGGAGACCTGCCCATACCATGTCTCTATCAGGGATTTTAAATACCTGGGTATACGGCTTGACCCGACGCTTGATGGGTTCCTCCGACTTAACCTACAACCTGTAATTGAGCGGTTCAACAGAGACACCCCCCATTGGCAATCACTTCCCCTATCGCTAATGGGCCGAGCCGCGCTATTCAGAATGATGACCCTCCCCAGACAGTTGTATGTTCTCCAGAATGCCCCACTCCCCATCCCCCGTGAAACCTTCGCACTCATCGACAAGAACCTGCGCACACTGCTATGGGGTGGGAAACAATCCAGGATCGCCCTTGATATGCTCCAGAGATCGGTGTGGGAGGGGGGCATCGGTTTACCCTGCATATGCACCTATTACCTGGCCACACAGATAGGAGTAGTGAATGACTGGATGCACGCAGACACCACACTACCACACACCCGTATAGAACTGGAGACCATGGCCCCGCTAACACCGCTGCAAATCCTCTACGCCACCCACAATCAACTCCCGGCGCTACCCAAAATGACCCACCACATCCGTCGTGCCTGGTGGGACGCACACAAACTAATCGGCTGGAAAGGTCAGCCAACACTGACACAACCCATATGGCACAATGCGCTCCTCCCGGAACTAGTGAAAATGGGCTCCTTTGGCCACTGGCAAGCAAAAGGAATACACACACTAGCACAGGTGATACAAGGGGGTCGCCTCCTGAGTTTTGAGACCATGCGAGACCAATTCGACCTGGCACCCATGGACCGGTTTCGGCATGCTCAACTGTCCCACGCCATCCACACCCAATTCCCTGACACGACGATCATATCCCCCTGCTCTCCCATTGAAACCAATATTCTCCCGCAGCGCATCTCTTCTAAGGTCACCTCCACTCTCTATCAGGCCCTTAATTCGTTTGGGGCTGCACAGCTCGATGGGCTCAAGGCAAAGTGGGAAAGGGATGTGGGTCCCCTGGAACATGAAGATTGGGTGGAGGCATTAATGTCCCCCAGAGAAATCGGTATAGAATCTAAGCTTAGACTAATACAGCTGAGGATCCTTCATCGCTCATACCACTCACGCACCGAAATGGCTAGATGGGTTGGAATAGAAGACGGGACATGTGTTTGATGCAAAAAAGAACCCGCCACCTTCTACCATATGATATGGGACTGCCAGGTGATACAGGCCTTCTGGGTGGACTGTGTTAACACAATCTCAGCCGCTCTGGCGACACCAATCCCTACGGATCCCAAGATGGTACTCCTGGGCATCGGGGGTGAAGTAGACCTGTCTAAATACGAGAAAATGTTTTTGACGATTGCGCTTGGGGCAGGCAAAAGACTTATTGCGGCCAATTGGGGATCAGCCGACCCACTGTGCCTGAACCGTTGGAGTAATGAGCTGGACAGGTGCGCAGCCTCAGAGCGCCGGATCTATGACGCACGGGGCTGTCCCCGTAAATTTGAACAAATATGGGGTAAATGGCTTGACGCTAGTTGAGAACTGCGGGTGGGGGTGCATCAGCAGCACGGTTAGCATTGTATGCCTGCATTGGCCTATTGATGTCTTACGGTCCTCGTCCCCGGGGGCCCATGCGAGCTGTTATTATTGCCAAATGGCCTTCGTCATATGTATGCCACTGATTCATGTCTCTATTATTGCCAAATTGCCTTCGTCATATGTATGCCGCTGATTCATGTCTCATTTATGTTCATTTCTTTGTTATGTTTTTTAAACTCAATAAACAGTTATAAAAAAAAAAAAAGGAATTTCAGGACCAATTCATATCCTCCACACAGACGCAGTTAGAAAACATGAAGGGGGAAATGAGACAAGCAGTACAGGAACTGAAGAAAGACATAACCTAGAGGAGAGAACAGATATTCTGGAAAGGACGGTCCAGAGCCTAGACGAGGAAACCCTTCAGCAAGCAAAAGCCCAAGACCGGCTAGCACGACTGGCAAGTGAATTGGAATCCCAATGTGAAGATTTGGAAAACAGATCCAGGTGATTAAACATAAGAATTAAGAATATACCGGAAACGGTAGAGGATAAAGATCTTCGCACGGCGGTGCAGCAGGTGTTCAGGGAAATACTCACGGATAGCACCGAGGAAGAAATTCAAAAAGACAGAATACACAGAGTTGGTCCCCGACGATCGGGAGAACCCGGGGCACGCTCGAGGGATGCCCTGGTGGCGATGGCTCAGTATACACAAAAGGAGCAAATCCTCAGGAATGCCAGGACACTAGAACACATACAAATGAACGGCAAAGAAATACAACTCTTCCAAGACCTAGCCCAATCCACGCTCAAGAAGAGAAGAGAAATGCATCGGGTAACAAAATTTCTCACGGAAAAAACAGATACGTTACAAATGGACCTTCCCATTTGGCCTCCTGTTTACATGGGAGGAACGACAACACCGCATCACAACATGCAAGGAAGGCCTCAGGATCCTGGGCAACCAAGAATCAGAAACCGAACCCCCAAACGAAAATGAACTGCACAGGCGAAGGAGAGAGCCGGGGGGATGGCAAACAGAGAAACGTAGAACGAGATTCCAATCCCGTAGGACAGAGAAAAACTGAATACATCCCGGAAAAGTACGACTAACCAATCACAGTTGGAGGAAGGGACCTTAATGGAGGAAACAGTAGATGGGGCGATGACCACTTGTAGATGCGGCAGAGCCGGGGGACTATTTTGGAATCCGCAAACCAAGCAGGGTTTAGGACTCCCTGCGAATGGAAAAACCTGAGTCATTAGAGGGCATGGAGGAAAGGCGGCACGCCCGAGCAACCATAGGGCCCAGTGCCCTCCTCAGGGAACAAGTTGGGGGGGGTAATGGGGGGAAGAAGGGGGGAGTTGAAGGGGTTGGATACAGGAGAAAAAAGTTAATCACCGGAACTAACCTAAACAGCAGTGACCCACACGTCGAAGCCCATATGAAACAGCAAACTCGAAATAAACAATGGGGCTGAGAATATTAACGTACAATATCAGAGGGCTGAACACACCAGTAAAAAGGAAGAAAACATAAAACTTCATACGCAGAGAAAAGTATGACATAATTACGCTTCAAGAGACACATATACAGAAAAAAAGGAAAGGGCTATTACGAATGAGGCTAGAAAGGAGTTCTAATAGCATTTGACAACCATCTCAATGTAAAAATCAAAGCGACCATGACAGATAAAAACGGGAAGCTCCTCTTCGTGAAGGCCCAGATAGAGAATCGCCACCTAACAATAACTACCTTATATGCCCCAAACACGGGCCAGGACGGTTTTATCAAAGACTCACTGAACAAACTAGAAAACTTTGCAGAAGGAGAAGTGATACTGACAGGTGACTTCAATATAGCTTGGAACCAGATGGAGGACCGCTCAAACCCCAAAAACGGCCAACATGGAACACCCTCAACACGGCTGAAACAGATGATGAAGAGATTAGCTCTAGAAGACGCATGGCGGAGACTCAGAGGCACAACCCAGGGATACACGAATCATTCGCACGTACATAACTCAAGTTCCAGGATAGACTACATCTGGGTCACGGGAAGTCTACTAGGGGAGATCAGGACATTGAAAAAGGTCAAATATCACTATCAGACCACGCCCCGCTATGGATTACTCTTCCAAGAATACGCAAACGTTCAGGTCTCTGGCGCTGGACGTTCCCCAAAGACATTCTACAAGACCCGGTCTCGAGGGAAACGGTCAGAGAAAAGATAGAAGACTACTTTGAACAAAATGCCACTCCGGAAGTCTCGCAATGCACTCTCTGGGAAGCCTTCAAAGCAGTGATACAGGGACAAATAATTGCACTGAAGGCACAAAAAGACAAGATATCACACAAATGGGAAATAGAACTAGAGAAAAAGCTGGAAGAGATAAGACAAATGTCAAACACATCCCTGAAAACAAAGAGGGTGTACCGACACGTTCAGAGCCAGCTAGACGTACTCGGGACCAAAAGGGTGGAAACACAACTATTACACGCAAAACACTGGTACGCGATGAAATCAAACGAGGCAGATAAACTACTGGCAAGACAATTAAAAGGCAAACGGCAAAACCAAACGGTACATTAATTAAAAGACAAACAAGGGAAAAAGACAACCCAATCAAAAGACATCAAAGAAATTTTCTGAGATTACTACCAGAAATTATACACCTCACAGAGCCCGAAGGAAGAGGAACAAGCGGCCTTTCTAAAGGAGATAGCACTACCAACGATCACACCTGACGAAAAGATGGCTTTGGATGAACCGATCACAACAGAGGAAGTAGCGAAAGCAAAAAAATAAATCTCCAGGACCGGACGGCTACATAGCAGCCTTCTACAAAACATACGCGGAAACGCTCACACCCATATTAACAAATCTGTTTAATACCTTCAAAGATAAGTCCAACATCGCTCCTTCGAAGAACGAGGCAAAGATATTAGTCTTTCACAAAAAAGGGAAAGACCCGGAAAGTCCACACTCCTACCGTCCAATAGCTCTAATCAACATCGACGCAAAATTATATACAAAGATACTCGCTAACACGCTCTCACCCCTACTCCCGACACTGATTCATCAAGAACAATCGGGCTTCATCCCAAATAGGAAAACCCACGACAATATCAGAAGGATAGCACATCTTATAGAGAAAGCCGAGATCACGAATATCCCTTCAGCAATCTTATCGGTAGATGCGGAAAAGGCATTCGACCGGGTGGAATGGTCAATGCTATTTGCGACGCTACAAGAAATGGGCAGGGGAAATACCTACATAAACATGGTGAGAGCCAACTATAACACACCAATAGCCAGGATATCAGTCAACGGAGAAATATCGGATCCTATCAGAATCGGAAGGGGCACAAAACAGGGTTGCGCTCTCTCTCCATTACTATACGCAATCTTCCTCGAACCACTTCTGGCAAAGATCAGAGCCACGCCTGACATAAAGGGAATAGAAATGGGAGGGCACGCACACAAAACAGCGGCATACTCGGGTATGATATGATGATGACCTTAACAGAGCCAATAGAGACACTTCCCCTCCTCATTCAACAGATCGAAGATTACGGTACAATATCAGGACTAAAGATCAATAAACAGAAATCGTCAGTAATGGCCCTGGCCGGGAACAAACGAGAGATATATCAGAAAACCAAGGAACTCCAACTACGAATAGCAGAGGACGGGGTGAGATTTCTGGGAGTCACTGACACGGCGATAAAGAACTTCTTCACAGGGAACTACACGAATCTTATGGACAATGTAAAGAGAGATCTAGAGGGATGGAACCCGTTAGCAATCTCCTGGTGGGGCAGAATTACAGTCATAAAGATGACAATTCTACCCAGACTCTTATACTTCTTTCAAGCTCTCCCCATACGAATACCAACATCTTTCTTTAAGACGCTTACCAAAATCGTGACAAAATATATCTGGCAAAACAAATCGCCAAGACTGTCGCAACAGGCACTCACGGCACAAAAGTCAGATGGAGGCATGGCACTCCCCCACCTAAAGAAATACTACGAGGCAGCACAACTATGGATTCTGAATGAATGGATATCCAACACTTCAGAAAAATTGTGGGAGGCACAGGACAGAGCAGTAGCGAGATCAAACCAACGCCACTTTCTATGGAGAAAACCTGAGCACAGACATCAAAATGTTAAAATCAGCGAGATTATGGGCTCCACAATGGACGTTTGGGACAGAGCAACCAAGAGAGAAAGCCTCACGATAGATCCCGCCCCCTTCATCCCGATTCTAAACAATCCGGACTTCCCCCAGGCATGGAAAGAGGAGCGTTCCAGAAATGGCGGGAAGCAGACTGCACAAAAATCGGAGACATGTACGACGGCCAACAGATAAGAACGTTCGAAGACTGTCAGGAACTACTGGGCCTCACGGAAAAGGACAGATAACAATATGAGCAGCTTCACCATTGGCTCTCCACGCCAAGAATCATGCACGCACTGACAAGGTCCTTGACACCCTTTGAGACATACATGCTAACCCAAACGGGAGAAAGGAAATTCGTCTCCACCCTCTACAAATTCATGAATGCCCAGCCAGAACACACAACTTGGCATTACATGAAGAAATGGGAAGCAACGCTAGGGAAACGAATCACGAGGAGCAATGGACATACATATGGCAAATAATACCTAAATGGACTCGAGCGATTCAAACAAGAGAAGCTTGGACGAAAATGCTGATCCAATGGCATTACACACCGAAAAGACTCCATAACATGTTCGCTACAGTCCAAGGAAATTGCTGGAGGGGTTGCGATACGATAGGGAATTGGAGGCCTATATGGTGGGACTGTAGAGCACTGCAACTATTCTGGTCAGAAGTGAAGACACAAGTGCTAAACATCTTCAAGGGAGCAGCTAACCTAGGAGAAGAAGTGTGGATGTGCGCCATGTTGGACCGTCGGGACAGATAGCTAACAAAGACCCAAAAGAGGAACTTCATGGGGTTCCTCATAGCAGCATGGTTAGCGATAGCTCAAAAGTGGAAACAAAAATCCCCCCCATCCAATCAAGAATGGCTAAGCAGAATTTGGACATACGTAGCAATGGAGAGAATCGCATATAATTTACAAGGGGAAGGTCAGAGATTCGCAACAGATTGGGGGGGGGAACGATTGAATACCTACAAGGTGACTACATGTTGCAGTGGTGCCCACACAAAATCTGCATACTGGACATGTTCACAGGCTAGAACTGGAGTGACGTTAATTAGGACTGTAGTGGGTCATCAGAGAACATTTCGACCAGTGAGGGGGGTGGTGGTGGGGGGGGGGCATAATGGGACAATGTTCAGTCCCGATGTTTTTGTTTAAAGAAATGCCAATAAAAATGTATTTTAATATACTACAACTAACCAATTCACTTTGTACAGTAAGTCTCAGTCAGGGTAAGTACCCTGTGTTTGAATGAACCAGTGTTAGGCACAAAACACGCTACCGCGAATAATATTGCGATCACTTTTTGACAGTTCGGTCTACTAAACAAACTCGTATCCGTGACATGAAATGCTACTGGGGTAAAAACACACTTAGCACCTGAGCTACCCAGGGGGAGTTGGAGGTAAAAACAGGAGAGGCTCTTCAGGTGGCTATCCGGACCGCTACAGCAGTGTGCAGCGATTTCGACCACGGAAGAGGATCCTCTGGCTGAAGAAGATGAGCTGGTTATCCCCACCAAGCTCAAGGGAAGAAGACTCCGGACTGGATCTTCTCTGAGTCGTTGAAGGGCAGATGGCTCAGGACTGCAGCAGGGCTTCACTGGGACAGGGTAGTTGCAGCAGCCGTCGTTCTCTCCGCTTCTCTCCGGTTCCTTGTAGTTCCAGTGGCGACGCTGTCTTCTAGCCCAAGAGACCTGCCTTTTATGCGAAAAACCCCCATTCACGCAGCCTAGCTGTCAATGACTCAGCAGGGGGGTTGTCCAGCCCGAACAACTAACCTGGCCAATCATGACAAAGTGAGACTTGGATTTCCTAGGATACCCTGTGCAGGGGGTGACTACACCCCTCCCTCACGTTCAGCCCACCTAGACACCCAGGCGTATTAAGGAGGGCTTCTGGGCAGAAGCCCGCCAAAAGACAGTGAACAAAGAAGGCGAACCTAGTTTGCCGCGCAAAGTAAAACACAAGAAGGACTTTAACAAAAAGAAATGGCGAATAAACCCAACCAGAGCCAAAAGAAAGACGATTTGGTCAAGTGGGTTTATGTTCGAGGCTAATATGATAGCCAAGAACAGTACCACAGTTATCTAATAGAAAAGGGTAGATACCACTGCCACCAGCCAAGTCTAAATGTTAAAAGAGCGAAACAATGCTCTAGGAGATACAGATAAAAAGGGATACGAGTTAACCCTTTCCAGTACTCCATGGAAGATGGGGTGTACTGGATCTGTGGTAGATTGACTAAGTAAAGTTAATGGTAACTTTACTCTTTTCTGGGGGACCGTAGTTGCCTCAGAAATGGAGTCGAGGGAAGTCTCAAAGACAACCCAGTGCCACGGCACCAAAGGTACTGTGTGACACACACCAAGAAGGGGGCTACTGAAGTGGTGTACTTCAGAGTCCACAATCACAAAAACAGATGGAAACGCATAGCAAAACACAGGCAAGAGTGGGGGAAAAGCTCTCTCTTACCAGGTGGAAAAAAATAAACTCCGGAAGTCCAGCAAAGCTGCTGGGGGACTCACTAGGTGAGGGAAATTAGCCATAAATGAGAATTCTCCCTAACATCCCACATGTAACATCATTATTCATTATTATTTTGGTTTACATACTCTTGCTCTTGAACTATTCCAAATAAGGTTATACGCCTAGGACCTGGCATTTTATGCATTTTGACTTGTCCATGGTTCGCCACCTTTTTTCACCCCATACCCCTTGCGGTATGTCTTAATAGTGGCATCAAGCTCTAATTATTGCTATTCCATGCTTTGTGGTTTTCTAATCGCAAACCATGATCTCTAAAGGTCTCATGATGCTCCTTTGCAACTATTTCCTCCATTGAACACACATTGACATGGTTAGTTTAGCCCCGCAGCTCGTAGCAGCGGTACAATAAAGTTCTTTCATTCAATTGGCCTCCTTCAATACACTAGCGCTACAGTTTGCTTGCGATACGCATGCACGCAGACAGGACACTTCCTACAAGCCGACACAGCTCCAGCTCCAGCCCCTGTAATCAGGTAAACCGCGGTCCGTGTATTCTGTACACGCACGGCCAGCCTTTTCACCTCGGTAGGTCCCCATATTGGTCTCCACTAAGCCTCTCGCCACTACATCCCAACCATCCCAACCAGCACAGAGACTGTTACCAATACTCAAGTCCTTGCACAGGCACCGGCAGTTTTCTCCCCGTTGCTCCATTTTCACGCACCCTCATCCTAGCCCGTCTCAGGTCACAGAAGTGTTATTGGGCGTCATATTCTAGTTACCAATAAATAACACGTTTCCACTACGGCTATAATTTATTAGCGCACAAGTACATACGCAACATCACTGGCATAGAAACCACGCCGATTGTTAGTTATACATCAATTTAAACAACTCCCCTTGCTGACACCCACCATTTCTTTCAGGTACCAAGCGGCCCCCACAATGCTGTCTCAGCCACCCGCATTGGTTAAAAGTGCAGTGATTTAATCCACTACGCAGTCACAATCCAGCACCAACCCAACCTGGTTTTGCGAATCATCCTTCTAAGGTATGTTCCATACCCTTTCCACCGCTACCAAGATTAATTCCTCCTATTTCAACCACTAGGTAACCGTGTATACGTCTTTTTAGATCCTAGCTACAGCAGGATCACCTATCAACACTACCAGTAGCACAGACTTTGTTTCTTCACATAATCTATTTCATGAGACGACACCTGGTCACCCTCTCCTGACACACATTATGCCATCCCCTTTCCATAGGTACATCTCAATACCTCTTTTCATCAACCCTGTCCTGAAGATTGCCATTGAACTAGTGTCCAGCTCCAAACAAGACAGGAGCTGGTATTGTCTCTGTCTGGCTCAGACGAAATACAGGGGCCTTCATGCCATCCTGGATCGGAGGATCTGAACTGTGCAAGGTCATGAAGGATCTGGGTTATGGTGACCGTCCGGTCACCATAACCCAGATCCTTCATGCCCTCGATTTGCAGGACTGGTTGGTGCCTTTGGACCTTCAGGACACCTACTTCCATCTGCCGTTCTTTCTTCGGCACCCAGGGTTTTCACCAAACTGGTGGTAGTGGTTGTGGCTTGCCTCTGTAGAGAAGGAATTCATGTCTCCCTTCTACCTGGACTGCTGGCTCGTTCGATTTTGAACCCTGCCATGGTATTGGCACAACTGTACCTCATGTGCAGCCTGTTGCACAGTATGAGTTTTCTCCCTAAACTTCAAGAAGCCTCCAGTTTTGCCATGCTAGTCAGTCCAATTCATTGCCTCAGGTCTGTATAGTCCCCTCGGCTGTGCTTTCACGCCGAAGATCGAGTGCCGAACAACTTTCAGATGGTTCATGTCTTCCAGTGCCAAGAACAGTTTACGGCCTATGAATTCCTGCACTTACTTGGCTTCCGTTCGAAAGCTCACCAACCGCAACAGAGAAGGCCGGCCACCAACTCTCTGAAGGCGGGAATCTAGGAACCGCGACCAAACTGTCACGACCAGAACAGAAAGTCTGATTGGGAATATAGGGCTGCAACTTATCCCGTAGGCATTCTGGTCCAACTTGATAAACCGCCCGATGGACAATACATAGAGATTTAATGGCAATCCGCTGTTGCACTGGAAGCCAGTGCAAATGGTGGAATACCGGGTTGATGTGTGAGCCGTATGGGGTTGCAATAGCGACCCAAGCGGCTAGATTCTGGAGCAGTTGTAGCCTGCAGATCAGACCAACCGGCTGGGCCAAATAAAGAGCATTGCAGTGATCTATCCTGCTAGACACCAGCGCTGCCACCCACATGTCAGACCTTTTGTGGGTCTGAAGCACTTTGTCTCGAGACCTCATATGGTAGTTCATGAGACAAGCTATGGATGGGGATGCTGCTCCCCTGCACAACTAACAGTATTCGTAAATGCTTTTTGACAGTGTGGGGCGATTAACTACAAGATCTGCTGTTGAATGAACTGTGGTCCCCCTCAGAGTCTCGGAACGCATCAACTTGCAGAAATGGAGGAGGGATCAAGCTGGCCCTGGTTGCATTCCTCCCCTATGCACAGGGCAAATGTGTGCTTGTCCTAGCGAACAATACTGTGGCCATTGCCTCAAGAAGTGAGGTGGTGTTGGGTCTTTTCCTCTGTGCAAATAAGCAATGTAATACTGGATCTTGGCACTGGAGAATAAGGTGTCTCTAAAACGGCCCATTTGGCGGGGTACAAGAAAGTCACGCTAGATGCCTTTAGCAGTCACACTTCTGCCTCCAACGAGTGGGAACTCAGCCAGGAAGGTCTGGAGGATATCTTCTCCTGGGAAACTACTCACGTGGACCTCTTTGCCTCCAGTGTAAACAGAAAGTGTGCCAGGAATTGCCTCTGCCGATAGCCCTGGGTGACTTTCAGATGATTGAGTGGGACCTGTACCTGCGCTATGCATTTTTGACGATCCCGGTCATACCGATTGGTCTTAGGAAATGCCTTTTGGGGTCCACGTTTATTCTGATCGGTGCATGCTTGGTCCGCAAAATGTGGTACCCGGAACCACTTCTGGACAATTCAATGTGTCCTCCTTAACACCTGCAGTCAATAGTGGGCCTATTCTCAGTAGGAGGGGTGGGTGCTCCGCCCGAACCTAAGCACCATGAAATTGCATGCTTGGCCGCTGAGATACAAGGAGTGCGATTTGTCATCCAGTGTCTTGGTTCTCCAGCATGGGGTCTGGCATGGATTCACATGCTCATGAATATTCCCCGCCGTCAGGCTGGATTCCTCGGTAAAGAAAAAACTCAGTATCAGTTTCGTTTCTGATCTGACTTTCGTAGTAGTAACCCATCACTGATTTCTGCGTCATACTGACCACAGCCAATGACTGCCCTCTCCCTAAGCCCCGCCTCTGGCAGCCATCCTCAGATTTTTACCGCACGTTCAAGTGTTGGGATCCTTGTGCTATTGCTCTCGAGCTTTAGTGCGTTTTTGCGCTTTTTTCATAGGAAAATGTTCTCTTTTTTCGGTCAAAGAGCCTCAAGCTCCACCGTTTCTATATCCGATCAACGGGGATCCATGTCAGATTCTTCTACGCCCCTCAAGGGTGAAGCTTTCGTCGAGCCACGCTTTGGAGGACTCCAGAACTTTCTCAGGCCCTTCTCGGACATGGCCCAGGAGAAGGGAAGCTCGATGCCCGGGAAGCTGTTCAGGGTCTGCCCTGCATGCCAGCTTCAGAATGTCTTCAAGGAGGACGAACACTCCCTTTGCCTCTACTGCCTGCATGAGGACAAGACGCACGTGGAGAAGGACTGTGCGTTTTGTGGGAACATGTCGGAGCGGACCATAAAGGACCGCCATCTGCGTCTCGCCAACTGACTGGAAGGGTAGAGCCCGTCAGGTGAGAAAAAGAAGAAGTCTGAGCGGTCTTCTAAGACCTTTGAGGGCGCCCCGGCGACGGGGGCCCAACAGAAGGCCAAGCACTGCGAGTCCGCGGGCACCGGGAGAGCCGAACGGTCGGGCTCTTCGGTTGCCAGGCAGGGCGCAGCCTCCCCGGCGCCATCAACCACGAGCCAATGCTCTGGCTCGGGTAAGAGGAAGTGCGAGCCCCCGGCAAAGCTTCTGGAGAGGCCCTGGTCGAGCTCGAAGGCCAATTCGGAGGGGGAGCGAGGCGGTGACCACCCCCCCCCAAGGAGAATGCGGTGAGCGCACCTAAGGTGACGAAAGTCTTGATCCACCCGGCCAAGGCCTCTATCGAGACAGTCGCGGCGGCCCTGGCTCAGCCTGAGGAGGCTACACCAGTGGAGGCGACCTCGGGGCCCAGAGTCTCCCTGCCACCGCGGAGGGAGTCCTCTTTCAAGCCCATCGACAGGACCCCCGTGAAACCTCTGACTGAGAAGAAGGGGGGGCAGGAGGCCAACGTGGATTCGGCCTCATCCTCTGAAGAGGAGCTGATCGAAGTCTTAAGCCACGGCATTGGCGTGGAGGAAGACCAGCCTGTCGGGAGGGACCCCGACGAGGGGGACGACGAGAACGTCGAGGGAACCGACGAGGTTCCTGTCCGCCCGTCGGAACCCCCTCAACCAGTGCCGCAAGACAACTCGGCGGCCATTTTGTTGGCTATACAGTCCTTATGCTCGGAGATGAGGACGAGATTGCCGGTACCACCGACGGAGGAACCGCTCCCGACGGGGGACCCAGAGCCGGGCCCTCCTGGGAGCCCTCCTCCAAAGAGGAGAAGGATTCATCCTCCACCTCCTTTTCAACCATCGCGCCTGTCTCAGCCCTCCTCCCCGTCCACGACCCAGGGGGATGACACGGGAACGGACACGGCCGCGACGGGTACAGACAACTAGGTTTACGGCGAGGATCCTCCGTCGTCACCTCCTCCCCGGGCTTCCCCGCCCGACGAGATTGGATCGTTTCATGCCATGATCGCCAGGGCATCCGAGCTTTTCCCACTCTGCCCGGAAGAGAAGAAGGAAGGCTACCTTTATCAACGGCGCGAGACCAAGAGGAAGACGGTCCTCGCCGTACCCCTACTGGACGATATCTGGGATGAGGGCCTCTCCCTCCTTAAGAACCCATCCACAACGCCTGTGAGAAGGGATCGGTACGAGAAGAAGTACCGGGTCCCGGACGCGGCCCCCTTGTGCCTTCGGGCACAGCCGACCCCGGACTCAGTCGTCTCCGCGGCGGCCAGGCAGAAAGCGGGGGGGGGCATCGGCCTCCACGTCAACTTCCCCCCCCCCGGACGGCGAGGGAAAGAAATTGGACACGATGGGACGCAGAGTCATCTCATCGGCAGTGACGACGATTAAGGCTGCCAACGCCTTGGCTATCGTAGCACGCTACGACAGGGAGTTGTGGTACAAGATCGCCCCCCTGCTGGACTTCCTACCGGACGACAAGAGGGCTGAGGCCCTGGAGATCTTGCAGGAAGGGGAAGTGGCGTCGGACCACGCCATTACGGTAGCGACGGACATCGCTGATACTGGTTTTCGTCAGTTGGGCAACGGCATGTGCCTTAGACGGCGTGGATGGCTCAAGGCAACGGACTTCCGGCAGGACGTGCAGACCAAAGTTTTGGACATGCCGTTCGACGGGAACACGGAGACGGCCCGGGCTCTTGGTGTTCTCCAGCAACGACAGCCACCCTTTCGGAGCACCGGAGGCAAGCAGGGTGCCTCCAAAGGTTCCGGCGGCGGATATTCCACCTACCGTCAAGCGGCCCGCTCGTCACAAGAAGCCTACAGGGGACGAGGCAAGTCGGGCGGACCCCGCCGTCGTCGCCAGGGAGGACAAGGTGGCAAAGCCTCGTCGAAGCAGGACTGAACCGGCCGTGGGGTCGGGCCCCCACCAAAGCACCCCGGTGGGAGGCCGGCTGGCGAACTTCGTTGGCGTGTGGGAGTCCATCTCCAACGACCGTTGGGTGCTGGACGCCCTGGCCCAGGGTCACGCGCTCGAGTTTCTAAAGAAGTGCCCGTGCGTCCCCCCCCCCCCCGGTGGCCAGGAAGGAACATCACGTCCCTCAACTTCTCTTGGAGGTAAAGGTGATGCTCCATCGAGCTCGTCCCAAAGAGGCTTCGGGGCTCCGGAGTTTACTCAAGATACTTCCTCGTGAAGAAGAAGACAGGAGGATGGCGTCCCATCCTGGACCTACGACGACTGAACAAATTCATCAAGGCACAGAAGTTCCGGATGGTCGCCCTCCAGCACGTCCTGGGTCAGCTGGAGGAGGGCGATTTCCTGTCGTCGTTGGACTTGGAGGATGCCTACTTCCATAGCCCCATCTTAAAGGGACACCGAAAATTTCTCAGATTCGTGGTCCAAAGGCGGCACTACCAGTTCAGAGCCCTTCCCTTCGGATTGAGGTCGGCACCCAGGGTGTTCACCAAGTGCCTCGCACCGGTGGCGGCGCGGCTGTGCCTGGAGGGGATCCACGTCTACCCCTACCTGGACGACTGGCTCATCCGAGCAAAGACAAGGGAGCTCGCCGCGGAACACACGGCGAGGACCGCCCAACTACTCACGGACCTGGGATTCTCCATAAACTACGGCAAGTCCCACCTGGTGCCCGCGCAAGACGCACTGTTTCTGGGAGCGAAACTCGACACAGTGGCGCTTCTGGCCTCGCCGTCGGAGGAAAGAACGAGGGTTATCTTGGGCAAGGTGCAGCGGATGCTGGTTGTGGACGCGGCCAAGGTGAGGTCCATCAAATCCCTCCTCGGAATGATGCCTTCTTGCATTTATCTCATCCGCCTGTGCAGGCTTCGGATGCGCCCGTTGCAGGAGTTCCTGGACGCTCGCTGGGTCCAGACGACGGGCAGCTTCGAGGACAGGATCACACTCGACGAGATTGAAGGGTGGAGAGCGCACACCGAAAATCTGCACGCGAGAGGCCTTTGGCTTCCGACGGAGAAATCCCTCCATATCAACGTCCTGGAACTCCGTGCAGTGTTTTGGGCCCTCAGGTCCTTCCTTCCGTCCCTCAAGGGCAAGGTGGTGAGGATCTTCACCGACAACACCACCACCATGTTCTACATCAGGAAGCAGGGCGGGACCAGATCCCCAGCCCTGTCCAAGGAGGCGCAGGATCTGTGGCATTGGGCCGTCGCCCAAGGGATGTTCCTGGTGCCGTTTCATCTGGCAGGAATAAAAAACACCATCGCCGACTCGCTCAGCAGAGAGCTGCGCTCGTGCCACGAGTGGGAACTACGATAGGACCTAGTGGACCGCCTCTTCCGACGCTGGGGCACACACCAGATCGATCTGTTCGCGACAGTGACGAACTCCAAGTGCCGGAGGTTCGCCAGCAGGTTTCCCAGCCGAGGAGCATGGGCGATGCTTTCTCGTTCCCCTGGGAGGGCCTATTCCTGTACGCGTTCCCTCCTTTACCGTTGCTGATCCGGCTCATCAACCAGCTGAAGAGGTCACGGTGCAGGATGATACTCGTCGCACCCGCGTGGCCGAGGCAGATATGGTTCCCGGACCTTCTGGACTTGTCAGCGTCCCCGTCAATCAAGCTGCCGGTGGACTCGGGTCTTCTCTCCAGGGAAGGAGGCGCCATCCTCCATCATGACCCGAAGTCGCTGAACTTGCAGGCCTGGCTCCTGCAGCGCTAGAGTTTGGAGGTTACGACATACCGGCCGACTGCAGAGAGGTTCTTGCAAAGGCCAGGGCGTCCTCAACTCTTAAATGCTACGGACACAAATGGAAGAGGTTCTCTGTCTGGTGCCACGCACAGAAGATTAACCCTCTACGGATTACGGCTCCGCAGGTACTGCCGTACCTACTGACATTGGCCAAGGCTGGACTAGCGCACGCTTCCATCAAGATTCATCTTGCTGCGATCTCCCGATACACCAGAACCACGGGACGGACGTCCTTGTGGTCTCATCGTCTGGTGATGGAGTTCATGAAGGGACTGTTCAGATCGTTCCCGCCGGTGAAGGCGCCGGCCCCGGCGTGGGAGCTCAACGTGGTGCTGACCAAGCTCATGGGACCTCCGTTCGAGCCTCTGCACTCAGCTTCTTTGAAGTTCTTGTCGTGGAAAACAGCGTTCCTTGTGGCCATCACCTCCGCACGACCAGGGGGAGAGATCCAGGCCCTTTCCTGCAAGCCCCCGTACTTGACCTTTCATGACACGAGGGTAGTGCTCAGGACGCACCCCTCCTTCATGCCCAAGGTGCCGTCGGACTTCCACCTCAACGAACCCTTGGTGTTGCCTGTTTTCTTCCCGTCGCCTTCGTCGCCGGCTGAAAGGACTTTGCACTCGCTGGATGTGGCTAGAGCGCTGAAGTTCTACGTTGACCGCACAAAGAGCTTTCAGAAAATGTCACAACTTTTTGTGAACTTTGGACCTGTCAATCAGGGGAAGGCTCTCTCAAAGGCTTCCATTTCCAGATGGCTCTCCAGCTGTATCATGTACTGTCATCGGTTGGCAAACCGACCA
This sequence comes from Ambystoma mexicanum, assembly GCF_040938575.1. Classification (NCBI taxonomy): domain Eukaryota; kingdom Metazoa; phylum Chordata; class Amphibia; order Caudata; family Ambystomatidae; genus Ambystoma; species Ambystoma mexicanum. The sequence continues at coordinate 933,666,662 of NC_090922.1, forward strand.
CTGCCCGGCCGTCCGAGAGCCCATTCCACCAGAGCGATCGCAGCTACCACGGCGTTCCTATCTAGTGTGCCCCTGCTGGACATCTGCAGGGCTGCTACGTTGAGGTCGACGCACACCTTCACGAAATTCTACTGCGTCGACCGGGATTCTAGGGAGGAGTCCAGGGTCGGCCAAGCAGTGCCGCACAACCTGTTCGCCTAAGGTGAGCCTGGTGAGGAGGTAAGAGACGCTTAATGTTGAGTTGTTGTATTGCTTAATGTTGAGCCTGTTGCCACCTCCCGTGGTTGTGCATGTGTGTACTGCTATGTATTCTCTTATTCATGAGCATGTGAATCCATGCCAGACCCCATGCTGGAGAAGGAACAAGTTACTTACTGTTGTTCTCCAGCATGGGTCTGGCATGGATTCACATGCAAACCCTCCCTACTACCCCTCTGCGGCTCTTCACTTGGTCATACTGCCACTTCACGTGCTACCAAATCTGAGGATGGCTGCCAGAGGCGGGGCTTAGGGAGAGGGCTGTCATTGGCTGTGGTCAGTATGACGCAGAAATCAGTGATTGGTTACTACTACGAAAGTCAGATCAGAAAAGAAACTGATACTGAGTTTTTTCTTTACCGAGGATTCCCAGCCTGACGACGGGGAATATTCATGAGCATGTGAATCCATGCCAGACCCATGCTGGAGAACAACAGTTACAGGGAAGTAACTTGTTCCATGTACTCCTTCCAGCTCAGTCCAGCCACTAAATCTATTTATGCCTGCAGATGTCAATTCTCAGCTTGATGAGTGATCTGTGTCCGTGTACTTGTCCTACCACCCCAGTTTTGGATTATCTGCTTTTAGTCTGGACGGGCCTGTAGGTTGGGACTGTGAAGGGGTACTTCGCTGCGTTTTCTGTCTTGTTAAAGGACCCCGGAATGAGGCTCTTGCTTCACAAGCTCTACAGTTATGCAGTTCGTACGGGGGGTTGTGCAAACAGTTTCCCCAATGCTAGTTTGTTCCGATGTGGGATTTAAATGTAGTGTTCACTTTCTTGATTTGGGCTTTGTGAGAGCCCCTGCATTCATATTCATTAAGATTGCTTACCCTCTACGGCGAGCTTCCTGCAAGCCAGACGGGTCCGCAAGCTCCAGTTTTTGGCTGTTGAACTTACCCATTTGTTTTTTTCCAAAGATAATGTGATGTTGAGAGTGAGGTGGTCCTTCGTAAGGTAGTCCTCGATTTCTGTCTTTTAAATGATCATTTATCCTGTGGTTTTTCCTCTGCTTCATACTTTGTCGGAGGAGCGATTCCATCAGCTGCACCCACTACAGGCACTCAGCTGGGTAAGTCTCAGATGAGGAACGCCAGAAAAGATTACCATCTTTTTGTGGGTTAAGCTGATACCCGTACTGCCAGGGCTGTGACTAAATAAGCCCCCTCAAGGTGGATTATTATCTACATCTTGAAATATTACAATCTGACTGCCATCTCTGCCCTCCAGAGGGTGGGGAGGGAGGGTCTCAGTCGTGGACCTTTGCCAGGTGGTGACATGGGCCCCATTGCATACGTTTGCCAAATATTACTTCTTGGATTCCCTGTCTGGGCTGGATGTTACTTCGACAGAGCAGTCCTCCTGAGTTCTCGTGAATAGATGGTGTTCTCTCACTCTCTTCCCTCCTCCAGATGTCTCAGGGCTTTGTGCGGTGCTATAAATGTAAAAATAAATATATGTACTGCTACATGAGTCTTCCACAGATAAGGAATCCGTGGGAGGAAGGAATACATTAGAAAAACAAATTACTTACCTGTCAGTAATGTTTTTTTTCTGTTGGATGTTCCTTCTACAGATTCCTCATCGCTCTCTCAATCCACCCCTCCTGGTCGATAGATTGTACACCATATTTGTTCTTTGATCCCTCAGCAGGTGAGTGCTAGGGAAAAAAACAGAACTGTGGTCATGGGTTGCAGAGCCTTCATAATATACTGGTCCAGGTGTCATGCCTGGCATGGAGCATGCATTGGTTTTGAATTGAGCAGACGTCGAGCCGCACTGCACCCCCTGGTTGAGACATTTCTGAAGGACAGGTCGCTGGAGATAGAATATCATAGATGAGAAATCCATGGGATGTAATTAGTTCTGTACAGGAGTAAGATTTTGTAATTTAATGTACTTTCAAATCATAAGCAATCACAAGTATGTTTATTCATGACTACACCATTCATGGACGCTCTGGAGCTTTGGGTCAATGCTCAAAAGTCAGACGTGATGACCTGCTGTAGGGGGAAAGCACCCTCTGAAAATCAAAGCAATGTTCTGTAAGGGTGCATTGATCCCAAAAGTCCACAGTTTTGACCATCTCAGAGTTAGGTTTTCCTCCAATTGTAGTCATGGCCCACATGTGATCCAACAAACCGCGAGATTTGAACAGGCCACGGGTGGGGTAACGAGCCATGGGTATGTTCAAGGCTAACGAGTTAATCTGGTGTTTGGTATATAACTGGAAAGCAGCCTCTGTCGCAAGGTTTGGTTTGGGGCTATAGCAATGTCAACCCCATCCAGATGGTGAAGAAAACCTTTGAGAGTTCTGGGTGTTCCTCGTTCAGCTCCAAATTTTGTAGTACACTTCGAACTGGGTTGGAAATACATTAGTGACAGAATCTTAGCACAGCCTTTCCTTCATTGGCTCAGACTTCGGGGTAATCCCAAAGCTGTACTAACTCCGGAGCTAATTGGATATCTGGTTCTTAAAGATCTTAATGGGAGAATTCCCTGGCTGATGTATGTTAAGCTGAAACTTGCAGAAATTAATGAAGCCCATTTCTTTCTCCCACCAGATATCTTGCTTGTTAGCGAATGGAGAGCTGTGATATCGAGGGTTCATCTGTATAGCTCTGAGAATAGAGTCCCGGGAGATCATGAAACGCTCAAATAGGAAGCATGCAATCTTGCCATGGGCTGAGAACCCCTCCCAGCATGTACTTGTAAACAGGGCACGTTTTAACTATTTTTTATGAGCCTTAGTGGCAGCATGGACTGACCATATTGACAATCAATCGTGCCCTAATGCACCGAGGGATGACCTGGCCCACTTTTTACTTTTTGTTCCAGGCTGAGAGGGTACATGATAAAAACTCTCCTGCGGCAATTGGGGATCTCTCAGTATAGACTTTTTTCAAGGATGCAGGAAGTATCTAATGAAAAATATAGGAATTTGATCTAATTATTCTTGTATTTTAATGATTATTATTCTGTGAGTATGTTTTTTGTAACTGTTACTGCTATTTTATGCAACTGATTTTATGGACATAATGTTTCTGAAATAAACTTTTATGGTGATGAATAAAATAATATGAACACCTTGTTAATATTTACTGTTCACAATTTTGTTTTTTACAGCCTGAAAACAGACATTATCCCCCCAGTTCTGGGATAAACTATCCTCTGTCATCTGGTTTCCCTTTCAAAAACTCATTCCCACAAACTGCCGCTACCAACATTGGTGGTCAGCACTCTGTGTATGCACATGCTCAAGGCTCGGGACAACAGGTAGGCATTTCATGTAACTATACTTCATTGTACTTACTGTTTTCTTTAAAGATACATTGTGGTATTTTGGCAGTGTTCCAAAGATTACTGATTTTTGTTACTCAACTGTTTCTTCTTCGCAAATGGCATTTATGTTAAAAAAAATTGTTTGGTATGTCTTAGTTTGAGTGATTTTTCAAAATTGGAAACTTTTTTTAATTAGAACCTTTTAGTTATTTTCAGATTTCCCCTAGGTTTGTAATCTTTTGAAATAATGTGCAACATTTTATTATTGCAGTTTTGACTTTCTAAAATATAAACAATTTCTCTAAATTAAAAGTATATTTCTAGAAAGATGTAGTACTTCCTATAAGGAAACCAACATTTCATGTTACCTGTTTAATATCCATGGAGCTGATTTTACTACAGTTATTACAAAGTGACTTTTTAACATTGAGGACATTTAGAGTAAATCACAGTGAATGGTTTTAAACACCAGGCCTTTTCATACCGTTTTAGAAATGTAATTTGATAGTTTGCAGAGATTGAAGTTGTTCTTGAATTTTCACATCCATTTGTTGTCCCTAAACTAGCATTTATTTTTTCTTTCTCCCACAACAAAACATGTATAAAGTAGGTTTTATTCATTATGCACCGATATGTATGGTCTGTTTGCAACTATATGCAGAATTCAATCACACCTTTTATTTTTAGTTCGCCATGTTAGCTCAGTGAGATTTTTGACAGTGTGAAAATTGAACATTTTGCAAATATCAAGAACACCTTTACATGCTCTAATTTTAAAATCTTTCAGCAGGTTCAATTAAATATGCCTTTTCCAAGATCAAATGCATTTTCACCAGAAATTGAGCCGGAACTTACCTCTGCAACTGCTCGTACAACAAATAAAGAAAAGTGAGATAGCTATTTTATATTTTTATTTAGTGCATGTTCATTCCTTTGAGTAGTTAATACATGTGTAATCCATCAAAAGAAGTTTGTTTTCGCTTACTTTGTACTATTTTAGTTTTGGCATTAAATGAATGCTTGTTGTCATTGTTTTTTAAGGTGTGGGTTAAATTTGTTTTGTACTCCGATTTAAGAAGGGAATTAAGATTATTGCGTACTTTAACTAAACTTTTTATTTTTTAATATTTATATAGTGCACAAAGCCCAGAGGCATCTAGGCGCTTTTAGCTTAAGAATTTGGTTACAGATAAGTGCTTGAGAAAACAATTTACAAAAGGTTACATGTCTGACGTACATCCAGAATGCATACAGTCTAGGAAAAGCTATCCTTATGAGAGCTACATCTAAATTACATGCAGAGGACATGATGGGTAGTGGCATATACAAAATAGGAAAACGTACCTCTTGTTGCGCGTAGCTACATACTACATACTTAAGACCTACGTGGTGGCATATACAAAATGGGCCGACTCTCCTCTTGTGGTCAGGAGCTACATCTAAATTGCATACATTGGGACATGATAGGTGATGGCATATGCAGTCTAGGAAAAGGCTCACCTTTTGAAACGGAGAGCTGCAAAGTTGCAGGCGCTTTAGCAAAACCTAAATTGGACATATGATAGGTGCCATGTGAGTATAAACTAGAATACGGTCTCATGCTTGAAACACGAGGGTCTATAACCGGCAGGCTAGGGAGGGAAGGCTCCGATATGAGCAAGATGGAAGGGCCATAATGGAATCGTAGAGAGGAGCTATGCCAGTCAAACTAAGGTAGTGGGGTAGCACGGAAGCGGGACTACCAGAGAACACCATAAAACTCATATAGCTATAGCTGTAAAATAGTGCAATAATAGGTGAAGGGGAAGCAGATACAAATAATGATGAGGAACTCAAAGTACTGGGCTGAGCCAGGCACGCTTACTGAGGCATTGGAAAACAGATACAGTACTGCAAATATCCGTAACGATAATAATGTTAAAAACACAATGACTAGGGGAACAGTACACTTGGAATACTTGGAGGCATTGCAAAGGGATAAGGCTGTAAACCTGATAACGGTGAACAGCTGAAGAGTGTGGCAGTCTGGAATGCACTGTGGGTTAGCACATGAGTTTGTAGTTCGGGTGCAGTGTTAGGTGAGCCCTGCGTGGCGCAAGAGCTCCAGTGATGACAGCTGAGTGCTGGTATAGATATAGTTATGTGGAAATCCGGAAAGGTGGCGGGCGAACTTAGTGTGGTAAGAATGTTGCATTTAGCCGCAGGATCGTGTGAGAGGCAGGAACAGTGGTCATAGGGAAGGTGAAAGAGAAAGGGGCAGAGGCTGAAGGGGATAGGTCGAGCTTAGGTTTATGGAAAAGGCACATTTGCAAGGTATGTGCGTAGCAAGGTTTACCTCTTACCTGAAGAATGCGCAGGGTCGAAGCGGATATGAGAATTAGGGGTGTACCGAACTTCTGCTTCGAGTAAGTATTGGGCCGAATTCCGGCTGAAAAAAAGCAATTCGGCTCCGGCCGAATAGTTTCTAGCTATTCGGCTCTTGCCGAATACTTTGACATTCTCATTTGAATACAAGGCAGCATGAACTCAGAAAAGCAAGTGTAGACTTCAGTTTGCAAAACTGAATACAATTAGACCAGAAAAATTGCTATCACACAGCTGAAAAATATCTTATATTGTAATCTTCTCTTTTGGGCATGTTTTGTTACAGATTCTTGGACAAAAAAGTGCTCATCTTTTATACTTAGCCAATACAGGAACTTCTTTTCTTTTGGCGAATGTGTAGGCGAATGTGTATATGCAATGTGCACTTTCTTTCAGTTGGAAAAAGCAAAATGTGTTCTTGTCATGTCACTTCCCATTGCGTACGTCCTAGTCCCCCCTTTTCTTTTTTTAAGGACTTGAGTCCTGAGTTTAACATTATCTTATATTTTATCAGGAAATTATAAGTTGCATGTGTTTGTGGATTGACGAGAAAGAGTGGCAAGGATAAGTGAAAAGTGAGCAGCATTTTTTTGGGGGAGGCGAATAGTTGTGAGATGGAGTTCACGCATTTCAGATTTCCTCTCGACTTGTGTCCTGCATGAGCCAACATGAACCATTTTATACATTTCTATGTGAGCTGCAAAGAAGTTTTGAAACTCATCCACCTCGACTTTGCAACTGGATAGAGAATGCAATGCATCTGATTCACAAAGGCAGTCCTTTTGCATTTGTGAAGCCTCCTACTTTAACTGGCACTGAATATGCAACAATCTTCTGTACATTTGGTCACTTCATTTTGGTTAAATTATTATTATATTTCTAGCTTATATACTTTAAATAAAGATGCTACATTAATTACAATGAAGAGAAATAAAAGTATAGAATGCATTTAAAATGGTGCTTTATTTGTGTTTTCAATAAGTGTGTTTTTTGAAGTTTGGAACATGATTTATTAAATAAAGCAACTATTCGGCTTCATATTCGGCTTCGGCCAAATAGTTGAAAAACTATTCGGTATTCGGCCGAATACTAAATATGCTATTCGGTACAGCCCTAATGAGAATAGATGTTTAGAAAGCTGCATGCTCGCAAACTAAATAGTCGAAAGTAACGTGCCAGGTAGCCATGGAGTAGACAGGGAAAATACAGGGCCTTAACCACACAGGCCTTTAATACCGGGCTCGGCTTCGCCTCACGGCTCAGCCCGGGTCACGGTATTTGCTGTAAATTCCACCCAATCAGGCGACTCCATGGGGTGACGTGCCTCTCCTTCTCAGGCAACACGGGAGGCTAGTTAGCTGCAATAAAGTGGCGGCATTTCTGAAGAGGTCGCAGAGTGCAATAGAGGGTAGAAGCTGCAGACTGGGCCCACGATGGTAAGGGGCACATCCTTCTGCAAGACACACTATCGGGGAATAGACGGGGCCTTAACCACACAGGCCTAAACATGACCTATCACAGTGCCTCAATTCAGAGTGTTTTGTACAACTTCATTGAATTTTGCAAAATCTCCTTAAAATTGCAGGGTTTTAACTGTAATCGTGTGGTGCTCATATACTATAGATACCGATATGGCTGTTGGTGCTGCCCCTACCTCTTACACATTACAAATGTCATTGCTGAGCTCAAACCTGGAATCAACAATGGGCACAACATTGCTTAGTCTATCATTTAAGATAGAACTGTTGCAGGCCAAGATTTGTAACCGGAGAGTGGTCGAAGCTAGGGCGTGAATCAACACGATCAAAGATTGAATTAGTGCCACTCGACCCAAATTTGCAAGCTAGTTAATGCTATAAAAGGGGAATATGTTGCACTAGTAGCAGGGGTGAGTATGGCCAGTTGAGCCCAGCATCCATCACTAGTTCTTCCCACACCTTATGCGTTTTTGCCAATACATTAATTTCACTCACTCTCTTGCTATGGAGCCGCCATTGCCTGCTCCACCCTGACATGCAGTCAGACTTTGCCTCCTGCGTACCAAAATGACAGCTAGTGTGCATGTACGGTCCTGTAGTGCTTAATCCAGTCCGGCGCTCCAAGACCGCCTTCATCTAGTGGAGCCGTGGGCATCTCCCATCTTACCCTGGCAACCTTAGCCGCCTAAATGAACCTGGTGCTTACTGACTGCAAGTCACGAAATAAACCACTTGCATAGCACTATGGGGATGTTCACAAAGAAGTATAGAAGTTTGGGAAGAATTACCATCTTGAGTAAAAAGATTCTGCCTGCTAGAGAGACCTGGAGATTGATCTATCAAGTTTACCTTTAATCTGCTCAAAAACCGGACCATAGTTTAGCAGACGATACCATTGGTGCACACTTTGGCTGCAGGGGACATGTACCAGTAGCTTGATATAGGATATACATCTATTTACCTCCTCAGAACTTCAAAAAAAGGCCACTCTAATGAGTCAAAAGCCTTCTCGCATCCAGCATAACTGTGGCAGCCTGCAAGGAGCTCCCCAGCTGGTCTGTCAGTCCAAATACCCTCCAAAGATTAAAAACTGTGGACCTCACAGGAGCAAACCCTGCTTGGTTTGCACTGGATATTGCTGGGAGACGGGTCAGCAATCTATGTCCAATACCTTGGCCAGGATTTTATTCACATATAAATGTGAGATGGGCCTGTACGACGTGCACAACTCTGCTAGTTTTACGGAGGACTGTGATAAGGGCTTCCGTGGTGGGTTCTGGAAGTATACCCTTCTATATAGATTCATTATACATTGCCACTAGCTGAGGAGTCAGCACATTCACAAAGGCCTGCTTAATGTCTACTGGGATTCTGTCCAATCTAGGGGCCTGCCTACTGGTGAAGCCACCCGAGGCTTCCTTGAAGTCTTTCTATTATGGGTGCATTAAGTGCTTCCTTCATCACCCCTCCAGTCCAAAATAGCTCAACATGATCGAGATATTGAGCAATGGCTGATACATGCTCCTTGCTGTAGAGCTTGACATGCGTCCTGTTCAAGGAGCAGTCAACCTCCCGAATGGTATTGATTCAATTGCTGCTTGTCCTCCCTCCCCCCACGCTCCCTAACCATCCAAGTCTGTGCCCTGCTCGGTCTTTCCCCTTCCTCATATTGCCTTGCCCTCATTGCCCTCAAGAGAACCTTGTCCGTCTCTTCTCTGATCCTGATGAGAATTTCAGGCCCATGTGTAATTTCGTATTGAGTTTCCAGATCTTTTATCTCACACTCAACCCTGTCCAGGGATCTTCTGAAGTCTTTCACGATTCCCCCTTCCCTGGACATGCACATACCTCTGATAAAGACCTTAAAGGTCTTCCAAACTGTCAATGGTAGTACCACTGACCGTACACTGTCTTTGAAGTAGTTTGATGTCTTCCCCAATCTGACCCTTGAAGGAAGCATCTAACAGGCTGCTAGTCTTAAATCTCCAGCCTCTGCCCATCTTCAGAACACTCTGGAAGTGAAAGGAGCAACTCACTAGGGAATGGTCCGACAGAGTTCACGAGAGAATGTCCAATCTGTCCACCCTTGCAACAAGCCTTGGTGAAACCAATAGGGTGTCAATCCGGGAAGCGGTCTGGTGCACAAAGGAAAATGCTTAAAAGTATCCATGTACCTTTCTTCTTTCAGCCAGTCGCACGAAGCTCAGCCACACATTGCAGGGCTAAATTGCTACTATTAAAGTGCCTACCTCCTCAGCCCAATCATTGCTTAGGTTATTCCTATGTGGACTTTTTATTTCTTCACATTCCTGAGGAAATCTTCCACTATGGCCGGTGATGTAAAGAAATTGGTCTTTCCCCTGTGGATTACTAGAGTCAATTTTATGGACTTCTATGGGAAGCAAAACATTTCTCCCTCCTTCTTGACTAGTTGGGCAGGTTCCAGTCACTTGGATCATATACCCTTTGTACTAGAAGCTAATGCTTTCGGATGTACTTTAATGGGAGTTAAGTGATCAGAGACGTTGGCTTTGTTTTTCCATGAGCATGTCCCATATTACAGCTTAGTTCCTTCACACCACCTGGTTCAATTACCAGAGTGGGGGTGGGGGTAGTTATGTTTTTCATAAAAATGAATGTATTAATATAGCTTTATAGACCTTCAGCGAGGGACGTACCGGGCGTTATGGGCCTTGAAGACAGAGTTAATGGCCTGAGCGAAGCGAGGGCCTTTAACGAGGTATGAGGGACCAGAACGCCCGGTACGGCCCCCGCTACAGGTCTATAAAGCTAATAGAACACCCTCAGTTTTTAATTAAAGTACAATAAATTAGACCTGTTTAATTGAAGTATAAACCATTGCAAAATAGGCACTACCTGCATGACACATTTATTTACTAAGTGTTCTAAATGGGGTGTTGTGTGTATGTCCTATTGTAGCCCGGTCATATTCAGGGCTTTGCCAACTCGGCTCTGTATTGATTGGAGAAACACCATTCTTTTTCGTGGAAGCTGAGCTTCATTTGTGCAAGCCTTTCCAGGCTATTGCTGATGTTGCTTTCATATCACTTGCAGTTCATTCACTCTACAGACAAAACCATCTCTAGGTGTGTTATGACCCTCTGCGTTGTGTATTTGTACCTGTTACCCAGATTAGCGAAACCCACACTGCCACAAAAACCTGCTTTCATGTGCTGTACTGATTGTCGTCTCCTTGCGAGGTAATTGGAAGACGTTTTTATTACCCATTTCCTCTGCATTCATTTTACTTCCAAACGGAGTCACGTTCTAGGATGCCTACCTGTGAGCATTAGGTTCCATGCAGAGGTCTGAGAGCAGCGCATTCGCCTTCTGAGCTGTCTAACTGTGGGGAGGCTAAATAGTCTCGCATGGCTCAGTTTGCAACGTGCATGGATGGATTTTGTTCCTAGTAACAGGCTCACGATTACATTGTAATGCGGCTGACCTGCCACGCTTTTCAAATGCTACTGTAAAAATCAGAAATGGATATAAAAGCTTTTGTTGCGACTTGCAAGCGGAAAGCGTTTCCTTCAGGTGAATAAATGCAACCTAATCTGCAGGCTATCCCAGTTAGCATTAGCCCGCAGATTGACCAATCAGGATTGCTAACCGCCCTAGGGTGTTCTAATAAAAATCGCAAGGCAATGCATTTATTTGCACAAAAACACATACATAATTTACTATTGATAACAGAGCCGAGGACATGGGTCCTTTACAATGGGGTGAGATAATGACTTGAAGATAATGTTGCAAGGGAAAGAGAAAACCTTTTTTTTTTTTTACTTTTATTTTATTGGCAGAGCGTAGGCAAAAACAAACACTGAGCATCAACCATCATTACAAGCGTACACATTACAAGTTAGTCTTTGGCAGTCGTGAGCTTCAACATCAAATTAGGGGATAGATATACATAACAGTAGTTCACATTTCGTTCAGGAGGTCAGGGATATAGCTGAGGCCGAGACTTCGTCCGCCTCTTTATTAAGGTAACTGCAAAAGGCAGTCCAAATATTAATTGGGCGAGAATGTGCAGGTAATGAGGCGATATATTCTTCTTCTCAAGTTTGTGTCCAGGTGAGGGCAGCGAGCCACATCTTAAAGGTGAGGGGGGAGGGCGCGTCCAGCACTGCAGTATACATTTCTTGGCCACTATACTTCCAACATTCAGAAACCTGTCCATTTTCCTAGTCTCATCATTTCTCCATATACCAAACAACAATGCCAACGGGTCTGGATCAATCACCACACCCACAATCTCAGAGAAAGCACCAAGAACATCTCTCCAGAATGTATCCAGCGCAGGGCATGCCCAAAACACATGCGCGTGTTCTGCATGTTCTGCCTGCCATCTTGGGCAAACCTGTGTGTCACCACGGGAGAGTTTGGTCAGTCTATGTGGGATGTAGTACACTCTGTTCAATAGTTTAAACTGCATGCATCTATATCGAGAATTTAGGGAGACCTTACTTGTATGGGAACACATCTTCCTCTACAGGTCCGTGATTTCTAGGCCAAGTTCATCGGCCCATGCATCGCGAGCATTGGAAGTCCCACCTGGTAGCCTGGTTAGTAAGATTTTGTAAAGGGAGGGGACGATGCCCCGACTAGTGCTGGAGTTGGAGATGTATTGCAGCTCAGGAGTGTCAGGGGGTTCCTCCGGGAAGGATGACCACATGTCACGAACAGCTCGGAGCCTATAATACTGCAACTTTTCCAAGGCCGAGCCAGTATGACCAGGGCGCCATGTTTGAGGGGTGATAAACTGCCCTTCCGGCAATAGGTCCGTCAATGCTTGATACCCCAAATTTGACCAGTGTTGAGAAAGGAGTTTGTCATGAGTGGGTACCAGACCGGGAAAGCACCATATGGGGAGCCATTTATAATAGGGGTGGGGGGCAGATGTATGTTCAAGAAGACGCCGCCACGGTATAAGCGATGGGGTCAGCTGGAGCGTTAGATGTATATTTGTGTTGTAGAATCAAAGTCACAGTATTAACCCCGGACGTGGCCAGTTTTTCCAGCTTGACGTGGGGAGGGGCAGTGGGATGTCTATACCAGTATGTGGCGAATTGTGCTTGGGCCGCTATCCAGTATAGGGTCAGGAGCTGCAAATTCCCCCCTCTCATAGGGCAGGGTCATGTATTTCCATTTCTTACGGACAGCACCGGCATGCCACAGGAATTGGGAGCACAGGGCGTGCAGTTTGTCAAAGTATTTCTGGCCCGGCCAAATCGGTACATTTCAGAAGATGTATAGGAGTTTGGGGACCAGGACCATCTTGATCAACGAGAGCCTGCCAGCTAAAGAGAGCGGTAGGGCGCGGCCTCTGGTAACTTTAGATTCAAAGTGTTTCGCACCAGCAGTATAGTTGTCAGTGATTAACGTTGATCTAGATGGTGTTACTTGTACCCCCAAGTATTTAATACCGTCAGGGGACCAGCGGAGGGGGCATTCACAGGTCGGCTGTTGGGTTGCAGAAGTAAGGGGAAATATCTTGGATTTCGTATAGTTGATGGTAAATCCAGAGAAGGTGCCTACTTTGATTATGTCCCTAATATGGGGTCGAGATGTGTGGATGAGTTTCTGACATATAATAGGACATCATCCGTGTACATCAATATTATATCAGGAGGATCAGCCAGGGTTATGCCTTTGCAAGAGTGCCGTACCCTGACATAATCTGCCATTGGCTCGATGACAAGCGCAAAAAGAATGGGGAAGAAAGGGCAGCTCTGGCGCGTGCCCCTCTGTAATTCGAATAAGTGCGAGTTCAAGGAGTTGGCCAGGACTGTTAGGCAGAATCCTGTGCAGTGCCCTTAGGGACCACTACACACAATTAAGACTACAAGTGGTAATACAAGTTCACCTTTGGTACAAGCCTGTACTACACTGTTAAAGTGGTAGCAGTAGTGGAGCAGCCAGGCTTATCTCAAGAGCAAATGAGCAGTAGTAGAGATTACACAAAGGACCACAATTACTGTGACTCAAGCAAACACTGACTCAAGGTTTTTGGTTGAAAAGTAAAAGTACATTTATTTCTAAACCATCTGTTTGCAAAACACGTCACTTCTATTAAATTAAAACCACACATAAAATACACTACACACAACCAATTCACTTTGTGCAGCACAATTCAAGATAAGACCTTTGGTTTTTAAAAAAACATTTTTTTGTTGTTTTTAGTTCATTTACAAAAGTAAAGAACCTTTACACATTTTTATCAAAGTACATATTTTACATCTTACAAGAGATTTAAAACTTCATAAAATTACTTCGTAAGATTGCATAAAATTTCTTTACATGTGTTTACATTTCCTTGTATTTCAAAATAAAATATAATTTGAGCCCAATACCGGAATTTCAACAAGCCCGACAATTCCGGAAGGGAACCTTAACTTTAAGCGCCTAGATATAATAACATCTATATTACACAAATGTACACGTTATAAATCGATTTACAAATAATCACAATAGCACTTTCCTTTGGTTTTGACAGACTGGTGTTGTAAAACAAAGACGTTACCGGAGGGACAGATGCGATCACTTTGTGACAGTAATGACATTTCGGTCTTACTAAAGATACGCGTACCCACGGAAAGAAATGTCACCGGAGTTAAAACACACTTAGCACATGAATCAACACGAGAGTTGGGGATAAAAATCATAGGCAATACTTTTGTCAAGGCAGATAGAATCAGAGGACACTTTCCTACAAGTGAATAAAAGTCAATAGGCCTGCGCCAGTGTCAAGTGGAACAGGGTTCCTGTTATCGAGGATCACATGGTTAGTACAGTTCACGATTCGAGATTGCCAGGAGTACTTGGATATTGTCACAAGAGGAAGCAAAAGTTATAAGAGGGAAGAAAGATGAGGACAAGCCTTTGGTGAGGAGAAAAGGGATTCACCCTAGTTCCTCGAGGTCGGAAACGGTACCTTATTCAAGTGAAGAAGAGCTGGTGCCACGGCAGTTGTACCTGGTAGCTCCTGTGACTTCAGTCGTGGGGACAAGAAGGACGACGTCTGGAGCGATCTGCACTACCCAGGGATGAGGCCAGCAGCAGCAAAAGCAACAGGGAATAAAAGGTGCAGTCCTTTAAAACAGGAGAGGCTCTTCAGATGGCTATCCGGACCACTACAGCTGTGTGCAGCGATTTTGACCAAGAAGAGGAGTCCCTGCCTGTGGACTCAGGACTGCAGCAGGGCTCCAGTAGACAGTAGTCAGCCCCAGAAAATGGAGTCAGGGAGGGGGAAGTCTCAAAGACAACCCTGTGTTACTGCACGGAAGGTGCTGTGTAACACAAATGAAAAGTGGGGTTCATGGAGTGGTGTCCTCCAGAGCCCACTATGACATAAACAGTAAAAACACACATGGCAAAACACATGTAAGAGGGGGGAAAAGGCTCACACTCTTACCAAGTGGAATAAATAAACTCCAGAAAGCTGCTGGGGGACTCACTAGGTGAGAGAAAGTAGCCATAGAATGAGAATTATCCCTAACAGGGACCCTAGCATTGGAGCAAGTGTATAATATCTTGATGTACTGGATCGCGTTTGGGCCAAGTCCCATTTTTCTCCAGGACTGCCCACATATATTGCCAGGAGACCATATCGAAGGCCTTCTGTGCGTCCAACTTGACCGCAACTGCTTCCATGCCCTGGTCGATTCTCGAAAGGACATTGAAGAGTCTCCTAATATTAAGGGTCGTCGAGCGTCTGGGTACGAAACCACTTCGGTCGTCATGGTAGAGACCATATCGAAGGCCTTCTGTGCGTCCAACTTGACCGCAACTGCTTCCATGCCCTGGTCGATTCTCGAAAGGACATTGAAGAGTCTCCTAATATTAAGGGCCGTCGAGCGTCTGGGTACGAAACCACTTTGGTCGTCATGGTGGGGCATAATAGGAAGGAATCTGATGGCCAGGGTCTTTGTGAGTATCTTTGTGTCTAAATTCATGAGCGAAAGGGTCCTATAAGACACACATTCATCACTGGGCTCACCGGTGTTGAGGAGAACTGTTATAGTTGCCTCGCGCATCGTTGGGGGAAGGATGGACTCGCGGAGTTCCTCTGACCAGACCTAAAGGAGTCTAGGCGCTAGTATAGCTACGTGTTCTTGATAAAACTCTGAGGTGAGTCTGTCTAGGCCCGGGGCCTTACCTCGGGGGAGGTCAGTGATAGCTTTGACTATTTCGTCTAGCGGTATGGGGGCTTCCAGTTGTTCGCGAGTGGATTGGGATATAAGAGTCATGTGGATTTGTTCGAGGAGTTGTAGAATATCCTGTGGGTCATATTCCTGTTGTGGAGTGTATAAGTCGGCATAGAATCGTGAGAATACCGAAAGTATCTGCTGATCAGACCACTGTGGAACTCCCTGCGCGTCCTTAAAGGAATGGTTCGCCCAAAAATGTTTATTTAAAAAATAGATAGGCAATATAAAAAAAAAAGATTGCCATTTGTTTTTTTTTCGAAGTCCCTATGTAAAATTTTGAGCAATTCAAGCTCAAAGATAGCACATGGGGGCATCCGTTTTGTGAAATGGATGCCCGCCGCTGTGATCGCTTTGGCTTTTGCGGCACTAATGAAGGAAAAGCCAGCCAGCTGTAGTAAACAAAAGCTACCACTGGGTGGCTTTTCCTTCATTGGTGCTGTACGCGGAGGACGGGGACCGGAGACTACAGGCAGAAAAGCTGCAGCTGCATCTCGGTAAGTGCTATTTTTTTAATAAAAATAAACACTAGCTGCGTATGTTTTCCGGGCTAGAGGAGCCCGGAAAACTTAGAAATAAAACCGCAGCTTTAAAAACGTTGTATTTATGTTTGCGGTACCTTTTGAAGCGCCCGCAAACATAAATACAACGTTATTGTGTTTGAAAACGCTGCAGTTTTTCTTTCCAAGCTTCTCAGGCTCCTCCGGCTCGGAGGAGCCTGAGAAACTCAGAAAGATAAACCGCAGCATTTTCAAACACAACCGCGTTGTGTTTCTGCCTGCCGTGGCTATCACTTTGTGTCTCCGGTGCTCCCTCAGGGGAGCACCGGAGACCCAAAGTGAAAGCCACAGCAGGCAGAAACACAACGCGGTTGTGTTTACATGCCGCGGTGTTTCTGCCTACAGCTGATTTCCCATTTGGGGCTCTTGGGGTCCCCACGGGGAGCCCTAAAGCCCCAAATGGGAAAGCAGATTTAGGCAGAAACACAACACGGTTGTGTTTGAAAACGCCAATCGTTTTTTTTTATATTGCCTATCTATGTGGGTCCTGCCCCCTTCTGCCTGAATTAGTCTAGCCAATGTTCTCCCGGGTCTCTCACCCTCTCCATACTTTCTTGCCGCAACACTTTATTTCTCGCACAGCATGAGACTCAAACGTCTCTAGTTCCGCTCTAATTTGGGCTAATTTATGTGGTGTTTTATTGGCCTCGCACTCACGCTCAAGAGCTTTGAGTCTAACTTCGGAGCGATGTAGGTCGTTACTAATGGTCTTTAAAACACCCGCCTGCCGTGAAATGGCCATCCCCCTAATATAGACTTTGAAGGCCTCCCACCTAACCCCAAAGGTGGTGTCCTCCTGTGGGTTGCATTCAAAGAAAGTCCGTATGTCAGAGAGGATCTTGGCTTTGAACACCACATCAAGTAGTGCTTCGGATTTGAAACGCCAGGAATTGCGAGGGGGCCGCGAGCTCCAGGCTCAGCATCACAGGTGCGTTGTCGGAAAGAGTGCGGGTTAATATGCGGGTATCGACAACCTTGCCAATTATGTCGCCTGTGGTTATAAATGGGTCTATTCTAGAGGAGTTATCATGGACAGAGTAGAAGGTGTATTCTCGCACCTGAGGATGAAGAGTCCGACAAACATCTCGCAACCCAAGGGATAACATGTGTACCTGTAGCCGCCTGGCTGCTCATGAGATGGCTCTGGGTGCTTTGCCTGACCTGTCCAGAACGTTATCGAGTATAAGATTCATGTTCCCCCCCCCCCCGCCCGATTGGCAAGCTTGTACAACGTGCAACGCCCTGTCATCGAAGTTGCTGAAGAACAGACTAGCCAGGTGGAGGGAGCTCTTCCAGAAGTCACCTCCAGAGGACCTCAAGAACTTTGTGAAACATTGATCCAGGCCCAAGGTAGGGCCTCTATTTTCCATTGCACCCCGCAAGGGAGCCTCCTTCCCAAAGACTCGCCCGCGCTGGAGGGACCGCTCAGGTCCTTGTACCAGCACGTGCATCGAGGCTGCTCCAGCTACAGGCCGAGGGATCCCCGGATCCTCCCGATGACAGTGTTGGGGGACTGGAAGGTTTTTACCGGGTCTTCACCCGAGGGGCTCCACCCTTGTACCAGCATTATGTCCGAGGGGCCACGCCCTAGTACTGGCAATATGTCAGAGGGGGTGCCTAAACGCAGCTCTACTGGCCTGTGGGCCAAGGGTGTCGCACCTACCCGGTCTAGGCCCGAGGAGCAGGGTAGGCCTCGCAATCCACACTCAAGAGTCTTGGTGGAGACTGGGCCCAGTGAGCCAAGCAACACAACGCAGGCACGTGGCAGGCAGCTCGACAAAATGGCCGCTGTGCCAGACATCGGCACCCGTCCGATGCCATTGCAGGAGTTCGGCGAGGAACGAGTGTCATGGTGGGACTGGCCTCAACCAGGTACGTGGCCTACAGCTTATCCTTTATTTGCACAGGGCATTTTCCTGCTGCGTCCGTACAGGCAGGGTATGCAGCGGCTCCAGCAGCCTCCCCTACCCCGTCTGTATCCCCTACCACGATGCCGGCCTGTGAAGACAGGTTCTTTGAGAGGTTCCTTGGGCTCATGAAGTCTCCTTGGATGGGGGTTATCCTCAGGTATGCCATCCAGGATGTGCTCCCTCCAATGCTTCCGGCACCACAGGTTCCTGCACCGGCCCCCCTGGCCCCGCCGCAGCCTCTGCATCTGGCCCCCCAGCAGATTCCTCAGGTGGTTCAGTATCGGCCTCCTCCACAGCCTCTGGCTCAGTGCCCAGCCTCCGGCTCCCGCTACTCCCCCACCTACGCAGGATCCTCCTGACGCACAGGATAAGGATGAGGACCATCCTGACATGCCCTCGTCAGCCAAGGCCTTCCACAAACGTCTTGCGGTGCTGGCGGAGAATCTTGGCCTTCCTCAACCAGAGGTCGAGCAACTGGCAGAGGGGGGTGCCTGCTGATTGCCTCACGCGACGCCCCTCTGCCAAAACGGGAATTCCACTGCAGACCGATGTAGTCTCCCTGGCCAAAAAGGGTTGGCTCAAGCCCCACTTTGTCCAGCCGGTCAATCGACGCCTGAACGCGAAGTACAGGCAGATGGAAGGGGATTCACTTACTATCTGCCCACACTCAGCCGCACTCCTCGGTGATCGCTGCGGCATCACTATACTCCAAGCCTGAATCGTCCTCAGCCTCCTCCTCCTCGGCGACGCTACTAGTCAAGGAGATGATGATCTTGGAGGCGTACGGGAAGAAGCTGTATTCCAACGCGTCCTTGCATCTTCGTCAGGCTAACGCTGATGCCATGCTGGCTGCTGCTAACCAAAGGTTATGGCTGGAAATTGCGGACTTCCTCCCGGAACTCCCTCCGCAGAGCCAATCACGTTTCAAGGCGGGACTGGCTGAGACCAAGCTGGTGGCGCAGGACCTAATGGAATCCACCGTGGCCCATATTGACACCTCTGGCCGTGCCAACTGTATCGCCACAGACATGAGTAGGACAGCCTGGCTCTGCAACGAAATTCAACTCGGACGTTCAGGAACGCATATTAGACCTGCCGTTCGGAGGGGTGGGGGGTGGGACCTCTTCCACTCCACCACGGACGAGGAGCTGGACAAAAAGAGAAAAAGCTCACAACCGGCCAAGTCTTACTCGATCTTGACAAAGACCATGCCCAAATCGTATACCCAGTCACAGCAGCGCTACGATTAGGGCCGTACATACGAAGGGTTCCGCGGCTTCCAGGAACGGAGATCCAGGCAGCCGGACCGCTCGCCGACTCCAAATCATTGCAAGCAACAAAAGGGGGGGTGGGGAGGAGTGTAAGGGCTTTTTCCAGTCCCCCCTCCTCTACGACAGCCTCCAAGGGAATCAAGGCATAACATGCCCCTCCAGGTCCACCTGTCTCCAGTGGGGGGCAGGTTTGCTCTGCATGCACATTTCTGTTGCCAGAATTTCGCGGACCCCTGGATCCTCTCTGTAATATCCACAGGGTACCGCCTACCCATCCCAGCCGGTCGCTCGTAGAGAGCAAAGCTGTGGAGGAAGTCCCAGCCTCACAGCGAGGCTTGGGCTTTTACTCCAGGATTTTCGCCATTCTGAAAAAGAACCAGGTGGGCCTGAGAGTTGTGCTGGACCTTTCCACTCTCAGCCTCTCCTTACCTCTACAAAAATTCAAGATGGTTATGCCAGCTTTTATAGCGGAGACATTGTGCAGGGGAGACTGGATGTGCTCCCTGGATCTGAAGGACGTGTACCTACATGTCCCGATTTGGCAGCCCCATCGTTCTTTCCTACGGTTCAGAATCATGGGCTACCATTTCCAATACAAGGTCCTTCCTTTTGGCTTCAACTCGGTCCCCAGGGTCTTTACCAGACTCATGAATACTGTGGCTGCCCTCCTCAGAGCGCAAGGCCTCCACATCTACCCATACCTCGATGACTGGCTCGTCAGGGCTACATTTCCGGAAGCGGTTCACCACTTTTCCCATGCCCTTATGAACACACTGCACAATCTGGTCTTTTTGCTCAATCTCAAGAAGTCGCAGCTGTAGCCCACGCGGACTCTGACATTCTTAGTCCTCATCTGGGACACACACTCTGAGAAGGTGTTTCAGTCGGAGGGCAAGATCTCGGCCATCAAGAGTGCCACCGCCCACTTCCTTAGCAGAGAGGTGGCCTCTGCATGGTGGTACCAGCATCTCCTGTGTCTTTTGGCGGCAGTCCTGCTAGCCGTCCCACACACGAGACTGAGGATGAGAAGGATTCAGCTGCACTTTGCGGCGTCATGGAACCAGGGGCGGGGTTCTCAATCCGAGATGATCAATGTTCCTCCTTCTCTCCACCAGGTCACCATCGCCACGGGCTCCTCGCTCGAGGGCTGGGGAGCCACCCTGAACGGTCTCTCGGTTCTGGGCACCTGGACTTGACAGGAGCAGGAGTACCACATCAATTGATTGGAGCTGCATGCCATCTGGATAGCGCTCGGAGCGTTCCTTCCACTTCTCAGGGGCAAGGTTGTTCTCATCTAGACAGACGACTCTACCAGCATGTACTATGTCAACAAACAGGGAGGCACCAGATCCCCTCCTCTGTGCAGACTGGCAATCGGCATGTGGGAGTGGCCCTGGAAAACATCTACCTCACAGCAGTCCACCTTCTAGGGGAATCCAACGTAGAGACGGACAGGCTCAGCAGGTTGGGAGCGGACAATTAGGAGTGGCAGCTAAACGACCTTGTTATTCAGGAGATCTTCGACAGATGGGGTCTTTCCCAGGTGGATCTATTTGCACCTCGAACAAGAAGTGCACTCAGTTCGCCTCCTGGCAGGGACAGGGCCCTGGCTCCATGGGCGACGGATTTCAGATTCAGTGGAACGGCATGACAGCGTATGCCTTCCCGTCCACTCTGCTGATTCACAGACTGATTTGCAAGATCAAGGAGTCTCGCCAGCTCAACATCATTCTAATAGCTCGATGGTGGCCGGCCAGGCAATGGTTCTCAGAGCTGCTCAGCTTCTCGTAGATGCCACCCATTCTCCTTCCGACAGGCCCAACACATCTTCTGGCGCAGCAGGGGGGCAGGGTCATCCACCCCGCGCCTCAGAATCTAGCCCTCACAGCGTGGTTCCTGAGCAGGTAACACTAAGGCACCTCGGCCTCTCCCAGCCTAATCTGGAAATCATACAGTGCGCAAGGAGCAAGGCTACCAGAGCCCAGTATAAAAGTAAGTGGACCAAGTTCTGCCACTGTGCATACTCCAAGGAAATCGACCCCCTGGCATGTACTTTGGACGATGTGCTCTGCTTCTCGGCGCACCTCGCCCACTCTGGCGTGCAGGTGGACCCCTGCCGCACTTACCTCGCAGCCATCGGGGCTTAAAGGAATTCGGAGGGGGGGGGTTGTCTTCTCCTCCTCCAATCCGATTGTCAAACATTTGGCAGGGCTCGCAAGGTTCTACCCGCCCATCAGGAGGCCTCATCCCGTGTGGGACCTGAATATTGTCTTGGGCGCCCTGGCGCACAAACCGTTTGAGCCAATAATATGCAGACATCAGGCTGGTCACCATTAGGACGGCCTTACTAGTCGGCCTCACCTCGGCTCGCAGAGTCAACGAAATCCAGGCGCTGGTCGCCTCTGAACCATATACTACCTTTCACAGGGAAAAAATAGTCCTGTGGACACACCCAGCATTTCTACCTATGGTGCTGTCTGCTTTCCATTTGAACGAAGAAATAGTCCTTCCTACGATTTTTGCCGATCCCAAGGACAAGGCCCTGAAATTCTACCTTGACAGGACCAAGGGCTTCCACAAATCGAACACCCTGTTTCTCACTTTCGGAGGTGCAAGACCAGGCTATCAGGCCTCCATATCCTGGTGGATGGCCTGGGCCATCAAAGAAGCATACGAGGGCCAACACAAGCCGCTTCCGGCGAACATGCACGCCCATGCAGTCGGGGCCAAGGCAACTGCCATTGCATTCCAGCGCCATGTCCCTTGGCAAGTCATAAGCAGGGCAGCCACTTGGGCCACTCCCTCGGCTTTCTGCAAGCATTACTGATTGGATGCCGGCTCTAGATCGGATGCGGATTTCGAACAGGCGGTTCTCAGGAACCTATTTGCTTAAGGAGGGTCTCCTCTCCACTCTGCGGCTACATTCAGTTGTAATCTCCCATGCAGTATGGAGGAAAGGGGGCGGTACTTATGAGTAATTTTAAGTTACTCAACATAGTGACTCACATACTCTTAGTCCATAGTCCCCTTTCCTCCATACGTCCCACCATCCTCCCCCCTAATAATACTGGTGTCATTAGGCAATGTTAAATCTATTGTTGACGTGTCAGTGGGGACTGAGGTGTGGCGCCGGAGGGCATAGTCAGGGCAGCTCATGCTCACAGGGCTGCACTCCCACACGCCTCTAAGTTTAAAGGGGAAGAAGGTTTTTTCTGGTGAAAAAGGTTCCATCTTTCGTCCCTTGGAAGGGACGCCCCATGCAGTATGGAGGAATGGCGACTATGGACTAAGTGTACGTTAGTCACTACGATGAGCAACCTATAATTTTCTTTTCATTCCAGGAGTGTGAGAAACCTGAAGGTGTCTCTCTAGCTAGTCCCCGGGGATCTGTAATCCAGGTGGCCAGGAAATGGCCATCGCTATTGGATCCAATTCCTAGGGGTGGACCAGTGAGGGAGGATCACCTGGAGGGGGGTCCTCAGGGAGTGGGAGTGATACACCGATGTGTGAGATGCGGTATCCCCCTTCCTTTTGACACCTTTTCCCCATCCTCTCATGTAGGACATTGAAAAGCACTGAACTCCCCACCCCCCCTTCTCCAACACGAACACTTTTGCACAACACCAAGGACAACGGACTAACACCAGAGCCGTTTACCTGACATGTCCCAATACAAGGGTCATGCAAAGACTGGCAATTAATCAGAATCACACACACCTTTCCCTTCCCCGCATGGATAAAAGGTGGAGCCCGAGAGCACAGTACGAGCACGGCCGACAACACAACGAAGCGGACAATCGGGCGCGGCAGTTCAGAGAAGGAGAAAGGCGGCAGGAATCGAGAAGGTGGTGAGGAGAGAAGTGACCTTGCCCTTTTCGTCCCAGATCGGCTGAACCTTCGAGAAAGAAAGCTTAAGACCATGGACAATAGCACAAGTGTTTTGCAGCAGATGTCCACGGTACATGGGGCAAGCCTACACTGATGAGCAGGAGCGAGGGATGCTCCTGCGACAATGGTACCGTACTTGACTCCAATGAAGAAGAAAGGCCAAGCGGTTCATCACAGCCGGTGAGTCGAAGGGGAAATGATAAGAAACGGGCTGTGTTGCGTGAGAATCGCAAAGTGGCAAGTTTGAACCAAGTTCAGAGAACTGTGAAAGAAATGTAAAAGGTGTTAAAGGGGACACGAGCTGCAGAGGGAAACCGGCACCACATGGGTGCTAACTCCAAAGTGAATCCCGCAGTGAGAGAAACAAGGGAAGCAAATCCAAAGAGGGGCAAAGTCTAAAGTCCCAAGAAACAGAGTGTTGACAAAAGTGAACCTGGCCGAGGGATGTCCGCTGGAACTGTTTAAAAAGACATTAAGATCTCTGAAGGTCAAGCCATGGTGAACCCAACCGAGGGAGGCTAAGATTCGAGAAGGGTCAGTGCCCGGAAGAGGGAGGCCCAAGGGTAGAGAAGCCTCACCCTAAGTGAAACCAAGAAACAAACTTTCATTTGTTGAAGGAACTTTTGTTTTATTATTTTGAAGAAGTCAAGTCCTCGAAGACTTGCAAGTGAAAGAGGCCCTTTTTTTTGACACGACACCGCTAGGACTGCCTTATTATTCTTTTGATGGTTGACACTTTCTCCCATCTTAGATTATGTTTAGATTAGGCTTTTTTACAACCAACATACAGCATTCATTGTTCAAACGAAACACCCAACTGTGATCACTTGTGTATGTCTTACTTGTTGCCACCATGAGTTCCTTACAGGAAGCACAGCTGAGCCTAACAGGTGGCTTGTTATGCAGGCATTGACCGAATAAGCTCCCTTAGCTTTTCTATGTCCACCTTACTTATTATTCCAGAATAAAGGTTGTTTCTGCTTAAAGCTCTTTGTGTTCGTAGCA
Source organism: Ambystoma mexicanum (assembly GCF_040938575.1). Taxonomy (NCBI): domain Eukaryota; kingdom Metazoa; phylum Chordata; class Amphibia; order Caudata; family Ambystomatidae; genus Ambystoma; species Ambystoma mexicanum. The sequence goes on from NC_090922.1 coordinate 933,690,904, forward strand.
GGACATACCTCCCTTCATTCTGGGGGGAAAAAAGTATCTGGGCATACAGCTTCGGTATTCGTGCCGTTATGGTCCACCATGGGGAACTACAGCTGGTGCAATGTTTTACCTAAAACCTTTTATTGAAGGAATTTTTTTACTGAAAGCAAATTACCTCCCCCCCCCGCCCTCCAACCCCCTAACCCAGTTTCCCTAGGCTTTTAGCCCTCTCAACCCACCTGTTTTAACCCCTACCCCCAACCCCCGAACACCATATATATATTTTCTTTTTTTAAGTATATGTATTTTTTCAGTGATTTGGTTTTGGCAAAAAATGCCTCCAAAGGTTTTCGCTAAAATCACTGGATACCACTACCGCCCTTTTAGAGGGTGTTAGGCAGAATTCTGTGCAGTGCCTTTAGGGACCACTACACACAATTAAGACTACAGGTGGCAAGTCAAGTTTTACCTTTGGTACAAGCCTGTATTACTAGGTTATAGTGGTAGCAGTAGCGGAGCAGCCAGGCTTATCTCAAGAGTATATGAGCAGTAGCAGAGATTACACAAAGGGACCACAATTACTGTGACTCAAGCAAACACTGACTCAAGGGTCCAGGTAAAAAATTATAAGTACATTTATTTTTAAACCATTTGTTATTAACACGACACTTATATTAATTCAAAAACCACACGTAAAATATACTACAACTAACCAATTCACTTTGTACAGTATTATTCGAGGTAAGTACCCTGTGTTTGAATAGACCGGTGTTATGAAACTGAACATGTTACCGTGAATACAATTGCGATCACTTTTTGACAGTTCGGTCTACTAGATAAACACGTATACGCGGCAAGAAATGCTACCGGGGTAAAAACACACTTAGCAACCGAAATACCCAGAGAGAGTTGGGGGCAAAAATCACTGGCAATATGTTGGTTAGGCAGACAGAATCGAAGAACACACAATGACAGGAATTCAAGAGTCAAAAGGCCAGAGCCAAAGTGAAATGACACCAGGTGCCTGTTGTCGAGGATCACACAGTCGGACAGTTCGAGATTCAACGTTGCCAAGAGTACTTTGATATTGTCAATGTTCTGAAGCAAAAGTTATAAGAAGGAGGGAAAAGTAAGGACGAGCCTTAAAGTAGAGAAATAGGGATTTCACCCAAAATTCCACAAACGGGACACAGTACCTTTCTCAAAGAATGAAGCTGGTGCCACGGCAGTTATTCCTGTTGGTTTCCCGCAGACCCACGTTTTCCTGAGCTTCCGCACGAAGAAGGACGATGAGGGGGTCCGCACCAGACAGGGATGAGGCCGGCAGCAGCGACAATGAATAAAAGGTGTACTCCTTAAAAACAGCAGAGGTTCTTCAGGTGGCTATCCGGACCACTACAGCAGTGTACAGCGATTTCGACCACAAAGGCGACCTCTGGCTGAAGATGAGCTGGTTATCCCCACCAGGCTCAAGGGAAGAAGACTCTGGACTGGATCTCCTCTTAGTCGTTGAAGGGTAGATAGCTTAGAACTGCAGCAGGGCTTCACCGGTACGGGGTAGTTGCAGCAGTCGACCTCGCCTCCACTTTTCGTCAGTTCCTTGTAGTTCCAGTGGCGACTCTCCGACTTCCAGCCCAAGAGACCTGCTTTTTATGCGCAAAACCCCCATTCACACAGCCCGACTGTTAATCACCCAGCAGGGGGGTTGTCCAGCCCAGACAACCACCTTGTCCAATCGGGTCAAAGTGCGACTTGGGTTTCCTAGGATACCTTGTGCAGGGGGTGACTACACCCCTCCCTAACATTCAGCCCACCTAGAAACCCAGGCGCCTTGAGGAGGGCTTCTAGGTAGAAGCCCGCCAAAAGACGGAGAACAAAAGAGGCAAACCTTGTTTGCCACGCAAAGTAAAACACAAGAAGGACTTTAACAAAAAGAAATGGCGAATAAACCGCACCGGAGCCAAACGAAAAAGGATTTGGTCAAGCGGGTTTAAGTCTGAGGCTAACCCAATAGCCTACAATATTACCACGGTTATATAAGATAACCGCGGTAGAAATTTAGGGTAGATACCACTGCCACCAGCCATGTCTAAATGTTATAAGAGCAGAACAATGCTCTAGGAGGTACAGATGAAGAGTTATTAGTTAACCCTCACAGCACTCCATGTAAGATGGCATGTACTGGATCTGTGGTTAAATGTGAGTGAGTAAAGTTAATGGTAACTTTACCCTTTTCTGGGGGACGGTAGTCGCCTCAGAAATTGAGTCGGGGGAGTCTGAATGACAAACTTGTGCCACTGCACAGAAGGTGCTGTGTGACACACACAAAGAAGGGGGCTACTTAAGTGGTGTACTCCAGAGCCCACAATTACAAAAACGGGTCAATGCACGTAGCAAAATACAAGTAAGAGTGGGGGAAAAGCTCACACTCTTACCAAGTTGAAAGAAACAACTCCAGAGATCCAGCAAAGCTGCTGAGGGACTCACTAGGTGAGGGAAATTAGCCATGAAACGAGAATTCTCCCTAACACAGGGTCTTTGAGTCTTTATGGCCAGAATAACCAACGGTGGCAAGCCATAATTCTAGAATACTGGTTGTAGTACTTACCACCAGAGGAATTCCAGTAATTGGAAATTTTGCAGTGCTTTTACAGAATGGATTTCACATGCAAGATTGATCACAAGCCCTTGAAGCTACATTTCATGATGTAAATTCAGGAAAGAGTGTTGGACAAGTTAATGGCTTTCCTCACTTTCATTTTACAGGAACCTCTAAATATGCCATACAATAATGCTTTTCGGAAGAACTAATCTTTTTTTTTTTCTTTCTGCAGCTGCAAACCTTTTGGACTTGAACAAAAATACATTAAAAAACGAGAAGGCAGCATTCCTTTGCGAGGGCTAAGCCACAACACCCTGAGTTTTGGTAAGCCTATTTGGGTTTGCTTTTAATGTTCTAGAAGAATGTATCCTCTCCACAAATGCATTACCGATTTGTTTTTGTACTTATTTAGGAAAAGGACCATTCTAATTTTAAAACATTGTTAATGTATGAAATCTGTGACTTTGTACTTCATGTTTGTGTTCCCCGTAACTTATTCTGGCATCCTGCTTTCCTTCCTTTCCAACTGGTATGGGAAAAGCTTGCCCCCACAAGCTAGATGGGAAATAGCTTCTGCAAAAGAGGATGCTGTCACTTTGCGAGCATAGCCATGAGGCCGGTATTCGTGAGCATCTCTCCTAGAGCGGGTCCTTCCCCCACCTGTCACCAAACGTCACCTCCCACTTTTTCTGCCCTGTCATTTGGGCATGGGAAGAACTTTCTCTGTGCGCTGCCCTGTTTTGGGTGGTGATTTGTTCTTTTCCTCAGTGGACTTGTAACCTGCTTCACTGGACCGGGAAGGAGGGAACTCCTGACCATGCGAGTTCCCGCACACACTCTAACCCATGCCCAAGAGCATGGGAGGGAGTGGGCTCCTGACTATGTGGTACAACGGCCACTCCCCTGTGGCAGTTCGAGGGCGAACAGGAGGGAGCGTTTCCTAGCTGCCATGGATATCGCACCAATCACCATGCCCGGTCTCGCATGAACTTTGTCACAAGAGGGAGAAACATCCTTTATGCGGGCCGTGCCTAGGCCGCTTTGCCGACTTCACACCCTGTATTGGGAGTGCAGACATACATATGAAAAAATGCAGGTACAGCTCTCCCCCATGTGCACCGAGCAGTCTTGCCTACAGCACAGAGTGCCCCATGGATACAGTCTTGGGGCATACAAATCAGTTCACTGACCTTCTGCCTTTGGCAGAGTGGCTTCGCGCGCAGCCAGTTGAACCGCAGCCAATGTGAAGCAAGGGCCTGCATGTGCAAGTGACATGGATGAGGGAATGAGGAGGCAACTCTGGGCTGCGTACCAGACCCGAAGGCGGGCGGTTCCCCTGCTCCGCCCTTGAGGTTAACCATGTCTATGCAACCAAAGTACCGTCAACACCCGCATCCATGCAAATGCTGACTACACACACCGCTGGTATGAAGTACGGCCCCTATTTGGGAGCAATAAGTGGCTGCTTCCTATTTGACATCCTGGCACTCGATGTACAGGCACTCATACCCAAGCGCAACCACAACAGCCAGTTTCTGCCATAAGAATGTGCTAGAAGATGCTTTCAGGACAGGCAGAGGAATCATTGATGGCTAGTCCAGACATGAGAATATTCTCATTTAACTGCAACAAACAGACCAGTGCCAAGCTTCCCCTGGAGCCCACCTCCACTGCCATACCAGCACCATGGTGGCCCTTTGGATTGCCCAACCTGTTATATCCGATCTCCCTTCCTGCTTGGATTGTGTGAGGTCATGAGAGATTGTTCTGGAGTGTATGGAATGTTTGTGGTTGCGTGAGTGTTCCACTTCAGGCAGTTGGAGTTATGTAGCCTGGGTGGTGGGGGCCAGTGGGCTTCCCTGAAGATCTATTCTCCTGCTCCTAATGACCTAATGATAGCGGATTACTCTTGTAACTTCATAAAGAAGCTTATGAACTTACCTGCTGCCTCCAGAAACCTTTATTACACTGGTGACAAGTTGGCTTTGATCTGGACCTTGCTGGACAGAAGAACAGGGACCAGGTGCCTGCAGAGGAGAGACCTCCATGTTAGCTGCTGCAGGTGGTGCAGTAAGAAGGAGCAAAGGAGGAGAGGGGTCTCACTGCCCCCCATGAAGTTATCCCACCACCCAGGGCAGGAAAAGTGGTGTAGAAGTGAGCCCCACTGCATCCAGGCCAGAGAGGTAGAGGAGGAGTGAATCTGAGTACTCCCACAGCTGAAGAAAAAAGAGAAAAAGAAGCCAGCCTGAGTGTCCCCAGGACAAGTAAAAAGGCACCAGAGAGAAGCTATGGGGCCTGGACAGAGTGAAGTTAGGGGCCATTTGTACAGGAGCATTCATAGACCCTCTGATCAGGAGGTGAGAAGACACCCAGGAGGACAAGGAAACCAGAGATGTCCTGGAGTGTACTTGTGATGCGTTTATGGCATCCAGGGCGAGTCTTTGAGCCATGCTGCAGTGCAGCGAGAGCAAAGTTTTCACCTGCATCAAGAACTCCATGGTGACCGTTGGGATGGTTGCCGGCTTGAGATCTGCTCTTAACTGAAGATCTGTTCTCCTACTAATGACCTAATGTACTGATGATACCTGATTATTTCTGTAATTTAATAAACAAGTTTATGAACTTGCCTGCTGCCTCCGGAAACCTGTTTCATTACAGTACCCAATGAGAATGCCAGCAGAGCAAAACAAAACTACTGATGCAATGCAAAGAGGGTCACGAGTATTCCATTTATTCCAGGAAAGGATGACTGACATCATGGAGTACCTTGAGCATTGTGAGGGCTCAGTAATGCAAGGCAGACAACTGTTTGATTCATCAAATCATACCATTTTATTCTTAAAAGAAAATATAGTAAAAATGCCTCAATATCCCTTCTCTGCTGAGTGTTTCCCTGCCTAACCCAAGCTAAGGGAAAACACTCTAACACAGGATATCTGTCCCTCACACTAAGCAACAAATACACAAAGAAAATATATGGCAATGCAACATAACAAAAACAACATTCCAGAGGGAGGCGTGGCTTGCAGCCATGGAGTAGGTCGACTCTGATGACCGCTCCCATCTGATCCTGCAGTATTCGACTAGATGTAAAGCTTAACCGCAGTAATGCAGCCTGACAAGACGTGGGACTGAAGATAAGCCAGTTCGGAGTGCCCAGCTAGACGTGGGAGTGCAGAGCCAGTGATGTTCGCTAGAAGCGAAGCATGTAAGAGAGGGACAGTTGCGGGCGACTGAAAACAAGATGGCGGGCGCGCTCAGGTTGAGACAACAGCGCAGATGTGGCTTGTAAGGAGGGCGAAAACCGGAAAATCCAGGCGAGGAGGAGCTGAAGCAGTGCAGAGCGGCATAGCAGCTTGAGCAACAAAGAAGCATAGCAGATGAAAGGAGGGTGCTCCTGAACCGGAGGGGCTGGCTGCGCATATGCTGAGAGGAGAGTAGCAGCCGAGGACTCGGAGTGAGGAGTTCAGACAGCACTCGCAGTGCATGGACAATGCCTCAAACGGGAGGATAGCTCAGTGGCAATGTGCTTGCCTTGGAAGCAGGACGACACAGAGAGCACCACAGGTTCAATCCCTGGGTCTGCGCTTAGAAACCTCTGGGTATTAAGCGCATTATAAATAACCTATCATATCATATATCATACCAGGCATGTGTGCTTCATAGCCCCCCACTGCGCAGTCTGGCCCCCAGTGACAGAGAATCAGATGTGGGGGGCAGGTGCTGGCGAACCCAGGACAGCAGTGATTTCTATAAGCCGCACCCCCTGACCTTTAGAGCAATCGAGACCCAGTAAAGCCCAGCTGGCCACTGCCCTCCCTCGAGGCAATGGACTTCCATCAGAGGGCTAGGAATTGGAGGCATGAATAGGAGAACCCGGGCGAAGCAGTGACATAAGGGGAGTATCCTGTGGTCCCTGTACAGTAAGGGGAACCACAGAGGTACATCTTAAGACTGGCCTATGCCACAGGCTACATTTGGAAAGCCCTAAGAGAGAAGGTTCCAGGCTAAAAGCACGCCATAGGCGGTGATAAAAGGCAACCTTGGAGAAAATGGCTGCAAGGCATTGGAGTGCAAGCGGTAACTATAGCCCCCTGGTGAAGGCAATGGCCCCTACATGAGGAACGCACACGGGTAACTCGCGTAACCTGGAAGCCACGCCAGCGGCCCCTAAAAGTTACATCTAGGAACTTTACCACGGAGCATTCAGTGAATCATAATTGCGGCTCACTAATGGGGAAGCAGGTGGACTGGATGCCTCCTAAACCGGCTAAAACGAAAGCTAGCCCACCCACATTGGACAGTTACGCCATACAACCGGCTCCCGGAGGAAACATGGATCCTACACAAGCAAAAGGTGTAGAGACCATGGAACTGTAGACTCAAGTGATGCAAGCCATAGCTGACTTTTAAAGACCTTGCTGGGGATGAAGATAGCAGCATTACAAATAGACGTTGGATTGTTGCAACAGGATGTGCGAAGTCTGGCACACCGCACCACTACTCTGGAAACCCAGGTGAAGGAGAACACGGGAGTGATCCGGGAAACGCAGTCCAATGTCCATATCCTGCAGCAGAAGGTCAACCTGCTAGAAAACAGGGATGAAGAAGCGGGTCGAGCCTGCTGAAATAATATCCGCATTGTCGGCCTGCCGGTGGGGGGGAGGGTGGAGAAGGCACGGACCCTACAACCTACATAAAGAACATGCCACTCCAGGAAATTGGGCCTGGAAACCTCACACAAGGCTTCACCATTGAGAGGGCGCATAGGGTGCTGGCCAGACGCCCACCCCGCATCGCCCCCTAGACCGATAATCGCAAAGGTCCTGAACTATAAGGACCAGGAAAAAATACTAGCCTACTCCAGTCAGGGAGGGGTACTGAAGAGAGCTTCAGCAGACCTGGCGGTCTACCCAGATCAGATTACACCTTCCAGGTACAGAAGTACCAAGCACAATTCTCTGCGGTTAAAGCTAGGCTCCGGACAGCGGGGGCTGAAATACATGCTGATCTACCCAACGCACCTAAAAGTTATATACAAAAACAAGACTGTTCTTTGACCTCCCGGAAGAGGCGTAAACGTGGTTGGACAGATAAAATATAGGCCCCCGCAAAGGAGAGGGAGCCGAGGATCATGGCACTCGTTTTTGTGTCCACCCGCTGTGCACTAGCCTCTGGTATGCTTGCTGGAGGTGAACGCGAGAAGCGGATACGCCCGAGCATGGACAACGATGCTGGGCGGTTTTTTGTTGGGGAAGTTAAAGTGGGCAGGGTTTTGCCTGCACATAAGACCAGAAAGAATAATAACATGATATTCCTGGTTGAATCGCTACATGGCGGGATGGGAGTGCCAGTTGTTGGGTCAGGGGAGGACAGTTTGCTGGAAAGAGACACAAGATTATGGCTGGAACTGTTAGTGTACTTACATGGAATGTAAGGGGTCTGAATGCTTATGTAAAGAGAAATGGGGTTTTTTCATACCTAAAGAGATGAAAAATGAACTTTGCCTTGTTGCAGGAAACACATTTTACGGCTGAAAAACAAACTTTGTTGGCAAGTAAATGTAGAGGACGGGTATTCGGTTCCCCATATTCTGCATATGCCCGAGGGGTCCTTATATGGATAGCGCCCATGGTACCATTCAAGGTTACCCACATTAAAACTGACAACAAGGGAGGATGGTTCTGGTGAAGGGTCTCTTAGAACAAGTAGATACTTGCCTGGTAAACACATATGCTCCTAACCATAACGCTGCCACGTTCTTTCGATCACTATACCCTCGGCTTGGCCCTTATAGGGATAGTAATATCATATAGGGTTAAGGGGGGGCCATTTTAAGTGTACATTAAAACCACTCTTGAACAGATCAGATGCCAAATACCCTAAATCTGCCCCACCAGCCAAACATTGCAGACACTCCTAGACTCATTTGTTTTGGTGGATGCCTGGAGAGTACTCCTCCCGGACACCAGACATTATTCGCACTACTCCGCACCACGCACAGTGCACACAAGGATAGATTATTTCTTTTTATGGGCGGGAATTAGCACACCTTAATTTTTCCGTACAGTATAAAGGTAGGGTCCTGTCTGACCATGCCCGCTCACTCTACAATGGCAATATGTGCCTCCTAAACCCCCAATACCCACATGGAGACTGAGAGGTGAATCCCTGAAGGAGCCCCCATTCCGAGACTACATAAAGGATAGCATTACAGAGTATATCTCACACAATATAGGAAGTGGACCCAGTGCAGGAACTTTTGGGAGTCGAGCAGCATCCAGGCAACCATTAATAGAGAATTGTCCTCTGTGGAGGAACGGCTAAGGAGATTAGAACAGTCTCAGGCGACACCATCACCAGGTAAGAATGCAGAGGTTCTGAAGCTTAAACGGATATGTATGGAAAGCTGGGAGAGACTAGGCAGGCATAGCTACACTAAATAAATTGAGAGGCAGCACAAAGAGGGCAATAAACCTGTCCGACTGCTGGCATGGCTATATAAGAATGAGGAGAAACAGGGCCCTATTCACTCGATACACACACAACATGGGGACTTATGCCATACTCAAAGGGGTGTTAACGATGCCTTCCAAGAATCTTACAAAAATCTCTACAAGGAGGGTCCCCCAACATCGAGGACTCATTTAGAGGGTGTGCTAGAAGAGATAGTACTTCGTAGGCTCAGTAAGAAAGCGAGAGACAGTCTAGAGGAGCCGATCACTTTGGAAGACATACAAAGTGCTATTAGAGCCTTGCCGACAGGAAAGACACCTGGATTGGACGGGCTGCCTAGCAAATTTTAGAAGGAATATGCGCAGGAGCTGGCCTCACGTTTACTTAATACCGTCACTGACTCAGACGAGCCAGGCATCCTTCCTCACAGTTTGAGGGAATCCATTATTGTACCACTTCTCAAGCCCCACAAACCCCCAATGGAGTGTGGCTCATACAGGCCCCTCTCGATGCTCAATCAGGGCAATAAGATACTGACGTCCATATTTGCAAATAGGATGAAAAGGGTGGCACACACCCTGGTACAGCCCTACCAAACTGGATATGTGCCAGGCCGTATTATGACGCAGTGTTAGGGAGAATTCTCCAGAATGGCTAATTTCCCTTACCTGCGGAGTCCCTCAGAAGCTTTGCTGGATTTCTAAGATTAATTTTTCTCACCTGGCAAGAGTGTGAGCCTTTTTTTCCATTCTTACATGTGTTTTGCTGTGTGTTTAACATTTTCTTGTGTTCATAGACTGTGGAGCCTAACCTACTCCACAGGCATCATCTTTTTACTGTGTGTTACACAGCACCCTCGGTGCAGTGACACAGGGTTGTCTTTTAGACTTCCCAACTCACTCCATTTTCTGGGACTGACTACTGTCTCCCAGAACATGTAAAGTTGCCATTGACTTTATTAGTCTCTTTAAAATCCACAGACCCAGTACAAACTAATTTTCATAGAGTACTGGAAAGGGTTAATACTTATCCCTTTTTGTCTGTTTCTCTTGGAGCATTGTTTTGCTCCCTTTTCATTGAGACTTGGCTGGTGGCAGTGGTAACTATCCTATTTTTCCTACCGCCGTTATCTTAAATAACCTTGGTATTGTTTTAGGCTATCTTGGTAGCCTCAAACTTAAACCCGCTAGACTATATACGTTTTTATATGGTTCCGGCCGGGTTTGTCATTTCTTTTTGAAAATGTCTTTCTCGTGTTTTTCTCTGCGCGCCAAACCAGGTTTGGTTCCTTTGTTCACCGTCCTTTTGCAGGCTTCTACACAGAAGCCCTCCTTGGGCACCTGTATGTCTGGGGGGGACAGGATGTGAGGGAGGGGTTTAGGACTCCCTGTACAGGGTCTCCTTGGAGACCCATGTCGCACTCTGATCTGATTAGTTGTGGTGACTGTCCCGGCGGGACAGCCACCCTGATGTGTGATTGACAGCCAGGCTGTGTGAATGGGGGAAAACTGCATAAAAAGCAGGTCTCTCGGGCTGGAAAGGCAGAGTCTCTACTGGAACGAAAGAACCAAAGAGGAGCTGACAGAAGAGGGCCCCTACAACGACTGAACCGCCCGGTGAAGCCCTGCTGCCGGTCCGAATCTTCAGACTCCAACGACAGAGAAGATCTACCAGGAATCATCTTCCCCTGAGCTGGTGGGACCAACCAGTTCACCCAAACTCCAAGCCAGGCCTCCCTCCTCTGGTCGAATTTGCTGTGCAGAGCTACAGTGAACCGGATAGCCAGGAAGGTCGGACCCTTCTTGGGTTTTAAGGAGCGCACCTTTTTCTTCATTGCTTTGCTCTGCTGCTAGTTTCTTCCCCGGGCAGTGCAGGACCCTCCAGTCTTCCTACTGTGTGTCAGTCCGACAGTCGCTTCAGGAACCGTGAGCCTGCAGGACCTGCCAGGAATGTCTGCCTCAGCTACAGCTGCTTCTACATTTTAAGGTACTGTTCGAATCCGGTTGTTCGTTTCGTCCAGCCGCGGTGAAGATGTGTGAAACCTTTTGCCAATCCGAGGGCTTGTCCTTCTCTACTCTTGAAACTAAATTTTCTGCCGACCAACTTCGTCCGGAACTCTTGGCAAAGACTTAACCGCAAACTACCCTGAACTGTGTGATCTTGAGCAAAAGACTTTTGTCCTATTGACTTTGGGCCTTAGCCTTTTTGATTTGATTCCATCACTGTAGTTCCTCTTTCTAGATTGCCCTGCTTACTTACCTGTTGGTGCCGCTCAATTTTTGTCTAACTTTGTCTTTCCCTCCCTTTTAAATTATTGGAGTGCCATTTTGCTCACACTTCGTTTTTGAGTTTAACTTGTCCAGAATCTATTGGAAGTGGTGTGGTGTATTAAGAGTGTGATTTTTAAACTGCTTTACTTTAGTGAAATGTTTTACAACTCATGTGTAAATAAATGTATATTCTTTTACTCCGAAACCTTGAGTCAGTGTTTGTTTGAATCATAGTAATTGCTGTCCTTTGTGTAACTATTGATACTGCTCACTTGCTCTTGAGATAAGTGTGGCTGCGTCGCCATCGCTACTAGTTTACTGTGTAGTACAGGCTTGTACCAAAGGTGAATTTGTACTGTCATTTGTAGTCTTAATTGTGCGTGGTGTTCCCAAAGGGTACTGCATATAATTCTGCCTAACGCGTGGAACCTCCGTAGGTTACATCATGTGATAAATAGCACAGCATCCTAGGAGACCCAGTGCGCCATAGCCATGCTAGATGCGGTGCAGGCTTTTGACTCAGTAAGATGGGACTGGCTCTACGCAACCCTGCACGGGTTCTGCTTTGGGCAGAAGTAGATCAAGTGGGTTCAACTGGTGTACACTAGACCGATGGCAAGAGTTAAAACGGGCAAGTGCATCTCTGAGGCATGGGAATTAGGAAAAGAAACAAGGCAGGGCTGTCCACTATCACCGTTGCATTGTCTTCGCCATGGCACGGATTGCACAGTACCTCAGGGCGGAATACTTAGAAGCAGGCATTGAAATAGATGGGACCAGGCATTTGATATTGTTGTACGCCGATGAGAAGTTGCTATGCATTCAGAATCCCGAAGACAACTTAGAGTTGCTATTGGAGGCCTTAGCACTATTCGCGAAACTGTCAGGGATCACAATCAGCACACATAAATCAGCTCTGTTTCTGATAGCCGGATTGCGTAGTATTGAAAATAAGGCACTGCCGGTTTTTGCTTGGCAGTGGAAAAAGTAAACGTTCTGATATTTGGGGGTAAACCTATTTATCATGATCCAGCGGGGGAACATATACTGAGCATGTTGAACGCCATAGAGGGTATTCAAAGATCCATGAAGTTTTGGGCTAGGCTGCCCCTTTTGTTAATGGGGAGGGCACCTCTGCTGAAAATGATGGTACTGCCTAGACTGCTGTACTTGTTTGTGAATGTCCGTTTTACATACCCAAATCCTTTTTCCGGACATTGGACAGCATCTGTAGAGGTTTTCTGTGGCTAAATGGGAGGAACATGATAGTGTTATCATCACTACACAGGCCATATGAAGGAGGCATCAGGACCCCACAATTTGAACTATATTATATGGCGGGGCAGTTACAATTTGTGGTGAATTGGCTAGCAGATGATCCAACTCCAGATACACTAATGTTGCAATCCACTCGAGTGCTTTATTACCTAAAGGAACTAGTATGGATCAGACAGCCCCAGCGGGGCCAATGGCCGCACCTAGTGTCCCTAGGAATGAAAATGTGGTAGAGGGCACTAGCATTGATAGGGCTCACTGACCTGTTCTCAGTACATATCCCCTTGGCATCAGTGGCAGCATCCACAGCACAGGCGAGATTGGGGATATGAGCAAATTGGGAATCCCACTGGGTGGCCACAATAGGGGATTTATTGCATGACGCCTCCTTTATACCTTTTGCAGAGCTGGCAGAACATACAGGACTGCACACAGGCCAATATTTATTACACAGAACTATTAAGGGTGAGATTCTGCGTAGGTAGCCCGCGTACAGTGAGCTAAAGGAGAAGCACTCTACAGTAGACACTCTATATGATATATCTGAGGGGGGACACACCATATCATGAATATATGATTTCCTACTGACTAATTGGCCCCCTCCCCCTCAGCGGTTAGGGGCAAATGGGAAGATGATTTAGGAGCACCTTTCACAGACGTTAATTGGGTGGAGATAATGGGATACCATAAGAGAGTGTCACAGAATGCATATATGACCCCTCAGAGGATCTCAGGGTTTCCAGGCCCAGTGGCACAGGTATGCCCCAGGTGCAAAGCGACAGACGCTGGGATACTACATATGTTCAGGACTTGCCCCGTGGTGGGGAAATACTGGAAGGAGGTTGCAAGCAGACTAAACAGGGAAGGGATGCAACAAGAGATGCTCTCTCCGTAGGCATGCCTGCTGGGCCGCTTCCCACGTCCGAAACGCACAAAACCTATAAATAAAATGAAGGAATTAGCGTACATCCTAGCCAAACGCAGAATCACCATGGCTTGGAAATACCCCAGGGGCCCAGATTTGGAGGAATGGTGGCGGGATTTGAAGAAATGGGCACTGGCTGAAACAGCAACTTGGTGGGGGGTGCAGTACAGAGCTGTCAGGCAGAGACCGCAGCCGGGGTTATAGAATGGGAAAGTATATTGAAAACCTTGTTCACTAAGGTAGTTGTAGACAAAGGTGGAGGCGAATTAACCCCAAAAGTGAGGAGTGGCGTTCCAGTCTTGTGAGTTGTAGTACAGTGACAGCAGAGTGGAGCTTCAGGCAAAAGAGGAGGGGAGGGGGGTTTGTTGTGGGAATGTTTGATGTTCTGATGAGCCTATTGTAGACACTGAATGCGGCAGTGCTGTAAATGCTTTATTCTATGTTTCAGCAAAAACGAATAAAACAAATGAAAAGAAATTTAAAAAAATTCACAATTTCTGAATAAGCACCTGATGTCCTGGATCAATTCCCTTCCCCAGGATTCAGGGTCGACCTGCTAATGTTCAACCAAAGAAAGACATATCCTAAATCAGTTCTTGATGTTTCAAAGTCAAGTAAGGTTTGTTAACCAGAGTTCCAATGATAGCAAATCTCTTCTACTTTGTGTAATATCCACTTTTCACTTCCACCAAATAGCACCAATGATAATCCCAACCACGATGATTTGTCACCCCTTCAAGAAGACTTACCACAGTTCAAAAGAAATGTAATATCCAGAAATGCGAGTGATACGCAGTTGTTGGTAAACAGTTAGTTTTTCCTTAGTTACAGTTTTAGAATTCACAATGGTATATTTGTCAGGATGACTTTACAGTGCTGCTGCCTCAAATTTAACAACTTCTCTTAGTGAATCAAGTAGTAGTGAACAGTCACCTTTGTCTCTCAGTACTCCACTTGTTTAGGCTACTACAGTGTTGCATCTACCGACAACAAGATATACCACCACATCTTTAGTACTTTGGATTCCTACCACAGCTTCAGTGATTTGAACTTCTACACGGGCTTCGACATTATATACTTAAAAGTGCTTCAACACCTTCAAGTAGGCAAAGCACTCTTCCTCTGAATATCTCTCTTCAAAGGGGGCAGCCTCTTTGCCTCTCTAATTTGTCTGCCTTCAGATAATGCTTGCACACTTGTATCTTAGGCCAATTGAACTGTTATTAACTTCACAGATTGCTTTTTAACTCTGAGAATGGCTGGTTTCACTTTTAATATAGGGAGGCTCTTGGCTTGGGAACTGCTTTTCTTCTTTAATAGTAGATACATTTTAACTTCTTATATATCAAACGGTATGCCGCTTTGAAGTAAATAGCCTTAAGTCTTTCGTTAGGAATCACATTTAGGCACACGCAACCACTTCTTAAGGTACTTTTCAAAGGCTGAAGACTTATATTGAATTGTATTCCCATGTGAAAGTAAAGGATGGAGTTCGGCACACACGGCCACTCTTTGATATAGTTTTCATAAGTTAAAGACTTCAACAATTGTTTTATCAAAGTTAGGCATTTGGTAATGGCCTTTGCAACGTTTACTCTTACTTAGTGACACGTGACCGCTCCTTTAGATAGATACAGTATGTTAAGCATTTAACAATGGGTTTAAGCAGCGTTTGCACTTGATGCGTTTAAAAGGACTTTCCCAATATACGTGAGTGCTACTTGTTATTAAAGCTTCAATGAACCACTTCAGCTCACTTTACATCACAAGCAAGTGAATAGGGAAATGGATACTGTTGCCGGCAATGCTTGTGCCAGGTATTAGAAGGCCAGGCTTCACTCACTAGCTTCTTTAACACTTGCTCTGCGGGGAGCACTGCTTCCACAACTTCTGCCACTTCTGGCTTCTTAGGGACCCAAACCCTTCCTCTCTGAAGGTGTCTCGGTCTGGCCACACGTTTATGGAGCCCCTCTCGCTCCTGAGACCCACAGCTTGACAACTGCTCCTCGCCTCAGTCTCCAAAATGTTTGCTGCGCTACAACTACAGCAATCAGGCTCACATGGGGAAAGACTGCTCTCCTGCACGCCTTCCGCTGCTCAGCCTCTGCACTTCGGGGAACAGGACCCTCTCAAAAGCCGATGAAATCTGCTGTCTCCACATCCAGCCTCGTGTTTTCATCTCTCTACTAGTACTACTACTACTCGCATTCCAGTCACAGTTCCAGCTTCTTCACATTGCCTGCACCTGAAGGGGCCTTTTATACCTCCCAGGTGGGCTGTTCGGCTGGACTACTGCCCGTAAGTAATGGGTTTATCCGATGGTGTACCGAATTTGCTTCAACTCAAAACTTCTTCCAGTTTCAGGGTAGTTTCTTGTACGTAGACTTATTTGAGAAGTCCGTCATATATCGCACCACTAACCCATTTGGCCATCTGTTGAAGTGGTTTTGTTATATTGACGATGTTCTGATTTTTTGGGATGGGTCCTTGGAAGAGGCGAACAGCTTTGTGGACTGGTTTAACCAACAGAATAGGTTCCTGAAATTCCCTTAATCTAAGTGATTGTGAAATTTATTTTTTGGACATCACTATCTTCCACTCTATGGGTGTGCTGAAAGTTAAACCCTATAATAAGATCACAGATAAAAATGCTCTGCTTAACTACAGTAGTCATCATGCTAAACACATGAAAATGAAAGGAATAGCAGCTTGAAGGAAAATTATATAGTAAGAGCGCTAATATTCTGACACAGAAATTGTTGGGGGAAAGGATATCCATCCAAAGTGATCAGGAATGCCTCCAAAAGGGCCTATAATAATAACCGGGAAGCTCTTTTGGAGAAAACAAACAAAGAAGCCAGAGAGATTGGGATTGTTTTTGTTAACACATACTCCAATTTATCTTATAAAATCAAAATGATCATTACGTAAACTTGGAGGAAAGTCTACCATGGTAAAAAAGTGTTACCACCAATGGTGGCATTTAAAAAGAGCCAAAGTTTACGCAACATGCTGGTAAGAAATGATGTAAGAGAGATTCCGACTAAGCACACACGACAAACCACATTGTGGGATTTGCCTGAGGTTAAGGTCCATTTCCCTTGTGGACAGTGCAGTATGTGTGAACAAACAGAGGAGAAAAGAACTGTTCAAATTCTGCCTAATTTGGTGTGGGACCTCAATGAAATGACCAATTGTAACACTCAAAATGTCATTTATATGATCACCTGTTCGTGTGGCCTACATTATGTAGGTAAGACAAACACGAAGTGTTGGGTTCGCATGGTTGAACATCGCAGCTGTATAAAGAATAAAGTAATCACAGCGCCATTAGTCAAGCATTTTTTAGAAAAGGAACATGGACACACGGATTTTACATGTTTCATATTGAAAAGGGTACATGGGACTAGTAAGCAAGAGATTGACCGCCAGTTGCTTAATTTTGAGCAGAAAATAATCTTTAAACTACAGAGCCATTTAGTGGGTTTAAATGAAGGTAGTATTGATTGGCATTGTGTGAACCTAATATGAACTAAAGCAACTGTGGGTGCCCAGTGGAAAGATTGTGTACTAGACACACCCAAGCTGGTGGACGGATTAGTGCTATATTGGCTGCACTGAAAAAGGGGAAATGTAAACTAGATGAGTCTCGATCATTTGAAATGTGATTGTATTATCAGAACTTTGTGTGATATTAATATCGTATGTGAATGAGATGGCTCGAAACATTTCATGAGTCATTATTGTCCATACCTTGTCTGATGATGATTATGTAATCATGTGGCTAACCAGGATTTCCGTACGACGTGGTTCACACAGAGAAACTAAAAGATACTACCTATATGTGTCTCTTATTTGTACAAAATATTGTTGTGACATTGATCTCATTTGCAAATGTTGTGGTTTGACACACCTCATGAGTTACCATTGTATTTTCTCAGGCTTGAGGACATAGATGTAATCTTGGAGTCCCAGTTGCACCTTCCAACTGTTTGGGGTTGTACTGCCTCAGTAGATTTCTTCAACATGTGCTACGGGGGTAGTATAGTAATTAACATTAGTGATCATTTGGTAACATACCTTTGATTGGGCAATTACAATTACGCTCTTTTGTAGCGTGCTACACCTACACTAAGATGGGCGCAGGTCGGAAACACCATATTGGTCCTTTTTCTGTGTTCAGCCGCGTGACTGATTTTTTTAGTCCCTTTTCAGTGTTAGCGTCAGGTCCCATATTTAGGTATCTAGTCCTTTCTTGCTGTTAAACGATTTTGTCGTGTGGCGTGCAGTTAGTTGGTTGTTGTCTTGCGTTTGGTAGGTAAGTTGTGCATATCTTTCCTGCAGGGCACAGGCGCATGTGAACCTCTGTTTTTGATCTAGTTTCACACTTGGGTGATTTATGGGCTGCACAGTCATCTTGTGTGGAGGCGACCAATTGCACATATTGTAATTAGAGGGCATTTTACGATCATGGTGTCAGGAACTTGAATCTTGTGAATAGTCGAGTGGCTAGTTTAAGAGCTGAGCATGCTAGTTAGTGCTGTGAAGCTATCCAAGTGTGTAGGTTATACTAGTTACTGGGCCATTTCAACTTTTGTTTCCAGGTGTGAGTGTGTACCTGTTGCCAGGTTGAGCGAGGTGACTCGATCGTTGTGACCTATGAAATCTTTTTTCGGGTATCCCCATCCGGAGACAAGTGAAGGTAAATGGGGAAAGTGGTTCCTGTTGTGTTGTGCCTTTGTGAGTAATAGGAGGACATGATCCTTACATAGTCTGGTATATGGTTTGTTTGCCTTTGCAGTTGTTCCAAAAGAATACTGAGGTGACTTTTTTGCGCCTATGTGAAAAGTATATGTTTCCAGGAATTGGAACATTGGCGAACGTCTATTAAGAAAACGCCATTGATGACATTTCCATTGAAGGTCATTTTTGAGTTCATTGGTAGAACTGGGGGAGGGTGGTCAAGTTGTGGTCTAGGCCTTTAATCTTGACACACCAGGAGTTATCGCTGTGTGTGTGTGTAAGATAGTATATTGAGTATTGTGGTACTCGACCCAGATCCCTTTTTGCATTGTAGGTACATTGACATCCATGTTGTGATGCTTGAAAAGCCCCCCCCCCTCCTACACGGTGTTGAAGCAGTCTACAGTTTTTACAGAGTTTCCCCTGAAGAATGTTCACCCTTTGAGGAATTTGAAGACCATAAACATGTCAGGAATTATTTTATGACACATTTAGAATGTTGAATGTAGTAATGTATTGTCATTTGTGTCTTTTGAAAGATGAGGTTGTTTTAGAGAACTATTCGTTTTTGTATCCACTGAGTTTTGTGTTTGGGTCAATATGTGTTTTAGTATTGAATCTATTTTGGAATAAATTACTTTGAGTTTTTGATGTATTAATGCATACAGTCTATTTTTTCAGGACTAAGTGTGCCGGGTAAACAGTGTTCCTTGAGGTTTGGGTATGAGATAATTGGTGCAAATATTGAATCTATCTCTTTTTTATAACAACATATATGTATTCCCCTGCTGGTGGAGTTAGATGTTAGTTTAGGTAGGAGTATTGTTGGACAAACCTATTTAAACACACAGGCCGGACTACTGCGACTGCATGGTTATTCACTGCTCTTCCTCGTCTCAGTACATCTAGGATTATGGGACTTTTGGTCCCCTTCAACAAAGTTAGTTCATTTAAGAATTGAGTTACTCGAGGGTGATTTATTTCCCTTCAACTTCTTAAAAGGTGAACCGTTAGAATTGGTTGTTTCAGAAGAAGACATTTGATTTAAGACCCTTTTGCTGGATTCTTTCACATTATACCTTGGCGAGTAAGGAAGGGGGTGTTCATTCTGAAATAACTTAAAGATCGTTCTATTAACAAGGCTTCCTCAGATTTAACAGAACTTGTACATAGATCTTATATGTGGGTCAGGGACATTAAAATACCAAAATGCCATTAAATGTTTTGGCAACCCAGAAAGGTACTTCATTTCAGAAGACAAATTCTGTGTCATATCCCACAGGCTCTCCTCACCACACTGGGCCCTGTCTCTTCCGAGGTGATCCTCGCCCAGTACACCACCCCGAAGGTCAGGATCGGGAAGCGCCTTCCTTTCCCTGGCCACCTTGGAGGAGACTTTGGGCAGGGTTTCAGTGAGGGATCGGTGGGATTCTTCACAGCATCTTGCCCATGGTCTACACCAGAAAGCAGACAGATCAGGGATCCCACTATAACTGGACATCCTTGCAGAGCCACACAAGGTGGCTCTGACAAGCAAGGTGTTCCCGCTATAGGCTGAACGCCGCAGAGATCCTCTGCATCAGCTCAAATCACTCTGCTGTGGTATCGGCCACACTGCCACAAAGGAAGGCACTTTCTTCCTCGTCTTCTTCCTCTAGCAGCCCCCCTTACTCCTTCTGGGATAAAGGAGAAGTCACTTGATGGGATTGTAAAGAAAATGTACTTGAATAATGCCCTACACCTGCAACAGGCGATTCTGTTTTGGCCGCTTGCAACACAGCTTCAGAGGGAAATGGAGGGTTTTGCAGGAAAACTTTAGTAGAGACAGGAAGGAAAAGTTCCTTGCTGGCCTGCAGGAGGCAAAGATGGTGGCCCATGGTTTGCTGATGTCCGCAGCCAGGCACATGAACACAGTCACAAGAGAAATGTGCTTAAGGGTAGATCTCTGCAGAGTTGCATGGCTCAAGAACACAAAGCTGTTAACAGAGGTACAGGAGAAGGTCAGGGCAATGCCCTTGGAAGGCCTCACCTTCTTCCATTCCAGCAAAAATGAACTAACTAAAGACTGCCTAGCCAAATCCAGTCAAGGTAGAGTAGGAAAGCAGTAAGGCTTAGAATCAGGTGGGCGAGTGGCCTAGGGCTACAATTAGACACACAAAGCGCTCCAACAATTCATGTTATATGGGATATGTACACAAATATACAAATATTAATTAAGCTAGTGAATACACTAAGAAAACCTCTAAGTATTCTCACACAACTAATCTCATTTCCATATTCACTATTGGGGGTTCTGCTAACAGAACACCAGCACTTGTGTATCTTTAGAGGCAGTAATGCAATAGTTAGAAATGTCGAGGACAATACTGTAAATAATTGTGTGTGGTAAAGTAATTGAGACAATCGAGCAAACAGTAATTTACAACCAGTATAGACTGGTGCATACATTTAGTAATACACCCACAGATAAGTGTAAGACATCGTCCCTAGTTCCTAATGTGAAGAATTGGGGCGTAGTGCCCACAAGTCACAAGTTCCATAATATGTACTTTGCTGGAGGGTTTACTATTTGATTTACGAGCACGAGTTGCCAAAGCCAATGAATGTGAGTAAATATTCTAGAAACTGAATAAAAGGGGGAGTGAAGGACGTACAAGTTTCTCTCCCAATCCCACCACTCTAGAGGAAGCCCAGGGGGGTATCCTTGACCAGCCCACCACTGTGCTTAGTCTGGCAAGGGAGAGATAACTTTACGCCCATACAAACCTATAGGTGGGGGTAAGAATAGCTATGCAAACTCGCACCCCCTACTCTGATTTCTTCAGCAACTACATCACCGGTTCCCAAATCTGCTGGGCCCACGTAAATTGTTGCAAAATCCGGTAGAGGGAGGTCCAGGGGCGCTGCGTTTGCAGAGGTCACTTTCAGCTTCAGCGATTTGGTCCGTCTAGTCCGTGGTTCTAGGCTCCAGTGATACAGTTCTGAAGACTGGACAACTGGACACCCTTGCCAATACAGGATAAATACCTTACCTCTGCAGAACCAGCGACCTTAAGAGATCTCCAGGACACAATGAAGATGGGTTACAGTGGGAGTCGCCATTGTCCAGTGGTGACAGGTGATCCTCATGGTGTGAACCGAGGAGCAGGCCCTGCATGGCTTCTTTTCAGTCAGGAAGGCTGCAACTGCGGCAGCAAGCATCATGTTGCACAAGTTGATGCTCCACAAAGTTCCAAGGAGGAACCTGGAAAGGCAATGGCTGCAGCGAGGTAGCCCACGAGAGAGCTGGTCAGTCCACTAGTTGGTCCAGGGACACTTCCGATGGATCAACAGGCACAGATTCTCCAGCAGGGGTCCGGTCAGCTTGTTCCCACCAGTTTATGGGTCAAAGCACTGATGATGGCCTTCTGGAGATCAGGAGAAAGGAGCAGGGCAGCTGTTGGTCAGCTGCAATGGCCATCCTCGGGGTCTTTGGTGGGCTGCAATTCTTGGTAGATGTCTTGGCTCCAGCGATGATCTGTCGAATGGCTTCAGGCATACTCCTTTTATCCTGGATCTGTACTGATGTCCCTAGGTATGTCAATGGTAAGGATCTGCACCATTCAAACTGGCAGGAGCTGGCAAACAAGGCCAGCCTCTGGCCAGCACATCATTTGCAGCAGGACCAGTGAAAAGCTCATATCAGGGCCAATTTAGAGTATATGGTATTCTAAACCACATTATGTGGTAAAATGCAAAAGTACCGAAGTAAAATGTCAGAAACAGAAAGAAAATTATCCACTGCCATCAGCCCATCTGGGACACAATGTGCTTGTAACCACAAAGTTACAGAAGAAAATTAAAAGGATACCAAGTATCCTAACAGCACTGCACTTTGAGGTGATATGTGCAGCTTTAAAAATACAATTGGGGGCGTGGCCTGGAGTGCCAGCGATGTGGCTGCTCCTCTAATGGCCTCCGCATGGGTACCGCAGTATTCGCTAAATAAAACATGTTCCCGCTGTGCTCCAACCTCCTGAACTCTCGAGCCAGGTTGCGGAATGCTCAGAGCCCTACCGACTACATTCTGGGCCACTAACGAGGACGGGAACCCCGAAAACACAGCAGGGGTGTCTCCCGACAGCGACCACCTTGCGGCCTGAAAATGCCAGGCTCGCCACGTCTCTGCGACTAGATGCCTTCCTGCATGGTCTTTGGGGCTGCCCCCGTCGGCTGGCTTCTTCCCGGGCTCTCCCGCAGTGCCTGACGGCGCCACTCCACCAGACTGCACTCGGACCGTGAGCGCATCCCAGCTTTGACCTTGGCAGGGAGCTCGACCCGGACCTAGCTACGTGAGCCGTATTTAGCTGAAGAGGCTTCCCCCCCCCCCGGCGCCTCCAGCCTGCTTTGGCCCCACCGGCCGCCAGCCTCCTCCTCCCCTCCCCCCCCTCGACCTACCTGCTGGGATCCGCTGCAATCCGCAGAGGGTGCCGGCGACTGCTTTCTGGATCCCTGGAGCATGCCTTTTCCGGCCGCGTGGTGCGGTCCTATCCTGCAGGACGGCTGGTCTCCTCTTTCAGGGTGGTAGGGGGTGTGGAAGCCGTGGACCGGTGTTGCCTCTGGAGGGTAGCGCCCCCCCACTACACCCCACCAATTCTCAGCAGCAGTACCGGTGCCCGGGAGGGAGGCCTCAATAGGCGGCGGCGGGAGCATTGGATTGGTTTCTCCGCTCTGTGGTGGGCCCGAATGACGCTTGTTAGGGACAATTCTCATTTCATGGCTAATATCGCTCACCTAGTGAGTCCCCCAGCAGCTTTGCTGGACTTCTGGAGTTTATTTTTTCACTTGGTAAGAGTGCGAGATTATCCCCCACTCTTACCTGTGTTTTGCTATGTGTTTTTACCCGTTTCTTTGCGATTGTGGGCTCTGGAGTACACCACTTCAGTAGCCCCCTTTTTTGTGTGTCACCCAGCACCTTCTGTGCTGTGGCACAGGGTTGTTGTTCAGACTCTCCCCGACTCCATTTCTGAGGCGACTACCGTCCCCCAGAAAAAGGTAAAGTTACCATTAACTTTACTTAGTCAATCTACCACAGATCCAGTACACCCCATCTTCCATGGAGTGCTGGAAAAGGTTAATTCGTATCCCTTTTTATCTGTACCTCCTAGAGCATTGTTTCGCTCTTTTAACATTTAGACTTGGCTGGTGGCAGTGGAATCTACCCTAACTTTTCTACCGCGTTTATATTAGATAAACGTGGTACTGTTCCTGGCTATTATATTAGCCTCGAACATAAACCCGCTTGACCAAATTGTCTTTCTTTTAGTAGCGGTTGGGTTTATTCGCCATTTCTTTTTGTTAAAGTCCTTCTTGTGTTTTACTTTGCGCGGCAAACTAGGTTTGCCTTCTTTGTTCACTGTCTTTTGGCGGGCTTCTGCTCAGAAGCCCTCCTCAAGGCGCCTGGGTGTCTAGGTTGGCTGAATGTGAGGGAGGGGTGTAGTCACCCCCTGCACAGGGTATCCTAAGAAACCCAAGTCGCACTTTGTCATGATTGGCCAGGGTAGTTGTCCGGGCTGGACAACCCCCCTGATGGGTGATTGACAGCCAGGCTGTGTGAACGGGGGTTTTTCACATAAAAGGCAGGTCTCTTGGGCTAGAAGTCAGCGAGTCGCCACTGGAACTACAAGGAACCGAAGAGAAGCGGAGAGAACAACGGCTACTGCAACTACCCCGTCCCGGTGAAGCCCTGCTGCAGTCCTGAGCCATCTTCCCTGCAACGACTTAGAGAAGAGCCAGTCCAGAGTCTTCTTCCCTTGAGCTTGGTGGGGATAACCAGCTCATCTTCCACAGCCAGAGGATCCTCTTCCTTGGTCGAAATCGCTGCATGCTGCTGTAGTGGTCCGGATAGCCATCTGAAGAGCCTCTCCTGTTTTTATGGAGCAAACCTTTTATTCCTCATCCCTGTGTGGTGCAGACCCCTTCAGACGTCCTCCTTCACAACGAAGCTCCAGGAATCGTGGGTCTGCGGGAAACCAACAGGAACAACTGCCAGGGCACCAGCTGCACCATTGGAACAAGGTACTGTGTTCTGCTTGAGGAAACTGGGTGAACCCCTTTTCTTCATCTCCAAGGCTTGCCCTGGTCTTCCCTCCTTCTACCTTTTGCTTCCGAACATTGACAATATCGAAGTACTTTTGGCTACGTTGAATCGTGAACTGTCGGACTGTGTGATCTTCGGCAACAGGTCCCCGGTGTCACTTGACCCTGGCTCCGGCCCTTTAACTTTTCAACTCCTGTCTCTGAGTGTTTCTCGATTCTGTCTGCCTAACCAAAATATTGCCTGTGATTTTTGTCTCCAACTCCCTCTGGGTATCTCAGGTGCTAAGTGTGTTTTTGCCCCGGTAGCATTTCATGTCACGGATACGCGTTTATTTAGTAGACCAAACTGTCAAAAATTGATCGCAATCATATTTGCGGTAACTTTTTTTGTTCGTAACACCGGTCCTTTCAAACACAGGGTACTTACCTTGAGACTTACTGTACAAAGTGAATTGGTTAGTTGTAGTATATTTAACGTGTG
This sequence comes from Ambystoma mexicanum, assembly GCF_040938575.1. Lineage (NCBI taxonomy): Eukaryota > Metazoa > Chordata > Amphibia > Caudata > Ambystomatidae > Ambystoma > Ambystoma mexicanum. The sequence goes on from NC_090922.1 coordinate 933,715,713, forward strand.
TTTTTTGTTTAAGTTTAATAGAAGTGTTGTGTTTATAACAAATGGTTTAAAAATAAATGTACTTATATTTTTCTACCTGAAACCTTGAGTCAGTGTTTGCTTGAGTCACAGTAATTTGGTCCCTTTGTGTAATCTCTGCTACTGCTCATATACTCTTGAGATAAGCCTGGCTGCTCTGCCACTGCTACCACTCTGACATAGTAGTACAGGCTTGTACCAAAGGTAAAACTTGTATTGTCACCTGTAGTCTTAATTGTGTGTAGTGGTCCCTAAGGGCACTGCACAGGATTCTGTCTAACAACGCTATGCCCTCATGCCACCGCAGCGCACTCACGCCACCGCTGCAGGGTCTCACATTTCCCCCATGGAGCCCCAACACCAGACAGGGAGTAAGCCATCTGGGATCCACTCTCCTTGCCGGACGTGGGATTCTCCACCGCCTATGCTGCAGCCTCGTAATGGTCGCCACTACCGTTACCCTCCTCTCATAGTGACTGGTCAGTAAAGAGCCTTCTTTCGGCACCTTCCGAAGCGGCGTACACACCCCACCTCTCTCATGTGGTGAGGCAGACCACAAGGGGCCCTACACGCACCTCGGAGAGCTACTTCCTGGACACAGAGGCTCCTGGGCCGTTCGGGAGCCGCCCAGCCGCGATCCGGGACCGCCCCCCTCACCATTGGGAAAAGAGGACTGATCCACCTTGAACCACTGAGCTTGTTCCCTCCCCCCCCCCCCAGAGCCCAAGTTGTTCCCTCCTTGGATTCCTGCACCCTCAGAATCCCTACAGCAGTCGGGCTGGAGACAACACCTCTCAGCTTCCTGGGGGGCCCCTGCCCACCCCCATCACAAACAGAACGGTGTGGCCTACCATCCACGCTTTCCCTCTGGGGACACTCGACAACTGGTGAGTAGAGCACCAACAGCAATCATAAGTTTGGGAGTTCCCTTTACTCCCCTCCTGCGTGCTATTCACCTCTCCACCATAGAAAAGGTTCTGACAAGCCCATCCCACCTGCTCTCCTCCTGGGGCGACCCGGCCCACTCCATTCCCCCGCTACCATTAAAGCAAGGCAGTGTGGCGCCCCAGCTAGCACTCTGGGGCCCTCCAAGACTCCACTAACACCGCACCTTTCAGCTAACAACTGTACCATCATATAAATCTTGCTGGGGGCCGCCTCTTACTCCAGAACCATGGCTAAGTCTCTGAAACCCCCTAAATCAGAGGATATTTCCACCATGCTCCTGGCAACGGATAAGGGGAAGAAAGCGGACCCATCAAAACTCGCGCCTCAAAAAATGTCAGATGAGAATGGGACCCTCGCAACCAACGAAGACCTTCAAGCCTTCATGTCCGACATTAAAGCAGAGTTTAGATCCTGCATGTCAGAACTTACTGTTAAGCTCGAACAAACTGAGCAGAGGGTCAGTGGCATCGAGCACAGGATGGGGGATTCTGAAGACTTAGCCCAAGAACACTCCAACTCATTAGCGGAAGTGCAACGCACAATTCAGACCCTAATGGACAGGACTGAAATCCTCGAATACAAGAAGGGAGATCTGGAAAATCGCGCCCGCCGCAATAACCTGTGCATCCGGGGGAGGTTCCCTCCTCCATCCCTGACAAGAAGCTACCTGAGTATGTAGGCAATGTTTTCCAGTCGCTGCTGCCGAACTTAGATGACACAGCTGTTACTCGATCGTACCCATAAACTGCACCTACGCCGGGGAACCGACTCGGACTCCCTGTTAGGGAGAATTCTCTTATAAGGCTAATTTCCCAAACCTAGTGAATCCCCCAGCAGCTTTGCTGGATTTTTGGGGTTTGTGTTTTCTCCTGCTGTTAGGGAGAATTCTCTCTTTAGATTTTCCCATTGATTTTAAACGCACCACTTTTTGGTGCAATGTTAAAGATACCGCTGGTTTATTTATTTAATATTAAATCACCGGTTGGGTCTTTTTGCCAGAACTCTTTTCTAAAATGGAGTTCGTGTCCGTCTCTGTAACTCCAACCAAGGTCGGGCCCTTTGTTCCACTTTTTGGCGGGCTTCTCCACAGAAGCCCTCCAACTGGTGCCACTCTGTCTTGGTTCCACAGGATGTGTGGATGGGGGAATTGGCACCCTGGACTGCGTTGCCTTAGCAACTCAAGTCGCACTCTGTTCTGATTGGCCCAGTGTGTGAGTGACAGCTAGGCTGTTGAATGGGGGTTTTTCTGCATAAATCGAAGAGGGGAGAAGCTGAGCCATCTGCAACGACACCACCGGTGGAGCCCTGCTGCAACGACCTCACCACTTTCCCGACAACAAGAGAAGAAGATCTGCCGAAAGAGTCTTCTTCTTCTGAGCTGGTGGGATCAACCAGTTCACCATTTCGCCTTCCAGGATGTCTCTTGGTTGAATCGCCGTGCCAAGCACCCCGGCGGCCGGATAGCCAAGCTTCACCACTGTGACCGCGAATACCAGGAACGCACCTTTTAACCGAAGAACTCCGCGGCTGGTTTCTTCCCTGGGCAGTGCAACGACTCCAAGTGTCGTCCTCAACGAGATCATCTCTTCCCCTGGTCGAAACCACGAACTGCACCCGCTGCCAGGAACAACTGCCACCGCTGGAGCTTCCTCAACTTTAAAGGCACTGTGTTCCACCTGGCCTCCCTTTCTGCGGTTTGCTAAAGGTGATCCTTAAATCCTTTGCTTTCCAACTGGGTTGGCCCCAGACCTTCTAACTTTACCTTCAGAATCAACCCAACCTCTTTTGAACATTTTTACAAAGACTTGAATGCATTTCTCAACTGTGTGATCTTGGGCACATTTCACCTTGCTCCATTTAAAATGGGCCTGGCCTATGAACTTTGGCTCTACAGTAGACTGCCTTCTTTAACTTGTTTTAGTCTTTTAAAAGTGTTGGGAACTGTTTTATTTTCATGACCTGCCTTTTTCTCTCCCTTTTACTTGATTATTGGAGTGCCATCTAAGTTACGCGCTCACCTCTGTTTTGACAAAAAGTGGTGTTTTGACTTAGACTTGTCTAATAATTCTTAAGGTATGGTGTGTATACTTTTCTGATTGTGTTTTGAACTTGCTTTGATTAATAGTGCTAATGTATTTGCTAAAGTGTGTGTTAAATAATTATATACTTTTGATACAAAGCTCTGGTCAGTGTTTGCTTGCTCTACTGTGTTTTTAGCCCTATTGTGTATCCTCTGTATACTGCCCTACTCTTCTTGAGAGAAGTCCGACTGCTCAGCAACAGCTACCAGGTAAATCTGGGTGGTACAGACTGCTACCAATTGGGTTTACTGCTTACTCCTGTAGTCTTGTTCCCCAAGGGAACTGCACAGGATTCCGCCTAACACTCCCCCCCCCCCCCCCGGCCCCACAGATGTAATTACAAGAGTCCACTTCTACACCACCAAAAGAGGCTTCATCAGCGATAGGTTGCACCCGCGATGAATTATCATTCCAGGGCTACCCTCTCCAAATTTTCCAGGACCTCTCCTTTGACCCTGCAGAAGCGCAGAGTGCTGCGCCCTCGAACGCTCTTCCTCCGAGACCAACAGATCCGCTATCGATGGCTATACCCGATGTTAAATGGTTGATTTCCCTTACCTAGTGAGTCCCACAGCAGCTTTGCTGGATGTCTAGGATTTATTTTTTTCACCTGGTAAGAGTGTGAGCCTTTTTTCCCACTCTTGCATGTGTTTTGCTATGTGTAGTTCTACTTTCTGTGTGATCTTGGGCACTGGAGCCTCACCTACTCCATGTGCACCACATTTTGTGTGTGTTACACATCACCTTCAGTGCAGTGACACAGGGTTGTCTTTGAGACTTCCCACTGACTCCATTTTCATGGGGCTGACTACTGTCCCCCCAGAAACAGGTAAAGTTGCCATTAACTTTATATAGTCACTTTAAACCACAGACCCAGTACACCCCATTTTACATGGAGTATTGGAAAGAGTTAACTCTTATCCCTTGTTGTCTGTCCCTCTTGGAGCCTTGTTTCGCTCCCTTAACATTAAGACTTGGCTGGTGGCAGTGGTATCTACACTAACTTTTCTACCGCGATTTTCTTATATAAACGTGGTAATGTTTTAGGCTATTATATTAGCCTCGAACATAAACCCGATTGACCAAATACATTTTATTTTGATTCCGGCTGGGTTTATTCGCCATTTCTTTTTGTTACAGTTTTTCTCGTGTTTTTCTCTGCACGCCAAACCGGGGATGACTCCTTTGTTCGCTGTCTTTTCACGGGCTTCTGCACAGAAGCCCTCCTTAAGGCGCCTGATAGTCTAGATAGGCAGGATGTGAGGGAGGGATCTTCGGACCCCTGCCATGGGTTCCCTTGGTAACCCAAGTCACACTCTTGTCTGATTGGCTGAGAGGACTGGCCTGCCAGGCCAGCCACCCTGTTGTGTGATTGACAGCCAGGCTGTATGAATGGGGGAAAACTGCATAAAAAGCAGATCTCTGGGACTGGAAGAGCAGAGCCACCACTGGAACGAAAGACCAACGAGGAAGTGGAAGAAGAGGACCCCTACCACAACTGAACCGCCCGGTGAAGCCCTGCTGCAGGTCCGAATCACCAGAATCTGACGACAAAGAAGATCCTCCAGGAAACTTCTTCCTTTGAGCTGGTGGGACCTGTCAGGGGTTTTGACCCATGTTCGAGTTATTATGCTGCAACATTTGGTGCTGTGGGCTTAGGAAATCCAAGATGGCGAAAAAGCCCACATTTGGACTGAAAGCCACTAAAATCTAAATGTTTAAAATAAATGAGTGACCTACTGTTGAGTGTCACATAGTTTGCAACTGTTAAATGTCATAGTTTTGAACTTAGAATCTGCGTTCTAGCTGCATGTGTAAAAATTGTAAGTTTGATTTGGATGAAGAAAAACTGGGAACAAAAGTGACATTTAGCTGAAGCCTGGCTTAAAGAGATTGAATTCTACCTGTCAACTACCCCCGACAGGAGTTGAAACTTGCTTAGTCACTCTTCCCAGGCCTGGCTGCATTCTGCTGCCCCCAGCAAAAGGAGATGACACCTCCCTGATTGGATTAGGGGAGGAGCAGCTGGGGACTGCAGGAAACTGAACAATGAGCCTTCCTTGGCTCAGGCAAATGTTAAATTAGGGGGGTTGTAAATGGCTTCCTCTTGAGAGAAACAGGGAGGGACCGTGCCTCTGTGAGCAACCTGAGCTGGAGGAAGTGGAGAAACCAGAAATTCCACCATGTGCTTTGGGAAACCACACCCCTCTGGGCCAGAGCATAATTTTAAAAAGATGGATAATTCATAGTACGGACTTGTCAAAATTATATAATTAATATCATTATTCTTGTGATTTTTCTGTACACATTTTAAGAGGTGTTAGAACTCTGTACCACATTCTGAGACAAAACCCCATGAGTTATGGAGATTGCAGACACGGGGTTCACGCTAGAAAAATGAAAATTCACTGGAATGTGTAGAGAGATGATGTACATCTGTGTCATTTTTGGTAAAAATCCAATATTGGTAAACCAACCAAAAAGCGCAAAATGTTGTCATTTCTTAATCCAAGCTCTTAGAAACATCAGAGTTGGAACAGAAACTACCTCATGTGATATATGATATGTACATGTAATGTCAACGACGTGTGTATCTGGGAAACCTGTTAGTTATGAAACATTAATTTTCTAAGTGAAAGCAAAGGGGCGTTTCTTCAATAGACTGTAAGGCTCTGACTCACTCTGACTCACTGCTCCCTTCTCAAATCAGGTCAAAGAGAAATCCTTGACCTATCAAATCGTGAGTGGGGTGGGCACAGAAAGTTAGCATCCAGACCCATTTTCAAAAGACATAAAAAGAGCCACTGGAAGCCAGACAGGGACATTCATTTTCCAACCTTCAACTGAATCCCTGCGCAGCACGCTGACGGAGAACTCCAGGATCCAGAACTTATCTCCAGAACTTAAAGCACAGAGGCCTGGACCACCAACTAAATCCTTTTTCAGCAGGCCTTCAGAATCCAGCAATCCAACCAAACTATTCTACAGCCGGGCAAGCTGTTGAATTCTTTGCCAAGAACTTTTGCCAGAACTGGTAGCAGACCAGATCAGAACCAGAGAGACCAGAACCAGAGATCCAGACCAGCAGAGCAGAGCTGACCCAGATAGCTGTGACTTCAGAACCACCTGCCCGGAGTCCAGTCCAACCTGCGGACCAGACCCTGACGGCCTATTTCAAATTCATAGTGTGAGTACTTAGCTAGAACTGTGCAAAACCAATCTCTTAGCTTAAAATAATCTGACTCAAAACATTTGAACCTGTCCGGAACTGCATCATAGGAATTGTGTGTTCATTCTCCGATTTTAAACCTGTAAAAGTGTCATTTTGCCATTTTGAATCATTATTTCATTTCTGAAAAACCACCTTGATAAAATCGGCCGTATCTCTTGAACCGTTTGTGCTAGAAGCGAGATTTAACTTTCATTTTAAAGCTAAGATCCTAGGCCTTCCAACGAACCCAGAACCGACCTTCTATTCATTAAACCTTTTCCGTAATCGCGCTCGACGCACTCGGAAAAAGTGCTGCGATTTGGCTCAAATTTCTTCACTTGTCAAAATAGCAGCTTCTTGCTTTCCTTTGCTGAAATTCGTTTGCAACCTGACAATCATTCATAGAGCATTGCTGGTTTGATCCTGAACTAATTTAAAGTAGCTATCACCCACCCTGAATCTCTTATAGGGAATTAAAAACCATTTTTAGCATATTTTACTTCCTTGCCACCACATTTAAAAGGATTTTGTCTGTGTTTTAAAATCATCCCTGTGATCTAAGCTTGCTAGGGGGGAACTGAACTACATTTGATTGTATTCCTGAGAACTGTGTGCTCTCCCTTCCATCCTCTATTGCATAGGGGGGGGGGGGCGAATTGTCAGGAGAAAAAGTGATCATATTATCTTTTGCTGAAATCATATCAAGTTTATTTCTGTACTGCCTTTTATTCATCTTTCCATCTCCTTGAAACCATAAAACATTCCCAGCTACCTTGTTCTTTCCATACCAACTTCTAAGTAATAAAATAAGTGGGCTAGTGTAAGATTATCCATTGTTGATCAACATCATATTCTTAAGTGTGATATCAAATATTAATTTATTATAAAAGTGCGATACATAACTATTGTTTAATTTTTCAATTAAACCTTTTTAAGTTGCAAAACAAACCTACTTCTTGGCTCAGTGGGTTCAGGGGGATTCTAAGAGAGGGGCGTTATACAAGGGTTCATCATCCAGATTATAACTTGTCATAAAAATATATAAATAAGGGCTTCCCTTGAGCAATCCCAGATAAGGCACTGACTTAGTGGGAATGCTTGATTGGAGTCATTAACAGACCAACCATTTCGCCCAAACTACAAGCCAGGACCCCTCCTCTCGTTGAATTCGCTGTACAGAGCTACAGTGGGCCGGATAGCCAGGAAGGTCGGACCCTGCTTGGGTTTTAAGGAGTGCACTGTTTATTCATTGTTTTGCTCTGCTGCTGGTTTCTTCCCTGGGTGGCGCATGACCCTCCAGTCTTCCTACTTCGTGTCAGTCCGACAGTAACTTCAGGAACCGTGAGCCTGCAGGAACCACCAGGAACGTCCGCCTCAGCTACAGCTCCCTCTCTGTTTCAAGGTACTGTGCAAATCCGGTTGTCAGTTTCCTTCAACCGCGGTGAAAGTGTTTGAAATCTTTCTCCAAACCGAGGGCTTGTCCTTCTCTTCTCTTTGAACTAACTTTTCTACCAACCAAACTCGTCCGGAATCTGTGCCACGAACTTTACCGCGAACTACCCTGAACAGTGTGATCTTGAGCAAAAGACTTTGGACCCATTGACTTTGGCCCTAAGCCTTTTCTAGCTGATCTCCTCACTGTAGTCTCTCGTTCAATTGCCCTGAGTACATACCTGTTGGTTTTGCCTAATTTCTAATAACTTTGTCTTTATCTCCCTTTTAAATTGCTGGAGTGCCATTTTGCTCCCACTTCATTTTGGGAGCTTAACTTGTCTGGAATTTAAGGGAAGTGGTGTGGTGTATTTAGGATTGTGATTTTTGACTTGCTTATAATAGTGAAATGTTATACAACTATTGAGTAAATAAATATATATTCTTTTACTTAGAAACCTTGAGTCAGTGTTTGCCTGAATCATAGTAATTGCTTCCCTTTGTGTAACTATTTGTACTGCTCACTTACTCTTGAGATAAGTCTGGCTGAGCCGCTACTGCTACCACTATAACTGTGAAGTACAGGCTTGTACCAAAGGTGAAAATGTACTGTCACTTGTCTTAATTGTGTGTAGTGTTCCCAAAGGGTACTGCATATAATTCTGCCTAATACCCGACAGCTCTACAATTCTCACACAATGGCACCCCGCGAACCATCAGCCACCTCGAAGATGCAGCATCGATCCTACGCCCCGGCTCTCCAGGGGGCACGGGATCCTCCTCTCACAGCCGAAAGACTTCCGAACCGGGCGCCGCCTCCCCCAAGCCTAGGGGCGCACCCTTGACAAGCGTACAGAGAAACCGCAAACATAAATGAAGATCCACAGAATCCTCATCGGACACATAGCATTGGAACCCAGCCTTCTTAAGCTTGCTGCGGGCCCCACGGTCCATAACCCCCTCCAGGCGGATGTCATCGTTTTACCCCGAGGGTGATACGCCACCACTTTGGCTGATAAAATCGGGCCCCCTGGCCACGGTTCTGGCCCCCCGTTGGAGGCCATTGTTTGAAGTTCATACCTCCCATTGGAGATTATTTGAAAAACCTCAGCCTCAGGAGAACCCGAAGCAGCTTGCCCCCAACAACTATGGCTGACTTGACCCCCCCCCCCCCTTAACACCCCCTCCTGCGGCAAGAGAACCTAGACGACCAATCCCCACACCTAAAACTGAAGTTCAGGATATCAAAGAGATCTTCATAAATGAAATCGTAGATGCGCGAAAATTGGGTGGTAGGTCCATGGCTGCATTGTTGTACGCAGATGACCTTGTGCTCTGTTCTAAAAGCCTGATAGGCCTTCAAAAGCTATTAATTGTTTTATCTCAGTACATTCAAAACAATAACTTAAGTATACATTTGGAAAAAAACAAAATTCTTATGTACGCCCCGAAGCAGAAGACTCATAATAGAATGAACTGGGTTGTCCAGGAAGTAAAAATTAATGTGGTGAGTCAATACATTTACTTGGGTATGACAATTGACACCAGTCATTGTAATCAGAGTCACATAATAAGGTTGGAGCAAAAACTAGTGACAGCAATTTCTCAAACTAAAATTATAATGAGAAAATATGGTAAGTTTACAATATTGCCGGCCTGGACCTACTACATCCAAAAATGCACCTCTGTACTGTTGTATGGGATGGAGGCATTCGATCTGATCGAGGATTACACATTTGACAAACTTGAAGCCACCTACTGGAGACAAGTCCTAAATTTACCACAGGGAGTACCGGTTGCATGGATCCGTTATGCATTAGGCTTGATCTCTTTAGCTGCTCAATATCATTAGCGATTGTGTGCCTTATTCAGAAAGTGACTCTTTTGCATACGTTATCTTATCTGTTGTCATCTAACCACATTATATCTAGAAAGTGGCTGCGAAGTGTTTGCGATACACTAGTAACTGCAAATATTACTATTGAACTTCTTGTAGGCAATCCGATAAAAGCCAAGTTGCAAATTTTTAATACAAATTGGATACAGACAAGAGATCTTTGCTTGGCCTATAAACATTTTGATGGCAATTACATGTTGCATAAGAAATTCTGGACAATTACATCTTATTTGGTAAAGAGCCCGTCTTTGGCAATTCGTGCAGCAACTATGCGATTGCGATTCAATTTGTGGCCAACAAGGGAGGTTTTGGCCGATAGACGGATAATTAAAGAGTCAGAAAACATTTGCCGGTACTGTCTTTCAAGTAATGAAAACGAAACACTATATCATCTAATTATTGAATGTCCGGAGTTGGTCTCTCTCAGGAAAATACATTTTGCAAACAATTATTGTTTTTTTAGCAGAGTTAAATCGGGATTTGCGGTGGAAAATCATTGTTTCTGCTCAGCTAGTAAGTATCAGAATAGCTACTGCCAACTATTTGACTGCTTTGCAATTGTAGAACAGTCCATTTGCAGAAAGCAAACCGCGAAATCCTTTTTTAATTTTTTTCTATTTTTTTTTTCTTGTGTAAACACATTTTCTTGATTGTTTTGTAAAAATCATAGAAATTGTATGATTGTAATTTTTAAACACTGTAATGATGAGATTTGTAGTAAGTTTGATAATAAAAATTATATTGTAAAAGTTGAATGATTCAACTATAAACAATAAAAAAAAAGTTCACCACCCTAAATTCCCCTCCGAAAAGGAAATCGGTCCTGCAGATGCTGCAGGACAAGGGAACCGCAGTAGCCTTCCTGCAAGAGACTCACTTGATCCCGGCAGACTTCTGCCGCCTGCGCAGCAGACCCTTTCCTCTATAATTCTTTGCTTCCAATGGCACCAAGAAGGGAGGCACCGCCATCCTTTTTGCAAAGGAGCTGAAACCGCAGGTCCTAGACTCACTACGATGCCAGGAAGGTCGCTTCATTGCAATTAAATGCATCATTTGTGACCAACTCTACACCCTTATCTCAGCCTATGCACCGAACGAACATCAGGAGGGGTTCTACCGAGACTTGGAGGAGTCTCGCCTCCCATTCATCATTGGGGGAGACTTTAATGGGGCCCCAGACCCACTCAAAGACAGATTGCACCCCCCCCATCATCCAAGGACCTAAGACTGGCGAAAGATCTGCTCCACCTGTTTCGAACGCTGAATGTCGTTGACACCTGGAGGGTGTTATTCCCGGAGGAGAACTTCACCTTCTATTCATATGTGCACCGCACCTTCTCCAGAATTGACTTATTGCTAGCCTCCCACCAGATCCTGGCCTTCACGGACATCACCCTAGGCCCCCGGATCCTCTCAGACCATGCGCCAGACTCTCTGGTCCTGCGTGCTCACAACCCTGACCTCTGCCCCCCCTCGCCGCCAGTGGAACCTATATGACCCTATCCCGGGTGATATGGCAGTGAAGGACTCCATTGCCAGAACAATAAAAAAAACTTCTTGATGGAAAACCATGACGAGGATACCTCCCCAGCCAACACCTGGGACGCCATGAAGGCAGTGCTCAGAGGGGAACTGATCACCCAAAGCGCGGCCTTCCACAAACGGAAACCGGCGACCCGTGCCGTCCTGGAAGCCGAGGTCCAAGAGGCGGAAGCCAATCACAAACGAAAGGGCTGGTCCCCGAAATCCTATAGGGCCTTACAGGTGGCAAGGAAGAGACTACAGGCGCAATACGCTGATGCCACGGCAAACTTACTAACCAGAACAAAACAATGGTACTATGTCAACAACAACAGAGCCAACAAGTTGCTGGCAAATAAACTGGCCAAAGTGAAGAAAAGAAACACCTTCCCGGGCCTCCGCTATCCTCAAGCGGTGGTCCAATTCGCGGAACGCGAGAAGCTATGCCTGGCGGTTGCCCACCAATCCGAGATAATGACGGCAGTTCAGAGGAACCTACACGAACAAAAGTCTTACATTTGAGAGGCAGCTCTCCCACTCCTCACTCCCGCGGCAAGGGAAGGACTTGAATTGCCCATCACAGGCAAAGAAGTCGAGGAAGCCATAAAAAGCTTGAAATCCAGGGCCCCAGGCATAGACGGGTTCACCACCCGATTCTACAAACTCTTCCGTTCTCAATTGGTGGCCCCCTTAACCCGGCTCTTCAACACGTTTGCTGCCACTGGCAATATCTAACTATGCAGGAATCCATCACTGTCCTTTATCCTTAAGCCCGGGAAAGATCCTAAGGACAATAGCTCGTATAGACCCATCTCACTATTAAATCTAGACGCCAACATATATTCCAAGATTCTGGCCAACCGCCTTGCGCCTATCCTCCCCACCATTATAGACCCGGCCAGACTGGGTACATAACCCACAGGTCGACGGGGGATAACATCTGCAGTGCGCTAGACCGAATAGAGATCGCCAACCAGGAAGCACAACAACTTGCCCTGCTGGCCCTAGATGCAACCAAAGCCTTCTAGAAAGTGGATTGGACTTATCTACGCCTCACCCTTGAGGCCTTAAGATTTGGCCCGACTTTCCAGAAAATGGTCCTGGCTAATTATCAATCCCCCAATACACGGTTGAGAGTCAATGGCCTCTTGTCGGACCTGATCCCCCTTACGTGTGGAACGAGACAAGGATGCCCCTTATCCCCCCCCCCCCCTACTCTTCGCATTGGCCATGGAACCGCTGGACCAACGCATTCGTCGACATCCCTGAATCAAGGGCCCTCAGATATGCCCCGCCCAGCTCAAGATTGCCCTCTACGCCAATGACGTGCTGCTGACCATCACTGACATCAAGGCTTCCATGAAGGCGGCCCTGGCCGAAATTTGAAAGTTTTGGGAGAGTATCCGGTTTCGCCATCAATTTTGGAAAATTGGTGGGCTTAGGCCCAGACGAAAAAGAAGCCCTAGAAACGCAACGCCCATTCCAATAAAGCACCAAATCTATTCGAAACGTGGGGGTCCAGATCCCCGTCCACCCAGCAAAAGCATACCAGACGATCTGCCCCCCCCCCCCTTCGAGGAATTTGAAAAGGACCTTAACTGCTGGCAGCCGCAAGAGATCTCCCTTTTTGGCCAATCACGGCATGCAAGATGAACCTCCTCCCAAGGTTCCTCTACGCCTGCTCCTCCCTACCCACCTCAATTCCGCTCCCACCCATGACGCGCCTGCAATGGAAAATGATGACTTTATCTGGAGGGGCAAGAAAGCGCGCATCGCCCGAAAAAACCATGAAGGGCAGCGTCAAATTGGGAGGATTGGGGGTTCCGGACCTCTGCAAACACCAAATCGCAGCACAGCTGGCTCATTTTCAAGCATGGGGAATCGCTTCGGGGCGCCTGAAATGGGTGGAGATCGAACAATCCCATCTCTCCCTCCCCCTCCGCTTTCTCCCGTTTATCCCCTCCGCCCTGCGCCGGTCTTGGCCAAGCATGCTGACCTCCACCAAACAATCAATTAGGGCCTGGGATTGGCCCCGCAGACACAAAGGTATCCCAGGGGATCCGAGTACTTTCTCCCCTATCTTTCTTAACCCAGCCTTGTCCCCGGGCTCCCGTCCAGCGAACTTTAGGAATTGGGTGGCGGGTGGTCTCGAATCGCTGGGGCAGCTCTTCAAGGGGGACGCCTCTTGCACCTTTCGAACAATGCAAAGTGTCTTTCCAACTCGCGGAAACAGATAGGTGAACCTATGCCAAACTGAGACGGGCCCCTGCTCTTCTAGAGATCACAGTACAGGACCTGCCAGCCCGAGGGAAGATCTCAGCCCTTTATGAACTATTGCAAGAGGACCCCTTACGCAGTAAACCCTCTTACATGGCCCAATGAGAGGCGCATCTGGGTCACGTTATAGAGGACCAAACCTGGATAGACATCTGGTTGAGAATGCGCACGGCCTCCCCCTGCATCACCAACCGGGAATGCGCCCACAAACTGCTTCTACGCTGGTACACCCCCCCTTCCCCCCTCCGTCTTCACCACTTCCAGCAGGCACTGGATCCACATTGTGGTGGACATGCCCTAAGGTAAGGGAGTTCTGGTCCCAATGCCTCGCCAAAATAAAGGATATTACCCAAGTGACAACACCGCTGGCCCCCGAGCATGTCCTCCTGGGGATTCCTATCCCAGGCTCTTATCCAAGAATAGGAAGGAAGGCGGCGTTGATAACCCAACTCCTGCTGGCGGCCAAAATCACTGTGGCACGCACTTGGAAGTCCGCAGAAGGCCCCCTGACGACCCTTTGGTGGGTAAAAATGTGGGTCATTCTAATAGCCGAAAAGGTCACGGCAGCCAAAGCAGGCCTTCTTCATCGTTTTACAAACATTTGGGCCCCGCTGCTAAACTATGACCAGAACTTTCCGGCCCTGACCTATAAGCCACGCTTGATTGCGAGAGCCCTCCACATAACCAGCAAGTACTCGTCGCCTGACCCGGCCCAATGAGACTGGGAGACAAGTACCATCGTGGGATAACGAGGGCGGGATAAGGGAAATGTCAATTTACATGCATTTTGGGGGCTGTGAGCAAATGGTAATGTATATATTCACCTGTGCGCTGATTAATAAATAATTTTAAAAATTACAAGAATTCCACTAACTGAGAGGGGGTCTCCCAGTGCTGATAGTCTTAAGAACTGATCAGTTTCCCCATAGAAGTGAGCAAAAAGCAAGGGAAGTAAAGCGCAGGTCAGGAAAAGTCGGGTCAGGAAACAGACAGTAGAACTGCTGCATAGAAGTCGGTGGGAAGAAAGCAGCAAAAAGAAAATCTTTCCTACCACCGTCAAAAGCCTGTCTGCCATCTCAAGACCTGCTGTGAAATCTGCAGGTGATGCAACAGAGACCAAACAAAATCTGCTGGTTTCAAGGGCTTTCGGCTTGTACCCAAAGCTGGGATAGACTGAGCCAGGGCACTGGGCCTTGGGCAATATGACGGTGAACCTGCAAGGGGTTTTTAACCACCCAGTTGAAGCACACTAAAAAGCCTTAGGTTTCACATACCCCAAGGCCCAAGGGTCTCCCTCCACCTTTCATCTTGGGAAAACATAACTTCTCCAGCATGGGGTCTGGCATGGATTCACATGCTCGTGAATATTCCCCGTCGTCAGGCTGGGAATCCTCGGTAAAAGAAAAAATCTGTTTCAGTTTAGTTTCTGAACTGCCTTTCTCCTAATAACCAATCAGTGGTCTCGGGGCGTGGCTTAATGGCTGCGGTGTAGGACGTGATTCCTGGGAGCTCCTGCAGATCCGCACATGATCCTGAGGATGAAAGGCATTTAAAGTCAGCTGTGAAGTGCTAAAAAAACAGCCACTGTAGCATGAAGAAATGAGGTGTGCAGCAGGCTGAAGTTCGGGATAATTAACAGCCAGAAGGAAGTACGGAGGAAGAAAAAAGCTTGCCGTGTCTGGGCGGTGGGTGAAAACAAGATGGCGCCCACTGAACAAAGGGTCTGATGTGTAATCAGCCGTACTGCCGGGAGAGGAGGTTGCAGAAGGCTAAGGCAGTGAAACCTGTCGCTAATACGAACAATCGGAAAACTGGAAAGTAAATGCACAAAGAGACGACAGCAGTGTGAAAGGCAGCCGGACTAGTGGAAGCCAGCAGCGACGTGGGACAGAACGAGTTGGTAATTGGGAGTAGCGGATGCGTATTCGGAAGACTGGGGGCATAAATGGGAGCAGTGGACACATAGACGGCAAATACATTATCATTAGAAATCAGCGTATGCAGCCCAATGTTAACACTGGATCAGCTGTGGGACATTGTGAGCGCAGCCGCCTGTAGTCTGAAGCCTGAAGGAGCCACAAGATCAGCTGCTGGGATGCGGAAACAGTAGCAGTAGCAGCGAAGTCATCAGAGCAAAAGCAATGCAGATTGTGTTAGTTGCAACATTGTGGCCAGCATGGAGCTGCGAGGAGCGAGCCGGCAAGAGAACAGAGTGTGAAACTGACATCGGATTGGAAGGTGGTACTCGCGCCTGCTAAGGAAACAAAATAAATTTACAACACAGGCAAGCAGGCCATAACAGAGGATTACAGGTGGAAAACAAAGATACTGCTGGCTCGTGGGGGCACAAATACTACACAGAGAAATGTGGCGAGCCTGAAGCCGCACTAGGGGATGAGTCAATGAAAGTCATGTGAGGTGGCAGCAGGGCAATAACTCATAATAATAGCACCCATCAAGAGAGGTAACTTGTACTGTTGGCGCTGGAAGACACTCGCCCCAGGAGGGTTGAAAGAAGGCAGCGGAAGCCACGGCCCGAGAAGAGCACAGAAGTGGACTGCGGTGTGGTCAGTTAAGAGCCAAGCTCCACAGAAGATAACAGGCCATGGGGAGCGGGGACACGCTTGGGCATATCATTGGGAAACAGCGCTGTCTGGGGTGTGGTGCACAGTCCGCTCGGGTCGCATAAGGCAGACCGCCCCTGGAGTTACAAGTGTGGACGACAAGCTTTTCCTAACCGAAGGAATGTCCAGCAAGCCCCTGAGAGCGAAGGCCAAGCAGCCTACGCTGGACGAATATACCAGAACGCCAACTGGCCCCGAGGGAGCCAGGAGCAAGGATAAGACCTCAGCAGGGGGAATGGCCACTGTGAGTACTAACCAGGAAGTCCTGGAGGCAATCGCGGATTTGAAGGCGGCCTGGGAGTCCAAGCTTCAATTGGCTGTGACGGAATTGAAAACGGCGATGGAGCTTCAAGTGGGGGCGGTACAGGAAGATGTGAACCTCCTCAGGCAGGATGTTAGGACTTTGGCAGAGCGCACGGAGACCCTGGAGAAGGAGATGAGCCCAAATGCTGCGGACTGTGCTGCACACAAACGGGAGCTACATGCCCTGGTGCAACGAGTGGGCAATCTGGAGAGTAGGGCAGAGGAGGCAGAAGGGCGCGCTCGAAGGAATAACATTCGAATCGTCGGACTGCCGGAAGGGGCTGAGGGCCACAACCCGACGGAGTACGTGGAAAACATGCTGCTGCAGGAGATCACCGGGGGAACCTCTCTCAGGGATTTGCTGTGGAAAGGGCGCACAGGGCCTTGACAAGGAAGCCACCGCCAGGTAACCCGCCCAGGCCAATGATTGCCAAGATTCTCAATTATCGGGATCGACAGCGAATCCTTGAACACTTCCGTAAGGGAGGAACTATACAACGTGGCGCAGCAAATATAACTGCCTACCCGGACTATACCCTGCAGGTACAGCGAAGCCGCATGAACTTTGGATCGGTCAAGAGGAGATTGCGGGAAGCTGGCCACAAATACATGCTGCTCTATCCGGCCAAGCTAAAGGTTTTTTACAAAAACAAGACGCTGTTCTTTGAAACTCCAGAAGACGCCATGGGGTGGCTAGACATGCAGAGCTGCCCCCAAGAGCCAGATGTTCAGAAGGAAGATGGAGCTGGACGAGACAAGTAAAGTGGTGAACTGGTGGGATTGAGGAATGTGGGACTTGATTATAGTCATTGATGCAGCTGGATGGCTGGAACGCCCTGAATGGTGGGAAACATGAGCTGTGTGCACGGAGATTGCTGCGTGAGGTAGGAGCCTCCCGGGGCCGATCTTTATACCCTCATTTAGAGTTTAGTTAGGTCACTGTTAGTGCGGTGACACCCTGCCGGGTTCTCGATTGGGGTCGCCAAGAGAGAGCCAAACGCGGGTATGCCTGAGATCCAGGGATGGAGCTGGGCAGTTAGTTGGGTTGGGGTGTTGGGGTGTTTAAGTTTATATATGAGCCTTTGTGGAAGTTCTATTATTGAGAGTCTGTTTGGTGTGGGGGGGAGGGCTGCGTGGGGAGGGGAAGGGGAACCATCGATAGACCATGGGGGACCTTAAGATATTAACATGGAATGTTAGAGGGCTCAACAGTTACCTGAAACGTAATAAGGTTATGTTGTACTTGAGGCGACAGAAGATAGACATCGCCTTGTTGCAGGAGACACATCTGACGAGGGAGAGGATGGAGATGGTGGGGAGGAAATGGAAAGGGATAGCGGTGGGTTCGTTGTACTCTGGCTATGCAAGGGGAGTGCTTATCTGGGTGGCGCCGCATGTCCCATTTAAGTTAACTGAAGAAATTGTGGATGCAGATGGGAGGTTGGCGATAATTAGGGGGCTGTTAGAGAACAAAGAAGTATGCATAGTAAATACCTACGCTCCTAACCAAAACACGGCGGCATACTTTAGGACACTGTGTACCAAGCTGAGTGTGGGTGTGGGGGCTGGGGTGATTTGGGGAGGGGACTTTAATTGTGTCTTGAATCCAGGAGTAGACAGGTCGGATGGGGGGGCGGCCAGGCCCAGCCCAGCAGCCAGGGTTTTGCAGAGGTTGCTAGCAGACTTTGGCTTGGCAGATGTGTGGAGAGTGAAACACCCTGAGGGGAGGCAGTACTCGCACTACTCGGCCCCGCATAAGCTACACACGAGGCTTGATTATATCTTTGCCACCCCGGACGTGGTTGCTGAGAGTACTCATATAGAATACAAAGCGAGGGTTCTCTCGGATCACTCGCCCCTGGTCCTGGGGTGGCAGTATTGCCCCCCCAGGGCGCGAATACCGACGTGGCGCCTCCGGGCAGAGGCGCTCAAAGACCCCGTTTTCAGGGAGGATCTAAGAGATGAGATCATTGCTTACTTCGAAATAAATACTGGCAGTGTGCAGTCGGCGGGCACTCTATGGGAGGCCTTTAAGGTGGTGATGCGGGGGGTTGCCATTGCGAAGTCAAAGGGGTTGCTGGGTGGGGTTCTGGCTGAACTACAGGCGGCTGAGATTGAACTGGAGAAAGAGCTGGAGGGAGGTGGGGCAGATACGGAGGAGACATTCAGATTACAGTGGAAGTGCGCGGAACACTGGGACAGGCTCAGTAACTTAAACTACAAAAAATACATAGAAAGGCAACACGCGGGAGGAGATAAAACGGGCCGGCTCCTAGCATGGCTATATAAGAGTGAAGCCCCCAGGTCCCCGATTCGAACTGTAACCGGTGAGGAGGGCGAGACGGTGGACACTCAAGAAGGAGTAAACAGGGCATTTGCGGAATATTATACTGCTTTATATGAGGATGATGGGGGGAGCAGCCAAGAGGAGATTGATGAGGTACTGGAGGACATAGGCCTGCCCAAGGTGAGTGACGAGGAGAGGGAGGAGCTCGATGCACCGATCATGCTTGAGGAACTGAAAGAGACGGTGCGGCAGTTGCCCACCAGCAAGGCTCCGGGGGCGGATGGGTTCCCTAGCGAATTCTATAAAATGTATGAGGAGGAGGTGCTCCCACCCATGCTAGAAATGCTCAACGAGGCGTTTGAAGTAGGACGGTTGCCGGAGTCGCTTAGGGAGGCGATTATTATACCGCTCCCCAAACCTAATAAACCGGGACATAGCTGTGGCTCCTACAGGCCCCTGTCAATGTTGAATCAGGACAGTAAGATCCTGACAGCTGTTTTGGCCAACAGAATGCGGAGAGTGATCGGTAAGCTGATTCACCCAGACCAGACGGGCTATGTCCCGAGTAGGAACATCACTCACAACCATAGACGACTCCACCGAGTGGTTGAATGGGGGTGCAGTCAGGACAGTGAAATGGCGATTGTGGCATTGGACGCAGTCAAAGCGTTTGATTCTGTTAAATGGCCGTGGTTGCTGGCGGCCCTGCGTGGGTATGGCATGGGGCCAGGCTATGTTAAATGGGCTGGAATGCTATATAGCGAACCGCTAGCCAGGGTCCGTACGGGTGCAGTGGTGTCGGAGAGATGGCAGCTGGGCAGAGGCACTAGACAAGGGTGCCCATTGTCCCCGATGTTATACATTCTGGCCCTGGAGCCCCTAGCAATATACCTCAGGCAACAATATGAGCCGATCGGCATCGAGGTAGGAGGGGAGAGGCATCTCATATCCTTGTACGCAGATGATCTGTTATTGTATCTAAGGTACCCGGAAGAGAATCTTCAGTATGTGTTGGAGGTGATGGAGCGGTATGCCAAGCTGTCCGGTATAGCGGTGAACCCTCAAACATCTTGTCTATTCCCGCTGGGGAGGTACGTGGGAAAGCCTGTAGAGAGGTTACCTGTGTTGCAGATTCCGTGGGCGACAGGTTCATTCCGCTACTTGGGGATAGACGTGTATCACTCTATTGAAGAAGAACACAAGCACAACACTGAAATCGCTATAGAAAAAATTGGGAAATGCATGAGGTTTTGGGGAAGGTTGCCCCTAGCGATGATGGGTCGAGGGGCTATGCTTAAAATGGTGGTCCTGCCCCGACTTTTGCATTATTTCAACAATATCCCTTATATGATCCCTAGGAAGTTTTTTGTTAAGCTGCACAGTATGTGCAGAGACTTTTTGTGGCATGGTACCCGACACAGAGTTGCATTATGGAAGCTGCAGAACTTCTATGAGAAAGGCGGTATTAAACTGCCTAATTTCGAGGCGTATTATGTATCGGCACAACTGCAGTATGTGGCTAGGTGGCTCTCTGATGAGGAGACCCCTGAACACAGGTTGTTCGGGAGGGACTGTGCTCCTTTTTACTTGCGGGAAATGATCTGGGTGGCTAGCTCGGATATGAGCGAGCGCCCTAAAATGCTGTTGGTGGGATGGAACATGTGGCACCGAGCCTGCCGCATGATGGGAGACCCTTTCCCGTGTGTCCCGCAGATACCGCTGGTCGCGCTGACGAAGGGGGACAGGCAACTGAGGGTAATCATTAGGACTTATTGGGAGTCGGTGGGTCTAGTCACCTTGGGAGACATCTGGCAGGAAGGGGCTATTGCGGAGTTTGGGGAACTTGGGACAACGTCAGGACTGCACGGTGGCCAATATGTCACTTATCACAGGGTAGTACAGGAGATTAGGAGTAGGTGGCCTGAAGCCATTTTGGCGGAGGAGCCGGACACCGCCGTCGAGGTGATATGGGATACATCAGAGGGTGGGCATGAGGTGTCCAGGTTGTACGAGATGTTGATGACTAAGATCGGGAGGGATCTGGTGCATTTGAGATCAGAATGGGAAACAGAGATGGGAGCCCCGATGGAGGATGGGATGTGGGAACGGGCTTTGGGATATCACAAGAAGGTGTCGAGAAATGCCAGGTTTAAACAACTGCAGTTGTACATAACACACAGGGCGTACATGACCCCTCGGAGAATATCAAGTTTCAGAAATGTGGGGCGCCAGGCTTGCCCCAAGTGTGACGAAGAGAACGCAGACATGATACACATGTTCTGGGCGTGCCCGGTAATTGAAGTCTATTGGGGGGAGGTTGCACAGAAGCTAGCGGAGAAGGGGGTCACGCTCATAATAGACTCGGCCTGGGCCTGCCTGCTGGGGGGGTATCCCAGAGCGCGGAAATGCAAACATGTTGGGAAATTGAAAGATCTGGCATACGTGCTCGCGAAACGTAGGATCGCCATGGGATGGAAGGAGTGTCACAGGCCGCGGGTGGAGGTGTGGTGGAAGGACCTACAAAAATGGGCGGAGGCTGAAACAGTTGTGTGGCAAGAGCCTAGTAGCACGGGGGGGATGAGGAAATGGGCTCCCTCATGGCATGGAAACTGCTGATAGCTGAAATGTTTGGAGCAGTATTGGCCCCAGCAGAATCCGGAAGCAGCGAAGCCCTGACACACGGAACAGATACAGAGGGCGAGGAACAAATAGGCTCATAAGGGGGGGGGGGGGAGTGCAGTGGTTATGTTGTTGAAAGTTTTTATATATGTTTTGTTGTATTGTTGTTTTGTTTGAATAAAAATAATTTAAAAAAAAAAACCAATCAGTGGTCTCTGGGTCATACTGCCCACAGCCAATAACTGTCCTCTATGTAAGCCCCTCCTCAGGCAGCCATCTTCAGATTTTTACCGCACGTTCAAGTGTTGGGAGTCCTCGTGCTTAGCTCTCGAGCTTTTATTGCGTGTTGTGTTTTTTCAAAGAGTTTACTCTCATTTTTCGGTCATACTCGAGCCTCAAGCTCCACCGATTCATCTTCTGATTAACGGGGACCCGTTTCGTAATTTTCTACGCCCCTCAAGGGCGATTTTTCATCGAATCTCACTTCTTGGAGTATTCTGGAAGATCTTTGAGGCCTACCCCGCATGGTCATGGCTCAGGACAAAGGAGACTCGACGCCCGTTGGATCCAAACCGTTCAGGAACTGCCCAGGATTTGGACTACAGAACGTCTTCAAGGAGGATGAGCACTCTGTGTCTCTCCTGCCTGCACTCCGACAAGTTGCACCTGGAGGAGAACTGTGCGTTCTGCAAGAACATGTCCGTCCGGACCATGAAGGACCGTCAAATGACTCGCTGACTGGCTGGAGGCGAAGAGCCCGGCAGCAGGTGAGAAGAAGTCCGAGCGGTCTTCTAAGACCTTTGAGGGCGCTCCGGTGACAGGGGCCCAACAGAAGACAAAGCACCGCGAGTCCGCGGGCACCAGGAGTGGCTTTGGTTCAGGCTCCTCGGCTGCCAGGCCGGGCGCAATGTCACCCACGCAGCCAACCACAAGCCAACGCTCTGGCTCGGTGAAAAGGAAGTCGGAGAACCCGGGTAACCTTTGGGAGAAGCCCCTGTCGATCCGGGCGGAGAAAGCCAAGGGGGAGCGAGGCAGTGACCCTCCCCCCACAGTGAAGGCCTCCGACGCGCCTAAGGTCGTGAAGGCCCAGATTCACCCGGCTTGAGGGTGTTGAGGGAGTCGTGGCGTCCCTGGGGAAGCCCGCAGAGGCGACCCCTGTAGAGATGGCCTAGAGTTTCCCTGCCATCCCAGAGGGAATTGTCTTTCCAACCGATCGAAAAGACCCCAGTGAAGCCTCAGACCGAGAAGGAAGGGGGGGGGCGGGTGCGAGGTAGTCCTAGCGGACTCAGATACCTCCTCCAAGGACGAGCTATCTCTCATCAAGGCTGTCCTGAACAAGAAGTTTGAGGAGGCCAGGGCAGACGTAGGGAGCGAGGGTGGAGCCGATGAGGAGCAGCAGGTTGAAGAGGAACCGGAGGAGCCTCGACCGACACTCCTCGGCGTGGGAGCTCAAAGTGGTGCTGACTAGGCTCATGGGTCCGCCATTCGAGCCTTTGCATTCGGCACCCCTGAAATTCCTATAGTGGAAGATGCTGGTTTTTGCGGCCATCACCTCAGCACGACGAAGAGATCCAGACCCTCTTCTGTAAACCGCCTGTCATGATGCATACCCCCGGGCATCCAGACCACGTCCATCAGCCCCGGGAGCAGGCATGTTGCCTTGAGAAAACCCAGCAACCCCTGTTAGGGGCTGTCTGGGTTCAGTCCTGGCGCATATGGTGCCAGGCTCATATGGGACATCAGTCCTGGCACCATAGGCGCCAGGCTCATAGGTGCACACTTACCTGATGCAGACCATGCTGCAAGAAGATCCAAACCTATGTGAGGCCTAGAAGGGACTACTTTACCTTACAGACTATTTTGTTACTCGGGTGTGGTCGGGGAGGAATACCTACCTCGGACTACTTTGGAGGCTATTTAAACCACGCCCGAAGAGCAGCACATGCTTCGCGTGAAATTGAAATGAATCCAGCAGCGTAACGTTCACCGTGCCAGCAGCAGCTTCCAGCCTTCTGCCACGCCCGCCTCGAACCTGGAGCACCTAGAAAGAAGGAAAGAAGCAAAGGTTAGAACAAGAGTATTACCTGATTTCTTACCTGATTCCGGATTCATCGCATCTTCAAACCAGAGGAAAGACTTTGTTTTAAAAGCGTCGCATCGCAGCAGCAGCGCCGCACCATACTCACCGTTCCACGCAGCATTTCTTCGATCCGGCGCTGTCTCCATCTTTACATCGCCGAATTCCGGCACCTAAGGGGGACAAGAAACAACAAGGTGGGAAGAGAGAACAGACGGAGACAATCTCTTTAGCCGCCATATGCTTACCTGATTTTACCGCCGGAGGTATTAATCAACACGCCACATCTTCTTATGCTGCACCTGTAAGAAAAGGAGAAAGCAGCAAGTTTAACCCTTGGCATTATTTACCAGACAGTGTTGGGTAACAGACTTTTACCGCAGCGCTTTCAGCAGTCAATCTTCTTATTGGGTCAAAGTTGCAAGATAAAAGAGGAACTGGGCAGGAGTGAATTCCAGACATTTTGAACTCTTACGAACTATATACTTACGGCTCTTCGCCAGGACCTTTTGGAGTCAGGATTCGTCTACAACTCTTCCAATATCTTCAGGCCAGTGAAGTAACTGGTCATCAACGCGCCCCTGCATGCTTTGCAGGATGCAGGGCTCATCCTTCAAGAATATAAGGTGAGATTGCTGAGAGGGCACAGAGGTGATTAGTGGGGAGGACAGTGGGGGAGCTATCACTTGAATCCACAAGTGGCTAAATCATCTCTGCACTTGTAGGAGAATATTTCTACGGGTCAAGCAGACAAGATTAGGAGGGCAGATCTAGTCAGTCATCGCTGCACTAGGCATCACGTGGGTGGAGACCTCAGCAGTCCGGGTCCGACCGACGCCCCTGTGGGAGCCAGGTGAGCGTAACACCGCCAGACCTGACGTTCCACCAGACAAGGATAGTGCTCAGGATGCACCCCTCCTTCATGCCCAAGGTACTGTCGGACTTCCATCTCAACGAGCCCTTGGTGCTACCTGTTTTCTTCCCGTCGCCTTCGTCGCCGGCTGAGAGGACTTCGCACTCGCTGGATGTGGCTAGAGCGCTGACGTTCTACGTGGACCACACGAAGAGTTTTCGGAAGACGTCACAGCTGTTTGTGAACTTTGTCCCTGTGAATCAGGGGAAGGCCCTCTCCAAGGCCTCCATTTACAGGTGCTCTCCGGCTGCATCACACACGGTCACCGGTTGGCAAACCCAACCGTTGCCTGGCCGTCCGAGAGCTCATTCGGACAGAGGGGTCGCTGCAACTACGGCGTTCCTGTCTGGCGTACCCCTGCTGGACATCTGCAGGGCTGCTACATGGAGGTCGACGCACACCTTCACCAGATTCTACTGCGTCACCGGGATTCCAGGGAGGAGTCCAGAGTCGGCCAAGCAGTGCTGCGCATCCTGTTCGCTTGAAGGTGAGCCTGGTGAGGATGTAAGAGATGCTTAATGTTCTGTTGAAATGCTTAATGTTGAGCCTTGCCACCTCCCGTGGTTGTGCATGTGTGTACTGCTATGCATTCTTGTATATGTGAATCCATGCCAGACCCCATGCTGGAGAAGGAACAAGTTACTTACCTGTAACTGCTGTTCTCCAGCATGGGTCTGGCATGGATTCACATGCTACCCCTCTGCGGCTCTTCTCTTGGTCCTACTGACACTTTACGTGCTACCAAATCTGAAGATGGCTGCCTGAGGAGGGGCTTAGGTAGAGGGCAGTCATTGGATGGGGGCAGTATGACCCAGAGACCAGTGATTTGTTATTAGGAGAAAGAAAGTTCAGAAACTAAACTGATTTTTTCTTTTACCGAGGATTCCCAGCCTGACGACAGGGAATATTCATGAGCATGTGAATCCATGCCAGACCCATGCTGGAGAACAACAGTTACAGGTAAGTAACTTGTTCCTTCCGACCCCTGGACTTTATTGGTAGGGAGGAGCGGTTTCAGATGTTTTCTCCCATTCCACAGGCTATCTTACCTACCCCTAAAAATGTTTATCAAATGTCTTAGATGGACTTCAGAGGCTGCTGAAGTTAAAACCCATACAGCATATTCGACTGGAGTTTTCATCACAAGGTTAGTTCTTGCATTTCTTCACTTTTCTGAAGGGCCAAGTAGAGTTGAGAACTATCCTAGATCTGTCCAACTTCAACGAATATCCTTCAACAGAGAAATTCAGTATGGTCACTCACATCAGGGCAGATTCTGTTGTCAATGATAGATTAGGTGTGTGCACTATATCAGGAGGATTAATACATGCACATACCAGTCTGTAAGGCCCACAAAGTATGTGCTTCGTTATTCACAATGTTCACTATAAGTAGAAAGTCGTATTGTTCGGTTTAAGCTCCACACAGAGGTTATTACCAAAGGAATGGACAAACGTATGTCTTACTTGCGTTGTCAATGGAAACCCCTATACCCAGAAGACTAGCTGATTTGAGGTTCCATACAGTGGCATTAGAGTCTTTCTGGTTGGGGAGTAGTGATGGATTGGTGGGAAATCCACGACCTCTGGGATCCGGAAGAATGGCTTCACCACGTAAATGTAATGGAACTGAAAGCCATCTTGCTGGTGATGAAGACTTTCTGGCCCCATCTGAAGGGTCTTCACGTGTTGTTGTACACTGACAACATGTCAGATATTTTATATAAACTATCGGGGTGGCACAAGATCACTCCCCTTCATCCCCTTTTCCTATTAGCCCTTCAAATTAGGGACTGGTGTCTACAACACTCCATTTTCCTCATGTCCTCCCACCTGGATGGGGAGGAGAATGTCAGGGATCACATCTTGAGACAATCTTTCCACGCTCCCCATGAACGGGAACTGCATGGGGGGTTTTGACGCTGATGTTTTTGCCATGGGGAACTCTGATGCTGGACTGACAAGTAAATGCACATGGTTTTCTTTTCAGAAGGGAAGGGGCATGGATTCCCAGGGAGACTGATTCCTCCTCCCTTTAGATGATTAGCCTATTTACACATTCCCGCTGATCCCCTTAGTGTCGAAGGTGTTGCACAAGTTAAAGTGTGCAAACTGTCATCTGATCCTAATAGCAAGTCAGTTAAACACCTTTTATTCAGTGCAAAACGTTCAAGCACAGAAAACGCACATAAAGTTAATTTACGATCGGGTTACAAAAGTTAAAAATAATAACAAAGTTCATAAGACATAATGGAACAATTTAAAAGGTGTTATACACCAATCACACAAAAGTCATAAATAACACAAATATACAGTAAAAGAGATTGTGCGAGGAGAGCATGCTCGCAGAAAAGGATACCAGATTCTTAACACATTGCCCGTATACAAATAAACGCATCTTATCGTCATGCGCTTTCTTATTCCACACTTTAGGGGTCTACCTGGTGTATGGTCCTTGTTCTTTGCATCCAAGCTCTGTGTAAATAGCGGGCTTTTGCGAAAACAACATGCAAAGCCAGGGAGTATGTAAGGAGGTTCATAGCTTCAACAGCAATACGGATCCCAGCCATCCTTCTAATTGGTCTCAGATAAATACGTCTCAACTTGAGTCTTAATACATAGCAGAAAGAAATGGATCACTGTTTTGCTTTCAGCCCCACATAGAGGGCATTCACCTTTGCCGGTGCCACTTTCTTTTCTTGTAAAGAATGCTAAAGAATTCCCCAGCCTAAGACGGACAAACAGTGACCTCTCAAATGGTGGCACAATAAAATCTAGATAGTTTGCAAATCCAGGTCCTCTTTTATAACTTAGATATGCTGATCCCGATTTTAGTATTAAGGCTTTCCCAACCAGGCATACTGCTGACCTAGCGGTAGCCATCGTTTGACTTTAATGAGCGTCTGACTATCTTGTTCCCGGGGGTCATCCCAAGCTCTACTCTCTCCAGGGCAAGCAAAATATTCCTTACATGTGAGACCCATCTTGCGTTCTTGCATCCCCCCGGGGTCAAAAGGTGTTTCAATGCCTCCCAATATTTTTCCAGGCCCTCTGTACGCCATAATCTGATCCAGTACACCGCTAGCTTTAAGTAAAATAGCTCACGACCAGTAATATGCCAAGCTCCAAGTGAACAAGTGCAGATGGGGAGTTCTGAGGGAGTATTAACTGCTGTTTTAAAAACGTATGTTCCAAGATATCTAATACCCCAGCACTCTCACATCACTGTAGATGCAGATGGGGAGGGCCTGATTTTTATACAAATCAAGTGCTGGGGAAATAACACCAGCACCATATTTGTTAAAAAAAAGACTTGGTGGCCCGCTATATTTCCCCAGAGTAATGCTTACCTTTACAATCATGGCAGATCAGCGCCATTCTCCTAAAATCTAACCCCTGAATAATCAAAGTACTCCACTTGTTCTAAGAATATGTCATTAACTTTGATTTGCAAGGGGCAATACTTGATAAACTGTAGCCTGAAGACCATCACCTTTTGTCTTCTCTGTATTCAACTTCAACATTAATTTGTTATATTTGCTCAGGAAGACTTCTAGCGTGGCCTTCAGTCCTTGAGGGGAAGTAGCAAAGATCACCTCGTCGTCAGCATAGAATAGGGCTGGGTATTTTCCGACACCCATCTTTGGGCATTCCAGGCCCCCCTTCAATAATGCATCAATGATCTCCTGTACATATGCGCTGAAAATCAGGGGTGCCAGCTCGCACCCCTGCCTTACACCCATATTGATATCGAATGGGGATGTTACTTCACCACCAACGCCGAAGCGAACCACAGCCTGATTCTCAGAGTAGAGTGCCTAGATAATCACAACCAGCTCTGGGAGGTTTGGGGGGGCATTCCGTGATGATGATAATATATGCCATAGTGTTCCTAGATGTCCCTTCAAATGGCGCCCTGCGGTCCAAAAATACTGCATACAACTTCACTTTCTTGAGGGCTATGTATTTTTGAACCGTCAAGGAGATCATGAAACACTGATCTCTCGTGCCCCTGTTCCTCCTGAAGCTGGCTTGAAGGTCACTAATTACATTGTTAGAGTCCGCCCATTCTTGCAAGCCGTTCAGCCTGACCTTCCCGAAAATGTTGCCTGTGCTGTCCAGCAATGATATAAGGAGGTAATTGGCTGGGGAATCCCTGCTGCCTTTTTTTTTTAAATCAGGACAATGAGGGCTTTTTACCTGGAAGATGGTACTCTCCAAAGGTCAGCTATGGCATTGAAGTTCTTACACAATACTGGGGCCGACACTCTGTCCTCCTCCATATGTAAATTGATAGGGATAAGGTCTGACCCTGCCACCGTCCCACCTTTTTGGGACCTCAACTTTTTTCCACCTTGTACTATAAAGAAGTTTCTATTTCCCGTTATTGGCTTAGTCTTCTTTTCTCGCCCATGTATAACTATGAAAAATGGGACCGCGAAGAATCGGCTGGAATACAGCAATTTAATATCTAGTCCCCATTTAGTTCGCGATCTGCAATCATCTTCCAGAACAGGACATTGTCTCCATCCTCAAGGGCATTTGAGAGAATGATCCACTGATTGAAGGTGAACTCTCTTTTTGGTGGCTGTGAGTGTTTTATACTCAACCATGAGGAGTCTATTCTCTGTATCCACTTTGGAACCATTTGTAATACAGGCCACAATTCTTTTTTTTTTGGCCTCATTACAAGAATCGTTGTACCAGCTCCCTTTGTAGTCTTCTTGATTTGACCTGATGGAGCTGAAATGTATGGGATCAGTTTATAATTCAGACATTCAAACTTGCGCACCATTTCCAGGGCGGAACCCCTCCTCACATATAGCACCCAGATTATTTAGAATTGCTGCATACATAGCGGGTTTTACCACTTGTTTAAGGATTTTAGCCCACTTAACTGACTTATGGGCATGTCCCGAGATGGTGATTATTTGTAAATGTAGCTTAGCGGGGTCATCTGTCCCACAATGTAAGAATGCTAATTCCTGCAGTCTTTCCAATGTTGCCATCTCCTGTAATCCAGAGGGCCTAGTATAATTATTATACAGAAACATAGTTACACCCTCGTTTGTTCGTATAGATAGCTGTTTGAGATCAGGGGTGTTTGTCTGACATTGTGCCACTTTCCAGCCTAAATTGACATCTATACCATATTTGAAGGCCGTCACTTGGCCTTCCTTTAATGCCTTTGGTGGCCAGGATGGAGAGCAATTGGTACCCCTGGAGCGGGATATTTTCTATTGGCCATGTTTCCTGCAGGAGCATCACCTGATGGCCTTTAAAAAAGATATTCCAATCGGAATCATCAAGAACCCTTGCCAGCCCGCTATGTTCTATGATGCAAGTTTCTACCCCAGTAGCTTAGATGTGCTATCATTACCAGGATCCAGTCGGCCTACCCCTTCGAGGTCACATGCCTCCTGGCCTTGTTACCTCCACATTCTAGATGTTTATGGACCCTTCCCCACTGGTCCGCTAACCCTTACCTTATGAATAGGGCCTGATGTTAGATAAGTAGGGATCGGGGTTGGCAACCTGATACATCTAACACTGTCCTCTATAATTATTGAGAGGCACCCCTTAGAGTGCGTGAACCAGTGTATACACTTTTTCACTAAAGCATCCTGGTCCTCATACATGTTAGCAGACAGGCAGGGCACTTTAGCCATTGATACGGAAGGGCAGACTTGTCTGTTCTTATTTGAATTTCTACATTTATTGCCTGGTTCGGAGTTGTGACAGTCAGCACATCTCACTGGGATTAGATTCGGGCCCGATAGCGGGACACTACTTCTAGGAGAAAAGTGCCTGTTGGTGACAAGATGCACACCATCCAGAATTAAGCAATAGTTGGTACGCAGACATGAACTCAGTGGGGAAAAGAGGGTTAATGGGAGTTATGTCTGTTCCTTGATACCACACTCGGTAGCCCCCCAAGGTACTAATGCCACAAGAAACTCTGATTTTGGAGGCCCAATGTTTAGTCCATCTGACCTGGAGCAGATTGCAAAGTATTTTCCAGCACTGAAGCATGCAACTTGAGATAATGGACACATATCAACTACAATGTCCCCAAAAGTGTGCAGCGGTTGTGAAGATTGTGGCAAGCAGATGGCAAGAGACTACAATGAGCTGCATGGCAGGAGGGCTGGTGGGATTTGGGGAAGAGGTTCTCGCAAAGGTGAACGACGTCTGCAGTCAGTACTGGAATGAGCATGTGGCAAAACTCACATGGATCGAGGCAATGGAAAAGCCAGTGCAAGTGCAGATGCAGGAAGAATATAAACTGTTTTTACAATAAAGGAAGTGTTTGTGGGGGCCAACAGCAAATTCAACAGGACGCTGTACATTCCAGATCCCAAGAAGGGTACAGCAGTCGGGTCTGTGGTCAGCAGGCGTTTCTGCTTAATGAGATCTATTTCAAAGTCATCCTACACAGGCAGTGATCCGCCTCTGGAATCACTCCCTTCGTAGTCTGATACACCAACCGAATTTGCACACTAGATTATCAGACAGTGTACTCAACCTGATTTAAGCCCAAACCTGTTTGACTTTTTATGTGTTCTATTGTTTTGTTGTATATATTTACAAGTGCCTTTTTTATTATTTATTTATTGAAGGTACATTTACTTTGCACTGCTAACACCCATGGGACTTTACCTTTCGCATTGGCGTTTTTTAGTCATCATGTGTTATCACCATACCACGCTAACTAGTGATGTATTAAGTCTTTGATCTATACAATGCTCCCTATCATGTACTCCAATTTATAAGGACTAGTGGTTTCTTCATACATCTGTGCGAAAAGGTAACACTAAACTGGTTTAGGTTTCGTATTATTGATTGCAATTCTTTCTTTATCCCAACGTTCTGTGTTCACCACATGCCTTTGTCGTCTTCTTCGTTTCACAATATATTACTGTTTGAGTGCGATAACAGATGTTGGGAGCCCATCTTATGTAGCTTGTTTCTAGCCCTCCCGCCATCATGGAGGGGCACATGCTCGCTGACCACGTTGCACTCAGCTCTCCATGTGATCCCTGAATAGTGGGAACCCAGGGCTTGCTCACCCCTAATGACAGCACCAATGACTGATGCCCCCACAATGATTCCAGTACCGCCCCCTGTATTCTGTATTCTACCAGAGCAGAAAAAGAAAGAAAAACTGTGCAGAAAAGGAGGTCCAATTCTTTATCTCAAGACTCATCACAGCTGCTCAAAGAAATAACAGATCAATATAGACTCTATAGCAAGGAAGAGACTTTCTTTGCATCGCTCTTGGTGCCCGGAATACAAGCAGCTACGAACGCCAAATGGCTCCAGATTGTCCCGTGGGAGGTGATACAGCTGGCGAATGACACTGCGTTCCATCAGACTAATGGCACTGCAGAACCCTTATTTATTACTTTCTAATGGAAATCGAGGGAAGTGTGTGCCACACGATTGGCGTTTCTTGCTGCACAGCTCTACCTCCAAACAATGCAGATAATGGGTCCCTCACACAGATGGGGGCCCTGCACACTCTTGGCACGCACATGCAAACAGAAGCTGGCATACAAAAGAATGACTGGTTTGATTACCTTTTTTCTTGGGCACCATCCTGGTTGGGGGCGATTGTGTAACTACTGGTTCCCGTGATAGTGTTCGTGTTGGTGATCGTCCGTACTTGCCAGATGAGGCACTGATAATGTGCCAAATCAGTGCCCAGCAGCTCAATGATGATGCCATCAATTGGGTTATAGAGTGCTCCACATGGTACAAAAGATAGTGCGGTCCAAACAGATGACCTTGACAAGTCACGCATGTTGCAATAGAGCAACGCCTTCACCCGCCAGGCACCACCACAATTCCCCCATCAGACCCTGAGAATTACGTAGAAATCTCGGTAGATTTAGCATGGGATGGAGGATGTATACACATGGCATGTACCACCGGGCAAAATATGGCCAATCAGGGGTAAATTTACGGTCCGTGTTCTCATTTATGGCTAATTTCCCTTACCTAGTGAGTCC
The DNA here is from genome assembly GCF_040938575.1 of Ambystoma mexicanum. Taxonomy (NCBI): domain Eukaryota; kingdom Metazoa; phylum Chordata; class Amphibia; order Caudata; family Ambystomatidae; genus Ambystoma; species Ambystoma mexicanum. The sequence goes on from NC_090922.1 coordinate 933,747,931, forward strand.
CTCAGCAGCTTTGCTGGATTTCTGGGGTTTATATTTTTCACCTGGTAAGAGTGTGAACCTTTTTCCCACTCTTACATGTGTTTTGCCATGTGTATTTCTACTTTTTGTGTGATCTTGGGCTCTGGAGCCACACCACCCCATGAGCCCAACTTTGTGTGTGTTACACAGCACCTTCAGTGCAGTGACACAGGGTTGTCTCTAAGACTTACCCCTGACTCCATTTTTCTGGGGCTGACTACTGTCCCCCAGAAACAGGTAAAGTTGCCATTTACTTTATGTAGTCATTTAACCTACAGACCCAGTACACCCCATCTTACATGGAGTATTGGAAAGGGTTAACTCTGACCCCTTTTTGTCTGTACCTCCTGGAGCCTTGTTTCGCTCCCTTAACACTAAGACTTGGTTGGTGGCAGTGGTACCTACCCTAACCTTTCTACCGCGGTTATAGTATATAAACGTGGTACTGATTTAGGCTATTGTGTTAGCCGCGAACATAAACCCGCTTCACCAAATATCTTTTATTTTGGCTCTGGTCGGGTTTAGTCGCTATTTCTTTGTGTTAACATCCTTCTTGTGTTTTACTTTGTGCGGCAAACCAGGTTTGCCTTCTTTGTTCGCCGTCCTTTGGCGGGCTTCTGCGAAGAAACCCTCCTTTGGCATCTGGGTGTCTAGGTGGACTGAATGTGAAGGAGGGGTTTAGTAACCCCCTGCACAGGGTCTCCTTGGAGACCCAAGTCTCACTTTGTGTCCATTGGCTGATGTGGTTGTCGGGGCTGGACAACCCCCCTGCTGTGTGATTGACAGCCAGGCTGTGTGAATGGGGGATTTTGGTATAAACGGCCGGACTCTTGGGCTGGGAGTCCCGAGTCGCCACTGGAACTACAAGAAATGAAGAGAAGCGGAGAAGAAGACGGCTGCTGCAACTCCCGAGTCCCGGTGAAGCCCTACTGCAGTCCTGAGCGATCTACCCTCCAACAACAGAGAAGATCCAGTCCGGAGTCTTCTTCCCTTGAGCTTGGTGGGATCAACCAGCTCACCTTTCTACAGCCAGAGAATCCTCTCCTGGGTCGAAATCGCTGCATGAAGCTGTAGTGGTCCAGATAGCCATCAGAATAGCCCTCTCCTGTTTTAAAGGAGCACACCTTTTATTCACTGTTGCTTTGCTGCTGCTGCCCTCATCCCTGGGTAGTGCAGATCGCTCCAGAGTCCTCCTTCTCGTCCCCATGACTAAAGCTCCAGGAACTGTGAGTCTGCAGTAACTACCAGGAACAACTGCTGTGGCACCAGCTTTCTTCATTCGAATAAGGTACTGTGTCCATTTGGTCGTTCTCTCCGTCCGGCCTTAAGGAATCGGGGTGAAACCTTTTCCTTGCCGAAGGCTTGTCCTTTCTTTCTTCCCTCTTATAACTTTTGCCTCCCTTTGACAATATCCAAGTACTCCTGGCAACGTTAAATCTCGAACTGTTCTATTCGTGTGATCCTCGACAACAGAGCCCTGCTCCATTTGACACTGGCGCAGGCCTATTGACTTTACCTTTCTGTTAGAACATGTCCTCTGATTTGGGTGCCTTGACAAAAGTATTGCCTATGATTTTTTTGTTATCCCCTATTCCTTGGTTTTTATTCAATGTGCTAAATGTGTTTTGATTACAGTTACAACTCTTTCCGCCGGTACGCTTTTCTTTCGTAAGATCGAACTGTCATTACTGTCAAAAAGTGAGCGCTGCTTAAACCCCGGTAACGTCTTTTGTTTCACAACACCGGTCTGTCAAATCCCAATGTACTTACGTTGAATTGACCTGAACCAAAGGAATTGGTTGTGTGCGGTATATTTAGTGTGTGGTTTTGTTTAATAGACGTGAAGTGTTTTGGGAACAGATGGTTTAATATAAATGTAATTATATTTTTTAACCTGAACCCTTGAGTCAGTGTTTGCTTGAGTCACAGTAATTGTAGTCCTTGGTGTAATCCCTATTACTGCTCATTTGCTCTTGAGCTAAGTCTGGCTGCTCCGCTACTGCTACCACTATAACTGTGTAGTACGAGCTTGTACCAAAGGTGAAATTGTACTACCATTTGTAGACTTAATTGTATGTAGTGTTCCCTAAGGGTACTGCAGAGGATTCTGCCTAACACTGGGCTCAGACCAAATGTATCTGCTTTCGTCACTTCGCAGCTGGATACCGTAAAGAGACCTTCGATTGAGCACACAAGTGGCATCGTACCACCACATCAATGGTATTGTAGCTTGCTTTAAAGTTCAATCACTCATCAGCAGTTCAACTTCACTTGTGTCTCTTATCACACACATTTTAACAATGTTTGTCTTGTATCGGTCTCTCCAACTCACTGGCTGTTTTGACTTTACTGTTCTTGGAGCCAGGCACAGTACCATGGCGCCTGGTGATTCTCTCCCACCCCCCTTGATTATTTACGTGGGAGGGCCCCGGGTATCTCCGGCAGACCATGCAGGATTCTTGAGCCTGGTTTCCTGGTCTTACACTTTCTATTCTCGAGATCTCGGGAAAGTCACGGTTCCTTGTCGGAAAGGTCAAGGGAATTTCCCTCCTTACGGTCCCCTTCGGTTTTGCCTCTCTTGCTCAGCTACCGTCTCGAAACTGCCGTTTCTTTGTGTGTTTTGCCTCGCTCAAAATGTGCTCTCGTGCTCTGCCTTGTATCCGTGTGGGGACGTGTAATGGAAGTCAGGTGTGAGTGATAATTGCCTGACCTTACTATTCGGAAAGATCAGGTACACGACTCGGGTGTTATTCTGTTTTCCCTTAAAGCGGGCTGTCCATGAGAAAGTGTTTGTGTTGTAAAAGGGGGTGGGGGTAGAGTTCCTAAATATCCTACCAGGTAGGATGGGGTAAAGGTGTTACAGGGAAGGGGATACCGCGCCTCACCATTCAGTGTCCCTGTTCCACTCCCTGAAGACTCCTCACCCAGATGATCCTCCCGCACTGGTCCACCCCCAGGAACTTGATTGAACTTGATTGAAAAGCGATGGCTGTGTCCTGGCCACCTGGATGACGGATCCCCGGGGACTTGTGGGTGAGAATCCTCGTTTCTCACAGCAGATTATGCAGAGCAAAGCATGTGACTGTAAGCAGATCCAAGCCACAGAAAGACAATAACAGGGCAAGTAATGCTTGCCATGTTTCCCTTTAACTACACCCCTATAGTACCCAAAAATAAGGAGAACAAGAAGGGCTAGCTTACCTTATTGATAACAAAAAGGATCAACATACTTAAAATGTACTTAACTGGACAAATGACACCAGTTGATATTCCAGCTCAAGTGCTCACTGGACTGGGCATGCCGTTTAGCAAGTTTGTATGAAGGCACAAACCAGCAGAGATACTTTAGCCCATCAAACAATTGAGTTGGCGTTTGCATTCCCAGACTGATTGATGTATTATTGGGCTGTACAAATATCTCTCGATAAACGCACACAGGAGAACCATATTGACAATTGTATGTTTGGGAGACATTGGAGAAGAAATGCTTTAAGAAGAGTAGCATTTAAAATATTTTACCAAAGCTCCTATTCCCCAACAACATTCCAATATGGATTGAGGACCTAGCTGGGTTTTTAAAGAGATTAGCAATAATAGGGGAACTATGGGTCACATGGTGGGTATGTCCTAGTTTTAAATTGTTTTGGGGTCCGAACACTGGAAGGAGCTATAAAGTGTACTCTCCTGACATCAGCAACATTCTAACTATTCTGAGGAATTTCTGTTCTAGATATAATGGCAGTGAAAAGAATCTGATTATAGTGTTTTTTTAGGAAAGCAATAGTGTTGGAGTGGAAACTGCAGAATGGTCCAACCATAGGGAGATGGCAACTGGTCTTCTCAGCCTCACCTAGCAGACTCTATATTGGATTAATTTTGCCATTTTGTGTAACCCTCAATCCAAGAATGGAATAAGTGAATAAACCATGCCTATTTTACTTGATAGGATTTTGTTTTATATTGAGAGATTTGGGGCACCTTTGTGTTAATGCAGACTTGGTATATACCTGCATAAAAAAGATTGATCCCATTGAAAATACAATCTATATGGTACTTGTAGTATTGTACATTGAAGGCTTGTTGACCGGATGCAGAGCGATACAACATATAAACGCTGCATTATAGGGCACAATGTGCTGAAGTGTATGGTGCTAATAATTCTCAATATGCATGTTATATATTTGTGTGAAAACAATGCCTCATGTGATGCTTAAAAATATGAAATAGATCTATTGCCCATCGCCGGAATGTGCCTGTCACCATGCAAGCACTTGTATGTTTTAAAATGATTTTTTCTTTAGCTATTTTGATGTTATAAAGACTCAAGGATATGCATTATATTGGTGGCAGTGGATGCAAGCTGGCAAAAAAGGCCACCATGAATTTGGAATATGATTTGCAGTTTGTAAGGATGGAAGTAGAAAATATTTGCTACCGTGTGGCAACTAAGATAAATGTTTGTGTCAGTAGCCAACCAAAACGTAAGATACAGTACTGGTTAATATTCCATTAAGTATTTATCCAATGTACATTTTTCTCATATTTTCAGAGCATCAGAAGTCATCGACAATGACAGCAGCACAAACCACTAGCAAAACTGGAATACCTTCTGCTCCATCGGCTTACTTTCCAGGAAAGTTGTGAAGTTTCCTATGAAAGAATGACTTTTATTCTACAAACTATCACTGGTTTAAAAAGGCCAGCATACAAATTATTTTTCAAAAGGGAGAGAAAATTATCGCCTGTAACTTGAACATTTTTAATGGCTTGCCTTATTTAGGCCTTCAAGACATCGGCAGATGGACATAGACCTCTAGTTATTGGTAATTGAGCATGTAATTCAAACACCATAGTATTACTTCAACCTCAGACATGTACAACGTGAAGCTTGTAAATAATCTGTACATACAGTTTATGCATATTGTAAATCATATATTGTGATTTATTTTTTTGTGTTGAATAGCCCAATAATACTAAAAAGTAATTAAGCAGGCATCTTTGGGAGCAATTTACAGAAATTATGTTTAGCCTATTTATAAACGTTAATGTAAATTGTATTCCAAAGTGCCTTATGCAGATCAGAAATCTACAAAATGTTAATTAATTGTGGCCTTTTTGTGGTATTAAACCATTTCCGGCAAAGGATGTAAAGTAACTTGCATGTATTGTGCATACTGTATAAATGGGAATCTGGGTATGTTATAAATATCCAAAGGTATAAGCTGCTCAGTTTTTTGTGCGCACAGCAGGTATTTAGAATGCCCTTCAGTTCAATACATTGTTGTGCTCGAGTCGTCATTCAAAACCGTTGCGCATTGACTTGCGCTTTCTGATGAATTTTTGTTCAATGCTGAAGAATGATAAAACACAAGGAAGGATTGTGATTTCTAAAAGTGATTTCAGAGTTCAGACGAAAAATGTAATCTTGTTTTTGCCCTTCCTTCACTTATGTTTCATCAGTGCTATTAGCCTTTCTGCAGAGAAACAACTGAGCACACTTAGCATCTAAACAATTTGACTGTGGCTTATGAGCAACATTTCTATGTACATAGACGGGCACCCTAGAGCCTTTTATTTTTTAATAACACTACGATTCACAGTTGTATGAAGATATACAAAAAAAAAGAGAATCTATCCAACTGTACAAGTTCCTGAAGCCATACCTTTTTGGACATTTTCTGTGCAAGATATTTTGTCTAGTGTTTCATTTTGTCAAGCTGTACTGGTGTATTTGTGGTGCTGTTCGATTTGCACTGGCCAATTATCCATACAATGGATGTTCTAATAGCTGGAATGTCTTACTTTAGTAAATATTCTCAAGGCATGTTTTGTTTTAAATTTGATATGCTTTTTGTTTATATATGTTTGCAGATTCAAAACTGTTTAGCTCTGTACAATAACCTTATCCAGTTTGTATAAAGTGCATATCTTGTTCTCAAATGACCCTCTTAAAATTGAATAATGTTTTAATACACATTAAATAAATCAGCCGGTTTACCCCTTTGTATATATTGTTTTATAAGGCACACCTATGTTCCAGGAAACCTGTGTTTATTTTCAGAGGTGGAAGGTTCAAAGTCTACTGTGTGGAGACTGATAAGTAGCCTGCTGTGATGGACTGTGAAAATACTTTAATCTCCGAGTTTGTTATGATGCCATAAAAAAAGTATTTCAAATCATTACAAAATGGCTCCCTTTTAATCAAGCAGATTGAGTTGAAATGAACTCCATGAAATATTTACTTTGATGCATTCAGTGTTGGTTTCAGCTTTCAAGGAATGATTTTCGTGGTACATAACTGGCCAATAAATTCCCTTTTGGTAGAAAGATGAAAACATTATACAATCCGCTCTAGTAGATGAAACCAGGGGAGAAAACATGGGAGGCGGGGGGCCAGGTAAAGACACCCAGCCTGTTAGGTGAGTAGTGGTTGTGAGTGGACCTAGGTCTTAGTTAAAATATTTAAATGTGATTTCAAATCTGATAAGAAAAAGCGAGATTTAATTAGTCTGTGGGTGATTTTGTATTCTACTTCTGTGACCTGTTGCTTTTCCTCTATACTTGTAAGGTAGGTATCGGTATCTTTCTCGGACAGGAGAGGCCCGGGGCATAATACAACCCAGTGTTCTACGTTCCCAAAATAAAATGTGCATTTGCACACGCTTGAGGTTGAACCTCTCCCCGCCACTCATGCAGGTTCCTGGTCCCAAAAGCTAATCATTTTCTCTGGGTGGTCAAGACAGAAGCATTAGGCAAGTACTATCTACATTTTACTGGTATAAAATTACATGTTTGGGATTGACAACGCAGTTAAGAATTCATGAATCAAATTAATTTGAGAAACTGGATCTTATCAATGGAGGAATGATTGGGTTGTGAATATCTTGATTTTTGGATAAGTTAAGGTAGGAAGGTTGGAGAACTCTACTGATTACTGCGGTTGGCAAAGTGGCTAAAAAATTCATGAATCAAGTGTGTTTGTGATTGACAAAAGTGGTTTTACAATTCATGAATCAATTGATGTACAAAAATACATGGACAATAAAACAAACTGAAATATTGGTACAAACACAAGTATAATAAAGCTAACTGAAAAATTAAGGTGTATGAACTCATGGATAACATTATGTATGAATTTTAAGAATCCAAATTAAATTATTTCATTTGATTAAACAAATTGAAATTCATACAATATCTTGGACAATGTGCAATGGTGCACATGTAATTTTATACTAGTATCTTGAAATTGAGGTTTTGGCCATAGCCACTGCCTTCCTGTGTGCACGTTGCAATGCAGTTTCAACCTTTTTTTGGTGCCGGAAATATTGGTTTTGCCCAATTCTTTGTTCAAAATACACCTACGTTTTAGTTTCTGATTTCTTTTTATCGCATGTGCCATGAGGATCAGGATGTAGATGCTATACTCCCTGTGCCAAAGCATGCAAAGTTTTATCCCACCTACATTGTGCCTACAGTATTTAAGCCTGCTGTGCTGTATGTAGAGTTATACACTTTCAATGAGGGCTCTTTATTGCAGATTTTGTCTGAGTTTTTTTTAGTAGTATCATAAGAGTTTAAGCACTTTGTCACTGCCACACTGTGACCCCTCAGCAAGGCGACCTATTCTTCACAGCTCACAAACTGGAAAGGGCTGGTTTGTGGTCATGCTGATTCACTGCCTTGACCTGTCACTGGGAGCAAAGGAAAGGGGCTTCTTCGGCTGTTCTTTATGAGCCCTCTGACTGTACTAGCAAGTGAACATTGAACCAGTTATGCCCCGGGTTTCTCCTAGTGGCTTTCCAATAACCTATACATAAGCCTACCTTTCTATATATATTTTCTTGTATAGAACTGTGGCAGACACAAGGATGAAGATTCTTCACTTTACCATGCAGAACCCCCCCACCTTTATTCTTCTAAAAAACATCATCAATACTTCTAAATTCACTTCATCAGACTTGTACTTCTTCATGCATTTACTTTTTAACTTTTACTTCATCTTCACATTGTCATGGTGTTGGGGTCATGGGAGAGGTATGGGGAAGAATATAGTTAATGTTAGAAGTGAAAGCCAGTAAGAAGTAGATGTATGAAGAGGTGCATTTGGCAAAGTGAATGTATAGCGAATTGAATACGAAAGAAGTAAAGCGATGCATCGTACCATGTCACTGTAATTCTTCAACAAGGGCATGCCATACCAGCAAAGCTCACACAATGAATACCTGAACTCAGTGTACTGTGACACAAAGGCACATCTAGTTTGCTAGGCTAAGCACCATAAAAAGCACTCAGGAGCTGAGGTTTAGGTATATGATGGAGCGCACTGAGAAGGCCTATGATCGTTGCGCTAAAAGACTAGAGCTCCTCAACATCTTTATGAATCTTGATGGAGTACTGATCACAAAGTATAATACATTTTAGTACACAGTAAATGGACTTCCTCTTACGTCCCATCTCCTTTCCTCCATACTGCATGGGACGGGAGACGGGACCTTTTTCACCAGAAAAACCTTCTGCCCCTTTAAATTTAGAGGCACGCGGGGGGGTAGTCCTGGGAGCATGCGCTACCCTGACTCCACCCCTCTACCCCTGGTTCCACACCTCAGTCCTCATTTCCGTGTTGACGACAGAACGGGCCGATTTCACCAGCGCTCCTGGGTTTGGCTTCGGTCATGTAATACCACACGCTCTTCCCCGATTACTTTCTGCTGTCTTTTTTTCTATCAATCAGGTACTCGGTCCTCTGGTGCCATGCTCTTCCCCAGCGCATGTCGACTTCAGCAGGTGTCCAGCCTGCGAGGGGCTCTTCGCTACATCAGATTCCCACTCTCTTTGCCTCCGCTGCCTTGGCCCCGACCACGGATGGGAGGGTTGTACCGCATGCAACTCACTTTGTGTGCTCTGAAGAACAGACTAGCTAGGTGGAGGGAGCTCTCCTCGAGAAGTCGCCTCCAGAGGACTTGAAGGACTTCGTCAGACATAATTCAAGGCCGAAGGGAGGGCAGCTCTTTTTCCAGCGCACTCCTTCCCAAAGAAACGCCTGAGCGGGAGGAACTTCTCACGTTCTCAGACCAGCACAGGTCCCGAGGCTAGTTCAGCTACCGGCCGCCTGGCCAAGGGGTCCATAGATCCTTCCAGAGACAGTGCTGAGGGACCGCAAGGTTATTTTACCGGGTGTACACTCAAGGGGCTACGCCCTTGTACCGGCAGAGGGGGTGCCTGCACACAGCACTACCGGTGACTCTGCCGAGGGCAACACACCAACCAGGCCTCGGCCTGAGGTGCAGGGTAGATCTTCTGCTCCACCATCAAGAGTGAGCCAGGCACCACGGCTTTGGCTCGTCGCATGCAGATCCATGAGATTGCCAACGTGACAAACAAGATGGCCGCTCATCTGATACCACCCAGAGGAACGGAGCAGGTGGGAGAACGTGTTGTAAGGTGGGACTGGTGTCAACCAGGTACTTGGTCTACATCTTATCCATCAGCAGTGCAGGGCAGATTTCCTCTGCAACCAACTAGACAGAATACGCACCGGCCCCAGCAGCTGCCCACTATCCGGTCAATGTCACCTGCCACCCCACCGGCCTGCGAGGACGGGTTCTTTTGAAAAGTTCCTCACACTCATGAGATTTCCTCAGATAGGGGCCATCCTCAAGGATGTTATCAGGGACATGCTCCCTCCGGCCCTGGCGCCCGCGCCCATAGTCATTCCTCCTATGGCTCCAGCACTGCAGGCCATGTTGCAGCTCCTGCTGCCCACGCCGGCTCCTTCAATTCCTGCTCCCCGGGCTCCCACAGTTCAGACTGTTCCGTACCAGCCTCCGCTACAGCCCGGGTCTCCATACCTCAGCCCTCGGCGCCCAGCACTCCATCCGCTCGGGACCAGCCCGAACGGGGATTCTGATGCAGAAGGATGTAGTCGCCTTGGCCAAAAAGGGGTGGCTCAAACCCCACTCGGTCCAGCCGGTCAATCGACGCCTGGATACCAAATATAAGCAAATAGAGGGGGAATCACTCTTGCTGTGGGCCCACCCTCAACCACACTCTTCGGTGATTGCTGCAGCATCACCCTACTCAAAGCCTCAGTCGTCCTCGGCCACTTTGTCCTCGGCGCTGCTAGGCAAGGACGAGACAATCTTGGAGGCGTATGGGAAGAAGGTTTATTCCAACGCTTTGTCAAGCCAACACAGATGCCATGCTGGTAGCCATTAACCAGAGGCTTTGGCGGGAAATAGCCGACTTCCTTCCAGAACCTCAGGTGCAGAGCCAGTCATGCTGCAAGGTGGGACTGGCAGAGGCTAAAATGGTTGCACAAGACATCATGGAGTCCACCGTGGCCCACATCGACACCTCTGGCAGGGCCATATGCATCACCATGGACATGAGGACTACCTGGCTTTGGGCTACTAAATTCAACCCAGACATCCAGGAACATATATTGGACCTTCCAGCCTGACCGTTCAGAGTCAATACAAGCGTAAACAACAAAGGGGGGGAGTAAGGGCTTTTTTCAGCCCCCTCTCCTCTGCAACAGCCTCAGAGTGAAAGGCGGCATGACTCGTCCCTTCAGCTCCACCTGTCTCCGGTGGGGGGCAGGCTTGCCCTTGACGCACAGTTTTGGCGTCAGAAGTTCATAGACCCCTGGATCCTCTTGGTAGTATCCATGGGGTACCACTTACTGATCCCATTCTCTCCTTCCTCCTCACAGAATGGGACAGCAACTCAGTTGGCAGAGATTCAGTCGCTTGTTGAGAGCCAGGCAGTGGAAGAAGGGCCAGCCTCCCAGCAAGGCGTGGGATTTTACTCCAGGATTTTCGCCGAACAGAAGAACGAGGTTGGCCTGAGAGTTGTGTTGGGCCTTTCCACCCTCAACCTCTCCCTTCTTCAAAAATTCAAGATGGTTACGCCAGCACTAATAACGGAGACATTGTGCAGAGGAGACTGCATGTGCTCCCTGGATCTGAAGGACGCTTATCTACACGTCTCAATTTGGCAGCCGCATCGTTCCTTCCTGCGGTTCAGGATCATGGGCTGCCATTTCCAATACAAGGTGCTACCCTTCGGCCTCAGCTCGGCTCCCGCAGTGTTTACCAGACTCATGAATGCAGTGGCAGCCCTCCTCAGGGCCACCATCTCTACCCGTACCTGGACAGCTGACTCGTCTGGGCGAAATCTCCAGAGGCGGTGCACCACACTTCCTCTGCCCTTATGAACACACTCCACGACCTGGGCTTTTCGCTCAACCTCAAGAAGTCCCAGCTGCAGCCTAGGCAGAGAATGACTTTCCTGGCCCTCATGTGGGACACAAGGTCTGAGAGATTTTTCCCCTCGAAGGACAAGATCACATCCATCAAGAGGGCCACTACTCAATTCCTCACCCGAGAAGAGACACCAACCTGGTGGTACCAGCATCTGTTAGGTCTCATGGCAGCAGTCCTACTGGCCGTACCCCACACGAGACTCGGGAGGAGGAGATTGCAGCTACACTTCGCAGCATCTTGGAATCAGGAGCTGGGCTCCCAAGCGGAGCTGGTCCACGTTCCTCCTTCTCTCCGCTCAGACCTCACATGGTGGTCCAAGGGCTGCAACCTGCGGACAGGCAAGCCCTTCCGGCTGCCGGCTGCGCAGGTCACTACACAACGGACTCCTCTCTCGAGGGTTGGGGGGGCCACTCTGAACAGCCACAGTGTCCATGGAATATGGACCCAGCAGTCTCATATCACCTGGCTGGAACTGAAGTCCATCTGGCTAGCGCTCAAAGCTTTTCTCCTGCTCATTGGGGGCAAGGACGTCCTCATCCAGACCGACAACTCCACCAGCATGTACTATGTTGACAAGCAGTGGGGTACCAGGTCCCCTCCACTTTACATCCTAGTTGTCAGCATGTGAACATGGGCCCTGGAGAACATCTACCTCACGGCCGTCCACCTTCCGGGGGAGTCCAATTTAGAGGCAGACGGGCTCAGCAGACTGGGAGCGTAGAATTACGAGCAACAATTGAACGACCAGGTGCTACTGGAGATCTTTAATAGATTGGGGCATCCTCAGGTGGACCTTTTTGCCTCCTGGCACAACATGAAGTGCCAGCAGTTCGTGTCATGGCAGGGACAGGGCCCCGGCTCCCTGGACGACGCATTCCATCTTCAGTGGAATGGCATGACACCATATGCCTTCCCGCCCACAACCCTTGTTCCACAGGGTGATCTGCAAGATAAAGGAGTCCTGTCACCTCTGCATCATTCTGATAGCTCCGTGGTGGCCGGCGAGACAGTGGTTCTCGGAGCTGCTCAGCCTCTATGACCGGCCACCTTTTCACCTTTCGGTGGGTCCAGCTCATCATCTAGCGCAGCGGGGGAAGGGGCAGGGTCATCCACCCAGCGCCACAGAAATTAGCCCTTGCAGCGTGGTTCCTGAGCAGGTCACACTGAAGCACCAGGAGCCAGTACAAGAGTAAGTGGACTTGGTTCTGTCACTGGTCGGCCTCTTAGGAGGATGACCACCTTACCTGCATGTTGGACGATGTGTTCTTCTTCTCTGCTCACCTGACCCACTCAGGCGTGCCGGTAGACACATGCCACACATCTGGCGGCCGTAGGCGCCTACAGCAATTCGAAGGAGGAGGTGGTCTCCTCTTCCAACCAGATAGTCAAGAGACATTTGACGGGCCTCTCCAGACTCTACCCGCACAGCAAAATGCCACACCCAATGTGGGGCCTCAATGTAGCGTTGGGCGCCTTGGCGCACAAGCCGTTCGAGCCAATGGCGTCCGCGGACATCAGGCTGGTCACTATTAAAACAGCTCTGTTAGTGGGCCTCACCTCTGCTTGCAGAGTCAGTGAGATCCAGGCTCTGGTGCCTTCAGAGCCCTATACTACTTTTCACAAAGATAAGGTGATCCTGCAGACACACCCCGAGTTCCTACCCAAGGTACCCTCTGCTTTCCATCTAAACGAGGAAATAGTCTTACCCTAAGAATGAGGCTCAGAGGGTTTTGCACTGTCTGGTTGTCGGATGTGCTCTAAAATTCAGGACCCAGGGTTTCCGCAAGTCGGACGCACTGGTTGTCATCTTCAGGGGAGTGGCGGGGGGGGGTCAAGGCCCAGGTATCCAGCATCCAAGGCCTCTATTGCACGATGGATGGTTTCGGCTATCAAGGAGGCCTAATTGGGGCAGCACAAGCCGCTTCCGGCTAACATGCAGGCCCATGCTGTCAGGGCCAAGGCCACAGCCATTGCATTCCAGCGGCAGGTCTCATGGCAGGTCATCAGCAGGGCGGCCACCTGCGCCACTCCTTCGCCTTTCTGTAATCACTACTGTTTGGACGCCGGCTCCAAGTCAGACGTGGCTTTCGGACAGACGGTTCTAAGGAATCTGTTTTCTTCAGGAGGGTCTCCTCTCCACCCTAGGGCTACATTCAGTTGTAATTGCCCATGCAGTATGGAGGAAAGGGGACTAAGGACTAAGAGCACGCTAGTCACTACGGTGAGTAACTTATAATTTCCTTTCCTGGACGACGTGTGGGAAGAAGGCCTAGCACTCATGAAGGCCCCATGTTCAGCCCCGCCCAAACGGGATAGACTGGAAAAGAAGTACAGACTCGGCACCCAATTTCCGGCGATTCCAGCCATCTCCAGACTCGGTGGTCTCGGCGGCAGCAAGTAAGCGGTCTGCAAACCTGTCCTCGTCCCTTGTTTCCCCCCCCCCCACCCGACCAGGAGGGGAAGAAGTTGGACGCCATGCGCAAGCACATTATCTATACGGCTGCCTCCACGGTAAAAGCAGCAAATGCCCTGGCAATACTAGCTTGTTACGATAGCCAGCTTTGGTATAAAGTGGGCCAATCCATTGTAGGCAATAAAGGACGGACACAGAGACGGCTAGGTCCCTAGGGACACTACAGCAGCGGCAGACATCGTCCTTTTGATCATCCAGGGGGAACTTCAGATCCTCTAAAGGGTATGCAACTACCTCCTACCGCCAGCCCTCCCACTCCTCTTTGCAGAATCATACAGGGTGCAGGCTTGGTGGAGGAGTGTAACGTCAACGTCGCCCGCAGGTCCAGATGCAAACGCCCAAGCAAGCCTGACTAGGCACAGGGCCAGACCCCCACTTTCATACCCTGGTGCGGGGCCGTTTAACACATTTGTCCAGGAGTGGCAAAATATCGGCGGGACCTGCTCTCCTGCTCTCTCCATGGAAGTGCAAGCCCTGTGGCATTGTGCCATTCTTCAAGGCATGTGTCTCATAACGTTCCACCTAGCAGGCATCAAGAACACTATTGCACACTCTCTCAGCAGGTAGTCACGATCCTGCAACAAATGGGGAACTACAGCAAGCACAGACGTCACTTCTTTTCAGCATGGGTGGCCGACCCCAGATCGACATGTTTGCAACGGTGACAAACTCAAAATGCCAGAGGTTCACAAGCCGATTTCCCCAACTAGGGAGCTTGGGAGACACGTTCTCTTTCACATGGGAAGGCCTCTTCCTTCACGCATTTCCACCCATACCACTGCTATTATGTGTGATAAACAAACTCAAAAGCTGTCGCAGCAAGATGATTCTCATTGCCCCGGTGTGTTCACGACAAATCTAGTACGTGGAACTACTCTGCATGGCGATTGCGCCAGCCTTCAAATTGCCTCCTCTTCCGGACCTCCTGTCAAAGGAAGTGGGATCAATATTGCATCACAATCCACTGTCCATGAACCTCATGGCTTGGCTCCGCAGCCTTAGAGTTTGGGGACTATGACATCCCGTTGGATTATAGGAAGGTTCTGGCAAAAGCTAGGGCGCCATCTACGCTGAAGTGCTACAGCCTCAAATGGAAGTGTTTCACAGTATGGTGCAGGACTCAAAAGATCGCACCTCTACGTATTATGGCTCCACAGCTTCTACCATATCTGCTGTCACTAGCCAAGTCTGGTCAAGCCCACAAATCTATCAAGGTACACCTGGCTACCATTTCCCAATACATGAGGTCACCAGGCAGATTATTGTTGTGGTCGAACAGACTAGTCAAGAAGTTCCTGAAGGGCCTCTTCGGGAATTGTCCACCTGTCAAGCTCCTGCCCCAGTTTAGGATCTCAACGTGGTGCTTACTAAGGTCTTGGGTCCTCTGTTCGAACCTTTGCATCAGGCTTCTCTGAAGTTTCTTTCATGGATGATGCTTTCCTGATGGCCGTCACCTCGGCCGGGGGGGTCAGGGAGAGCCAGACCCTTTGTTGCAAGTGGCCATACTTATCCTTCCATGCTACGAGGATGGTACTCAGGACACATTCATCCTTCATGCCAAAGGTCCCTTCTGATTTCCACCTTAACGAGACTTTGGTGCTTCCAGTCTTTTCGGATCCTTCTTCCCCCACTGAAAGGTCGCTGCATATGCTAGATGTTGCTTGTGCCTTATGTGGCACGCACAAAGGCTTTCAGGAAGACATCACAGCTCTTTTTAAACTTTGGTCCTGTGAATAATGGGAAGGCACTGTGGAAGGCTTCCATATCTAGATGACTCTCCAGCTGCATCATGCACTGTAATCATCTGGCCAACAGACCTCTTCCAGACGTCCGAGAGCCCATTCCACCAGAGCCATCGCTGCAAAGACGGCGTTTCTCTTTTGCAGGCTGGGAATCCTTGATAAAAGAAAAAATGGTTACAGTTGTACTTTAAAACTGTATTCCTCCTCTAAACCAATCACTGTGCTCTGGGTCATACTGCCCCCAAACAATGACAGCCCTCTCCCCTAGCTCCACCCCTGGTGGCCATCCTCCGATTTCTACTGCATGCTTCAGTGTTGGGAGTTCTCTTCGTGCTCTCTGAGCTTTTTTCCTAGTTTTTGGTAAAATGTGGACCGATATTTGAATTTATCGTTCGACCATAGGTCGACTACCAGTAGCGGGTTTCCACTGTCGGCGAGGGTCATACTTCATCTTCTTTCATCGGATCAAAGACGGCACAGGCCTGGGCCTACTTCATGCCTTGGCCGATGAAAAGAGATGCCTCTTCAAACTTAGTGCGAAATGTCGACTAGGGAACGTTTTTGTGGAGGGTTGACACCACCAATGTCTTTACTGCCTGCATCCTGACCATGATGAGAAAGCATGCAATGTCTGTCATTGTTTTTTGGAAAAGACCAAGAAGGACCGCTACATCAGGCTGCTGGTGTGGTTAAAATCAGGTAAGGATTCTGATGCCGCCTCTGGACATAAGCACGCTTCTCCCAGGGTTGGCCGGTCCAACGATCGAGCTCCCTCAGATAAGAGGTTGTGGTACTTTGAGGATGCCCCGCCCGCAGGGATCCAAAAGAAGACAAGGCCATGAATCCCACTGGGTTTGCCACTGCTGCAGAAGGACAAGGTTGCCATCACCGACCACATTCATGGTGAGCTTGCTGGCAAGGCTCAATCACTGCAAGAAGAGGTCCTTGACCCCTTCAAAGCTCTACTTGCCAGCAGACAAGGCGGCGAAGAAGAGGTCCAAGGTGACCCCTCCTCTCCATCAGTTGCAGCCAGCCAAGACAACACCTTTCCTCAACTGCGTCATCAACGGCCACATCGACTGACTGCAGTTACCACCTCATTGACTACCTCGTCAACAACCACTACTGCTGCTGCAAAAGGAGGCCAGACCACGAAGGTGGTGCCCACAGTGAAAGCAAAAGCTACTCCACGGGTGTTCTTGCCGGCAAGGTGTGAGGTAACTACCACATCCTCTGTGAAGAAACCCCTGGAAAGGAGCTAACAGCCTCTACTTCCCAAATGTCCCAGAAGAGGGGAGTGAGTAGGCCTCCAACGAGCACTAGGAAGGGTACAGAAGAGGGAGCTGAACCAAGTGTGCTGGTGCACATTTACACCAGCTCCAATGAGAGTGAAGACTTGCCCAAGGGCTACTATTCAGACCACGAAGGGGGCCAGGGACCCTCGCTGGAAGGAGAAGTCCCAAAGGACAAACCATATCACCATAAGAGGCCTCCTCCTCATTCTTTCTACACCTCGGCCCCAAAGAGACATTTTGATGGACATTCTAACCACGCTGCACGCGCCGGTATCAGAAATTCGGCCAAAGCTACCGCCCTCACCAGGCCCTCCTCCACCGGGAACTCCTGCAAGGAGCTTTCTGGAAGTCCATTTAAGCACAAGCATAAGTCATACAACCCTCTGGATCCGAGGCACCATCTGACGCCACCTCCTCCTCCACCTCAGGTGTTGACCCTGAGAGGGGACTCTGCCACGCACACGGATCCGGCGCCGACTGACCGATGAAGCTGATGTCTTCGGACCAGCCGACGGAGAGTGAGCAGGCGCGGATGACTCGCACAGGGCCTCTCCACCGGATGAGGTCGGCTCCTTCCATTCAGGCCGCTGAACTTTTTCAACTGGTGCCTGTGGAGATGAAAAAGGTGGTTTCCTTTATCAGCGTTGCGAGTCCAGAGAGAGGACTATCATGTTTGTCCCTTTGTTGGATGATATCTGGGATGAAGGCCTGGCACTGTTGATGAATGCGAGCATTGCCCTGCCCAAGCAGGACAGGCTCGAGAAGAAATAGTCACAGACTTAGCCCCCTAGTGCCTGAGGTCCAAGCCATCACCTGACTCGGTGGTCTCAGTCACGGCCAAGAAAGGCTCTGCAAATCCGTAGTCTTCATCCTTGGTAGCCACGCAATAGGAGGGGAAGAAATGATACGCTATGGGGAAGAGGATTATTTATACGGCTGCCAGCAACATTAAAGCTGCTAACGCGCTGGAGATTTTGTCACGCTATGACCGAGAGCTCTGGTATAAGATGGGCCTCATTCTGGACTGCCTACCTGATGACAAGAAGGCAGAAGCTCTTGAGTTGTTCCAAGAAGGGGAGGTGGCCTTGGACCATGCCATCACTGTGGCTGTGGACATCGCGGACACTGTTTTCTGTCGGATGGGAAACAGTGTCTCTTCATCGGCAGGGATGGCTGAAAGCCACCAACTTCTGGCCAGACGTTCAGTTTAAGGTATTGGACATGTCATTTGACATGACGGGGAGAATTTGTTTGGCAAGGCGGTCAACTTATTGACATGGAGACTGTGCGTTCACCGGGCACCCTGCAGCAATGTCGGTCGTCCTTTCGTTCCTTAAGGGGAAAACCTAGCAGGTCCTCCAAGAGCTGCAACACCTATCAGCGGCCTTCCAGCTCCACGATGCAGGAGGCATACAGATGCCACTTGCAGGCTTATGGCAGCGGAGGATGATGCCACCCGCAGGTCAGGGGCCCAGCACCTAAGCAGGCCTATACCGGCTGTGGACTGTAGCCCCCACTCAGGCACCCTGGTGGGAGGCCGGCTGGCAAAGTTCGTCAGCACGTGGAAGACCATCACCACTGACCGATGGGTGCTGGATGCTCTCGGAAAGGGGCACACCTTTGAGTTCCAACACAGGTGTCCTTGTATTCCTCCTGAATCTTGAAAAGAACAGCACATGGCACATACTACAGGAGGACCAGGCCATGTTGAAGAGGACGATAGAACCTGTTCCCCAGTACCTCCAGGGGGTACTCCAGATACTTTCTGGCCCGGAAGTAAACAGGAGTGTGAAGGTCAATCCTGGACCTGCAACGCCTAAACAAGTACCTGAAGTCCCAGAAGTTCAGGATGGTCACCTTGCAGCACATGCTCAGCCCACTGCAGGAGGGCGACTTCCTGGTGTCTTTGGATCTAGCGGATGCCTGCTTCTGCATCTCCGTCCATCAGAAGCACCACAAGTTGCCGTGGTCCAAGCATGGCACTATCAGTTCAAGGCACTTCCCCCCAGCCTGAAATCAGCCCCAAGGGTCTTCACAAAGTCTGACTGCGGTGGCGGCGCATCTTCGTCTCGAGGGGATCCATTTCTACCCTTACCTGGATGATTGGCTGGTTGATCCTGCTCCCATACTCTGGCAAGCCAGCACACAGTGAGGACTGTGCGTCTGCTGGCAGATCTGGGATTCTCCATAAAATATCCAAAGTCCTGCTTGGCACCATCGCAGAATGCTCTGTTCCTAGGGGCGTGGATCAACACAGTAACTAGCCTGGTGATTCCCTGGGAAGAGAGGTTGGTAGCCATCATGGGCAAGGTGCAGTGCCTGTCGTTGGTGCAGTCGGCTACCGTGGGAGCTGTCAAGTCGCTGTTGGGCATGTTCTCCTGCATCACCCTCGTCCCCCTTTGCAGACTGCAGATGAGGCCTCTCCAGGAGTTTTTGGATGCGAGATGGCTGCAAGTCTCGGGGTCCTGGATGGACAAGATTCCCCTCATCAAGGAGTTCTGGCAAGCAAAACAGTGGTGGGGGTTGCGCTCCCACCTGACGAAATGGGGCCCCATTCCATGTCCCTGATTTCTAGGAGACGGTCACCACGGATGCTTCCCTGGAAGGTTGGGGAGCTCATACCGGACAGCTGCACGCCAGAGGCCTCTGGCTGCCAGAAGAAAAGACCCTTCACATCAACGTCTTGGAGCTTCAAGCAGTCTTTTTAGCCTCAAATCTTTCCTGCCGTCAATGAGGGGCAAGGTGGTGAGGATCTTCACGGACAACACCACCTCCATGTTCTACATCCGGAAGCATGGTGGGGTGCGCTCCCCGGCACTCTCTAGAGAGGCCCAGGATCTGTGGCGCTGGGCCATTTTTCTTGCCCCATTTCACATGATGGGCACAGAGAACACCATTGCAGACTCGCTCAGCAGGGAACTACGTTCTTGCCATGAGTGGGAGCTACACCAGGACCAGGTGGATCTTCTATTCCAAGAATGGGGTCAACCCAAAATTGAGATCTTCATGACGAATTCCAAGTGTCAGAGTTACGCGAACAGGTTCCCACAGCCAAGGAGCATGAGGGAAGAGTTCTCGTTCCATGGGAGGTACTGTTCCTATATGCGATACCTCCGTTCCCGCTCCTGCTATGAGTAATCAACACACTCAGACGGTGTGACGACAGAATGATACTTGTCGCCCCGGCGGGCCGTGACAAATCTGGTATCCAGACTTGCTATGTCTGTCAGCGGTTCCGCCCACCAAGCTGCCTCTACTTCCAGAACTTCTGTCCAGAGAGGGAGGTGCGATTCTACACTACAACCCAGAGTCGCTGAACCTCAGAGCATGGCTCCTGCAGCCCTAGAGTTTGGACATTATGCTTTGCCTGCGGAGTGTAAGGACATCCTTGCCAATGCCAGGGCCTCTTCAATGTTAACTTGCTACAGCCATAAGTGGAGGCGTTTCTCCATGTGGTGCCGGACTTTCAAGATTACCCCTCTACATGTAACGGCTCTACAGCTCCTACCATACTTGCTTTCTTTGGCCAAGGCTGGACTGGCTTATGCCTCTATCAAGGTGCACCTGACCACCATATCCCATTACACCAGGGCACCGGGTAGGCCTTCTCTGTGTTTGCACAGACTCGCAAGGAATTCCTCAAAGGACTTGTCAGAACTTTTCCGCAGGTGACGGCTCCTGCCCCGGGTTGGGAACTCAATGTGGTTTTGGCTAAACTCGTGGTGGTGCCTTTTGGGCAGATGCATCCGGCCCCACTAAAGTTTCTATCATGGAAGACTGCTTTCCTTGTAGCGATCACTTCAGCCACATGGGTCAGGGAGATCCAGGTCCTGTCTTGCAAGCAGTCGTATTTGTCCTTCCACGCTTCAAGGGTGGTACTGCGTACCCGCCCCACCTTTATGCCGAAGGTGCTGTCTGCGTTCCACCTCAATAACAGATCAATATAGACTCTATAGCAAGGAAGAGACGTTCTTTGCATTACTCTTGGTGCCTGGAATACAAACGTCACATGGCTCCAGGTTGTCCACTGGAAGGTGATACAGCTGGCGAATGACACTGAGCAGGGCCTCAACACTATAAAAACTGAAATGCGTGCTATCAGACCAATGACACTGCAGAACCCTTAAGTATTACTTTCTAACAGCAATGGATGAGGCGTGTGTCACAAAATTGGCGATTCTTGTTGCAGATTTCTACCGCCAATCAAAGCAGAGAACGGGTCCCTCCTACAAATAGGGACCCTGCACACTCTTGGCACCCACGTGCAAACAGAAGCTGGCATACAAAAGAATGACTGGTTCAATGACTTTTTTTCCTGGGCACCATCCTGGATGGGGGTTGATCGTACACCTACTGGTTCCCGTGATAGTGTTCGTGTTGGTGATCGTCTGTACCTGCCAGCTGGGGCTCTGATGGTGGGCCAAAGCAGTGCCTAGCAGCGCAATGATGATGGTATCAGTTGGGGTACAGGGGGCACCTCATGGTACAAAAGATGGTGCAGTCCAAACAGATGACTTCGACAAGCCAAGCATGGTTGCAATAGAGCAACGCCTTCACCCCCTCCCAGGCACCACCACAATTCCCCCATCAGAGCCAGAGAATTACGTGGAACACTGGGTAGATTTAGCAGGGGATGGAGGGTATATATACATGACATGTACTCCCGAGCAATATGCACAATCGGGAAAGTTTACGGTCCATGTGTGGCATGGGTACCAAAGGAAGGGTCACTGCCATATTTGGAAGCTGAGAAACTGGAAAGGGAAAGAATAATCAGAGGAGAATGAAAGGCGCACCTGGGAGTTTGTTAATGTAGAATTAACGAAAGGAGGGAATGTTGGGAAGGGGGGTGATCGTCCCAGACCCCAAGCAGCGTTGGATGAGGCAGGGACACAGAAGTGTGGTGTAGGAGCTCAGGGGGGTGTTGATAGAGACCACAGTATGGGTGGGTTAGTGCTTTGGTTATAGAGTGCAGTGGGAGGGGGGATCCGACGCCATCTTAAAAAGTAGCAGCCATATTGGAATGGATGTTGACACTGAAATGTCAAACCGATTGTTCTTGAAACCCAAGACATTGAATAAAACAATTTTTTGCTAAACGCATGTCATTAGTACTAAAATTGTTGCATTATCTCTTGTGGTGAAGGGTATAACCCAAGTACTAGATGTGCAGCTGGCGTTTAGACTGACTTTTTGTTTTTGGTTAAGTGCACTGGGATTCCAGTTTACCCACATCTTTTGTTCTGCATATTGAAATCGAGGCCTAACTCTGCGCTGCAGATGGGATCGCAGGCACAGACCAAAAACATGGAAACAAGCGAATGCATGCAGGAATAGTTTGTATCATGGGCACCGGAGAGAAAGGCCAGAGCTGCAGAGATTCATGGACATTGTCTCATGTTGCCAGCAGTCGTAGTCAAGCAGTAATGCGCCCTGCAAGGCCATAAGGGGACTGAGAGATCCCAGCAAAAAGCAATCCCACGAGGAGGGCACGAACCTCTGACCTTTCCCCTTCCCAGCTCTAAGTAATAATGGCCTGTTGCCTCGACCCAAGACCGCAGCCGTCCAAGAAACCAGTCAGTGCCAGACCACCGACCAGAAAGCTATTAGACCCCCAATCAGTCAGAAAGCAGGGATAGGCTGCCTTTACCATTGGGTCACATGGTTTTGCTGCAAGGGGCCGGGAGGGGCAAAACAACAAACCTAAAATGCAGGTGGGGACATTTGGAAGGGCGCCAGCGTTTCTGGTATCAAGCTGGGGTTTGAGTTACAGTGACCTCGAAGTATCTTCTTAGCCCTTGTTTGCAGTACCAGGTGCACATTAGCTTAGAGATGGAGAATGCAATGTTCTTCTTTGTATAATGAGCAATTAATTGGAACTTCGTGCCTGATGACATGCGAGGAGGAGGCCATGTGAAAGAAGGACTGAAGGGGCTGGGACCAATGACTTGGCATCCTCTATGGAGCAGGTAGCCTATGTATAGGGTCAACCAGCCATTCAGATTTGTAATGTTTAGTTTATTATTTGATAATGCGCAGCAGTTACAAGAATACTTAGGCTTAAGGTTGCGTACATACAAAGGATACATACAGAATATGCATTATTGGAGTTATTAACGTATACAATACCAATATACAAATATACAAGAAATACAGGAATGTGAGTCCCTCTCATAGGTCTGGTATCAGGGGAGTCAAAGGTGGTTGTGCGCAATGATGGGGCCAGGTTCAATGGGTTAGTTGTCGTTACTCCAGAGCCAACTTTTCACCTTACTCCTGAAACTAAAGTAGGGTAGATTAGCTCTCAATGCCATAGGGAGGGAATTCCAAGCACAGGCCGCTCTAACAGGGAAGCTAGCTCTGCCTGCTTTAGTTAGTCTAAATCTGGGAGTTTCAAGTAGGGAGTGGATAGAGGCTCCAATATGGTGAGTAGAGGATTTTCTAGTCAGTCTAGCCGAGATGTAAGGGGGTGCAGTGTTGTTCAGTCCTTTATGTGTGAGAGATAGTGTCTCTGTCGTTGATTTTTAGCCAGTGGTTGTCCTTCCTAATATTAGATATATGTGCTCTGCGGGGTATGTCAAGGGCTGCTCTAAGATCATTATTCTGCAATATTTGCAATTTGTTAGTAACAGTTTTATTGGCGCCCGCATATAGGGCATTACAGTAATCCAGTATGGACATTACTAGGGCATTGGCTAGTGTGATGCAATTGGTTTTGGACAGGTAAGGTCTGCAGGCCCCGATTAATTTGCAGGTGTAGGCTGTGGCGGAAGCCAAGGCGTTGACATGTTTTTTGAGAGATAAAGTGGAGTCAAGGTAAAAACCTAGTGTTTTTACCTCCGTTGCCACTTTGATTATATTGCCGTCTATATTGAAGGCACTATAGTTAGGGCTACGTTTTTAAAGTTGGAGTCGGTACCCAGTATCAGTATCTCTGTTTTATCGTCATTCAGGCAGAGGCCATGAGAGGCCATCCATGCCTGAATGATGAGGTAAATCTTATTTACTAGAGCTGTGCCTTCAACAAAGTTGCCAGATAGTGGTATGAGGATCTGCGTATCGTCTGCATAATTGGTGTAGGTTACCCCCCAATCTGTCAAGTTTGTCAAAGAGTGGCTTAGTGAAGATATTGTACATTGTGGGGGAAACACATGAACCTTGTGGGACGCCACAGGTGATATGTATTGGGTCCGCTGAGGCTAATGGGGAGAACACTCATCGTACGGTTGGCTAGGAAGGATTGTACCCATGCTATAGCTTCACTTGAGAAATGGACGGCAGATGCTAGATGGTTGCATAACACTGCGTGGTCCACTAGGTTGAAGGCCGCCGATAAGTCAAGGAGGAGGAGCATAGCTGTTTTACCTTTTATCCTTCAACTCGTCAATTTGTGTCTTACGGTCGATTAGGGCCGTTTCAGTACCATGTAGTGGTCTGAAGCCAGATTGGCGTGATCCTAGTAGTTGGTTTGTCTCCAGATAGTTTTGGATCTGGAGGTATTTTTTGTAACTAGAGGGAGATGCCCTTGGAGTGTCAGAGCAGAGGGCTGTAGAGAACGAAATGCACAAGTGGGTTCGCTCTGACAACTAGATTTGAGGGGGGGGTACTCTTTTTTTATAGTACACCTTAAGTTATTAAGTCATGTCACACGTATTCAATCATGTGTAGTAAAAGTGAACCCTAGACACAAATATACTAAAGATTCACATTTTCACATAGAGTAGAGTTGCATTTATTAGTTTATGCATTTCAACATGAAGGGATTGGTCTTCAAAAATATTTAGTTTTTTTAAACTTTACATTAAAATTGTAAATTCAATGAAGTTTTTTTTAAACAAGTTTAGTTCCATTTTAGTGCTTTGGAATTTAAATAGTGACCACCACCTATTAGTGACAAGTGATAGTAAAGTTTAACTTAAGTAGACATATTACAACCAATGTTCTAAACAGTGCAAAGAGCTATTGGTTTTCTGTAAGCCAGGCTTGGGGTGACCTAACACGTGGTCGACGTCCTGAGTTGAATCATAAGTTGTTTGAAGACAGTTTATAAGGACTTAGCAGGAGATGGACAGGAAGCTGGTCCTTGGACGTTTCGGCAAAAAAGCCTTCTTCTTGGGCCTGGTATAGGTCTCCCTGGAAAGAAATCCAGGGGACTCTATTAGTGCTTGGAATTAAAAAGTTTACATAACATGACATTTAAAACAACCTTGATTGTGGGGCATCATGGGCTAAGTTAGCCAAATCACACACATGGGCAAAGCACAATATTGGCCTTGGGGGTCTGTATCTTAAATAGGACCAGGGCGTATAAATGCGCAAATGATGTTCAGGATACAGGGGGGCTGTAATATTGTTATGTGTATAACAGGTCAGTAGGCATGTAATGTTGAGGATTACAAACTCTCACCTAAA
Source organism: Ambystoma mexicanum (assembly GCF_040938575.1). Classification (NCBI taxonomy): domain Eukaryota; kingdom Metazoa; phylum Chordata; class Amphibia; order Caudata; family Ambystomatidae; genus Ambystoma; species Ambystoma mexicanum. The sequence continues at coordinate 933,773,135 of NC_090922.1, forward strand.
CGTAATGGGGTCTTGGTACGTTCCCCCGGGGAGGTGTAGAGGGAGCAGAACTGCAGAAGCAGTATCCGATTCTTGCGGGCTGGCTTCGAAAGGTATTTCTACAGAAGCGTGAAAAAAGAGAGAAAGAAGGAGAGGGCAGGAGTGCCTGGTCAATGATGTAAACAATCCCGGACTGCCTCACTATATATGGGGAGAGGAAGGAGGGCTGCTTTACCCGAATTATGTTCAACGTTGCAGCGCAGAGGCAGTCGAGCGCTGGGCTCCTCTCGTCTAGTGAAGCGGTAGCCTGGAGTATTTGCCGGCACTGTTCGCAAACGACAAAGGCGGTAACGCTGCCGAGTGCAAAGAGCTAAGTTCTCTCGATCGTGTGGCAGAGCGCATGCGCGCAGCGTATAGTGTTGTACTGGAAACGCATCTGCGCAACTGCTGGGTTTCGTTATAAGGCGAAATGACGATGTTATCTACAGCAGTATTGTGAACTGCCGAACCCTTGCATATGTGTACTAAAGATATGTCCAAGGCAGTTGGTGCATAAAATCAGTGTGGGAGTCCTAAAAAGAAAAAAGGGGGGGGGGGGATTGGGTATGGGGGTTGCCGGCTTGAAAATTGGAGGCATACCAACATGTGGGTGTGCTGGGAGGGTAGTGATGCGGGGAGTGTGAAGAGTAAAAGAATCTTATGATTATAGCCTGTATACATAAGGGAAAGTAATTCTGTCGGTTGGCATATTGTGTGGATACCAACGTATACCTATAGGGTATATTAGTTGGTGGTAAACATGATAGTTATGGATCCGACAGGGGCAGATGCTTATTAATGGCGATATCTGGTTGGTTCCGCCTCGTTGAGTCCTGTAGAAATACTTTTCAGCTTAAAAATCCACCAAGCTTCTTTGTGATTCAGGGAGTTGGTGACATTACTCGTGTTGGGTACTAAATCAATAACCCACCACAGAATGTCATCTGGTCCATGGTGATTTTCAATATAGTGTTGGACCAGGGGGGATGTTATAGATTTACATCTGATACGTGAGCGGTGTTCTCCAATTCTTTTGTGGACCTGCCGGGTAGTTTGGCCCACATACCGTAGACCGCAGGGGCACTCTATAATATAGATTACGTTTGCAGTTTTACAGTTCGTGAATTTTCTAAGTTGCCATTCTTTGTCTTCTATTTTGAAGTGGTTCATTTTCTTTGTGAACCGGCAAACCGTGCATGAGCCACATGGGTGATGACCTTTTATTTCCCGCATGCTCCAAATGGTGGATCTTTGGTTCTTGTTCTCTAGTCTGGCATGTGTCAGGATGTCTCTAAAGTTCTTTGATCTCTTTAGTGCCATTCTTGGTATTTTTTCTTCCGGTAAGCTTAGTTGTACCAGCGGCCAGAATTTTTTCAGAATGCCTTTGATTTTGGTGGTATCAGAGTTAAAGGTCGAGACAAAGGTTAAGATGTCGTCTTGTTGTGTATTGGCTACTTTGGGTGTTAGCAAGTTTTCTCTGGGCGTGTACTTCGCTCTTTTCATGGTCTTTCTAATGAGTTTCTTAGGGTATCCTCTGTCCATCAGTTTTTCTTCTAAGTTTTTAGCATGTTTCTTGTATTGTTCTGGTTCTGTACAATTGCGGCGTAGTCTTAGAAACTGCCCATATGGGAGGTTATCCCGTAAGTTTTTAGGATGGGACTATTATAGTGTAACAGAGTGTTGCGATCTGTTTTTTTGGTGAAGAGGTCGCATATCAATGTTCCATTCTTATCCATAATGCAGAGGTCTAGGAAATTGATCGATGTATTATTGCTTTGTATGGTGAATTGAATGTTTTGGGATTTGGTGTTAAGCCAGTTGAAAAATGCATTCAGATTCGCTTCGTTGTCCTTCCATATTAGGATCACGTCGTCAATATATCGGTGCCATGAGGCAATTTTGTCGTGGAACGGGTTGGATGTGCTGATGACATATGCATGTTCAAATTCTGCCATGAAGATGACTGCTAGGCTGGGGGCAAATGCTGCTCCCATCGCTGTGCCTTTTATTTGGAGGTAGAAGTTGTCATCAAATTGGAAGAAGTTGTTGGTCAGTGCCAGTTCTAAGAGTTCAACTATAAAGTTGATAGGTACTCTTCTTTGATTCATGTGATGGGTCAAGTGATGCCTAATGCACTCGACCGCTGCTTCTTGGGGAATGCTTGTGTACAGGCTGACTATGTCCATGGTCACTAGGAGTTCTTCTTCTTTGTTGAACTTGAGTCCTTCAAATTTATTAATGGTCATCATAGTATCTTTGAGGTAAGTTGGTGTTTGTTGGCTCAAAGGTTTAAGGAAGTGGTCAATAAACTTGCACACAGGTTCTAGTATTGAACCACAGCCTGACACTATGGGTCTTCCTGGTGGCTTTTGGCTGTTTTTGTGAACTTTGGGTAATGCATAGAAAACCGGTGTGCGATTATCTGAGGTATTCAAAAAGGTCTCTTCACGGGCCGTGATCCAGTCTTGCTCTAAGGCATATCTTGTTGTTTGTTGGATTTTATTCTTGATACTTGCTGTAGGGTCTTTTCTCAGTTTTTTGTAATTTTGTTCTTCATTAAGTAATGTCATTACCATCTCCTTGTATTGTGTTATATTTTGAATTACAATTCCTCCACCTTTATCCGCTGATTTAATGATGAGTTGTTTGTTTTCTGATAGGTTTTTCAGGGCCTTGCTTTCACCTACAGTAAGGTTGCGCCTTGTCCGTCGTGGTCGAATTTGGAGTTTTTTGATTTCTTTGGTGATGCATTTTTCAAAAGTTATCAGGGACCCTGGGATCTCATTGTCCATGGGGTTGAAATTGGATTTTACTTTCAGGCCTGTATCATCCCATTGTTGGGGGGAGTCTAAGTCTTTAAAGTACACTTTTCTTCTTATGCTCCTGAACAGGGTGAAAAGTTCTGTGTCCAAGTTAAACCAATCAGTTGGTTTTGTGGGGACGAAGGATAACCCTTTGGTAAGAATGGAGGTTTCATCTGCGGATAGATGTATCCCAGAGAGGTTGAAAATTGGGATTCTCTTTAGAATCGTTGGTTGGTTCGTTTCCTCCTGTTCCGTTGGCCCCATTGTGGGTAATTGGGGAACTGCATTGCTTGGGGATATTGTGGTGGCCCCCAGAATGCTCCTCTGGGGGCCATTTGCCCTAAAAAAGGCAACTGGTGTAGTGGTGGATATTGACCTTGTTGTGGGTTTCTATTTCTGGAGGGGATGGAGTCTCCTGATGATGAATCCGAACTGGAGGCCCCTGAGAAGGATACCCCTTTGCGTCTGTACCTGTTCACGGAGGACTGATTGGCTAGCCTTTCTTTCTCTTTCTTATCTTTGTATTCAGCCGAGAGGTATGGGTATACATGCTCGATTTTGAAATTGGCAATGTCTTTTGCTAGTTTTTTGTGTTTTTTCTCTAAGGTACTAGAGGAGAATTGTTCCATGATTTTGTTGATTTCTTTGAGTTTCTCTCTCGCATTAGTAATATTGTCATCTGCCAAGAACTTTTGCTCTTCTTCTTGAAGGTCTTGTTGTATCTTCACATGGATCCGTTTGGCTGTGGTGATAGTGAGGGCCATGAGATCTCTACTACATTTCGTTGCTATCTTGCTGAAGCCTAGCATATAATCCTTGTCTTCTAGGAATAGTGCTGGTTCGTTCCTAACAATCAGTCCCATCGGGACGAGATTTACTCTAAGGTATTCCCTTAGGAAGTGTCCATGTACCTCTGTACGAAAACATTTTTTCTTTAAATTAAGTAGTTCATCTCCGGAAGCTGATGAGGCTAAGTGTTGCTGGGCTCCTGCCAGATTGAATAGTGAGGGTCCTTCTATGATGTCATTAATTTGATCTTCTGTAAAGGAAAGCATTTGATCCATTCTTTTGATGGGAGGAAGAAGATCTACCCGGGGTCAGTAATTGTGCTCTGCCTTAGTGTGTGTAGATGCGTAGAAAAATACGTAAAAGGCCTATGGGTTAGGCTGTTTGTGCCCTATGGGGTGCTGTAGTTCTAAATTCCCTATTGTAGCATGGTGCTATATCTAAGTTTTTGTAACTAGAGGGAGATGCCCTTGGAGTGTCAGAGGGCTGTAGAGAACGAAATGCACAAGTGGGTTCGCTCTGACAACTAGATTTGAGGGGGGGTACTCTTTTTTTATAGTACACCTTAAGTTATTAAGTCATGTCACACGTATTCAATCATGTGTAGTAAAAGTGAACCCTAGACACAAATATACTAAAGATTCACATTTTCACATAGAGTAGAGTTGCATTTATTAGTTTATGCATTTCAACATGAAGGGATTGGTCTTCAAAAATATTTAGTTTTTTTAAACTTTACATTAAAATTGTAAATTCAATGAAGTTTTTTTTAAACAAGTTTAGTTCCATTTTAGTGCTTTGGAATTTAAATAGTGACCACCACCTATTAGTGACAAGTGATAGTAAAGTTTAACTTAAGTAGACATATTACAACCAATGTTCTAAACAGTGCAAAGAGCTATTGGTTTTCTGTAAGCCAGGCTTGGGGTGACCTAACACGTGGTCGACGTCCTGAGTTGAATCATAAGTTGTTTGAAGACAGTTTATAAGGACTTAGCAGGAGATGGACAGGAAGCTGGTCCTTGGACGTTTCGGCAAAAAAGCCTTCTTCTTGGGCCTGGTATAGGTCTCCCTGGAAAGAAATCCAGGGGACTCTATTAGTGCTTGGAATTAAAAAGTTTACATAACATGACATTTAAAACAACCTTGATTGTGGGGCATCATGGGCTAAGTTAGCCAAATCACACACATGGGCAAAGCACAATATTGGCCTTGGGGGTCTGTATCTTAAATAGGACCAGGGCGTATAAATGCGCAAATGATGTTCAGGATACAGGGGGGCTGTAATATTGTTATGTGTATAACAGGTCAGTAGGCATGTAATGTTGAGGATTACAAACTCTCACCTAAACGTAATGGGGTCTTGGTACGTTCCCCCGGGGAGGTGTAGAGGGAGCAGAACTGCAGAAGCAGTATCCGATTCTTGCGGGCTGGCTTCGAAAGGTATTTCTACAGAAGCGTGAAAAAAGAGAGAAAGAAGGAGAGGGCAGGAGTGCCTGGTCAATGATGTAAACAATCCCGGACTGCCTCACTATATATGGGGAGAGGAAGGAGGGCTGCTTTACCCGAATTATGTTCAACGTTGCAGCGCAGAGGCAGTCGAGCGCTGGGCTCCTCTCGTCTAGTGAAGCGGTAGCCTGGAGTATTTGCCGGCACTGTTCGCAAACGACAAAGGCGGTAACGCTGCCGAGTGCAAAGAGCTAAGTTCTCTCGATCGTGTGGCAGAGCGCATGCGCGCAGCGTATAGTGTTGTACTGGAAACGCATCTGCGCAACTGCTGGGTTTCGTTATAAGGCGAAATGACGATGTTATCTACAGCAGTATTGTGAACTGCCGAACCCTTGCATATGTGTACTAAAGATATGCCCAAGGCAGTTGGTGCATAAAATCAGTGTGGGAGTCCTAAAAAGAAAAAAGGGGGGGGGGGGGATTGGGTATGGGGGTTGCCGGCTTGAAAATTGGAGGCATACCAACATGTGGGTGTGCTGGGAGGGTAGTGATGCGGGGAGTGTGAAGAGTAAAAGAATCTTATGATTATAGCCTGTATACATAAGGGAAAGTAATTCTGTCGGTTGGCATATTATGTGGATACCAACGTATACCTATAGGGTATATTAGTTGGTGGTAAACATGATAGTTATGGATCCGACAGGGGCAGATGCTTATTAATGGCGATATCTGGTTGGTTCCGCCTCGTTGAGTCCTGTAGAAATACTTTTCAGCTTAAAAATCCACCAAGCTTCTTTGTCATCTGGTCCATGGTGATTTGCACGGTTTGCCGGTTCACAAAGAAAATGAACCACTTCAAAATAGAAGACAAAGAATGGCAACTTAGAAAATTCACGAACTGTAAAACTGCAAACGTAATCTATATTATAGAGTGCCCCTGCGGTCTACGGTATGTGGGCCAAACTACCCGGCAGGTCCACAAAAGAATTGGAGAACACCGCTCACGTATCAGATGTAAATCTATAACATCCCCCCTGGTCCAACACTATATTGAAAATCACCATGGACCAGATGACATTCTGTGGTGGGTTATTGATTTAGTACCCAACACGAGTAATGTCACCAACTCCCTGAATCACAAAGAAGCTTGGTGGATTTTTAAGCTGAAAAGTATTTCTACAGGACTCAACGAGGCGGAACCAACCAGATATCGCCATTAATAAGCATCTGCCCCTGTCGGATCCATAACTATCATGTTTACCACCAACTAATATACCCTATAGGTATACGTTGGTATCCACACAATATGCCAACCGACAGAATTACTTTCCCTTATGTATACAGGCTATAATCATAAGATTCTTTTACTCTTCACACTCCCCGCATCACTACCCTCCCAGCACACCCACATGTTGGTATGCCTCCAATTTTCAAGCCGGCAACCCCCATACCCAATCCCCCCCCCCCCTTTTTTCTTTTTAGGACTCCCACACTGATTTTATGCACCAACTGCCTTGGACATATCTTTAGTACACATATGCAAGGGTTCGGCAGTTCACAATACTGCTGTAGATAACATCGTCATTTCGCCTTATAACGAAACCCAGCAGTTGCGCAGATGCGTTTCCAGTACAACACTATACGCTGCGCGCATGCGCTCTGCCACACGATCGAGAGAACTTAGCTCTTTGCACTCGGCAGCGTTACCGCCTTTGTCGTTTGCGAACAGTGCCGGCAAATACTCCAGGCTACCGCTTCACTAGACGAGAGGAGCCCAGCGCTCGACTGCCTCTGCGCTGCAACGTTGAACATAATTCGGGTAAAGCAGCCCTCCTTCCTCTCCCCATATATAGTGAGGCAGTCCGGGATTGTTTACATCATTGACCAGGCACTCCTGCCCTCTCCTTCTTTCTCTCTTTTTTCACGCTTCTGTAGAAATACCTTTCGAAGCCAGCCCGCAAGAATCGGATACTGCTTCTGCAGTTCTGCTCCCTCTACACCTCCCCGGGGGAACGTACCAAGACCCCATTACGTTTAGGTGAGAGTTTGTAATCCTCAACATTACATGCCTACTGACCTGTTATACACATAACAATATTACAGCCCCCCTGTATCCTGAACATCATTTGCGCATTTATACGCCCTGGTCCTATTTAAGATACAGACCCCCAAGGCCAATATTGTGCTTTGCCCATGTGTGTGATTTGGCTAACTTAGCCCATGATGCCCCACAATCAAGGTTGTTTTAAATGTCATGTTATGTAAACTTTTTAATTCCAAGCACTAATAGAGTCCCCTGGATTTCTTTCCAGGGAGACCTATACCAGGCCCAAGAAGAAGGCTTTTTTGCCGAAACGTCCAAGGACCAGCTTCCTGTCCATCTCCTGCTAAGTCCTTATAAACTGTCTTCAAACAACTTATGATTCAACTCAGGACGTCGACCACGTGTTAGGTCACCCCAAGCCTGGCTTACAGAAAACCAATAGCTCTTTGCACTGTTTAGAACATTGGTTGTAATATGTCTACTTAAGTTAAACTTTACTATCACTTGTCACTAATAGGTGGTGGTCACTATTTAAATTCCAAAGCACTAAAATGGAACTAAACTTGTTTAAAAAAAAACTTCATTGAATTTACAATTTTAATGTAAAGTTTAAAAAGACTAAATATTTTTGAAGACCAATCCCTTCATGTTGAAATGCATAAACTAATAAATGCAACTCTACTCTATGTGAAAATGTGAATCTTTAGTATATTTGTGTCTAGGGTTCACTTTTACTACACATGATTGAATACGTGTGACATGACTTAATAACTTAAGGTGTACTATAAAAAAAGAGTACCCCCCCTCAAATCTAGTTGTCAGAGCGAACCCACTTGTGCATTTGGATCTGGAGGTAAGCTACTCTATCAATGACTTTAAGGAGAAATGGGACCGTAGTAATGGGCCTATAATTAGTTGGGATGGCTGGGTCAAGGGTCTGTTTTTTTAGGAGTGGCAGAACCCAGGATTCTTTAAGGTTAGCGCATACAGTGCTAGATCTGAAGGAGGAATTTATTAATTTAGAGATGAAAGGCGCTAGGTCTCTAGCTGCATCCTTAATGACTTGTGCTGGACAGCTGTCACCTTGGCAGTTGGATGGTTTCAGGGATAATATCACCTTTTTGGTGTCCAATATGGATATGTTGGAGAATCTGAATGTTTGCAGCTACTTTGAGTGACTATTCTGGGTATATCTGCCATGTGGGAGGTATGGGTCCCAGTGGAATTCGGGGAAGCTTTCTTCTTAGCAATTTTCGTTTGAAGAGTTGTTATTTTATTAGCTAGAGCATTTTGGATGCTAGTGCACCATTGTTTGTCCTTGGGGGCATTATCTATGGGTGTGATTGGGTTTTCCATTTCTCGGAGGCTGGAGAAGAGTTCTTTGGAATTGGAGTTGGCTTTGCTAATTCTCTCATTAAATGTATTCTTTTTAGTTTGGATTATTTCCTTATATTTTTTGGCCAAATTGTCAAGTGAGGTTTTATTCTCAACTGAAGGTGTATGCCTCCAAATAGCTTGGAGTTTGCGTTTTTGGATCTGTAATTCCTTGAGGTAGGGGGTGAACCAAGAGTTAAGATGAGATTCTCGTTTGCTTTTGCACAGTTTAATAGGGGCAATGGTATCCAGGGCTTTGGACATAGTATTGTTGAATGTCTCAACTAGCATGTTAGGGTCAGAATTGATGGCGCTAGCGGAGAGGGCAGGTAGGAGGAGAGGAAGTAGTTTTTCAGCTTTGATTTCTTTTTTGCTTCTAGTAGACATAGGTGGAGCTGTTGTGGGCTTGCCTAGTTTAGGAGGCTCTATGGTGGATGAGAAGCAAATGAGGTGGTCAGTCCACGTTTGTGGTAAAATGTTGGAGATGGTCATGGCGCAGTTTCGGTTAGCTATCCAATCTAATGTCCGTCCTTGTGTGTGTGTAGGGCCTTAGACTTTTTGGGTAAGGCCATGATCGACTAGGATTGATTGGATGGAATGGGCCTGTTTGTCTGTGTCGTCATTGAATCCCAGGTTAACGTCACCTAGTAACAGGAGCAGAGTGGAATCTTTGATATTCGACAGGAGGCTAGATAAGTCTTCCTCAAAGTTACCTAATGGGCCTGGTGGTCTATACACCAGAAGGACAGTTCATGTACTGTTGTTAGAGATAGGTATTTTAGCAGAAAGAAGTTCACAGGATGTGAAGGCTGGGTGTGGGGTGGGCTTTACAGCTAGTTTTGTTTTGGCAATGATGGCCAGGACACCTCCCCTAGAGTTAGGCCGATTGACTCTTAGTATATTGTAGCCGTCTGGTATGGCAATCATGAGTGCGGGGCCCGCAGCATCATGGAGCCAGGTCTCAGTAATGGCTAGTAGATCTAAATTGTCCATGGCTAGTATATCGGCAATTTCCGTATTGTGGGCTATGAGGGACCTTGCATTGATGAGGGCTCCTGATAAGGTAGGAGTTGTGATTATTTTTTGGGTAGGTCTGGGATTAGGGAGATTGGGTCTCTTCTGGTTGTGGAAGAAGTTAGTATGTGTTTTTGGGCGTCTTTCTGCAGCTAGGGCAGGAGGGTTGGGGTCAGAGGCAGTTGGAGTTAGTCTGGACCCAGGTGGTCTAGTTCTTTTGTTTTTGAGGTCGTACAACCGTGGTAATCTCGCTCTAAGTCGCATATTTCTCTCTTGAGGGTTACAAGGTGTGGCGTTGGTGTAGGCCATTGTTATGATGGTAATGAGAATGGTCCACAGTAGGGAACAGAGTATGAGTGTACGGTAAGTCTTAGTAGAGCACATGTTAAGAGACAGGTAGCAATAGTGCCAAGGTACGGCAGTCCCAGCAATGACTAAAATGCAATGAACAAGGGAGGCACCTAAATGCACTAATCCCAGCAATGACTAAAATGCAATGAACAAGGGAGGCACCTAAATGCAGCAATCCCAGCAATGACTAAGATACATAATAAGATTATATTGCAGCAGGGCATGTGCATATATAGGCAGGAAAGTAAATAGGCGTCTGGTCAGCAGACCAGGCAAAATGCTGAGTAACATATGAAATTGGTTGATACAACCCGGTAGGCCCTCGGTACCCAACACAAACTGTGTCTAATCAGGGAGAGGGTGCAAAAGTTTGAGTGCAGTGATCGGTAGGGGGTTTAGGTCATAGCCTGTGCCTGATGAGGGGATCAAAATACTCACATGGATCCATGTTCGAATGATGCAGTGGCAGAGATTTAGGCCGACAGCATGTACGGCCGCGGACAGGCGCAGACAGGCCCTTTAGCTCGCCCTTCAGCGCAAGCTTCCGCGCTGCGGCTTCCGCCTGGCGTGGGGGGCGGGTGCAGGATAAGGGGCCTGTATGTAACTTATGTCACTGATGCTGTTAGTGCTGATTTTGCCAGATCTGTGGCAGCAGAGCCCTTTGCTGTTGCATCTTTATTTTTGTGGAAAAGAAAGTTTGTTCTCCTGGCAAGAGGTGCGCTGGGCCTTTTTTCGGTAGTGGGTTACATATTTTCTGTTGTGAGAATTGAGGGGCTTCTCCACACTTACTGTGCCTGTTTTACTCATTCTAATGGACTCCTTCCTCCCACTGATATCTCATCTATGATATCTACTTCCCAGCTGCACTCTGGTAACTTTTCCACCGCCAGGGGGCACAACGCGTCTCTCCCCTACGTACCCCATGCTGGTCAAAACTTTCTGGCCAGTATTGCTTTGTTTTCATTTATTTTTTAATCTGTTTATTAGCAGAACATAATCTCAATGCACAATTCACAGTTAGAATCACAAAACCGGTTAAACAGGACTGTTCAGAACTTTTCCGCCGGTGAAGGCGCCTGCCCTGGCTTGGGAGCTCAATGTGGTTTTGACTAAGCTCATGGGGGAGCCTTTTGAGCTGATGCATCAGGCCCCACTCAAGTTTCTATCGTGGAAGATGGCTTTCCTTCGGGCGATCACCTCGGTCAGATGGGTCGGGAAGATCCAGGTCCTTTCTTGCATGTAGCTGTACTTGTCCTTCCACGCTTCAAGGGTGGTACTGCGTACCCACCCCACCTTTATGCCGATGGTGCCCTCTGAGATTCACATCAATGATCCTTTGGTGTTGCCTATCTTCTTCCAGAATCCGTCATCTCCAGCATAGAGGGCCTTGCATTTACTGGATATTGCTCGTGCCTTGAAGGTTTACGTGACATGGACAAAGAACTTTTGGAAAGCTTCTCAGCTGTTTGTCAATTTGGGTCCTGTAAATCACACAAAGGCCTTGTTGAAGGCTTCCATTGCCAGGTGACTCTGGCTGCATCAAGTACTGTCATCGGCTATCTAACAGACCCCTCCCAAGCCAGAAAGATCCCATTCCACCAGAGCCATTGCAGCACAATGGTGTTTCTCTGTGGTGTGCCCCTGCTCAACATCTTCAGGTCCACGCATACCTACACAAGGTTCTACTGCGTCGACAGTGATTCCAGAGAGCAGTACCGAGTCAGCCAAGCGGTGCTACACAACTTGTTCATTTGAGGGGAGTCTGTTCCAGAGGTGAGTGTTATTGCTTCTGTTGAGCCTTGCCACCACCCGCCCCCTGGGGTTGTGTATATGTACTGCTATGTAATCGTTATTCATGAACAGGTGCATCCATGCCAGACCCAGTGCTGGAGAAGGTTTAAGTTACTTACCTGTAACTATGTTCTCGTGCATGGGTCCGGCATGGATTCACATGCAAACCCTCCCTCCTTCACCTCTGTGGCTCTTCTTGGTTCATACTGCCACCTTACGTGTTTTCCAAATCTGAAGATGGCCACCAGGGGCAGAGCTTGGGGAGAGGACTGTCATTGGTTGGAGCAGTTTGGCCCAGAGGACCGTGATTGGTATAGAGGAGAAATACAGTTTTAAAATGAAACTGGTTTTTCTTTTACCGAGGATTCCCAGCCTGATGATGAGGAATATTCATGAGCATGTGGCTCCATGACAGACCCATGCTGGAGAACAATAGTTATAGGTAAGTAACTTAAATCTTATAAAACCAAGATTTGAAAAGTACAAGTGCAGAGGAAGGCACTGTGATATGGAAGCTGGATTTAGTTTTTGTTACATCCACGATTATCGTTCTTTGTGCCTCGATTTTTCCAACCCGATGACAATATTAATGATTGTTGGGGGTGGGTAGGTCAGCAAGTTTCTATTTCTTATGGCCACAAAATTCGATTTGATTTAAAAAGAAAAAAAAGCCATGTTGACCCAGCTGCCTAGTGGTTTGTGCCTTGGTCTAGATGTATGCATAAGTTAATGGTTGTTGGATAGCAAACTAATAGCTCAAGCACACTGAAATGGGATTGCTGCTTTTTGATGGCCCACCTCTATTCATGCACCCACAGGCTAAGAGCTTCTCAAAGAGAAAGCATGCACTGTGACCACAAAATCATGAAAGCCAAACCACCTACTTATCTGAAACTTCTCCAGCATTGGATCATTCATAGATTCACATGCTTTGGATATTCCCTGTATTCATGCTGGGAATCCTCGGTTACCAAGTTAATAGACTATAGTATAAAGAAAAAACAGCACTCTTTTGTATCATCAGATATGTAGCTACACCCTGGAGGCTATCTTCAGATTCTAACCACACGTCGTGCTGAATATGTAGCCACACCCTGGCGGCCATCTTCAGTGTCTGACTGGATGTCGTGCTGAGGAGTACTCTAACCTTTTTCTCCTGAGAGAAAACTGTTATCCAGCTTCAATAGAAGTTTTCAATAATTGTCCTCTGAAGAACGGATACGTTTCGGGAAATATGGAAGGGAAATCCAAAATATTTCAAACCTTGTGATACTTGTGGAGTCAAAAACGTGTATGAAGGCGATAAACATACAGAGGGCATATATAACCTCTACCCCAATGACATACAGGAATAGTGTGACATTTGTCAGACTTTCAGTGCCAAGGCGTTGAGGGATAGGCCCGGGCGTCTTGTATGCTGTCTTAATGAGGGCAGATACCCTGCATCAGAGGCATAGTCCTCTAAGAGCATGGCAGTTAGGCCTCCTGTCAAACCCTCCTATCATGAGAGGGCTAGATCAGAGGAGAAGTCTCCAGTGTCTATTAAGAAAGGCACCAGGCCCCGACGGACTAGGGAATGGGTTTTACAAAATATTCCAGACACAATTGGCAACTCCCCTCACTCGCCTTTTCAATCTAATCAGGGATGGGGAGCAGTTTCAAAGGATATCGGACACTCGACCACGATATTACCCCTAAAACCTCGGAGAGACCCAGTAGATTGCACCAGTTACCGCCCCATAGCTCTCCTCAACACAGATGCAAAACTGTATGCGAAAATACTTGCAAATCGATTGGCATCAGTACTGCCCGAAATAATACATGCAGACCAGGCAGGCTTCGTAAGGGGGAGACGTACTCAGGATAATGTCCGGCGCGTAATTGACATAATAGACTGGGGGGCCAGGTGGGCCCAAAAATTCTCGATCGCCGCATTAGATGCCACACGAGCATTCGACAGCATAGATTGGAGATACCTAAAACTAATATTGGAGGGTTTTGGCTGTGGACCGATATTCACCAAAATGGTTCTGGCAAATTACCAGCACCCATCTACGCAACTAATGGTGAATGGCTACACCTCAGAAAGAATCAATATCCGGAGGGGTACTCGGCAGGGCCACCCTCTATCCCCGCTCATATTTGCCATGCAATGGAATCATTTTCCTGCAGAATAAAGGAAGACCCGGGAATTAGAGGGGTGCGCACTGGGGAGATTCAAAACAAGATAGCCCTCTACGCAGATGATATCATGCTCTATATGGCAGACTCAAGACACACATTACCCAGAATAATCAGAGAACTGCAGAAGTTCGAAAAGATATCAGGGTTCACAATAAATTATTCAAAATCCAAAGCGCTGAATATAACCAAAGGTAGTGGGGACGTAGCTTTCCTGAAGGAACATTATCCCCTGAAATGGGAAAAACAGTCCCTCGAATACCTAGGAATCCATATCACTAGAACCGTCAAGAATCTGCTCAAGGCAAACATTACACCCCTATGGAAGCGCCTGCAGGAAGACCTGCAGAGATGGGATGCCCAGGAATTGTCCTGGTTTGCTAGAATAGTGGCGATAAAGATGACCCTGCTACCCAAAGTACTGTATGTAGTAAGCTCAACCCCAGTGGTCATCTCCCCAAAACAGATCCTCGAACTCCAAAAGGCGATGTTTAAATTCATCTGGGGAAATAAGAAGCCGAGGATCCAAAAAAGGATCCTGACGTGGCCCACACTACTTGGGGGGGGGCTGGGAGTCCCGGATATGGGGAGATACGTGTTAACAGCCAATTAGCACCAGCATTGAAATGGGCGGGTAAAGACCCTCTTCCAGGCTGGGGGAAAATAGAACAGACTGCGACAGATATCCCTTTGGGTAAGCTACCATTCCTAAAAACAAAAGCAAGAGATACAGGAGGTATCCTATTAACAGCCACTAAAACGACCCTACACAGCTGGGATAAGGCTATCCGTAACAGGGGGGTCAAATTAGGTCTGGGCCCACTATCCCCTATCACGCATAATCCAAATTTCTCACCTGGCCTTCACAAAAGATTCTGGGAAGGCTGGAACGAAGCAGACACATTGTCCCTACAAGTTATGTATCAGGACGACGCCCCACTCACCTTCGAAGGATGTAAACATAGATTCGGCCTCATCGAAAAACACAGATTTAAATATATTCAATTACGCCACTGGATCTCACACCCAGAGGTTAAAAGAGCAGGGTTACGACCCCCAGTGGGCCTAGAACTAACAATCCGGGAGGGGACACATGAAAAAGGGATCACTAGATTATACAAGCTACTGGATAAGGCGCAAACAGACGACTCCCTCCAGTACATGAAAGATTGGGAGCGGGACATTGGAGAGCAGATTACGCAGGAAGAATGGAGTCAAATCTGAAGGAGGGCGCACAAATTATCCAAATCCACGGCAATCAAAGAATCGGCATACAAACTATGTTACCGCTGGTATTTACCCCCAAGTAGAATACACAGAATGATCCCCACGTACCCCCCAGAATGCTGGCGTCAGTGTGGAGAAAGAGGAGACATGTTCCATATGTGGTGGTCGTGCCCAAGGATAAAAATATACTGGAAAGAAATACTGAGCCTGATCAGGGACATAACAGGCGCAGACCTACCATGGTCCCCGAAAGTCATTCTGCTGGGGGCAGTGGCAGAAGGGAACTATGCAGCCTCAGGGAACAGAGCAGCCCTCATAACCCACCTTCTGGCTGCAGCAAGGATGACAGTGGCCCAACTATGGAAGACAGTGGAGGGCCCTACAACTCCATGGTGGTGGGTGAAAGTGTGGGGAGTTATGGCAATGGAAAACCTTTGCGCCACAAAATCAGGGTCATATCTGAAATTCTTAGCCATATGGGACCCACTCCAAGACACTGTGGGGGAGCGGGAGAACCAATACTTTAAACCCTGGGCTCTTAGAAACATCCATATCAGATAAAGGCAGCAGAAGATATGGCGAGGGGCTACCTCTTGGAACTGTTCTGGTTACAACCATGGTTTTGATTGGTTCAATTAATAAAAGGAAGGCGGGGCGGACGGGGAAAAGTATGAAGACAATACTAGACTCTACAAGAAAGTTCAAGGGAGTTGAATAAAAGGTTCATGTTGATAACAATGTTCTTAATATATGTTGTGACGAAAGCTCAACTATTGTCTTAAGTTAAAAAATGAAAATGAAGTTGGTTAAAAAAAAAAAAAAGCATAAACCTGAAAAATGGTCTCTAACAGTACGTTCGTCGACAACACAGTTGACGTCAGTGGTGACAAATTCGTTGTGGGCCATAAAACTGTGTCTGCCACTACCTTGTCTTCTGTGGCGAAGCATCTGTTGATGATCCATAAGCTCTCTCCTACTATGGTCACAACGGAATCTACGACTCCATCGATGGCAACCTCCTTGTCAACTGCACATCCACGACACTGACGGCAATGACCACTGCGATCCATGCATCAACGGTACGTGGGATGTAAGATACCACACTGTCTACATAACGGTCATCCACAACACCATTGTCGACACATAAAAGATCTTTGTTGTCAACAACGCATCTGTCAGGCCACAAAAACAATCTTTGTTGACAACCTCATTGTTGGCCCACAAGTCATTGACAAAAACAAAACCATAATTGGAGACAGCAACAAAGCCGTCAACCACGCCATCAACTAAAACAGTCGAAGCAATGCAAAGTCCATCAATCATAGCAATGTCACCGTCTAAGAGGCAAAAAGCCACATCGTTGCACATACACAAGTGTTATTAAAGGAAAAAGGGTCAGAACCTTTATTAGGACCCACTAAGAGGTCATCTACTGAACATTCGCCAGCCAAGAGCTAAAATGGGGAGAAGACTCCTAAAGATGCAGGGGAACCACCCATGATAATGAAAATTCCAATGCCAGTATTGTCACAACCTAAGCCTAAAAATGGCCACCGCTAAAATGAGCAAACGGCACACCAGACTGCTGCTGTGTGAGCCTACCCTTCATGTAACCGATTGGCTGCATCCCAATACATGTGAGCCAATACAGGGGGGCCGGCATGGAAGGCCACCTGAAACTCTGGCCTTCTAGTTACCTGTTCTTATGCCCTTCTGGAGGTACGTTCCATCTCACTGTTCCTTTCATCCTTGCGCCTGACTCCTCCTTCCCGCCCTCCCCCTTCCACCCACCGCATCTACGGATGCAGGATATTCACTGTGCACCCCATCGTAGCTACAACCCCACCCTCACCACTTGACTAAACTGACCTCTCCAGGCTCATCAGTGCTGTGTCTAGGTGCCAACAGACGGGCCTGTTTAAGCCACACACAGCCCAACAACCTGCACTCTAAATCACCCCTATGCAGCCCGGATTCCGCATTCTGCGCTTGCAGTCACGTACTCAATATCACCATGACATGCCCCATAGTTAATTTAGTGCAATATTGTGCCATCTAGCACAGCCATCAATGGTCCTGCCTGGAAACAACCTACAGCAACACACAAGACTCCATCTTCCTCCTTCACCAAAGCCGCCTTCCTACAGCTGCATCTTCAGACTCTTGGGAGTGCCCCTATACCTCCAGACAGCGCCAAAGTCTGGGTGCACTGCCCTTGACGGAACTTCCCTTCAAGGGTCA
The DNA here is from genome assembly GCF_040938575.1 of Ambystoma mexicanum. Classification (NCBI taxonomy): domain Eukaryota; kingdom Metazoa; phylum Chordata; class Amphibia; order Caudata; family Ambystomatidae; genus Ambystoma; species Ambystoma mexicanum. The sequence goes on from NC_090922.1 coordinate 933,790,415, forward strand.
ACCACAGTAGGAACCTCCACAATCGGCAGCGCCCCCACTCCCACCACCCCAATCACCCCCTCCAAGGCAGAAAACTAACGACCTGAACTCACTGGATCTCTAGCCCCATGCTCCAACCTACTTAAAGAACCACACATGCAAACTGCTGGCCCAGCACAACAAATCCCTGTGGACTCCCCCACCACAACTCTAAAGGGAGCATTAGTTAACGCCAGATCAATCCCAGCTCACCCACTTGAAATGTTTGACTTATTCACCTCCAAGAATCTCAACCTATTAGCCATCTTAGAAACTTGGCTACAAGCTGCCTCTGGCCTTTCTGTATCACTCGTCCTACCCCCTAATTATACCATATTCTGCAAAGACCAACCAGAATCTAGAGGTGGGGGTAGTGGCTCTCCTAGCAGAAGACTCCCTCCTCATCACAGAAACTAGCAACTTGTCCTTTACAAGCAGAGAGCTTCTCACGACCAAGTTAAGCCTATCCCACACTGTCACCATAACTATTCATGTGGTCTATCGTGACCCAGTGGCTACCTTCGAAGACATCTTGCACCTCCTTTCTACCAACATCAAACCCTCCTCCAAGACCCTACTCACTCATTAGTGACCTCAACTTGGGCTTCTCGGATGAAACTGATGAAAGCGCCTCCACCCTAGTTAGCTTGTTGACGGCGCTAGGCTTTGCTCAAAGAGTCTTAAGCCCCACACACTCCAAAGGCTGCATCTTGGACTGGCTGGTTGATGTTAACTGTAATGCCTCAGTAACCGCCAACTTCCCATGTCCATGAACAGATCATAACATAATTCTATATACCATACCTACGTCTGACCCCTCTCCAGCTACAGCTCTGCCCCTGCATCCCACACAAACCTGGTGCTCTCGCAAATTAACAAAATATTGTATCCTTCCTTTACTGGAGGAGCTCTGTCCTTCGCAGTCTCTTCCCAGCGACCCTGCCTTGCAGTTTGACTTTTATTGTTTATTGTAACATTTAGTTTATACAAACCTTTATTACAAACTCAACCGTTAAATATCCACAATCACAGTTTCAACTTCATCAATTCTACATCTTAATTCATACATTCCATCGCTATCAATTTAAAGATTGTTTAAGTGTTCAAGGACCCCTAAATATATATAATGTTCCTCTTGGTCAGTCAACCGGGGCTGCTTGCCCAAATTGTAATTTATTTGTCTATCCAGATGTTATCCAAAAAATCCACAACTGCACATGATTGCAATACATTATTGCTGGAAAGAATCATAAACCACCAGTCTTCCATGTTATCATTTAGGGGCGCACATTTCCCGAGATAGCACGATCTTTGAGTTGTCAAATTAGAACATTCTATAATCAGATGTTTAGAGGACTCAACTGCCTTTTTGCAATATCTGCACAGATTGTCTTTTGTATTTTTGTCGTGTTTAGTCCACAGTATTTCATTTGTTTTATAGGCATTCAACCTCAGTCTCAAAAACTGATTTCGATGGAATCTTGAGGGGAATCTTTTCAGATATTTAAGTAGATGATCCAACTTATTTGCTGCCACTCCCAGATAGAGTGAAGTTACCAGTTTATCACATTGTTCATTGTTTTTTTTTTATCCAATTCTAGGTTTTCAGTTTTTTCTTGGCTACTTGCGGATAAGACATCACTGTTTGCAATTCAATATCGGCACATTTTAGAATGTCTTTTAGTTTGTTTGCCCAAATCAACAAAATACCTGAATGGGGATATTTTTCTGTGGGGGTCATGATTCCGAATGCTGGCGCTGGGTCGATCATATAAATCTTTCTTAGGACGGAGATCGATCTCCAGACTACAGTACCCTATAGTGAGTCTATTTCGAGTTCATGCCTTATTGCCAACATTGAGACATTAGTTGGTAATCTCAACACTCTTCTCCAAAACAGTCCCTCTAAATAGGACCTGATTTGATCATTCAAATTCCATCCTTCTTCTGACCCAAAAGTAATCGATGGAATAACTTTTTGAGTTTAAAAGGTTATTATTGGACTTACAGTGAATTTTCCATATTCTGCGTGTCATTTTGCACCTTGGAGGGACAATGTTGTTTCAAGTCTTTAGCCCACTCCCATTCTCTGATTGAATTGTTGAAACAGATGCCTAAATATCGAATCGCTGATATGTTCTCAATCGGTTCGCTCACTACAAACTACCTAAAGCATCTGTTTCTTTTTTGTTCCATGGAGCCGATAGATAGAATCTTCATCTTTCCTACGTTTATTTTGAGATCGTTTTCAATCAGGTAATTTTGTAGTTTTGCTAAGAGCGTTTGCAGACCAATCTGGGTAGAATCAACTAGTACAATATCGTCTGCATAAATAGCCCTGCTGATGTGTTGTCCATTTATTTTTGGTGAAAAACAGTGTACTTGATTCAGTGCCACTGCCACATCAGATATAAACAGCTTAAACAAAAGTGCGGCGAGGGGACATCCCTGTTTCACCCCCTTACTTGTTTCTATTTCATTTGTTAAATCGCCACATTCATTAATACAAACTCTAATAGCTGTATTCTCATGTAGTGCCATGATTGGATGAAGTAAAGATTGCAGACATGATCACTTTGCCAGCTTGGCCCACAATTTCTCACGGATATAGTATCAAATGCTTGTCGCATATCTACAAAGGCTAGTAATAGCTTCTTCATTTTTAATGCTTCTAACTTGAGTAAATTCAATATTATTACATTTACCTCTGTTCCTACACCCTTGGTAAAGCCGGTTTGCTGGCCATCCGTTAAGCCGGGATTATGTGCCTAAGCTGTCATTTTCCGCTGCAAGAAGGTAGCAAAAATGTTCCCAATAATATCAAAAAGGGCAATCGGACAGTAATTTACTAGATCGTCCTGATTGCCCTTCTTGAAAATCGGCACTATTACTGCCGTTACTGCGGTTTGCCATGATCTTGGAAGTTGCTTCGTTGTTGATCAGTTTGAATAAGTCCTCAATACATTTTGCCCATTGATCTTTCTTGGCCGTCAGCATTACATTTGTTAGGGCATCTGGGCCTGCAGCTCGAGAGTTTTTTAAACGTTGGATTGCCAATGTGATGTCCTCCTCTGATTCACTAACATTCCACTTTTCTTGGCTCATCGGAATAGATTTAACTTGCAGCAATATTGCATTATTAAACAAATTTCTAAAGTGTTTTTCCCACGTGGTATTTGAAATCCCATGAGACAGCCTTGTCTCTTGAATTGATGTCCCTTTGTTTAAGATTTCCCATATTTGTCTTGTCCGATGAAGCAAAATCAATTTCAAGATGTGTTTTGCACGTATTTGGTCTCTTATCAGTGCAAAGGATTTCAGCCAATTAGGATATTTCATCCTTCGATGTTAATAGCACTCACAGCATTTTGACCCAATGTTTTTTTTTAGCAAGCGAATATCTTTGTGCATAGCTTTCTTTTGTTGAGATACTGACGCGCTAAAGACCTATTTCTTTGTTTGAGAACTGATTTCCTTTTGCCTGGTTTTCATTTTAAATTGTGAGAGTAATGGCGCGTAATTCATTTTACTAGTTGTAGACAATGGTCCACATATTATTCTTGGTCTTAAAATGTTAATCTGGTGAGTGCTCACTCTGTCTATTTGCGCTCTGATTGGTCTCCACTGGCATAATATATCTCTCCAGTAGATGCTTACACGGCATCAAGCATGTAATCTCCAGCACGTCATGATCGCTATTTGATGTCTTCAAAATTTGCAGCTGTTCTATTTTTGGCCATATAGTTTTGGATGCCCATATATAGTCAAGAGTTTTATGGCTCAAATTTTGATGCCAGGTGTAACCAGGCAGCACGTCTCCTCAGTTCCCAACACTGTCCTCCATTTTCGTTTCCAGCCAACATCATTGGTCCACTATTTGAATATTTGTGTTGATCTTGAACCATGAAATTTTCAGGTCACCACAAATTATAACCGAGAGGTTTGCGAATTGAATCGGACATTCGTCGATTAACATTGCTATTGAGTGGGGGGCGTGGCTACGAGAGCCATGTAGGAGGACGCGTTCCAGCGGAGCTCCCGAGATCCTGAACAGATCCGGGCAAATTAGTGCGGTGTGACTGCTTATTGAATACCGACGATACGCATGCCAGCGTGTGAAAGTGCTACCTAAGCACTGTGAACTTTTGGAGGACATAGTAGCTACGGCGGCGAAGATTGGAGAAGAAAAATCGAGAGACGTTGAGGACAAAGGGCGACTCAAAATGGCCGACATAGGCCCGAGACGGAATTGAAAAGAGTAGCGGGAAGACCTAACCAGGTCAGCGTGCAGTGCGCCCACTCATCATTCGGAAGACCTGCACATCCCCAGAATCATGTCAAGTAAGGCAGTGCGACCCAAGGCGAAACAGCCCACGCTGGACGACTTTACCAAGACGTCCCCGGGCCCGGACGCCACCAAGAATAAAGATGCATCGGCCGTGGGCGGCGCGACGACTTCGAGCTCTAATCTAGAAATCCTGGCGGCGATTGCGGACCTGAGAGCAGCCTGGGAGTCGAAATTAGAACTGGCTGTCTCTGAATTAAAAACGGCATTGGACCTCAAAGTTGGGGAGGTCCAGGAGGACGTCAATCTGCTGAGACAGGACGTTAGGGCTCTGGCAGAGCGCACAGAGTCCCTGGAAAAAGAAGTTGGCCCGAACAGGGCGGACTGCGCCACCCACAAGGCAAAACTGCACGCCCTAATTCAAAGGGTGGGCAACTTGGAAAGTAGAGCGGAGGAGGCGGAAGGACGAGCCCGTCGCAACAACATCCACATTGTGGGCCTACCGGAGGGGACGGAGGGCCGTGACCCTACTGACTTTGTTGAGACCATGTTGCTGCAGGAGATACCCGGAAGGGCCTTATCCCAAGGCTTCGCAGTGGAAAGAGCGCATAGAGCCTTAACGAGGAGGCCGCCTCCCGGAAACCCGTCTAGACCCATCATTGCCAAAATTCTTAACTATCGCGATCGGGAAAGAATATTGGAACATTTTCGAAAAGGAGGCACGATCAAGAGAGGAGCAGCAAACATCACAGCGTATCCGGATTACACTCTAGCTGTGCAGCGGAGCCGCATGAATTTTGGGGCTGTGAAACGGAGGCTGAGGGAGGCAGGTTATAAATATATGTTGCTTTACCCTGCAAAACTGAAGGTTATACAAGCGCATAAAACTTTATTTTTCGAGACCCCAGAGGACGCCATGGAGTGGCTCGACACACAGGGGTGCCCTCAGGAATCGGCGGACCGGCCCCAGAAGGACTCGGAGGAGCTGCGGAAGGCGTAAAATGGCGTCGCAAGATGGCGCGACTCATTGACTTTGAGACTTGATTATAGTCGGTTCGGAACCTTCGGTATGGAAGGTCAGTTGGTTGTACTGTTTGTCGCAAACACTGGGATTATTATCGAACGGGAGCCCCATGGAGCGATACTCTTTCCCCACAATAGCTTAGGTTAGGTGGCCATTAGGGCGACCTCACCCTACTGGGCTCCGTGCACTGATCGGTGATTGCGGAACTAGATGTGGGGGTGCCTGAGCTCTGTTGTTGAAGCTGGGCAACAGTTGGGGTGTGTGGTGTTGGGGGGAGGGCGGGTGAGGGAGGGGAAAGGGAGTTGGGGTTTGGTTGTGTGTGTGGTTAGTTGGGGAATGAGCTTATTCGCGGAGTGGCTGCAGTGGGACGCCTTCTGTGTCATGCGAACTGCTGGAGGTTCCTGCAAATGGGGTGGGAAGATATATAATTGCCATGGGTGACCTCAAAATTGCCACCTGGAACGTCCGCTGACTCAATAATTACCTGAAAAGAAATAAAGTCATGTTGTATCTTAAACGACAGAAGATCGACATTGCCCTGCTACAAGAAACGCACCTGACCCAACATAAATTAGACCTTGTAAAGAAAAAATGGGGTGCACGGTGGTGGGCTCCCCGTACTCGGCCTATGCCAGGGGTGTGCTGATCTGGGTGGCCCCGCATGTCCCACTCAGAATTGTACGAGAGGAGGTAGACACGGAGGGTAGGCTGGTAATACTAAGGGCACTGATTGAGAACAGGGGACTGAGTATTATTAATACATATGCCCCCAACCAGAATACTGCTATATACTTCAGGACTTTATGTACACGCCTGGGCTCGTGCGCAGAGGAACCGATTATCTGGGGGGGGGACTTCAACTGTGTTCTTGACCCCAAGATAGATAGGTCCGACAGTAAAGTGGACAGGCCCACCCCGGCGGCTAGGGCTTTACGGGTACTATTAGACGATTTTGGACTAGAAGATGTCTGGAGATTGAAACACCCCACTGCCTTGCAGTACTCTCATTATTCGGCCCCTCAACAGTTGCATACGAGACTAGACTATTTCTTTGCCACGCCAGAAGTGGCGATGGCAACTACTCAGATTGAATATAGAGCGAAGGTCCTGTCGGGCCATTCGCCCTTGGTGATGGCCTGGCAATATGGCCGCCTCAGAGGGCGGATACCAACATGGCGCCTTCGGGCGGAGGCGCTCAGAGACCCGGTCTATTAGAGAGGCGATTATTAGGTACTTTGAGGAGAACACGGGCAGTGTAGATTCGGCTGGTACACTTTGGGAGGCCTTCAAGGTGGTAGTGAGGGGCAACGCTATTTCCAAATCAAAGGGCCTTCAAGGGGGGGGGGGTTCTAGCTGAGCTAGAGAAAGTGGAGAAAGAATTGGAGCGTGAATGTACCAAAGCGGGGGGGGGGGACACAGACCTAGTACTCGAATTACAGCAACGATGCTCGGAGCTTTGGGAGCGGCTTTGTGACCTCAACTACAGGAAATACGTGGAGAGGCAGCATGCAGGCGGTGACAAAACTGGCCGCCTACTGGCATGGCTTTATAAGAGGGAAACCCCTAGGGCCCCGATCATGATGATAGAAAGGGAAAATGGGGAGGAGGCTCACACTCAGGAAGAGGTTAACGCTGCTTTCTTAGATTATTATAAAGCGCTGTATGAGGACAAAGGGCAAGACAATCTGGATAAAATCAGGGACACACTGGAAGATATGGAATTGCCTAGAATTAGTGCAGAGGAAAGGGAGGAGTTAGATGGTCCCATTACGCTAGATGAACTGGAAGAGGTGGTGAAACGGCTGCCTACTTGCAAGACCCCGGGCACTGATGGACTCCCGAGTGAGTTCTACAAAACATATAGCGCAGAGATACTCCCCCCCATGCTGGAGATGTATAATGAATCATTTGAGGGAGGCCGATTGCCGGACACGCTCAGAGAGGCACTGATCGTGCCGCTACCCAAGCCTAACAAGCCGAGACAACACTGTGGGTCGTACAGACCGCTGTCGATGTTGAACCAAGACAGTAAGATCCTGACAGCGGTCCTGGCGGACAGGCTACGCAAGGTCATCGGCAGACTGATACACTCAGATCAGACAGGTTATGTCCCTGGCAGGAATATAACCCATAATCATAGGCGGCTCCACCGGGTGATCGAAGAAGGGAACAGAAGAGATGAGGAAATGGCAGTGATCTCCTTAGACGCAGTCAAGGCATATGATTCGGTGAGGTGGCCGTGGCTGTTCGCGGTCCTGGGGGAATACGGGTTCGGGCCAGGCTATATCAGATGGGCGAGGCTGCTGTATAGCCAGCCAACGGCTAGGGTGCGCACGGGATCGGTGATATCCGATAAGTGGCGCCTAGGTAGGGGTACTAGGCAGGGATGTCCTTGGTCCCCGATGTTATACATATTGGCCCTGGAACCCTTAGCGGTATATCTTAGACAGCAATATGACCTGGTGGGCATCGAGGTGGGAGGAGAGAGCCACTTGATATCCCTATATGCCGATGACTTGCTGCTGTACCTAAAATATCCGGAGGAGAACCTCCAGTATGTTTTGGAGGTCATGCAGAAGTATGCCGAATTGTCCGGCATAGCGGTTAATCCCGGCAAGTCGAGCATGTTCCCCCTAGGGTATTATTCGTGGATCCCCACAGAACGCTTACCGGTGTTGCCCGTGCCTTGGGCACCCGAGTCCTTCCGATACCTCGGAATAGACATATATCATACTGTGGTAAACGAACATCTGCACAATACTGCAGTTGCTGTGGATAAAATATGTGCGTCCATGCGATTTTGGGAGAAGCTGCCGCTGGCGATGATAGGGCGAGGGGCGTTGCTTAAAATGGTTGTCCTGCCTAGACTGTTGCATTTCTTCAACAACATACCATACTTAATACCTAGGAAGTTCTTTATCAAACTCGACAGTGTGTGCAGGGACTTCCTATGGCACGGCACTCGCAACCGAGTGGCACTGTGGAAGCTGCAAAACTTTTACGATAAAGGAGGGATCAAATTACCACATTTTGAGGCCTATTATGTAGCGTGCCAATTGCAATATGTTACACAGTGGCTCTCTGATGAGGAATCTCCCGAGTCTAGGTTGGTTGGGACAGATTGCACCCCGTTTTATTTGAAGGAGATCATCTGGGTCCCTAGACAGGACTTAAATCTTCGCCCTGGCATGCTGTTACTTGGGTGGAGAATGTGGCGTAGAGCATGTCGGCTACTGGAAAGCCTGGACCCGTGTTCGCCACAAGTGCCACTGGTCGCCTTGACTGCGAGGGATAGCCAACTTAGGAAAATGATCAGAATATACTGGGAATCGGTTGGGTTGGCCACGTTAGGAGATATATGGCAGGATGGGGCCATCAAGGATTTTGCAGACCTAGAAGAGGAGACTGGGTTACATGGGGGCCAATACGTTACATACCTCAGGTTGGTACGGATTATCTGAAAATCTTGGCCTGAGACGGTGTTAACGGAGGATCCGGACGCCCTGATTGACACGATATATGATATATCAGAGGGCGAACACGAGATTTCCAGATTGTATGAGGTGGTGATGTCCCGGGTGGGAAAGGACCTGATGGATTTGAGACTAGAATGGGAAACGGAGGTGGGGACTCAGATGACTGATGGGATGTGGGAACGGGCTATGGGATATCATAAAAAAAGTGTCCAGAAATGCTAGATTACAGCAAATCCAACTATATATCACGCACAGAGCGTACATGACCCCCAAAAGGATAGCTAAGTTTGCGAACACAGGCAGACAAGCATGTCCGAAATGTAACGAGGAGGACGCGGACATGACGCATATGTTCTGGTCCTGCCCAGTAATCGAAGTCTTCTGGGGAGAAGTGTCACAGAAGTTAGCAGACAAAGGGGTCCCGATAAGCATTGACACGGCCTGGGCTTGCCTCCTAGGGGGGTTCCCCAGACCGAAGAACACCAGACATCTGGGGAAACTGAGAGACCTAGCGTATATACTAGCTAAGAGGAGGATAGCCATGAACTGGAAGCAATGCTACAAACCCAGGATAGTGATGTGGTGGAGGGATCTGCAAAAATGGGCGGAAGCTTCTACCATGGTCTGGCAAGAGGCATGAAGTAAATGCGGGGAGGAGGATGTGGGCAACCTAGTAGCCTGGAGGTTGTTAGTTACTGGTCTGTTTGGGGTGCAGGGGGAACCTACTGCCTCGGAGGAGGAAGACACCCGGCCACTCCAGGTCGATACAGAACTACCCTGTCGATAAGCTCTTGGGGGGGAGGGGGGGAGTGCAGTGTTGTGTTTTCTTAAGTGTCAATTGTCCTATTGTACATAATGCCACAAGTTTGTTTTGTACTGTTTTCATCTAAAATAAAATAAAAATATATTTAAAAAAAAAAAAAACATTGCTATTGAGTGTAAATATCGTTTTGTGGATATCATCATTGGATTCCAGTAAGTGTTAACTAGCAGCAACTGTTTATTTAATTTTGACTTGGCATGTCTCAATTGAAACACTGTACCTTGGACGAATATATTAGGATTCTCTGTCCGTATTATATCCCAACCAGTAGAGTTGTTCACCATTGTCAATAGGCCGAAGTATGGACGGCCTAATCTATTTTTTCCATCTAGCTTCAACAATATGGAATACCATCTCTCAATGGAGCTTCCCGTAGCCAGGTTTCTTGTAGACATATCACAAAATTATTTGCCAGAGAAAAAGAGAATTCATTAAAGCCTGAAAGCCTCTTGTGTTCCATGATATTAATACACATGGAACATCCTTTTGGCACTGTGCTAGTTACTCGTGCGGTTTTCTTAGGGCTCCAAGGTTCTCTGTGTTTTCCGTTTGAGACGGTTGCTGCTTTCTGGTTGATGTCTCAGCTGTCTTCATGTGTAACAGTTTCCTCAGTGTCGCGTCTATTTTCATTTTCAGATCTATTATCAGGCGGCGTAGAACTTTCTGCTTGGGGTTGATGTCGTTCTTTCTCGACGGAAAGATGAAAGCCATAGTAGAGCCACCAGGGGGCGCTGAGATGTGCTGAAGTGTCTCAGCCGGTCTCCTCCCCGGGGCGCCTGAATTTGGGACCTAAAACCCCCCAGATCATATGGGAGAAGATCCCTGACCCCCCCCCCCCCCCCCAGGTTGTGTCACCCCCCTGTGCAGCTGTTGTGCGCAGTCCCGGTATTTGGAGGCGCCGGGAGACCCGAGATTGGAGCCAGTCGCCAGGCTGCAAGACCACTTCTGCTCAGCACGACCTCTGCGACTCTGTCATTCGGATGACCTCCCTTTGCTCTCGCCGGCCATTTTGGAGCACATCATCGCACTGGATACAAACTAGCCATATGCATTAAGCCTCACCATACAAAGCGTTCCGCATTCATTTTGCTCCTCCATGCGCCCGGCATATTCTTGAAACCGTACTTGTTGTTTAGGGCTCTGTAGCACGGTGTTGTGTTCCGCTTTTTCACAGGATCATAACGGATCAGCAGGAGCCATGGAGGAGGCACGTCCTACTCCATGTCCTCTAAACCACGCCCCCTGTTCACCAATATTATGCTATTGTGTTTCATACCATTCATTGGTGTCATTTCCAAGGTCACTCGGCATCCCACCCACAGTTGCCTGTGAACGATTTCTAATACAATTGTGCTTCGACCAAGCAAGCCCATACACTGAACACTAACTTTACTAAGCCCCAGGTACAGTATACCAATCATGTGGCCCACAGGTAACCCACTCAAATGATTGCTTCGATCCAAAGTTAAGCCTTTTTATCTTTTGCGTTAATAAGTAAAATATCATTATGCATTCAAGAAATACATTCTTAAATTGCTTTCTTTACTCGCGATAATAACCTGTGTATTCTCCTTAGCCTCACTCCTCTCCTGTGCGCTTGACCTTGATTGCTCAACCTAGTCCATAGGTGCAATCCCAAAGTTATTGGTTAGCTCAAGAGACATATATGAGAAAAGTTAATCATTTCAATGGATGCAGGGGAAGTAAGAACAGCCTTGGCACAAAGACTGCATAGCAAAACAACAAAGAGTCTTAATTTGTAAGACACTCGAGTCCCCTGTACACCTGTGTACTGTCTGACAGTTATACAGATACACTCCAATGTAAGTCACATGGATATGAGGTAGGATATTTTATGAAAAAAATACTAATACCGTTAGGCAGATAAACTTCAATGTAAATCACATAAGTATGAGGAAGGCTATTTTATGAAAGAATTACTTATACAAGAGTAGTGGATTCATAAACAAAATGTATACTTCTACAAAATACATTATCCACCAACAATGCTTTTAAAAAGGTAGCAGGAGAGTGTCCGTTTCTGTACAAGATACATTTCAGGCTTCTAGAATTCTCACAACCATTCTTTAGATGTTATGATATGATAGGTTATTTATAACGTGATTAATACCCAGAGGTTTCCAAGCACGGACACAGGGATCGAACCTGTGTTGCTCCGTGTCGTTTTGTTTCCAAGTCGAGCACGCTGCCGCTGAACTACCCTCCCGGGACGAATGGCACATTCTATTTACAAACTTCTGGTACATCTATGGGATCAGCAACAGCCCCCAGCCCATATAATCAGTTTCATGTTCTACTCTGTCATCAAGATTGGTCAGATAATCTCTTTTTATGGAAACGCTACATTGACATTTTTGCAATTTGGATAGGAATGGAAGGCCAAATTGATGCATTTTTGAGCTACTTAAATACCATACATTCACGCATCAGGTTTACCATGGATATAGGTGGACCTAAATATTGGATGTGGAAATGTCTGTCTCAAAAAACGTTTTTGTTATCAATATTTTCATGAAACCAACAGATGTAAATAATAAACTACACTAGCTCAGCTTCCATCCTCGTGCCTAATAAATAATGTACCATACAGACAATTCTTGAGATTGAGACGGGTCGTATCAGAAGATGAGAAATACTCCAGGGAATCTGGTGATGTGGCTAAACTGTTTCTAGACAGGGGATACCCGTACAACAGCATAGCTGAGCAAAAAGGGTCTGCCAAAACTAGGGAAGAATTGCTGATTCCAAAACCCAAATCAGATGCAGAACCATTCCTTTACTCCATGAAGCATTCTGCACAGTCATCATATAGTGAGGCTGATTAAGAAAAAGTAGAACTGGATCAAATTGGACCCACATCTTTCCAAATTATTTCCTGATCCACCAGTGATAGCATACAAAAGAGGGAGAAACGTTAGGGGTTCCCTGGTAAAAGCAGAAAGGATTATGTACAGAAGACAGATATTGATTGCAAAACAAGCATTGGAAATGTGAACAGTTTGGGCTTTTAACTGTCGTAGGCATATTAGCTGGCTATTGATGGTAGCAGGTGCAATTACCTGGACATCTAAAAGCAGTGCCTGACAAATGCCAAATACTTATACACAAGTCAAAGATGTTGGCTTTGCCAAAGCTTGTTTTTAACAGGAATTCTGTGAAGGACACACAGTGCGTATAAATCGAGTGGCTGAAGGCAGACCTGGTTAAGACATTTGTATTACAGCAGTAGCATGTTTATAGCTCCAATTAAGTCAACAACTCTCAGACGACTACTTTGAGAAAACACCAGCAGGCACTTTGAGTGTAAAGTTTGATGGTAAGGCGGTTTTGGGTGGGGTGGGGCGGGGCAGGAACAGTGGGAATGACCATATGGCCACACATGGATTAATATGACCATGTGTAGAAAATGGGTGGTCAAATAAGCAAACAACATCTACAAGATTTTTGTCCATGCTCATACGCTATTTCCTCCTTTCAGTACTCTAATGCAATAGTTTTGGCTTAGTTTGTGGTGCTAAAACACCACTTAATAGCCCAAACTAAAAATGGGCATATCTTAATCATATTATATAATGTTGCATGCTCTAATAGCATAATCATTGCAAATAGTACAAAGGTTCACAGCATACTCAATGCATATGGTATGCACTGATTAAATGTAGATGAGGCTTTTGGAAATTATAACTTATTCATTGTTTTTTTTTCTCCAGGCAGTAAATCATTTTACCATTACTATATTGACAAGCTACGCCCATGCTTCAAATTTGAGAGCAATTGATGCACTTGTTTCATGCATATTCAATTACTTTCACCAAGATCTCTTAATTGTACAGCAGTTGTTGAGGTAAGTGAGGCAAATGCATTTGAAAATCAGTTTACAAAATGTGCACCCTAGGCCCTCAATGGCACATCCATAATATTCAATTTTGATGATGTAGAAGAACAAGTTACTCTCTTTCCTGGTAACGTTCTTTCGATGGGATGGTCCAACGACGTATTCCATATCTATGACATGTAATCGCCACAGCTGTGCTGCTTCGGTAAATCTTTGGCGTCTGCGTCCTGCGTCGATGACGTCGATACACCGCCCTCGAGGACCTCCTCCGACGGCCGACGTCACTGGATGTTATAAGTAGGACGCACGACGCCCGTAGCCTCAGTTGTAGTTTTTTCCCAGAACGTGTGGCACCAGTCTTCTGCCAGTCTGACACACAAAGCCTTGCAGAAACGTAAGCTGCAATCACATAAGAAATTCTGTAGCGGGGAAGGCAGGGAGGGAGCGATATGGAATACGTCGTCGGACCATCCCATCGAAAGAACGTTACCAGGTAAGAGAGTAACTTGTTCTTCGAGGGGATTGGGTCCTCCGATGTATTCCATATCTATGACAGACTCCCAAAGCAGTACCAATGCAAGGAGGTGGGAAAAGAATTTAGAAAACAGAAATTTAAAATGCCCAATCAAATTGCGAAGTAAAGGACCGCCTTGCCAAAGGCCAGATCCTGCCCACAGATGGAATCGTGGGAGTAGTGACGTACAAAAGTATGTACCAAAGCCCAGGTGGCTGCATCACAGATGTTACGAATAGGAACACCCCTCTGTAGGGCAGTAGAGGCAGCCATACCCCTGGTAGAATGGGCCCGCAAGCCGACCGGTGGATCCTTACCCACCAAGCAGTAACACTCAGAGATAGCCAAAATAATCCAGCGAGACAAAGTCTGTTTCATCACAGCTTGTCCCAAACGCTTTCCAGCGTAACCAATGAAGAGTTGATCCGGGACATGCGTGAAATATAAAAGCTTAACGCTCTCCTAGGATCAAGCCTATGGAGCCTCTCTTCTTTCTTACCAGGATGTGGAGGAGGATAAAACGCCGGAACAACCACCTTCTGGCCTAAATGAAATTCCAACACCACCTTCGGAAGAAAGGAAGGACGAACTCTAAGGATAACCCTGTCCTTATGAAACACAGTGAAGGGTGGCTTAACTTGACCACCGCCATCGCTAACCGGATTGGTCTGGCTTGTCCAGAGGTTACCCTGTTCCAACAACTAGGCTGGCCTTCTGAACCTCTGCCCCTCCAGGTCAGAGTTCAGAAATCTCACGGTTCCCAGATTCAAATGCACCAAAATGGGTGGAAACAGCTTCCAGGTGAAAGCAGCCCAACACTGGAACTCCCTACCACCTTCTCTAAGGACACCCCAAACCTACACACACTTTAGACGCAACTACATACACTGGTTAAAGAACAATGACTGCTAACTCCATCCATCCATCCATCCCACCTCACCGCTATCCACCTTGTAAATATGCAGATTAGTAAATCCGTAAACTTTTGCCTTTTGCATGACTGCTTCAACCATCTATTATCCATTGTATTTACTGTATTGTATCTATAAAACCATTCTAATTACTGTACTGCACTATAACAAGTGTAACCAAGCTGCGAATAACCTTGTTGCTCCTGCGCCCTCATACCCTCGGGTCCGGTGCGCAATACAAATGAATAAACTAAATTAAACTAAACTGAAAGTGCCTGTAACTCACTCACTCACTCACTCACTCTGCGAGCGGAAGTGACTGCAACCAAAAATACAGTTAACAGTCTCAAAGGGCGTGAATGCAAAGGCTCAAACGGAGCACCCATCAGAAACGTGAGAACAAGGTTCAAATCCCAACCGGAATCTGACGCAATCTGCCATGTCCAAACCCGACTGAACAGCCTCACACATGGCATCCTTGCCATCCTGAACGATGGCACGGAAACCATCCCGTTCGTCCCCTTCGGGAATATGTTCAGCCGCTAAGGAAACAGTTCCACAGAGTGTGCATGAAACGTGACAAGGCACATACGGAGTTGGCCGCCTGAAGCGCCATACCCCCTGAAGAAAACACTTTCTTCGCCCAGCCGTCAAAACACTTGCCGTCCCAATCAGGAGGGATGGTAGGATACGATGCCTGCTTTGCCGGGGCCGTAGCCGCCTGCACCACCAAACTCTCCGGAGTGGGGTGCTTGGTCAAGTAACAGGGGTCGCTACTGGCTGGGCGGTATTTTCGCGACAAAGACTTGCCCACTGCCGGGAGACGCCCCAGAGCAGTCCAAGCTGCTGCCACCCTCCTCTGTAGAGCCATATGGAACGGCAGCACCGGGTCAGTTGGTGGACCTTGGTCGAGGATATCCAGAAGGTCATCCTGAAGAAAATCCCCTGGGGGAGCAGACCATCCCAAGTACTCGGTGACCCTAGACATAAGGCACCGGTACGAGGAGTCGGCATGAGTGCCAGCTCAGGCCTACAAAACTCCACCTCCGGAGAGGTGTCCAGCCCACTGGCATCGTGCAGGAACTGCCGCAGGTCCTCAATCTGGCTTGAGAAAATTTGCTCTGGCACCGTATCAGGAACCATGCCATCATCAGAGCCCTCATCCACCTCTGAAATAAACTCAAGATGGTGGTAAGAAGGCACAGAATGTGGAACAAAGCCATGCTTGACCTTGGCCAGACCCTTTCTAGGGGGTTCCACTGAGCCCCAGGGTACCCCCGTCGAAACAGCCTCGAAAGGCGTCGAGTGAATTGGCGTAGACGCCGAACGCGGCGCCGACAGCATCGATGGAGTCGACACAGGCCTCAAGGCCGGAGCCCAGAGCGTGTCCCTCAACAGCCTGGGTGCCGATGGCGTCGATGACTTCTTCGGAGGCGGGGCCTCAAAAGAGTCCGTCGACGACCTCGGTGCCACCGGCGTCAATGTCTTCCTCGAAGACACCACAGGTGCACACGGTCTTGAGCGCGTCGGGGACCGGGACCTGGACCGGGCATGACGAGAACGATTCCTCTCCTGTGAATCGTGCCGACCAGCCGAGCCCAAAGGCGTGCGAGCGGTGTCTCTCGACCGATCACGACCGACCCCACTCGGAGGCGCGGACGGACCAGTGCCCTGCGATTCGAGAATCGCTAACATTTTCTTCCGTAAGGAAGCCCATTCCTCCGGCGTCGCATACTTGGTGGGATAAGCGAAACGCTGATGGGCGGAGTCCTCGGATGAGGACGGGGATGGCGACCGACGACCACGCTCCCGGGAGTGCCTCGAAGAGGCAGAGGAGTGGCGGGACCGACTCTGGGACCGAGACCCACTGGACTTCTGACGACGATGCGGAGAGTCACCCCTCGAATCATCCGTCGAAAGCCCTGCAGACCTCGACTTCCGTGGCTTGGATACCTTACCTACTGACAACCTCTTCTTGCACTCCCGCAAGGCTTTGGACGTGAGCGACTGGCAAGCGACACAGTCATCCGTGTTATGGGCCTCCCCGAGGCACCAGAGGCGGGCGTCGTGCGAGTCCGTCACCGACATCTTGGACCCACAGTCCCCGCACTTCTGAAAGCCCGGAGGCGGGGTGGAAGACGAGGTAGACATCTTCACGAAGAATATACTTCACAATACGGACATGTTCGAAGAACCGAGAAAGAACAGAAACTCCAAAGAGTCGAGGCGCGCCGAGATCTCTGGAGCGAACACGTTTGCGGAAAAAACTGAACTGAGGCTACGGGCGTCGTGCGTCCTACTTATACCATCCAGTGACTTTGGCCGTCGGAGGAGGTCCTCGAGGGCGGCGTATCGACGCAGGAAGCAGACGGCGAAGATTTTCCGAAGCAGCACAGCTGTGGTGATTAAATGTCATAGATATGGAATACATCGGAGGACCCAATCCCCTCGAAGTAAGTTTATAAGTGACTAACGTATGTACATTGCACACTCGCAAGTTACAGCTTAATTTTTACAGATTCCTCTTTGGCGAATCAGGTGTAATGTTCAACTCCATTAGTTACGACGTCTTCAAAAGGAAAGTCACACATATGCCTTGAAACATCTTTCATATATTACAAAGTGAGGCTGCTTGCTACAGAAGGCAGACTTTTTTGGGGGTTAAATTTAAAGGACGGAATGCAAAGGGAGGTAGTCCATTAGGAGCTAAAGCAGTGCACAGAAAAAGTGTGGGGTGGGTGTTGAAATTGATATGCTTACATTTCCAACACATTCGCATAATTAACAACATTGAGAGTTGTCTCCCAATACAGGTTGGCTCCACATGCGACCAGAGTAGTGATGCCAATTGAGGTGTTATGGGTATGTCAACTCTGACTTGTGTCCACGCTGGCTGGAGAGGCAGAGGTGAAATATGTGGACATAGGTAAAAATAAGGAGAGCATGCAAGGTAGAGGTCAGTTGGCTAAGAACAGGCAATACAAATGTAATTGCTTTGAGAAGGTAATCGCTGATCCAGGGAGTTTTATTAAATTGAAACTTCCTAGGAAGGTTCGGAAGGATGAATTGAGTTTCTCTCCAAAAGTAGCAGCGTTGGAGAATCTAGGGAACGCTATACGAATGCAAGGAGTCTGGAATAAAGAAAGAATAGAAGTGGTGAGGAGAGGGAATTACATGGTGGTGGGTACTCCCAAACATCTGGGTCCACCTGGTTACAAGCATGTGTAAGGAAGGGAGATATTGGGACTTGCATACGGGGCAGTGTCATTGTGAAAGTGGTGCGGGTAGTCCCAACCTTGACGCCTGGGTTTTTTTCTGGAATCCGAGGGGAATTGGTAGCAAGATGAACTCGTGGAACGGTGGTGTGAAGGAGGTTGAGCAGTATGGATATAACCAGGCGGCCCGCTGCCATCATTGAAGACTGATGCGAAAGTATTGAACAATGAGTTAAAATTGAAACCTGAGCCTCTGCGTTATTAGGTGTCGTATGTGCCCGTGCATTTTCACAAAAATGAAAGGCAACGCATACAATAATAAAAAAAAAATCTATAAACGTCATCTTAAAAGAAAAACAGAACAAAGAACAGCAATCCTTTGAAGTTTTCCAGATTACATGAAACGTCCTTCAGTAAAAAAAAAATCTGATAATAATGGGTTTGTATGTGCAAACCCTAATGTCTGCTTCTTAGACTCTAGCCTTTTGTCAGTGTGTGTATAATATTAAAAAAGACTGTGCTTCGGTAGCGAAACACAGGGCCCGATTCATAGAATCGGCCGCAGAAAAGACACAAGTGCTGCGTGCTGAGAAATCTTTGCACGGCCCGTGTATTCATGGATTTCCAAAGGCATCATTATTTGTGGAGTGGCCAAGTAACATCAAGCTGCGCGAGTAACGCCCCCAACACACCCAGAAAAAAGCAAGTGAAATGCCTAACATGGCGCAATCCTCTGTGCCATCCCTGGGGCAGCATACAGCCCCCTAGCGAAATTGCGCAAAAAAAACCCGCGATCCCTGCCCGCACCCCAGCGTAATCACATGAAAACGTCTTGCGAGCCCCGTCTGCACCCCATGCGTAATCGCGTGAAAACACCCCACGATCCCTGGCTGCACCCCAGGGTAATCGCGCAAAAACACCTTGTGATCCCCGGCCGCAAACCCAGTGTAATTGGTCGAAAACACCTTGCGATCCCAGGCCGCACCCCATCGTAATCGCATAAGAACACCTCACAATCCCCACTCGCACCCCAGCGTAAAAGTGTGAAAACACCACGTGAACACTGTGTGCCCCCCTAGAAAACGCGTGCCCTCCCATGCAAGGCCTGGCCCACCACCAGCCAAATGGTGCCCCAACACCTTGCAATCCGTGGCATGCAGCCCCCTCCAGACGGGACACCCCCACCCCAGCCCTCATAACACCCTGCAGGCAGCACCCCCCCCCACATGGGATACCCCAGCCCCTATTCACCCATGACCCCTCCCTGCAGACAGACCCCCTCCACGTGGGATACCCCAGCCCCCATCAACCGTGACACCACCCTGCAGGCAGCCCCTTCCACATGGGATCCCCCATCATCCGTGACCCCACCCTGCAGGCAGACCCCTCCACATGGGATACCCCAGCCCCCATCAACCGTGACACGACCCTGCAGGCAGCCCCGTCCACATGGGATACTCCAGCCCCCATCACCCATGACCCCATCCTGCAGGCAGCCCCCTCCACATGGGATACCCCAGCCCCCATCACCCGTGAGCCCACCCCGCAGGCAGCCCCCTCCACATGGGATACCCCGGCCCCCACGAGCCTACCCTGCAGGCAGCTCCGTCCACATGGGATCCCCATCACCCATGACCACACCCTGTAGGCAGCCCCATCCACATGGGAGACCCCAGCCCCCATCACCCATGACCCCACCCTGCAGGCGGCCGCCTCCACATGGGATACCCCCAGGCCCATCACTCCTGACCCCACCCTGCAGGAAGCCTCTTCCACATGGGATACCCCAGCCCCCATCACCCGTGACCCCACCCTGCAAGCAGCCTCCTCCAGACGGAACATCACCTGTATGCTGTACCCTGACATAGTGACACATCTTCACTCCATTGATTGTGTCTTCTGCACCTTGGCTGCTGTGTTTTTACAACAGCCAGAATATCCACAGGAACATGTATTCCGCAAAGCAAAATTAATGCATTCACCTGGGCCACAATCCAGAAGTGTGGCATCTGCTAAAAACAAAATTGCTGTCCGCAACCATCTCCCAACATAGACATGTAACAAGTCAATGTAAAAGTGAGGCCCTACTGGCCATGTGACGGTCATGTCATCAATTCCCAGGGACAAACAGTTCTACAATGACAGAATCAACAACACCCTCAATGTATGCCAAATGAACAAACAATGGCCAGGTGACTCACAGCCTGAGTTTCATTGAGCTGCTATATCTAGAAGAGATTACATAATAAACACATCACCAGTCCACCCATGTATGAAGGACATAACAATCAGACAGTGCACCACACACAGAGACAGCTGCATTGGGCAGCCAATGTGTAAATACAAAGAAATGCCAATGGTGCATCCCAGTGCAAGAGGTTGACCAACACCAGAGATGACAACTGTACAACGCATGCTGGTGAAGGGGAAAGCACCACCTGTGTGTTACACAGAATCATGCAAATCATGTGCAAATGACCTGAACATGTAACACCCCCACAGTCACCCCACCCACCAACAAAGTGAGGGCTAATACAGTGATGCTGCACATGTGAAAGGAAATGCCATTTGCCCGTGCACACCCAAAATCCCACTTCACACACCACCACTGGTCCACCACATGTGTATACTCCCCCCGCAAATAAACCCCAAACATTACACATGCAAGTAAGCAACCACACACATGACTAACAATGGGCAGGATCAGGGCGACTAAATGGACTAGCAAACAGGCACACCGCAAAAATAATGGCAACAAACAATGACAGAGTAACAAATAAATATATTTAACAGTTGTATTCCTTGCATACAGACTAAATTAAAGTATAAAACACGTCCATGGAAAAAATAAAAAAATAGACATTTTCGCGTTTATAAAAATATTTACAATCAGAAAAATAGCAATAACGCATTCTGTACAGGGTC
Organism: Ambystoma mexicanum; assembly: GCF_040938575.1. Classification (NCBI taxonomy): domain Eukaryota; kingdom Metazoa; phylum Chordata; class Amphibia; order Caudata; family Ambystomatidae; genus Ambystoma; species Ambystoma mexicanum. The sequence continues at coordinate 933,811,462 of NC_090922.1, forward strand.
CCTAAAACACACACTAAAAAACTATGTACAATATAAAAATGGTGGATAGTCCAATGAAGTCCAAAATCCAAGCTCCAAATAAAAACAAATCAAAAGGAAACTTATATCTACAAAACTATCTACAAAGGCAGCGGGTTAGTTCTCCTCTACACCAATTTAATTTTTAATTTAATGTCTGGGCCAATACATCATCGAACACTGCGTCCACTTCCCCAATGCGTGACTCTGTTGTCTGTTCGAGGGCTTGCAGGTCTGCCAGAATGGCCCTCTCTCTCGCCTCCCACTCCCTGCAAGTATCCTCGAGGATGAGACACTGCCGCCTTGCCCGATGCAGTGCAATCTATACCCTGGCCATGGTTAGTCTCGCTTCCAGAGCCCGCTGCCTCTCTGCCCCGATTCGCTGCACGTATCGCACCAACACGGAAGACATCCCCGTTCTGAGGTCCTGCCTGATGCCGGATACCTGTCTCCTTTGGATGGTATGCCCTTAGTACCGAAGCCTCCTCCTCAGAGCCTGCTGCTGCCATAGCACCCGTCGCCTGCATCGTGTACACACCCTCCAGGCTGATGACATTACCCAGGGGTGTCTGGCCCGTGCCCTGGTCCCTGCTCTCCCTCCAATGCCATTGCTCCTGTTCCCTGGATCAGCATGGTGACCACTTCAGCTGATCCACTGTCGACTCCCAACTCAGGCAGGGATGTTAGCTCCACCAGACTGGCCACCATGGGTAGGACTGGTTCACAGGGGGCCCTGTTGGTATCTGGGCCGGAAGGCGCCCAGGAGTACGATTGGCGCACAGAGGAGAAAGACGAGGAGGGAGGGGGGGGGTCGCATTAGGGTCCAGCCCACGCAGCACAATCAAGACCACGACTCCTGCTAGCCAGTTCAGGAGACTCCAGACGTCATTGTGATGATGTGTAAGCCCACGAGTGCAAGCCTGCACATCATCACGAATGACGGCTGTACTACTCGCAATACTGGCCAGCAGGGGTTCGATAGTCTTGAATGGCAACAGCCGCAGGCATTGGGGTGTCGGTTTGGGTGGAAACATCAGACAACTGCGGCTGGGTCCGGCCTAAGGCATGCCGGCAGGTGCATACTGGTGCAGGCGCTGGCCCAGGGACATGATTTGGCACAGGCACCTTCATGGTGACCTGCACATGCCCCTGAGTCAGGCCTGTACTAGTCACACCCACCTTACCACCCCCTCCGGACTCCATGGACTGGGTTACTACGGCCCCCTCCTGCTCCCCTCCGCCAATCTGGATGCGTCCCGAGCGTCTTCCGCAATGGATGGCCCCTGTGTTACCTCACCTGTCCCACCCGCTGCCAAGGAGTCCACATCCACCTTCGCTCTCTTGGACCTCCCCTCATCAACAGCTGTGGCCGATGGTCCGGACGCGACACCACCACCTCGCTCCACGATGATGTTGTATCCAGGGAGTGTGGCTGGGCCTTGCGCCTATGCCTGGTGGAGGCATCCCTGCTGGCTTGCTCCACAGCACCGTCTCACCCTCTTCTTCCAACGCAACTGCAGATAAGGATACATAGAACACAAACATCAGGGAACTGCACCAATGTGTGCATGGCACCAAAATACTTGCATGAAGTACACTGCTAAGGGGTACAACCATAATCACCCTCAACAACACACAGGTACATGCAATGTACATACATACACATCTGTCCTTCACAACAGACAATCAGATCCGGCTACACAACTATGCATCATGTGCTCATACACATGTCATGCACACATATCACCCGACAGTCCTCAAGCAGCGCACTGAGCAATCGCATCTGAGTCCCCTCAACAGCAATCAAGCAACATGACTAGGTCACACAGAGAAATGCCCCAGTTACATCCATCCAGGAGTGATGGGCAGTCACAGTCACATCTTAGACAAATACACACAACACCACCTCATCTGTCACCCTTCTCACACGAGCATGTTTCAGACACATGTAAGTAACCACGTGCACGTTGTGAAATGCTGCAGTACAACACACAATGCTAATGTAAGACCATTACAATCACACATGGATCACTGAACACATGCAGAGCACTGCCTGGGACATGCACACAGACATCAGTACAAGAGGCATAGTTGCTGTAAACCCTAGGTACACACTCCCACCATAGATAAACATGCACATGCAGTGTGGAGGCCAGCAACACATGGACACTCACCTGTTGACTCCAGATGTTGCTGCAAATCGCTGACCTGGGTGTGCAACGCTGGGTAGAACTTCTCCAGGACCTGCATGTCAGTAGTGTTCATCCGGCCTCTGCGCCACCCATTTTTGGCATCAGCCTGGAGGAAGCGCAGGGCCTTACTGTGGGTCCTGAATTTCAGGTCCTCCCAGCGCTTGCGCACGTGGTGGTAGTCATGGGTGCCTCCCCCTCCGCGTTGATGGCACCCATGATCTGGTCCCAGATCAGCTTCCGTCCTTCATTGCCGACTTGTGTTGGGGCGTTGATGAGGGCATCATAATGTCCCAGGACATGCTCCACCAGGATGTAAACTTCCCTGGCAGTGAAGTTGATGGCCCTCTGCCTCGCTGCCACAGGGTTGCCACTCACCTCAGATGATGTTGCTTGAGACATGGCAACCCCATAGGCAGGTGTGGGTGGGCAAGGTGGTCCTGGGGCTGGGCTGTGGAGCGGATGGAATGGCACGTTGGCAGTCTTCGGAATCAGCTGATGTGGTCACAGGGCCAAGGACAGGCGCACTGGCAATGACTGGACAGCAGGCAGTCAACTAGCAGGGCAGGTGGGCAGCAGGCACACACAGTGGGCAGGCAGCAGCAGATGGCTCGTAGGAGGCAGCTCAGGGCAGTAGGAGGCAGGTAAAAAGGCTTGTAGGCAGGAGCGTGTGGGTCTTCCGTGTTACTCGCGTGGGCAGCCAGAAACAGTGATGGTTACTCAGCGAGTTCAAAATTAGCACATACACGTGAAATCAGAAGAAAGGGCCTCATTGCAGTGATGCACGCTGGGCGTTGGCGTTCTGATTGGGGATAAAGAAGTGCGTAGGAGAACATTAAACCGCACGTGCAAATTGGAGCAGACGGATGTGTGGACTTCAGAGATTTTTGGGGTGCCACGTAATTTGTTCACTACTGTCACAGTGTGAACTTCTTATTTTGGTGGGGAATTTGCCTCCGCAAACACGGGAGTGTATTTTTCTTTTTTCTGAGGCCAACGGTGAGTCGCGTATGCATTATTTATACTCTGGGTGCCCCCGTGTATCATGTACCCCCATTCTTAACATTACAGTCACTTATGTGTACTTTGTGTACACATTTATTGTGTTGCTGGGTGCCACAGCATACCGCATAACGCTTTTTCTTTTCACATGAGTTATCGAGGGGTCGCATACATGCATTTTTGATATTTGGGGTGCCTGTGCGTTACGTGTCCTGTTCATTTTTTCACCAGGGGGAATATTGAGCTGTGCTGGACCATACTAGTATGCTTTACATCACATACCCTGCCCCCTGACTCCAGTTGCCCAGGACAATTGCTTGCTGTGCCTCCCATTATACTAATTCATCAGTACCTTGAGTGGGAAGGCCACAAGCGGGAAAGGTGGCAGAGGTGGCCAGGGTCGGGGGACATGCAGCGAGAGCTGTGCACCACCCCCAAAATGGTCAGGGAGCTGCAGGTGATACTGCTGTCCCCACCACCAAGGGTCAGGGCACTGCAGGGGCAGCTCCTGTCCTCAGCAACCAGGCTCAGGGAGCTACAGAAGTATCTGTTGTCCCCCCTCATGTACACGGACACACAGGGGCAGCTGATGGCCGTCCATCCAAGGGGAAGGGACGTACAGTCAAAGCACCTGGCCCCAGCATCCTGGGTCAGGGATCTGCAGGGTCATCTGCTCTCCCAAGCACCCAGGTTGAAGCACTTGCAGATGCAGCTGCTGTCCACAGCCGCCAGGGTCAGGGAGCGCCAACAGTATCTGTTGTCGTCCCCCCCCAAGGTACACAGACACGCAGGGGCAGCTGATGGCTGTGCATCCAAGGAGAAGAGGCGTACAGTTAAAGGCCCTGGCACAAGCACCCAGGTACGGGGACCTGCAGGGGCAACTACTGTCCCAGCATCAGTGGGTGATGTCATGGGCCAGGCCACTAGTGGACCAGTATCTGGTGCCCTGAGTGGTCCCAGCCACCCAGGGTCTGCACGACCTTCCATGAAGGCAAAGCGTGCAGAACCGGAACAGGCTCATTCCCAATGCACGGCACAGGACACCGCCACGTTGAGGAAGAGGAGCTTCAATGATCAAGAACTCAAGATCCTTGTGGACTACGTGTGCAAAACACCACTGTGACATGTGTACGTGCCCAGGGAGCACACATAAGCCTGCTCAGCGTATGGTCCACTGGCAGCGACTCACAGAAGGCATCAACGCCTTGGGCAATGAGAGGAGCGCCACTCGTGAGGTCATGAAGCAGTGGAATGACCTCCACCATGGAACCAAATCGAAGCTGGATGCCAACCTTACCTCTGCTCTGGTGACTGGAGGTGGGTCACCTCAGGAGGAGCTCACACCACATGTAGAGGCCATGAGCGAGTTCATTCATGTGGATCAGCTGCAAGGTGTGGGAGGCCTGCCAAATTACAAGGAAACGTCCGGTGAGTGATGAAGCATGTGCATCCTGAATATGTGTATGTAGATCAAATAAATGGGTATGGTTGTGTAGCACTTCTGCCTGCATTTGCATGACTGTCATGTGTGAATCATGTCATGGTGTACTGACTTGTGATTAGTGTACTGCAGAGTGCATACAACCCATGTGCTGCACATCTGTTGAACATGGCTTTGGGGCAGTAGTCATCAACAACCGTAAGATAGTAAAAGACATTTTCGGCATGCCAACAGAATGTGGAATCTGGGTATTTGCATCAGTGATGTTAGTGACTCAGCTATGCCAGTGAAGTACACATCATGCACTGCTTGTAGTAGAAAATACATCCACACATGTCCGTAGGTGGTTGAATACTACCCATACCTTCCATGAACACTGGCAGCAGGCAGGACATTGTGCCATGAGTGACATAGCATTTAACTACACTGCAAATCCCAGCCGCTGCTATGGCACTGACCCCCTTGTGAACCATTTGTCTGGAGTCATCCATGTTGACCTGCCACACTCAACACACACTTCATGGGTGCATGGCCCTGTACCCTCTTCCTATCTCCCAGCACGTCATCACTCTCGCCACATAACACAGTGGGAGACCACACTTGGGGCATTTCCACATTGTGTGCACTCCCTGTGCCAGTGGTGCACTGGTGTTGGATGTAATTGTAGTGGATTTGGCTGTGATTATGTGTAGACATTTCTGTCTACTGATGGCTGTGCCATGGGACATGATTTGCGTAAACATGTGTTGGCAATCTGTGCAGTGCTTACATAATCAGGGACATGGTATGTAGTGGCAAGTGTGCATACTTGATCTGTGAGATTTTTGTACATAGTGTGTATGCAAATGATGGCATGTTCACATGCATGTCAATGTGTTGCAGGACAGCATTGTGACGACATGCACGTAGTAGATGCAATTAACATGATTCTTCAAGTATTTATGTGTCCATATGCAGGTGATGAGCCACCAGATTCAGGGGAGGAAGTAGAGGAGGAACGGGAGCCTGAGCCCCAACAGAGCACCAGTGAAGGATGTGTTGTGGCAGCCCATGAGAATCCACTTGTGCTACAGTCCATCCGGGGCATGACTCAGTATGAGTCCGACTCCAATGATACCAGTAGGTCTGGTGGTTAACCGGATGTTGATTCCTCTATGCTGTTGGAGGTGAGTGCATCAAGTGTTGGAGCTTTTGTAGCCCGTGCGTCTGCAGGGGGTCACATCCCCTCACAGGGCCAGTCAGTGTTGCCATGTCCGTCTGTGGTGGTTACGGCTGCAAGGCCGCGCTCCACTGTATTGGCTTCCGGTCCTGGGACGGATGACCAAGGGAGGGATGCAGTCCTGCAGCCACAGACAGTGGCTTCACATCAAGGGCCATGCTCCCTTGGGTCCGGCAGGCGTGGGGCACGCGCGAGTGGTGGATGTGTCGCAGCTGGGGAGACAGTGTGGGAGCAGTCAATGTTGTGTGTTGCACAGCAACAGGGTGCTTCCTAAGAGATGTTGGCTCAGTGCATGGATAGGGTGGCCAATTCCACGTTCTCCTGAGAAACACAGGTAGTGCACCAGCTGCAGACATTGTGGTCCACAAGCCGCTCACACAGGTTGCACATGGAGGCCAGCAGCAGGAGCAGATGGGCCGATCTGAGGTCTCTGCAGGCATCACTGCTTGCAGAGGGTCGGGCTCACAGGGAAGCCCTGAGGCAAGAGTTTCTGGCACTCAGAGCTTCAACGCAAGTGCTAGAGGCAGCCAGCAGTACACAGTACCAACAGCAGATGCAACTGTTGAGTCATATAATCTCGGAGGAGCACTGTGCATCCCGTGAGGTGTTGCATGCGGACCTCCGAGGCTTCATGTAGCAGATTCATTCAATCTGAGTCCCACCTGACCGCTGCCACGGAGGATCAGGCCAGGGGTCTACATGGTCAACCTACCTTACCACCACCACCTTTGCATTCTACACAGGAAGGTGGCGACAGCCCTCTCAATCCATGATAGCCGTGCGGTCCATTGATCCATGTAGGGAATTGTTTTTTCAACAGCCAAACATTTGAGTGTTGACATGCACCCTGCCCCTCCCGCCTCCTGGGTGGAAGCCCTGCCCCCAACCCCCGGTCCATGATTGGCATTTCTTTTCCCCCACCCCCTGGCCAGATGTTGGCATGTCATATTTTGTTTTGCCCTTTCCTGGTTGTGGTCTTTGCTAATGTTTTGTATTGATTGTTTGCATGGGGGTGCACCAGATGGCATGTGCAGGTAATCGCAGCTTTGTTTTTTCCATGGCACGTGTGTGCTGTGTCACTTATACTGCACAATGGGTGTTTTAATGTTAGTCCATGTTTCAGTAATATGTGATACGGTGGTGACTGCTGTCCCAGGTGAGACATCCTGCACCATTCAAAGTGCACACTCCTCATGCCCTCCACCAGACATTGTCCTTCCTTTAACGAATTAGGAAACACACTTACTGGTGAAGGTCATGTGGGATTTACAACACGCAAACAGTTATTTGGTAAGCATTTGCACTGTCTTGCATGTTGGGCATGCTTCATTGTTGGGCATCTTTGCTGCATGTGTTGGTTGTCTTATATTTCCTTTGCATGCACACATGGCATTGTGGTAATTTGTTTAGAGCTCATGTTACTGAGTGAGCTACCTATGTGGATACCTCAATGGGTGCACTGACATTCTTTTGGGAAACCAAAATGGAATTAGTTTTAGTTCTAAGGGATGCACACAATGTTGCACTTCCAAGGACACATTCTCGGGGTGGTTTGGTGGGTGTTAGGCAAAGTTTGTATGCAGTACCCTTAGGGACCACTACACACAACTAGGACTACAGGTGTAAGCAAAACCAACCTTTGGTATAAGTCTGTACCAAACAGTGTTTGGTAGAGAGCTGAGCAGCCAGGCTTATCTCAAGAGGGAATGTGGGCTTGTAATGAGGTTACAAAGAGGTCTACAATTACAAGTATTCAAATAGACACTTACACTCAAGGTTTCTTGGTAAAACACTTATTAATGTATTACACAGTCACTTAGAAAACATTCACTAAGAGGAGGCAATAAATATCACACAAAAATATCCTACAATACTTCACACTAACTGGTTCTGAAACATTTAAACTACTTTGAAGTAGGAGCAAAATGGCATTCAGAGCAATTTAAGTAGGAGCAAAAAGGCATAAGTTAATAAAACAAATAGTAGAGTTATTTTAAAACAGTGCAAATTGTTGTTTGAGTTCACCAGAGGAGTTGGCCCAATGCAATAGATAGGCCAAAGTCAATGGGCTAGTGTCTTGTATAGGTAAAAACGGTTCTGGTAGATAAACGGAAACGTCTTTGCCACGGTTCTCGGAAGTAGTTCTCAGAAGAAAGAGTTATATGTCGGGCCATGTTAGGCAGAAACCTGTGCAGTTCCCTTAGGGAACACTGCAGCAAAAGATTTAAGACTACAGGTGTTGGCAGTAAACCCACTTGGTAGCAGTCTGCACCACCCAGATTTACCTGGTAGCTGTGGTTGAGCAGTCAGACTTCCCTCAAGAAGAGTTAGGCAGTATGCAAAGTATACACAATAGGCACTCAGATACAATAATACAAGCAAACACTGACCAGAGCTTTGGTATCAAAGTATATAATTATTTATTTAAAAACACACAGTTTGAAACACTCCAGCACTCTTATTGTAAAATATTCTACACCCCATTTTCCTTATCAGATAAGTCACAGTAAAACACCACTTATTTTCATACAGAGGTGAGCGCTTAACTAGATTGCACTCCAATAAGTTTGTGAGAAAGGGAGGGAAAAAGGCAGAATATGGAAAGGTACACCACTCTAAGATTCAGGAAAACTATTAGCAAGGCAGAAGAGCAAAAGTCACTGGTGAGCCAAAGTCCAAAGGCTGGGCCCACTCTTAGAGGGAGCAGAGCACAAATGCGCCCAAGATCACACAGTTACACCAGGCTTAGAAAGTCTTGCAGAGGGTTCAAAAAGAGTTGAGGGGCTTTAGGAAAGTTTAGCCAGGGTGTCCCAGGCTAACCCAGGTTCGAAAGCCGGGGGCTAAATCTACCCCGTACAGTCAGTAGCAATGGAAGCCAGGCGGGACACGGTACCTTAAGTGGGAAGGATCCTCCAACGGCGGCAGTTGTTCCTGGTAGTGGGTGCAAGTTGCGTCGTCGTCCAGGGGAAGAGAAGGTCTCGACTTGGAGGAAAGATGAAGGTCGTTGCACTACCAGGGCAGAAACCAGCCGCAGAGTTTTCCGGTTAAAGGTGGTACCTTTGTTTCGCGGTCGTGGTAAAACGTGGTATCCCGGTTGCCGGGGTGCTTGGCACGGGCAAGGAGGCCACGAGGTACGTCGGGAAGGCGAAAAGACGGTGAAACTGGTTATCCCCACCAGTCAAAGGAAGAAGACGGGAGATCTCCTCTGTCGTTGGGAAAAGTGGTGAAGCAGTCCAACAGGGCTCCACCGGTGGTGGTGTCGTGGCAGGTCGGCTGAGCTTCTCCCTCGTTGGATTCTTAGGTCCTGTGGCGACTTCTGAAGTTCCAGTCCCCAAAGCCCTGCTTTTATGCAGCAAACCCCCATTCACTCAGCCTAGCTGTCACTCAAACATGCTAAGTGTTGAGCCGGCCGGCTCACCACTTGGGCCAATCAGGATGGAGTGCGACTTGAGTTGCCTAGGCAACTCAGTCCAGGGTGCCTAAATTCCCCTCCACCCCTCCTAAGTACCCCAGACAGAGTGGCACCACTTTGGAGGGCTTCTGTGGAGAAGCCCGCCAAAAAGTGGAACAAAGGGCTCGACTTGGGTTGGAGTCACAGAAGAGAACACAAACGGCATTTTAGAATCAAGTTTTGGCAAAAAAATACCAATCGGAGAATTAATATTAATCAAATAAACCGGCGGTATGTTCGAGGCTACCGTAAATAATTAAATAAACATAGTAGCCTAAAACAATGGGAAATCCCATAGGAAAATATTCGTGGTTGAATATAAAAAGTAGTATCCACTGCCACCAGCCAAAACTCGATCAGGGGGGACGGAGACGTGCCCCCTCGACTAACAGACCCTGGGGCAATCGAATTGCCCCAGCCAGTACGTCCACAATATGATGGTTTGTACTGGTTCTGTTCAGAATTTAAGACTAGTAAAGTCAATGGTGACTTTACATGCCCTGGGAGACAGTAGTCAGTCCCCGGGTATGGAGTCTATACTGGGGGGTCACTCTGACACCCCTGTGTCACTGCACTGAGGGTGCTGTGTAACACACATCACAAAAACACATGAAGCCCTATGGAGTAAAAGACCCCATAGCCCATTAAACACATCTAGATTCAAAGAAACACACTCAAATCATGCCCAAGAGTGAGGGTAAAAGAGTCTCACTCTTGGCAGGAGAAAAAAAATAAACCCCAAAAATGCAGCAAAGCTGCTGGAGGACTCACTAGGTTAGGAAATTCAGCCTAAACAGAGAATTCTCCCTAACAGGCCACAAGCTGACTAGGCCTGCAAGTTGCCAAAGTTTCACAAACTTTCGCACTGAGAGGCAAGTTCTCTCGGTCGGGTTTTCACAGTACCTTATATTGAAGAAAAAGATGCAGCTGAAGCCTTCTATTCCTGGCAGTTCTTGCAGATCTCGCTGTTCCTGAGCCTCAGTAATGGGGACAAGAGGGAGGAAGTCGGGGGACTCCTGCACTGCACAGGGACTGGTCACAAAGCTGGCAAACTGGCAATTCTTCGATTCCGGTAGCTGTCTTCAAGCACACAAACTGGTGTCCTTCTCCCTGGCTATTCGGTTTCCTGCAGCACTCTGAGGAAAATACAACCAGCTCTGAGAATGGTGTCCAGGTGGCTTACGAGTTGATTGGTCCTACCAACTTAAAGGAAGAAGTCGTCCTTGAAAGGCTTCTCTGTTGAGATGAACTTGGCGATTCGGACCTGCAGCAGGGCTCCACCGGCCAAACCAACGGTTCAGTAGTTGCAGCAGCCGTCCTCTTCCAGCTCGCCTTCGGTTCTTTCGTTCCAGTGGTCGACTCTGCCTTCCAAGCCAAGAGACTCGCCTTTTAACCAGTTTTCTCCCATTCATTCCAGCCTAGCTGCCACTCACCCAGCAGGGTGGCTGTCCTTGCTGGACAGTCAGCCAGCCAATCACGCCAGAGGGCATTTGGGTCTCCTAGGAAACTAAGCACAGGGCGTTTCGGCACCTCCCTCACTTCCTGCCCACACCAGACACCCAGACGCCAGAGGCAGTCATCAGTCCTGAAGCCCGCCAAAGGCATAGAAACAAAGGGATCAAACCTAGTTTGGCGCGCAGAGACGTACTCTAGAAGGACCCTTCCAAAAAGAAATGGCAAAAAAAGACGACCAGGACCTGTTTAAACAAAGGGGGCTCAGACGCCATTTTGAAAAACATGGCTCCCGCGATTTTTAGCTACCGCTGTTCGCGGTCAGGAAAAATCATGGTAGTTCATTGTAAAACCACTGACACCAGCCATTTTGATAGGAAAGGGTAGCATTTGACTGCTACTTGAGTTTCTAGACATAGGGGATAGGTATTGTACGAAATTGCGAATGCAAAAAGTGTGACCCCCATTTTTCTGCAGATATATATGTGGGGGGTAAAGTTAATAAAAATGTATAGGGGTAAGGTGGAGGGAGTTGTGGGGAGTCTCCCCCTCACATATATATTTGCGGAAAAATGAGGAGAAAAAAAAAGTCAGACTTTTGGTAGTCAGACTTTTGCATTCGGTCATTTCACGTAGATCCAGGGATACTAGGCGTTAGGCAGAATCCTATGCAATTCCCTTAGGGAGCACTACAGAAGATTAGGACTACAAGTCTATGCAATAAATCCCCTTTGGTATTAGTCTGTACAACACAGATTTAGTTGGTAGCTGTGGCTGAGCAGTCAGAGTTACCTCAAGAGGGAGATGAGCAGTATTCAGGGTTTACACAATAGGACTACAATACTATGGAACAAGGAAACACCGATCAAAGCTTTGTATCAAAAAGAATATATATTTATTTTACACACTCTTAGCTCCACACACAAATCACTATCATTAAAGCAAGTTAAAACAGTCAAGAAAAGTATACACAACTACCTAGTTAAATTGTAGACAAGTTTGAGCAACAGTGAAAACTGAGAAAAATATTACAGTGTAAACCAAGCAGAAATGGCACTCTAACAATGTCTTCAGAGGGAGGGAAAGGTCAAGTTATACAGGGTTAGACCCCTAAACACACCAGCAACACTTCCCAATAGGATTGTGAACAAGTTAGGCAAGGTAGTACTTTAGCATAAACAGCTTTACAAATTCAAACAAACAAATACTTAGGTGAAAACCAAGCAAAATGGCACTTCAACAATATATACAGGGGAAGGAAGGGTGGTTATAAGAGTTTAGGTGCACCAACACATTTCTTGATGAAAAGCAATCTAGAGAAGGCAGTTGTAACAGAATTAGCCAGAGTCAATAGGTCTGTGCCAGAGTCAGTGGTACAAGGCAAAGTGCCCAGGATGAAACGGTTCTAGTAGCTGCAGTCAAGTCTTTGTTTAACGGTTTGAAAAGGATAGTGCAGAAGGTAAAAAGACAATGTTAGACGATAGGGGCGGCCAGCCCAGAAGGTAAGTAAAGGATTTAAAACACCTTCAGCAGTACCCAAAGAAACAGGAGGCCTGGCGGAACAATTTACCTTAAAAGTGGATGAGGCTCCTGCGGTGGCGGTAGTTCCTGGCAGTTCAGGAGATCCAGCAAAGGAAGAGAGGCTCTCGTCGTGGAGGAAGGTTCGAGTCACTGCACTGCCCAGGGAAGAAATCGGCCGCGGTGATGCCAAAACGGAATAAAAGGTACGCTTCCTTTAAATCGTGGTGGACGGGTGCCTGGCTATCCGGTCTCCTAGTGCTTGGCACTGGCAATTCGACCAAGGCAGGTCCTAGAAGGCGATTGGCGAACTGGTTGGCCCCACCAGCTCAAGGGAAGAAGGCTATTGCAGGGAAGATCTTCTCTCGTTGTTGGAGAAAAAGTGGTGAGGGTCTGCAGCAGGGCTTCACCGGTGGTTCAGTCATTACAGATGTCTTCAGCTTCTCTCTTCTTTGGATTTCTTGGTTCCAGTGGTGATGTCTTGTCCTCCAGTACTCAGAGCCCTGCCTTTATACAGAAAACCCCCCATTCATACAGCCTAGCTGTCACTCACACAGCAGGGAGGTTATCCTGGCGGGATAACCCCCCAGCCTATCAGGGCAGAGTGAGACTTGGGTTGCTTCGGCAACCCTGCACAGGGTGCCTACTCCCCCTCCCACACATCCTGTCTACCCCAGACTCACTGGCGGTAAAGCAGGGCTTCTTTCCAGAAGCCCGCCAAAAGGACGAACAAAGGATCCCCGATCTGGGTTAGGATTACAGAGGAAGACGCGAGAAAGAAGTTTTAACAGAGATATGGCAAAAATACCCAACCGGAGAATTAATAATAATTAAATAAACTGTGGGTATGTTCGAGGCTACTTTTTAAAAAAATAGCCTTGAATAAAGGGAAAATCCCATAAGAAACTATTCGCGGTAAAACGAAAAGTGGTAGAACCACTGCCACCAACCATACTCTGATAAAAAGGGGACGAGACATTGCCCCCTACAAAACAGACACAGGGGAAACATTATTAACCCCTCCAGTACTTCCATATAAGATGGTTTGTACTGGTTCTGTTCAATAGATTTGACTAGTAAAGTCAATGGTAACTTGTACATGCCCTGGGAGACAGCAGTCAGTCCCAGGGTATGGAGTCTATGTTTGGGCATCACTGTGACACCCCTGTGATACTGCACTGACGGTGCTGTGTAACACACATGTAAAAAGATGATACCTATGAGGGTGAGAAAAACCTCATAGACCATAAGCACAAAAATAGCCTAAAACACACATCAGCAATATGCCCAAGAGTGGGAAAAAAGTCTCACTCTTAGCAGGAGAAAAAAATAAACCCTTCAAAACCAGCAAAGCTGCTGGGTGACTCTATAGGTAAGGGAAATTAGCCTTTTACTGAGGGACCCTCGCGTATGGAAACAAGGCACAATCACCACATACAAACTGATACGCCAGACACGAGGTTGTATTCCCAAAATCTAGGGTTTATTGCAAAGCAAATAGTCTCAGTTGGCCAACTGGTCCCACGCCTCAAGATGTTTGTCTACCAGACCTCGGGGGACACAAGAGAGAAATTCGTACAACAGTTACATATATACAAAGCAAGCATCTAGTAATCAGTAGTGTCACAACTTATACCGCCCCTACTGCATTTCCTTTGAACTAGGCACGATGATTGACAATGGTGACGAGTATGACACCTTCAAACATTAATTTAGTAACAGTTTGCAATTTTGAAAGCTCACAGACATAATCTTTGTTCTAAAGAACACAATGCCTCTGTTTCTACAAGCAAGCTGTGCGTAGGGAGAGACATTCCAGGCCTTGCTATCTCCTCGTTTCTATTAGTGTACTGGGGGTCAACTTGCTCTCCAGGGCTCTACCGGGCTCAGGAAAGGGGGGCCACAAAGAAAAGCATTATTCAAGTAATTTAATGTTCGCTCTAGCATTCCTACAGTGCTTACCAAGACTAGCTGGCACCTGCTGTACTGATTAGAATGCCTTGCTGCTCACTCTCCAAGGATATGCGAGGGAGGTGACCGGGCATTTCTGTCCGGGTTACTATGTTATGTTTCAACATGCCACTCGCGGCCTTGCATTGTGCACCAGTGAAGCAGAATAATATTTCAGCAAAGCAGTTTTACATGAGGCAAACAGGCAACGTTAGAGAAAACAAAAAGAAAACAAAATGGTGATTTCAATCACCTTAAAATGGCCGCACCATGGTTAAGCTTTTGCTACACCTTTCTATTACTAAACACATGAGGCGATTGGTCTACGGCCAACAAAGTATAGTGCCTTACGATCGAGGGGGTGGCTATTCTTTCTGGACTGACAAAACCCTCCTTTTGGCCATATGCCAAACGCCTCACCCATACATTGCATCCTCCTCCGACCGAGTATCTGAATCAGATTCTGAATCTTGTACACTACTGGTCTCATCTTCATAATCATCAATATCAATTGACATGAATTCTTTTACTGTTCTTGATTCATCATTCCCATGAGTATTTGATTTAATAGTGCACTCTTTTTCTATCATATGTACACACTCTTCACTTATTTCAGTGCATATTACAGGTAGGCAGTGTATGCAGCAACAACATGTCATGAATATTCCTAGTATTGCTACTAGGATTGCAAATAGTTTCCATCCCCACGAATATAATAACTCCCAGAACCAGGAGCCTATACCCCAACCCCATTCTTGGGTATGGAGTTCAGAGCTCAAGACATGTAGCTTTCTTATCGCTTCAAAAATCGTGGGAGAGGAGTCGTTTACAAATACACAGCATGCTGATCCCACGATTTTGCAAACACCGCCACGATCAACCAGGATTACTTCAAGCACCATTCTATTTTGTAGTGTCATTAGCCTAATCCCTTTCTCCTCTAATGTCATGTTGTATAATATATCTGTTGTTCCATTTATTGTTTTTTCTAAGATTCTGGATAGTTGTCGTATATTATAGGAGTTTATTGCTTGGGCCAAAAATTGTATAAATGATTTTGCTATGTCCTCTACTATTAATCCATCTTCACTACTCCTCCGTGGCCTAGATCTAGATAGTTTGGGTATGTCTGTTTTTAAAAGAAACACTCCTGGAAACAAAAGTCCCAAATAACAAGTACCTCCCCAGTTTCTAGGCAACCAGGGATACACTTTTTCCCTACATATAAAATATACAGGGTCACCTACATACACTGGTTCTACTTCCCTGTTAAGAATCGCTGTATTCGTACATCTAGTGAATGTTCCAACTGAATATGAGCCCTTCTTCTTTAAGCACAAAGGAACAGAACATGGGCTGTAGTTTACCGTATAGGAGGGAGGCACTGCATCTTTATTTCCTTCTGATCTCATACAAAATAAGATTACAGATGATTTTTCCGGCACAAACAATCTATCGTGTGGCATTGGTTTGGGCGTAGCTTTTGGCATCATCATTCGTGCTCTATGAAATATGGAGCAACCTATAGGTCTCATAATTATCTCCTCAAATTCATTCATGTTTGTGTTATCTAATTGACCGTTTCACTTTTATTCCATTTCCCATAATATAACGTACTCAGGGATGCACTGCATGCAGAACTTGTTAGTGGCTGCACGTACCAACCTATTCCTTTGCCACCACGTTGTGGCAAATGGGCACACACCCAACAGTTATTCTTTTTCAAAATTGAATGTGTCATATTCATTATTTGCAGTAATGTGTTGTTTCCATAACCTTCCCTATGTTTTTCTTCCATTGCAACCAGCTCATACTTGAAAAAGCATAAATCATTACTGTTCAAATATTGCCCAGCATTGTGCCCAATTGTGCTACATCAAAGGTGGTTAAGCGCTTTAATGCATTAATTTATCTCAAAGATGCAGGCCATTATGCAATGCATTTTTCTCTTGGAACAAAGCAGAACTGGGGCGGCGAACAGAAAATTGCTTTTAATCCTAAATTAATGGCTTTCTGATTGAGGCGCTCTGTATGTAAAGTTGGCCTCCGAAATGCGGTGCTGTCATTGATTGAGGAGGGATTCTGTGACATGTCCTTACTTAAAGAAAGCAATCAGCAAGTTGAACTAGACAGCCTTGCGGAACATGGTCCGGAAGGAACCAGGAGGGCACTCGGTTTTCTACACAAGCTGCAGTAAAAAAAAGCAAAACAAATACTCTTATTCTGCACCTAGCATGCTTTCACGTAGGAAGTCACGTGAAGGAGAGGATTCATTGCAAAGTCTGTTCCTCTAACGGGGACTTGCTGGATCTTAGGGTCGGCAGCACCAGGGCAATGGGAAAGGAATATTAAAGAAGGAAAAAAATGGAATGTACGAGAGGATGTATGCATGTAAAACGAAAGGAAATATTTGTATAGGTTAAAAAGAGCGTTAATCCGTTTTTTCAACATTAGTGTTCTTGTGAAATCGTATCTTACATAGATTTTGAAATTTGCTCTACATATTAATGCAAAATATAGACGGGAAAAAAGCCAGAAAATGTGTTTTTTTATTTGAAAGATGCATGGTATATTTACTGATTTAAAGATGGACTTCAAGACAGTTTGGCTCGTTTCCAAAGAGCTTCCTTAGAGACAGTAATCCAAGATGGCTGCCTCCATGGAAGGCCTCACATAAAATCAAAGAGTTCTGAGATGGATAGTGTTAGGCAGAAACCTGTGCAGTTCCCTTAGGGAACACTGCAAAAGATTTAGGACTACAGGTGTTAGCAGTAAACCCACTTGGTAGCAGTCTGTACCACCCAGATTTACCTGGTCGCTGTGGCTGAGCAGTCAGACTTCCCTCAAGAAGAGTTAGGCAGTATGCAAAGTATACACAATAGGCACTCAGACACACCAATACAAGCAAACACTGACCAGAGCTTTGGTATCAAAGTATATAATTATTTATTTAAAAACACACTGTTTGAAACACTCCAGCACTCTTATTGTAAAATATTCTAAACACAGTTACTATTGTAATGTATACACCCCTTTTTCCTTATCAGATAGGTCTTAGTAAAACACCACTTATTTTCATACAGAGGTGAGCGCTTAACTAGATGGCACTCCAATAAGTTTGTGAAAAAGGGAGGGAAAAAGACAGAATACGGAAAGGTACACCACTAAAATTTAGGAACACTGTTAGCAAGGCAAAAGAGCAAAAGTCACTGGTGAGCCAAAGTCCAAAGGCTGGGCCCACTCTTAGAGAGAGCAGAGCACAAATGCGCCCAAGATCACACAGTTACACTAGGCTTAGAAAGTCTTGCAGAGAGTTCAAAAAGAGTTTAGAGAGGCTTAGGAAAGTTTAGCCAGGGTGTCCCAGGCTAACCCAGGTTCGAAAGCCGGGGGCTAAATCTACCCCGTACAGTCGGTTGCAAGGGAAGCCAGGCGGGACACGGTACCTTAAGTGGGAAGGATCCTCCAGCGGTGGCAGTTGTTCCTGGCAGTGGTTGCAAGTCGCGTCGTCGTCCAGGGGAAGAGAAGATCTCGACTTGGAGGAGAGATGAAGGTCGTTGCACTTCCAGGGAAGAAACCAGCCGCAGAGTTTTCCGGTTAAAGGTGCTACCTTTTGTTTGCGGTCGTGGTAAAACGTGGTATCCCGGTTGCCGGGGTGCTTGGCACAGGCAAGGCGGCCACAAGGTACGTCGGGAAGGCGAAAAGACGGTGAAACTGGTTATCCCCACCAGTCAAAGGAAGAAGACTCTCCGGCGGGAGATCTCCTCTGTCGTTGGGAAAAGTGGTGAGGCGGTCCAGCAGGGCTCCACCGGTGGTGGTGTCGTGGCAGGTCGGCTCAGCTTCTCCCTCGTCGGATTCTTAGGTCCTGTGGCGACTTCTGAAGTTCCAGTCCCCAATGCCCTGCTTTTATGCAGAAAACCCCCATTCACTCAGCCTAACCGTCACTCAAACATGCCAAGTGGTGAGCCGGCCGGCTCACCACTTGGGCCAATCAGGAAGGAGTGCGACTTGAGTTGCCTAGGCAACTCAGTCCAGGGTGCCTAAATCCCCCTCCTCCCCTCCTAAGTACCCCAGACAGAGTGGCACCACTTTGGAGGGCTTCTGTGGAGAAGCCCGCCAAAAAGTGGAACAAAGGGCTCGACTTGGGTTGGAGTCACAGAAGAGAACACAAACGCCATTTTAGAATCAAGTTTTGGCAAAAAATACCAACCGGAGAATTAATATTAATTAAATAAACCGGCGGTATGTTCGAGGCTACCGTAAATAACTAAATAAAGATAGTAGCCTAAAACAATGGGAAATCCCATAGGAAAATATTTGCGGTTGAATATAAAAAGTAGTATCCACTGCCACCAGCCAAAACTCGATCAGGGGGGACGGAGACGTGCCCCCTCGACTAACAGACCCCGGGGAAATTGAATTGCCCCAGCCAGTACGTCCACAATATGATGGTTTGTCCTGGTTCTGTTCAGAATTTGAGACTAGTAAAGTCAATGGTGACTTTACATGCCCTGGGAGACAGTAGTCAGTCCCAGGGTATGGAGTCTATACTGGGGGGGTCACTATGACACCCCTGTGTCACTGCACTGAGGGAGCTGTGTAACACACATCACAAAAACACATGAAGCCCTATGGGGTAAAAGACCCCATAGCCCATTAAACACATCTAGATTCAAAGAAACACTCAAATCATGCCCAAGAGTGAGGGTAAAAGAGTCTCACTCTTGGCAGGAAAAAAAAATAAACCCCAAAAAATCCAGCAAATCTGCTGGGGGACTCACTAGGTTAGGAAATTCAGCCTAAACAGAGAATTCTCCCTAACAGGTAGGAATGGGTGGGATTAGCCATAGGGATTACATTCGCTTGGGTCAGGAATGGAAGGGATTGCAACTGTGCATCCCTCCTCAAATATCATCTCCATTGGAAAACCATTACAGACCATCATTCAAAGCCCATATTTTTAACTCTTATGTTAATGACAATAGTTTCGGCTTTAAAGGTAGCGCTTTCACCGCTACCTAATAGCCCAAACTAAAAAATGGAACATTCCCCAGTCTCAACTGTAACCACTGTTAACAACTCAATCAAGGGAGATTATGTAAGACATCCACAATCAAGTCGAAAAATTTAACTTAAGACATTACGCAACCTGCGACACACGCTCCATAGTGTATGGGCTCTGCTCTCCTTGCAGAATATTCTAGGTTGGCCATACTGCCAGATGTGCCAAGGAAAGATGGAACGAACATGAGTCCCATGAGGACCAAAAATGCTAAATCCCTGGAGGCTTGACATTTCACACAGTATAGACACAGAGTTGCACAATTACAGTGTATTGTTTGTAAATCCCCTCTGGGTGGAGATCTGTCTAATAAACTCACACAACATGAACTATATTGGATGCACACACTTGATGCATTAGACCCCTATGGGATGAACAAGGAATTCTACCATGGGGCATTTCTGCAGATAAATATCAATTTAAAGTGAGGTGATAAAGCAGTATCAACCACAGATTAATACAACCGGTGTCTGAAAGCAGAGTTTTGGGTGTATTAGTGGTTATCATTTTAATCTAGTGAATTAAACATTCAAATCATTTACAGACCAATATTGTCATCTAGCAAGTATACCAAATATAGATGAACAAGTTACTCTTACTGGGGAACGTTCTTTCGATGGGATGGTCCGACGACGTATTCCATATCTATGACAGTAATCACCACAGCTGTGCTGCTTCGGAAAACTGTCTGCGTCCTGCGTTGATGACGTCGATGTGCCGTCCTCAAGGACCTCCTCCGACGGCCGACGTCACCCGATGTGATAAGTAGGACGCAAGACGCCCGTAGCCTCAGTTGTAGTTTTTTCCCATAACGTGTGCCACCAGTCTTCTGCCAGTCTGACACACAAAGCCTTGCGGAAACGTATGCTGCAATCGCATAAGAAATTCTGTAGCGGGGAAGGTAGGGAGGGAGCGATATGGAATAGGTCGTCGGACCATCCCATCGAAAGAACGTTACTAGGTAAGAGAGTAACTTGTTCTTCGAGGGGATTGGGTCCTCCAACGTATTCCTTATCTATGACAGACTCCCAAAGCAGTACCAATGCAAGGAGGTGGGAAAAGAATTTAGAAAACAGAAATTTAGCCTGCCCAATCAAATTGCGGAGTAAAGGACCGCCTTGCCAAAGGCCAGATCCTGCCCCCGGATGGAATAGAGGGAATAGTGACGTACAAAAGTATGTATCGAAGCCCAGGTGGCTGCATCACAGATGTTGCGAATAGGAACACCCCTCTGCAGGGCAGTAGAGGCAGCCATACCCCTGGTAGAATGGGCCCATAAGCCGACCGGTGGGTCCTTACCTGCCAAGCGGTAATACTCAGAGATAGCCAAAATAATCCAGTGAGACAAAGTCTGTTTCGTCACAGCCTGTCCCAAACGCTTTCCAGCGTAACCAACAAAGAGCTGATCGTCCACTCTGACCCGGGACATGCGTGAAATATAAAAGTTTAACGCCCTCCTAGGATCAAGCCTATGGAGCCTCTCCTCTTACTTACCAGGATGTGGAGGAGGATAAAATGCCGGAAGAACAACCTTCTGGCCTAAATGAAATTCCAACACCACCTTCGGAAGAAAAGAAGGACAAACTCTAAGGACAACCCTGTCCTTATGAAACACAGTGAAGGGTGGCTTAACTGAAAGTGCCTGTAACTCACTCACTCTGCGAGCGGAAGTGACTGCAACTAAAAATACAGTTTTCAGAGTTAACAGTCTCAAAGGGCATGAATGCAAAGGTTCAAATCCCAACCAGGCACCTGGAAAGGTGACAGAGGGAACACATTAGTGAGCCCTTTCAGAAACTGAGAAATTAAAGGAATTTTAAAATAGGAACACTCTTCAGACGAGCGCTTAAATATGGACAACGCCCTTGAAGGCCCCTGTGGGCCAAAGAAAGCAAAAAAGACAGAACCATGGGAATTTCACATGCAAAAGGATCCACATTCTTAACCCTGCACCAGTCGCAGAACTTTCTCCAACGGCAACGGTACAGGGACTTTGTTGCGGGCCTTCTGGCCGAAAGCAACACCTCCATCACGTCTTCAGGGAGGTCCCAATCCTTATACCTCAACCTTTCAGAAACCAAGTGTGAAGGTTGAGGGACCTGACCTCTGGATGGAGAACCTGACCCCCCTCCCGTGAGAGCAGATTGTCTTGGTTGGGAAGACGACGTGGAGGGCAGATGGTCAAGTCTAGAAGGACCGGGTACCACGTCCTCCGGGCCAACGCCGGAGCAATGAGGATCAGCCGAGAACCGAACCTCTGTAACCTCCGCAGTCTCCTAAGGCTCTGTTTGGAGGAAATTCCCGCGAGCAGAACCTCTCGCACTTCCGGTTGACACTGGAGGCGAAGAGATCCACTTGAGGGGTCCCCCAAAGGGCAAAGATCTCCAGGAGAATCTCCTGAGCCAACTCCCACTCGTGAGAGATCACGCTCTGCCGGCTCACAGCGTCCACCGTCTCGTTTTCGTCTCCTGCCAGATGAACTGCCGAGATCGAAATTTCCTGCTGGATTGCCCAGAACCAGAGCTGCATCGCCTCCCTGCACAGAGGAAGTGACCCTGCCCCCCCTTTTTGTTGAGGTAGTGAATGGCCACCGTGTTGTCCGTCAGGATCAGGACATTCTTTCCTCGCAGTCGGCAGAAAAGCCTTCAGGGCTAGCCTGACGGCCCTTAGCTCCAACAGATTGATATGGAGTCTGGACTCCGACGGAGACCAACGACCGCTGACTGTCAACTCGTTGCCATGAGCTCCCCATCCCGTGAGGGATGCGTCCGTCACGATTGTCACTTCCGGCCAGGGCAGCCAAAATGGAGCCTCCCTCATCAGATTGCCTTCGTCGGCTTACCACAGAAGGTCCTGGGCGACCGAAGACGGCACCTGAACAGGGTCCGACATCCTGCCGGAGGACTGAGACCACTGGAGCTTGAGTGCCAATTGCAAAGATCTCATCCGCAACCTGGCCTCTGGCACCAGAAGAATGCAGAATGCCATGAGGCCGAGCAGTCTCAAGAACTCGAACGCTGGGAGAGTCTGTGCAAGTTGAAACTTGTGCACCATAGGCTGAATGTAATGAGCCCTCACCTGGGGAGGAAAACACTGCCCCAGGGACGTGTCGAGCACTGCTCTGAAGTACTGGAGCCTCTGAGTTGGTGTCAAATGGGACTTCTTGAAGTTGAGGATGAAGCCCAGCTTGTGGAGGGAGTGGCAGGTGACTTGACAGATGATCCAGGACTTGCTCGGGAGAGCGCGCCCTGATCAACCAATCGTCCAGGTAGGGGTAGACGTGAATCCCCCCTTTCCTGAGGTGCTGCCACCACTACCATGAGCTTGGTGAAGACCCTCGGGGCGGAAGTCAATCCGAACCGCAGGACCCGAAACTGAAAGCGCGAGTAGCCAACCGCAAACCTCAGGTACTTCTTGTGCTTTGGATGGATCGGCACATGAGAATAAGCGTCCTTGAGGTCGAGAGACACCAACCAGTCCTGAAGTTGAAGGGCC
This sequence comes from Ambystoma mexicanum, assembly GCF_040938575.1. Lineage (NCBI taxonomy): Eukaryota > Metazoa > Chordata > Amphibia > Caudata > Ambystomatidae > Ambystoma > Ambystoma mexicanum. The sequence continues at coordinate 933,834,256 of NC_090922.1, forward strand.
TGGAGGACTTGAGAGAGAGTAACCATCTTGAACTTGTCCTTCCTGAGGAGTGTGTTCAAACCGCTTAAGTCCATGATGGGTCTCAATCCCCAGTCTTTCTTGGAAATCAAAAAATAAGGGGAATACCATCCCTTGTTCCTCTCCGCTACAAGCACCAGTTCTATGGCGCCTTTCTCCAGCAGGGATTGAATTTCCTGCGCAAGGAGCGGATCCGGACTCTTCAAAGAGAGATTTCCCAGTTGATTGTCTTGAGGCCTCTGCCGGAAAGGAAGACAGTAGCTGTGGGTTATGATCGCCAGAACCCACACATCTGAAGTAATGGCGACCCACTCCGCAAGATGCTGCGCCAGCCTTCTCCCAACTGGCGAACAATGGGACATGACTGAGCTGAAGCGGCTGCAGCGTTGCCCGAGGGCAAAGAGGCAACAGCCCGAGGGCAAAGAGGGAACAGCCCGCGCGGCCTTGGCACCTCAAGTACCTTGTTTTCCACCTCTGGCACTCCTACGGTGGCCCCTTTGAACGGCAGCTCCTCTCGCTTTACCAAAGGATGAGTAATAACGAAAGGAACCTCCCCTCCATTGCTGTCCCCTAGGATGAAAAGGCGGAGGTTGTCGAACTGCAGCGCCCAACGACTTTGCTGCAGCTTTGGAGGTCTGCAACCTCTCAAGGCTCTCGTCAGCCTTGCTGCCAAAAAGATGTTCCCCGTCAAAGGGTATGTTGAGGAGCCGGGCCTGCATATCAGGAGCAAACCCCGACTTCCGTAACCACGCAAACCTGCGTTTCACAGTGCTCGCTGCCATGGACCGGCTGACGCAATCTGCCATGTCCAAACCCGACTGAACGGCCTCACACATAGCATCCTTGCCATCCTGAATCATGGCAAGGAAACCATCCCGTTCATCCCCTTCGGGAATATGTTCAGCCGCCAAGGAAACAGTTCCACAGTGTGTGCGTGAAACGAGACAAGGCACAAATGGAGTTGGCCGACTGAAGCGCCATACCCCCTGCAGAAAACACTTTCTTCGCCCAGCCATCAAAACGCTTGTCGTCCATCAGGAGGGATGGTAGGGTACGACGCCTGCTTTGCCGGGGCTGTAGCCGCCTGCACCACCAAACTCTCCGGAGTAGGGTGCTTGAACAAGTAGCAGGGGTCACTACTGGCTGGGCGGTATTTTTGTGGCAAAGACTTGCTCACTGCCGGGAGACTCTCCTGAGCAGTCCAAGCCGCTGCCACCCTTCTTTGCAGAGCCATATGGAATGGCAGTACCAGGTCAGTTGGTGGACCAATGTCGAGTATATCCGTAAGGTCATCCTGAACAAACTCCCCTGGGGGAGCAGACCATCCTAAGTACTCAGTGACCTGTGACATAAGTCGCCGGTATGCAGAATCGGCATGAGTGCCAGGCTCAGGCCTACAAAACTCCACCTACGGAGAGGTGTCCAGCCCACTAGCATCAAGCAGGGACTGCCTCAGGTCCTCAAACTGGCTATGGCCCGAGAGAATCTCGTCAGGCACCGTGTCAGGCACCATGCCATCATCAGAGCCCTCATCCACCTCTGAAATGAACTCCAGATGGCGGTAAGAAGGCATTGAACTGGAACCAAAGCCATGCTTGACCTTGGCCAGAGCCTTTCTAGGTGGTTCCCCCGAGCCACGGGGTACCCCTGTCGACACAGCCCCGAAAGGCGTCAAGGGCGTCGAGTGAATCGGTGCCGGCGTCGACGACAGATGCGGTGCCGACAGCATCGACGGCGTCTACACATGCCTCTAAAGCAGAGCCCCGAGTGTGTCCCACTACATCCTGGGCGCCAAAGGTGTCAACGACTTCCTCGGAGGCGTAGCCTCGAGAGAGTCTGTCGACGACCTCGGCGCCACAGGCGTCCATGTCTTCCTCTAAGACTTCACAGGTTCATGCGGTCTCGAGCGCGTTGAGGACCGGGCATGCCGAGAATGATTCCCCTTGTCCGAGCTTGATCTTTCCCACGAATCATGACGACCACCCGAGCCCGAAGGCGTGCGAGCGGCGTCTCTCGGCTGATCACGACCGACCCCACTCGGAGGCGCGGACGGACCAGTGCCCTGCGATTCGAGAATCGCCAACATTTTCTTTTACTTCCCGAAAGAATCCTATTCCTGCGGTGTCGCATGCTTGGTGGGCTAAACGACCCGCCGACTGGCGGAGTCCTCAGATGAGGACGGGGACGGTGCTTCCGGGAGTGCCAGAGGAGTGGCGAGACCGATTCTAGGACCAAGACCCACTGGACTTCCGACGACGACGCAGAGAGTCGCCCCTCGAGTTGTCCGTCGAAAGCCCCGCAGACCTCGACTTCCGGGGCTTGGACACCTTACCTACCGATAACTTCTTCTTGCGCTCCCGCAAGGCTTTCGACGTGAACGACTGGCAGTCGACACAGTCATCTTTGTCATGGGCCTCCCCGAGGCATCAGAGGCAGGCGTCGTGCGAGTCCGTGACCGACATCTTGGACCCACAGTCCCCGCACTTCTTAAAGCCCGGACGCGGTGTGGAAGACGATGTAGACATCTTCACGAAGAATAACTGCACAAACGAACAGGTCGAAGAACCGAGATGAACAACAGAAACTCCAAAGAGTCGAGGCGTACCGAGATTCACGAAGCGAACACGTTCGTGGAAAAAACAGAACTGAGGCTACGGGTGTCGTGCGTCCTACTTATCACATCGGGTGACGTCGGCCGTCGGAGGAGGTCCTCAAGGACAGCGCATCGACGCAGAAAATGTTCCGAAGCAGCACAGCTGTGGCGATTACTGTCATAGATATGGAATACGTCAGAGGACCCAATCCCCCCGAAATGTGAATTACAGCGTATATAGGCCATTTGTCTAAATATGTTGTGATGGTAAAATATAAACAGGATTTGCACACCAATTTAGAAGTAGGGTGTGCCTAGGGGAATATATATGCACTGTGTGGAATTAGAGAAATGTTATCTTTTCTATTTGATATATCTTCTTGGCTCAATTCGGCATGTGCCCATCACTTAGCACTCAAAGCATTGATATTCTTTGCATGGCCACTGCCTTCACTTAATTCCTTGTTAGCTATAGGATCGGGTGAGGGGCATCTCTCTATATTTAAAAGCTTGCCATTTTTCAATTGAGTGATTTGAATGAGTTCTTTCTAAATCGTACATCGCTCATAACGGATGTCCATCTTTTTACCTATACAGTTGAATATTTACTATACACTAGCATTGAGTTCCAGCAATTTAAGACAGATTCTAAATGGAGTATCTTAGTTAGGCTTACCCTTAACAACGGCAGCCATTTTGGATCTAGTGGTGGATAAGGAACAAGTTACTTACCTGTAACTGTTGTTCTCCAGCATGGGTCTGGCATGGATTCACATGCTCATGAATATTCCCCGTCGTCAGGCTGGGAATCCTCGGTAAAGAAAAATCAGTATCAGTTTCGTTTCTGATCTGTCTTTAGTAGTAGTAACCAATCACTGATCTCTGCGTCATACTGACCACAGCCAATGACTGCCCTCTCCCTAAGCCCGCCTCTGGCAGCCATCTTCAGATTTGGTAGCACGTGAAGTGGCAGTATGACCAAGTGAAGAGCCGCAGAGGGGTAGGCGGGAGGGTTCGCATGTGAATCCATGCCAGACCCATGCTGGAGAACAACAGTTACAGGTAAGTAACTTGTTCCATCTCCAGCATGGGGTCTGGCATGGATTCACATGCTCATGAATAAAAGAATACATAGCAGTACACACATGCACAACCACGGGAGGTGGCAAAGGCTCAACATTAAGCATTACATCCAAAACTCAACATTAAGCAATTCTTACCTCCTCACCAGGCTCACCCTAGGCGAACAGGTTGCGCAGCACTGCTTGGCCGACCCTGGACTCCTCCCTGGAATCCCGATCGACGCAGTAGAATTTCGTGAAGGTGTGCGTCGACCTCCACATAGCAGCCCTGCAGATGTCCAGCAAGGGCACACCAGATAGGAACGCCGTGGTAGCTGCGATCGCTCTGGTGGAATGGGCTCTCGGACGGCCAGGCAGCGGTCGGTTTGCCAACCGATGACAGTACATGATACAGCCGGAGAGCCATCTGGAAATGGAAGCCTTCAAGAGAGCCTTGCCCTGATTGACAGGTCAAAAGTTCACAAAAAGTTGTGACGTCTTCCGAAAACTCTTTGTGCGGTCCACGTAGAACTTCAGCGCTCTAGCCACATCCAGCGAGTGCAAAGTCCTTTCAGCCGGCGACGAAGGCGACGGGAAGTAAACAGGCAACACCAAGGGTTCGTTGAGGTGGAAGTCCGACGGCACCTTGGGCATGAAGGAGGGGTGCGTCCTGAGCACTACCCTCGTGTCGTGAAAAGTCAAGTCCGGGGGCTTGCAGGAAAGGGCCTGGATCTCTCCCATCCGTCGTGCGGAGGTGATGGCCACAAGAAACGCTGTTTTCCATGACAAGAGCTTCAACGGAGCTGAGTGCAGAGGCTCGAACGGAGGTCCCATGAGCTTGGTCAGCACCACGTTGAGCTCCCACGCCGGGGCCGGGGCCTTCACCGGCGGGAACGATCTGAACAGTCCCTTCATGAATTCTTTCACCAGACGATGAGACCACAAAGACGTCCGTCCCGTGGTTCTGGTGTATCGGGAGATCGCAGCAAGATGAGTCTTGATGGAAGCGTGCGCCAGTCCAGCCTTGGCCAGCGTCAGCAGGTACGGCAGTACTTGAGGAGCCGTAATCCGTAGAGGGTTAATCTTCTGTGCGTGGCACCAGACAGAGAACCTCTTCCATTTGTGTCCGTAGCATTTAAGAGTTGCAAGGACCTCTCTGCAGTCGGCCGGTATGTCGTAACCTCCAAACTCTAACGCTGCAGGAGCCAGGCCTGCAAGTTCAGCGACTTCGGGTCGTGATGGAGGATGGCGCCTCCTTCCCTGGAGAGAAGATCCGCGTCCACTGGCAGCTTGATTGACGGGGACGCTGACAAGTCCAGAAGGTCCGGGAACCATATCTGCCTCGGCCACACAGGTGCGACGAGGATCATCCTGCACCGTGACCTCTTGAGCTGGTTGATGAGCCGGATCAGCAGCGGCAATGGAGGGAACGCATATAGGAACAGGCCCTCCCAGGGGAATGAGAAAGCATCGCCCATGCTCCTCGGCTGGGAAACCTGCTGGCGAAGCTCCGGCACTTGGAGTTCGTCGGCGTCGCGAACAGATCGATCTGGGGTGTGCCCCACCGTCGGAAGAGGCGGTCCACTAGATCCTGTCGTAGTTCCCACTCGTGGCACGAGCGCAGCTCTCTGCTGAGCGAGTCGGCGATGGTGTTTTTTATCCCTGCCAGATGAAACGGCACCAGAAACATCCCTTGGGCGACGGCCCAATGCCACAGATCCTGAGCCTCCTTGGACAGGGCTGGGGATCTGGTACCGCCCTGCTTCCTGATGTAGAACATGGTGGTGGTGTTGTCAGTGAAGATCCTCACCACCTTGTCCTTCAGGGACGGAAGAAAGGACCTGAGGGCCCAAAACACTGCCTGGAGTTCCAGGATGTTGATATGGAGGGACTTCTCCGTCGGTAGCCAAAGGCCCCTCGCGTGCAGATTTTCGGTGTGCGCGCCCCACCCTTCCAGGGAGGCATCCGTGGTCACTGTCTTCTGGTGGCCCGGGGTCTGGAAGTCCATGCCCGCCGTCAGATGCGCGCAGGTGCCCCACCACCGGATCGCTCGTCGGAAGCTCTCGTCGAGCGTGATCCTGTCCTCGAAGCTGCCCGTCGTCTGGATCCAGCGAGCGTCCAGGAACTCCTGTAACGGGCGCATCTGAAGCCTGCGCAGGCGGATGAGATAAATGCAAGAAGACATCATTCCGAGGAGGGACTTGATGGACCTCACCCTGGCCGCGTCCGCAACCAGCATCCGCTGTACCTTGCCCAAGATGGCCCTCGTCCTTTCCTCCGACGGAGAGGCCAGAAGCGCCACTGTGTCGAGCTTTGCTCCCAGAAACAGTGCATCTTGAGCGGGCACCAGGTGGGACTTGGCGTAGTTTATGGAGAATCCCAGGTCCGTGAGTAGTTGGACGGTCCTTGCCGTGTGCTCCGTGGCGAGCTCCTTTGTCTTTGCTCGGATGAGCCAGTCGTCCAGGTAGGGGTAGACGTGGATCCCCTCCAGGCGCAGCCGCGCCGCCACCGGTGCGAGGCACTTGGTGAACACCCTGGGTGCCGACCTCAATCCGAAGGGAAGGGCTCTGAACTGGTAGTGACGCCCTTGGACCACGAATCTGAGAAACTTTCGGTGTCCCTTTAGGATGGGGATATGGAAGTAGGCATCCTCCAAATCCAACGACAGGAAATCGCCCTCCTCCAGCTGACCCAGGACGTGCTGGAGGGTGACCATCCGGAACTTCTGTGCCTTGATGAGTTTGTTCAGTCGTCGTAGGTCCAGGATGGGACGCCATCCTCCCGTCTTCTTCTTCACGAGGAAGTATCTTGAGTAAACTCCAGAGCCCCGAGGCCTCTTTGGGACGAGCTCGATGGTGCCTTTCTTGAGCATCGCCTTTACCTCCTTGAGAAGTTGAGGGACGTGATGTTCCTTCCTGGCCATGGGGGGGACGCGCGGGCACTTCTTTAGAAACTCGAGCGCGTGACCCTGGGCCAGGGCTTCCAGCACCCAACAGTCGGTGGAGATGGACTCCCACACGCTGACGAAGCTCGCCACCCGGCTTCCCACTGGGGTGCTTCGGTGGGGGCCCGACCCCATGGCCGGTTCAGTCCTGCTTCGATGAGGCTTTGCCGCCTTGTCCTCCTTGGCGACGACGGCGGGGTCCGCCCGACTTGCCTCGTCCCCTGTAGGCTTCCTGTGACGACGAACGGGCCGCTTGACGATAGGTGGAAAATCCGCCGCCGGAACCTTTGGAGGCACCCTGCTTGCCTCCGCCGCTCCGAAAGGGCGGCCGTCGTTGCTGGAGAACACCAAGAGCCCGGGCCGTCTCCGTCTTGATGGCTTGTAGGGAATCGTCCACTGTTTTCCCAAACAGGTTGCTCCCGTCGAACAGCATGTCCAAGACTCTGGTCTGCACGTCCTGACGGAAGTCAGTTGCATTGAGCCATCCACGCCGTCTAAGGCACACGCCGTTGCCCAACTGGCGAAATCCAGTGTCAGCGGTGTCCATCGCTATCGTAATGGCATGGTCCGACGCCACTTCTCCTTCCTGCAAGATCTCTAGGGCCTCCGCCCTCTTGTCGTCTGGTAAGAAGTCCAGCAGGGGGGCGATTTTGTACCACAATTCCCTGTCGTAGCGGGCTACGATAACCAAGGCGTTGGCAGCCTTAATCGTCGTCGCTGCCGATGAGATGACTCTGCGTCCCATCGTGTCCAATTTCTTTCCCTCGCCGTCCGGCGGGGAGGTTGACGTAGAGGCCGAGGCCCCCCCCGCTTTCTTCCTGGCCGCCGCGGAGACGACCGAGTCCGGGGTCGGCTGTGCCCGAAGGCACAAGGGGGCCGCGTCTGGGACCCGATACTTCTTCTCGTACCGATCCCTTCTCGCAGGCGTTGTGGATGGGTTCTTGAGGAGGATGAGACCCTCATCCCAGATATCGTCCAGTAGAGGTACAGCGAGGACCGTCTTCCTCTTGGTCTCGCTCCGTTGATAAAGGAAACCTTCCTTCTTCTCTTCCGGGCAGAGCTGGAAATGCTCGGATGCCCTGGTGATCATGGCATGAAACGATCCAATCTCGTCGGGCGGGGAAGCCCGGGGAGGTGACGACGGGAGATCCTCGTTGTAAACCTCGTCGTCTGTGCCCGTCGTGGCCGTGTCAGTCCCCGTATCATCCCCACGGGTCGTGGACAGGGAGGAGGGCTGAGCAGGGCGCGATGGTTGAAAAGGAGGTGGAGGATGAATCATCCTTCTCTTAGGAGGAGGGCTCCCACAAGGGCCTGGCTCCGGGTCCCCCGTCGGGAGAGGTTCCTCCGTTGGTGGTAACGGCAATCTCGTCCTTATCTCCGAGCATAAGGACTGTATAGCCAACAAAATGGCCGCAGAGTTGTCTTGCGGCACTAGTTGAGGGGAGTCCGACGGGCGGTCAGGAGCCCCGTCGGCACCCTCGACGTTCTCGTCATCTTCTACGTCGGGGTCCCTCCCGACGGGCTGGTCTTCTTCCACGCCAACGCCGTTGCTTAAGACTTCGATCAGCTCCTCCTCAGAGGTTGAGGCCGAATCCACGACGACCTCCTGCCCCCCCTTTTTCTTCTCCGTCGGAGGTTTCACGGGGGTCCTGTCGATAGGCATGAAAGAGGACTCCCTCCACGGTGGCAGGGAGACTCTGGGCCCCGAGGTCGCCACCACTGGTGTAGCCTCCACAGGCTGAGCCAGGGCCGCCGCGACTGTCTCGATAGAGGCCTTGGCCGGGTGGATTAAGGCTTTCACCACCTTAGGTGCGCTCACTGCCTTCTCCTTGGGGGGGAGAAAGGTCACCGCCTCGCTCCCCCTCCGATGGGGCCTTCGAGCTCGACCAGGGTCTCTCCAGGAGCTTCGCCGGGTGCTCGGCCTTCCTCTTACTCGAGCCAGAGCGTTGGCTCGTGGTTGATGGCGCCGGGGAGGATGCGCCCTGCCTGGCGCCCGTAGAGCCCGACCGTTCGGTGCTCCCGGTGCCAGCGGACTCGCGGTACTTGGCCTTCTGTTGGACCCTCGTCGCCGGGGCGCCCTCAAAGGTCTTAGAAGACCGCTCAGACTTCTTCTTCTTCTTCTCGCCTGACGGGCTCTTCCCTTCCAGCCAGTTGGCGAGACGCAGATGGCGGTCCTTCATGGTCCGCTCCGACATATTGCCGCAAAACGCACAGACCTTCTCCGCGTGCGTCTTGTCCTCATGCAGGCAGTAGAGGCAAAGGGAGTGTTCGTCCTCCTTAAAGACATTCTGAAGCTGGCATCCAGGGCAGACCCTGAACAGCTTTCCGGGCGTCGAGCTTCCCTTCTCCTGGGCCATGATCGAGATGGGCCTGAGAAACTTCTGGAGTCCTCCAAAAGCGTGGCTCGGCGAAATCTTCACCCTTGAGGGGCGTAGAAGAATCCGACATGGGTCCCCGTTGATCAGATAAAGAAACGGTGGAGCTTGAGGCTCTTTTGACCGAAAAAAATTTCCTAAGAAAAAGCACGAAAAAAGCACTAAAGCTCGAGAGCAATAGCACGAGGATCCCAACACTTGAACGTGCGCTAAAAATCTGAAGATGGCTGCCAGAGGCGGGGCTTAGGGAGAGGGCAGTCATTGGCTGTGGTCAGTATGACGCAGAGATCAGTGATTGGTTACTACTACGAAAGACAGATCAGAAACGAAACTGATACTGATTTTTCTTTACCGAGGATTCCCAGCCTGACGACGGGGAATATTCATGAGCATGTGAATCCATGCCAGACCCCATGCTGGAGAAACATATTGAAGTGGTTAAGCGGTGGCCATTATTCAAGTATGATTTATATATGTTGAATCCCATCTAATGGGTACGCGATCTGAGCAATATACATCACTTTTCCAATTCATCTACGCTGCAGTAGGTTATATCATAACCAAGCTTTGATCTGCGCTAAGCGGCAGCTATTATTCAAGTAAGATTAATTTATATGGGAACGTGATCTGAGCAGTAGCTACCATTCATCTAAGTTGAGGTATTCGATATTATAAATTAGCTCCGACCCACGTTATGCATATGCGGGAGCAAGTCCTTTGTTACTTTCTCCCCTTCATCTTTATAAATGGCAGCCGTCTTGACATGGGTTCTTTATCATACCGATTCTATGCTGATCTCGATTCCACTGAGTGCAGGAAGCTCTGTGAAGTATTGGGACTTTGCTCTAGGTAAGTAAAGATGGAATTAAGCCACCAATTACTAAATGACACAACTATTGCCCTACAGGGTCCAGGCACTTTCTACTAATGTAGTGTATTGTTTCCACATAGACTGGGCGATGGCTAACATTGGGAAATGTTATACAGTTTGGATTTTGTGATTAATTCACTTTATGGTACACGATCAACTAGGACCTATATTTCTACACAAGACTTAAGGTGTGTGTGTATACATGACAGCTGGATTAAGACCTTTGAGTGGATGTCCAACATGAGTGTAACCAATGTTAGAGAGAATTCTCTTATAAGGCTAATTTCCCAAACCTAGTGAGTCCCCCAGCAGCTTTGCTGGATTTTTGGGGTTTGTTTTTTTCTCCTGCTAAGAGTGAGACTCTTTTCCTCCCACTCTTAGGCATGACTTGAGGTATGCCTTGGACTTTTTGTGTGCTTATGGGCTATGGGGTCTTTTACTCCATAGGGCTTCATGTGTTTTTGGTATATGTGTTACACAGCACCCTCAGTGCAGTAACACAGGGGTGTCATAGTGACCCCCAAACATAGACTCCATACCCTGGGACTGACTGTCTCCCAGGGCATGTAAAGTCACCATTGGCTTTACTAGTCCAAAATTGTGAACAGAACCAGTACAAACCATCATATTGTGGAAGTACTGGAAGGGGTTAATTAGATTGCCCCTGGGCCTGTTTCCAAGGGGGCACTGTCCAGTCCCCCCTTGTCGAGTTTCTGGCTGGTGGCAGTGGTTACCACGCAAATTATTCCACCAGAATATTTCCTATGGGATTTTCCCATTGATTTTAAACGCACCACTTTTTGGTGCAATGTTAAAGATACCGCCAGTTTATTGAATATAAAATCACTGGTTGGGTCTTTTCACCAGAACTCTTTTCTAAAATGGCGTTTGTGTCCGTCTCTGTAACTCCAACCAAGGTCGGGCCCTTTGTTCCACTTTTTGGCGGGCTTCTCCACAGAAGCCCTCCACTGGTGCACTCTGTCTGGGTTCCACAGGATGTGTGGGTGGAGGAATTGGCACCCTGGACTGCGTTGCCTTAGCAACCCAAGTTTCACTCTGTTCTCATTGGCCCAGTAGTGAGCCGCCCAGCATGTATGAGTGACAGCTAGGCTGTTGAATGGAGGTTTTCTGCATAAAAGCAGGGTTTTTGGGACTGGAACTTGAGAAGTCGCCACAGGACCTAAGAAATCCAAAGAGGGGAGAAGCTGCGCCATCTGCAACGACGACACCACCGGTGGAGCCCTGCTGCAATGACCTCACCACTTTCCCGACAACAAGAGAAGATCTTTTGCTGAAAGAGTCTTCTTCCTCTGAGCTGGTGGGATCAACCAGTTCGCCATTCGCCTTCCAGGATGTCTCTTGGCCGAATTGCCCGTGCCAAGCACCTTGGCTGCCGGATAGCCAAGCTTCACCACTGTGACCGCGAATAACAGGAACGCACCTTTTATCTGACGAACTCCGCGGCTGGTCTCTTCCCTGGGCAGTGCAAAGACTCAAGTTTCCTCCTCAACGCGATCTTCTCTTCCCCTGGTAGAAACCACGAACTGCACCCGCTGCCAGGAACAACTGCCACCGCTGGAGCTTCCTCAACTTTAAAGGTACTGTGTTCCACCTGGCCTCTCTTTCCATGGTTTGCTAAAGGTGACCCTTAAATCCTTGGCTTTCCAACTGGGTTGGCCCCCAGACCTCCTAACTTCACCTTCTGAATCAACCCAACCTCTTTTGAACATTTTTACAAAGACTTGAATGCATTTCTAAACTTGGGCAGATTTCACCTTGCTCCATTTAAAGTGGACCTGGCCTATGAACTTTGGCTCTACAGTAGACTCTGCCTTCACTAACTTGTTTTGGTTTTATAAAAGTGTTGGGAACTGTTTTATTTTCATGACCTGCCTGTTTCTCTCCCTTTTATTTAATTATTGGAGTGCCATCTAAGTTACGCGCTCTCATCGTTTTTTTTTTTTTTTTTTTTTACAAATAGTGGTGTTTTGACTTAGACTTGTCTAATAATTCTTAAGGGAGATGTGTATACTTTCCTGATTGTGTTTGAACTTGCTTTGATTTATAGTGCTAGTGTATTTTCTAAAGTGTGTGTTAAATAATTATATACTTTTGATACCAAGCTCTGGTCAGTGTTTGCTTGCTCTACTGTGTTTTTAGCCCTATTGTGTATCCTCTGTATACTGCCCTACTCTTCTTGAGAGAGGTCTTACTGCTCAGCCACAGCTACCAGGTAAATCTGGGTGGTACAGACTGCTACCAACTGGGTTTACTGCTTACTCCTGTAGTCTTAATCTTCTTGCAGTGGTCCCCAAGTGAACTGCACAGGATTCTGCCTAACACTACATCTGGATTAAGACCTTTGAGTGGATGTCCAACATGAGTGTACCCAATATATGAAGTGCAACCGCAACAACAAAACAAACCACACATAGCTTTGCATAATAGCACATGACAACTACTGACCAAAAATTCACACATATGCTCAGCAAACAGTATCACCCGAACTGAAGCTGCCAACAGCATCTCTCAGCCCTACTAACTTACCATACCCTCTTGCTTTTCAGATCCGTCAAAGGATCACTCTGGTGGTGATGGTGAGCTATATAAATATCCTTTAACATAACATGTGTGCTAAGGACAGATGGTGAATATTTTCACTCTGCCTGATGAATGTTGGTGACGTTACTTAAATGGGGTCTTTCACCCCACAGGTGCACCATTATGAGAAAAAGACGGTCGTCAAGTTAGACCTAATCTGGTAAGGACCCGGGACACAGCAGTGTTGTCTACTCCAATACAGTCATCAAGACAGACAGTTGTAATAAGAGGTGGGTGCCATTCACTACCTCAAAGTTTGTGGTTATGATATGAAATGTTTTTCTGATGCACCTTCATCCGTTTACAGAATTACTTTGTAAATCTTTGGAAGAGATTTGTAGGAGTCCACTAGACACATACATAGTTCTCAACACTATAGATATGTGATGGTATGTAGATACATGCTATATGGAAGGTATAATTGGTGAGAAGCATACTTTTCTTGAGAGATTGATAACAAGTATGTTTGGGCTCACTCCAATGTGGTCAATAACTGACGCAAGTAAATGCATGTGTATCCCTTAATTGATCCTTTGCAATGATGTTGGATTAACAGGTATGATTAGAATTGGTGTTAGCTTTTCCAATCACGGTGATTGGGAACTAATGCACATATCTTCCTGTGGAGATGTGGTTATCTAGACTTTGAGATAATATGAAAATTAAGTCCTCATTTGTTTAGAAATTGGGTAAAATCAATTATATCTTACATCTGATTTTGAGTTTGTATAATCATCTAAAATTGATCAGAATATTGATGTTGTGATTTAACATATTTACGGATTGTATTTTTGGTCCTGAGGAAGGGAGAGTGCCTGAAACGCATCGGGCTGTACTGAAACGGACACTCTGCTGCTACCTTTTTAAAAGCATTGTTGAATAATTTCTTTTGTTGAAATATAACATTTGTTTATGAATCCGCTACTCATGTATTAGTAATTCTTTCAGAAGATATCCTACCTAATACTTATGTGACTTACACATTGAAGTTTATCTGTATAAGTGTATTAGTAATTTTTTCATAAGATATCCCATCTCATATCCAGGTGGCTTACATTAGTGTATCTGTATAACGGACTGTCAAACAGTAAATAGGTGTGTATGGGACACAAGTGTTTTAGAATTTAAGATACTGTTTTGTTGTCGTCTTGATTGCTCAACCACCGCTATGAATATGCAAGACCCAAGGGGACTAGGGCACTCTATCCTACCTAGTTGGGGGACTTCTTAAGCTGCAAAGACTAGAGCAATTGGAAAAACCTCTGACTAGATATTGCCTGGTTTCCTCCTGAAACCGTATACAAATCACTATTAGTATGGGACCAGTGAGTATGTGGCATAGGAGTACATTTTAAAATTAACAACTCATAACCTTCTTTCCCAGGACCAGTTTAGGCTATCACAGCCTAGGTTTAAGCTGCTTAGATTTGGTGGTTTCAGTTTTGATGCCCAGGCTCCTGTAGCCTGGAATGCCCTCCCTCTTGGAATGAAAATGACAACAACTCTAAAAGAGTTTTAAAAAATGATCAAGAATCATCTGTTTAATCTTGCACCAGATTAATTACTCCCTCTGTTCGCCGATTGGTTTTCTGTTTTGTTTGTTCAGTTTGTTTGTGTTGTGTGTGCCCTGAGGCATAAGGGTGAGAGGGGTGTTATAAGAATTAAAATCAATAAATAAATGCTGGATCCTATAACCTTGAATATTCAGGCTACCTCCAACCTCTTCCAATCCCAAAACAGCCAATTTTATGGATTTCTTTCTAAAAAGTATTTGAAGGATTCCAAAAGCCTGAAAAAGGATCAGTCGTACTCGCAACTTGGAAAGATGTATTTACAATTATTCTACTACTTGACTAGGACTGCATGCTTTTAGCTCCAATGATGTTATGGCCTTTCATGCTCGGACAGCATTTGAAATATTTAAAGTTAAGCTATACCTTAATGTCCACATTCATTGTGGTTGCTTTTGTCCAAGTGTTAAGTTTGATGGCCTGGAAAGCTGAACATATCAAATCTACATGCATGCATGAAACGCCAGTAATCATTCACAAAATAATAGTCAATCCATACATTTTATTAACAGTTTACATAATGACTATGAAAACAGTCCATATTCACATTTCAAGTAAAATGGGGTCCAAATGTCAAGTGTAAAATGGCAAACTAACACTGGGCATATCATTAAAATAAAGTGTTATGAAATAATCTGGAATATTAAATGTATGGCAAGCCATGAAAGCGACCACTTTGCACTTTTTTGCTACCTGAAAAATGTGGCTTTTTTAAGCACTTTCTAAACTATGTGGAAGCAGTAAAGATTTTGTTACAGTAATTTAGTGCATAACGAAAAACAGAGGTAGCACTTTTAAGTATAGCATTGTGTCAGACAAAGCACAGCAGCAGTGCAAACTTCTAACTGCAACACAAACGTACCTCAACAATTCATTGGTAGTAGAATTAAGGTGGGAGGAAAATCCATTTGTCCTTGCCCATTCACCTCTGAAAGCCATATTACAATGTTTAAAAACGTGGACACCAAAACACTAGTCAATAAGGGTATAGGATTCAATTGGATCATTTTGTAACACATTTCAACATTTGCTATAAGGGCGATTTGTATCCAAATTATTTATAGATTGCACTTATTTCAGGGGGGAAAATTTACATCACTTGAATGTAGATGGTTGCACCTGGAAATGGTGTTCTAAAAAAGGAAAGGCAACCACGTTGCCAGCATGATGACATATGAACAGCAATAAATGTGTTTAAAAGCAAAAATCTGCATCTGGAACACTCGGAATGCAACAATCAGGAGACGAAAACGGTGGCATTTCAAATGAGTTTGTTTTGAAGTTAAAAGTCAGCTTTATTAATATATTTACACATTATACTGCTCTTCATCTAGAATATATATGTTTGGAAGTTAAAAAAGTATTGAGCAATAACCACAAAACAAAATGAAAACATTTTAAACTATACAATACTTTATACACAATTTATACAAAGCAACACAGTTTATTTTTAAATAATATACCTGGACACAAAAATATACACTTTTAGAGAAATTCACATCAGTAATCGTATAAAGCTCTCTTTACTATGGTCCTAAAAATATAGGACTAAAATATTAGCTCTGAAAACCATACATGAGGCTAGGACAATCCTGAAAGGCCACTGACAATTTCAAGGCTATACACTTCAGTTTGTTTCGTAAACTCAAGTTCTGAGGTCCTTAATATTACACAAAAGCATAGTGGTCAACTTCAATTAGGAAAACAGTTGTAGGAGCCAACAAATGAAGCCAATTTGCTCATCTTTACATACCTTCCGACTAACTTTAAATACTACCAAATGTATTGAACACTTCATGCGACTTAAAAGATCATAAATTAGCATTGCAATTCAATTACAAATTAGATTTCCTAGTGTCAGCAAGTATTCTGATCAGGATTTCATGATTTTAAAAACAGAAAAATGATAAAGTGACCAATAAACAGTAAAATTGTTTTTTTCCTCCTCAAGTGAAGAGTTAATTCAACGTTAAGGCTTTCAACTGTCTGAACCGAGGTTTTACATCATTTTTAAAAATCGGGGATACATGCAGACATGTCTCACTGAGACAGCATACATAGATTTAAAGCTGGGCACCTTAGAGAATCAGTACTAAATATTGCCCTACTAAAAATCTCCTGCTCCAACTATTCCTGTGGCTGTATTCCTTGTTCCAACAACTATTATGTATCATTACCGTTTTGCAAGCAAGTTCATGTTCCAGTGCTAATGTGAATAATCTAGTTTCAACCAACTTGTGGGTTTTGTGGCAGTGAGCACAAGGGTAGTGGAAAAAAATAGTTTGTGCAAAAAGGTACAAATGGAACAAGAGACTTAAAATCCATTTGCTCAAAGAATGTTATTTCATTTTCTCAAACAACTTGGATGCATGACATGTCAAACAAAAAAGCACATATGTAGTACTGATGCTGTAAGGAAACTGAAGCAGGGAGACATGGTAAATGTGTGAATATTTTGTTACGCCCCCTTAGACGCAGATGTAAAAGTCAGTTATGCAAGCTGAAACAGTATTACAATGGCATGATACTAGTGCTTAACTGGCAGGTGCTGTACTTCAACTTCTCGATCAATAATAAAATGATAAAAGATGAATTAGTCATAACATCTTTGGAGCTATTTTAGCTTTTTTCAGTTTTTACAAAAATTCCAGGCTTAAATAAAAATGAAGACCACCCTAGAAAATTGAATTTTGAATGTGAATTGAATACACATCCAGAACTTCAGATGAAAAGAAAAAAAATGAAGCCACTGTACAAGACCTAAGAGTTATTACAAACAGGTTGCCGTCATACATTGGTGTCCTGGAGTAAGGGTTCTTTGGCATCTCCGGGGGCCTGAGGGCTGTGCTGGTGGCCGTGGCTGCCACAGTGCTTTTTCCAACTGCCGGATCGTGCATTTAGATTGGTGTGTTCGGGAATGAACAAGGCAACAAGCAGAGCCAACAGCACGGAGCATGCACCAAACAGAAATGGTGGCCCAGGAATGATAGAATTCTGAGGAGGAAGAAAATAGAAAAGACTTATGTACACAAGAAAATCTATGGTTGACAACCTTTTATTCTGTAAACTTCTTGCTTCTACAAATGTTTTATCAAGTAAAAGTGTTCACTTTTTATGACGTTTGCTTAAGCTAGACACATGCAACGTAAAAGTACGAGCACGCATTGATGTTTGGAGTCGCTTTATAATACAAAACCTACCCCCACACAGGCACCAAGAGGCAATGGCATAGCCGTATTTACTTTTTTTCTCAAATACTAACTGTAGATGTGCTTTCAAATGAAACCTCCCCACTTAAAGCCCAATGTCTATTTTTGACATTTAACCGCTGTCCAGTTGTGCTGTAGATGTCATTAGGGCAGATAGCAAATCAAGTTAAGCACTTCCTCAGACCCAGGGCCAGCCTGTTCTTTGCATTTCAAATCCCTGCAGGATTGCTTTTTCTTGGCTGGTTTAACACCATTTCCCCCCAGCTAAGTCTACATTCATAGCCTCATCAGGGACACTGCTGTTGTGTAGATGAGACCACCCGCCTCTCATGTGTACGAAATTAAGAACAAGGTTGCATGTGCAAAGAAACCGTAAGCAGTTAGTTGTTGGCCATTGGCAGAGAAAACCGTTGAGGATTCAACTTTCTCTCTCCTACCAGATGCCTTAGATGGAAAAACTTCTGAGTTAGAAATTCAGAGTGCATTCCCATCAACGCCTTGTCCCCTTCATGTGAAAAACAGGTGGAGCCATATATGGGCTTGTCTTCTGTTTGACTCAAAAATGAGGACAGTTGAGTCACGAACTGACCTGGTCAGATACCAGACTTATGTCTGGGAATGCCGAGTCGAATCCACAGAGTGAAAGCCTGGAAAGCAGCCCAGGAGCATTTGGCTGCTAAATGATTCACACTACTTCTTGAAAGCATTCCTATTAAGCCTGAGAGCCAAACCTTATCTTCTCGAACCCTGGGATAAGTGACAAAACATGATTCAAGAGATGCCAACCCAAAGACAAAAATGAGAAAGCCCTTGTGCTGCATCATGCCAAGACTGGTCTCAGGGTGAAGCTCTGCCAGTGACTGGAAACACCGGACAAGAGACCACAGGAAACAGACGGATCGGTGCTCTCTTGCCCGAAAAGCTGCGGGCAAAACGTTGTTGCTAGCATCAACAATTCACAGCGGCCAGAAAAAGTTTTTACTGTAACCTGCACGGATTGGATATGGAGTGTCAGGAGCAGCACAAATCTTGAGCACTGCTAATGGACATAATCCAAGCCTGACATTACAGAACCGAATACCAACCAAGAACTCCGAGCACAACAATTGTCCAATTATTGCCGGAACCACAACCCCTGGGCACCTGCTGCTTCGTCCCGGCACTGCTGTACTGTACCCTAGCTTTATCAGCTTGCCTGTACGCCGTTTCAGAATCTTCGCTGCTGGGTCTTTTGTCAGCCCACTTACCTGCAACACCTGTTTGTCCCACTAGAACAATTGCTGGAGAACCGGAAGTCAGCAATGTCACTGGGAAACTTGTATTTCCAATGTTTTGGCAACCATAATTTGGCTACCTCAGGAAATCACCTACCACAATTACCAGGCTACTCTACCAAGCCTTATCTTGAACAATAATCATTGGTGTACTGATATAGTGCTCCATGTCACTTCTAAGCGCTGTAACCTGCGTTGCTAACCCATTTCATAATTCTCCATTCATCAAAATCGGAAGTATGAAATGCTCAGCTCTACCATGGGAATCGACATTGCACATTTTTAAGATAATCCCATGTCAGATCCGTTCGGGCCCATTCTTAACACCAGGAGGGGATGGGAAGGTATTGCACATTCAGAACCATAGGCTGGTCTCTCCCAATTTTTCTTATAAGGGACTGTTAAGGCCGTACCATCCTCTGTTGAGGGTGCTGCAACCCGTAACCCCAATGGCGGCTAACACTCCCGACAAGAAAGCAAAGCCAAATTTCTCTACTAAGGTGCATTAGGTCAACAGAACGACAAAGCCCAACTCAGGTAGTGGTAGTGGGCTACACAAAAAGGTACAATTAGTCCATACGCATCTATTGAAAATATACCACATGTATATACTGGAAAATATGCACTTTATTCACATCACACATCAGGTCAAAATAAGTAATCTGGGACAATATACAGTATTTAAACATCCCAGCATATTATGAAAACATGAATGTCTTTACAGTGCTCTTCAGACCCCATTGTCTGTATGTGGTGGGCCCACTACCAGAGGCCCACCCAACATAAAATAACAATGGGGATGAGGGGGACCATGAACCACCAAACCCATCAAGTACTTAGAGCCCCCTGTGGGCCTGCACAATTCTGTACTGTGTCTTAACGACGTACCCCAACCAGGTGTACAAGGAAGGCCCTAGCTCTGATGAACAGGACCCAAGACATAGGTAAGGGCATGTGGAAAAAAATGGAAACCAGCATTTCTTTCAGTGAGGAAAATATGCTAAAAAGTCTTAAGGTCTATATAATAATGCATCACATTAATATGGGAATTCTGTAGCCTGACCTGTGGTTATACTAAAACGCCAGGTAAGCCTCAGTTCCTTCCCACAGGTATCCCAGAAAAAAAGCAGTCTACTCCTGGCAGTAGACTAGGGTGTGATATTAAAATTAATGCAAGTGCACACCTCAAACAAAGCAAGCCTTAGGGGGTAGGAAACGATTTCAAAACAACGCTAAACGCTTTCAGGAATATTTACCGAGTTCTTAAGGTTAACTACAATGTTAAAAATACAGTCCCATTAAAAAAAAGCAAAGGTAAATAACAAAATTATAATACTTGTTCCAGAGCTCATTGAACTTTCAGGGGATTCTTCCAAATGTACAGGGGCAGGTAAGTACCCCAGATTTCCAAAGCAGGTTCAACGTTCCATTGGAAATAATGGGAGAAGAGTCAATGGGCTATCTGAGTTAGTAGAGGCAAGTCATTTTACCTCGCAGGTGAAGATGCTGCAGCGAACAACCCTAGGCAGGGCCAAAGGAGACCTCAAAGAAGTGTTCCAGACGTCTAAAGATGAACCAAGAGCCCCAGAGGAAGATGCAGCAGAGCAGGAGGATGCTTAAGAGAAGCCGGTGGGAAACAGTGGTAAAGACTGACCTCTAAAGAATCTCTACCACGGACCAGAGGAACACCTGAGGGCAACTATCACAACCCCTCCACCCCCCCCCATGACCCAAGGATAGGCACTCATATTGGTTGCTTCATGGAAGGCTGATCCAGCAGCACAAACACAGTAACAGCTCCTTTCCACATGTGCGATTTCCAGGATTCAGTTACCTGGGACTTGCACCGTTAGTCCGCAACAATCCCAGGGAAAGGAACAAAGGTTCTTCCCACAGCCTCAACCTTCAGCCAGAAGTGGAAAATTCAGCAAAGACAACAACAAGAATGCCTCCCCCGAACCCCCCGGTGGCTTGGGGGACAGAATATTAAGGCAACACTGCTACAAACACTGCTACAAACTCACCCATGATGGGGTCAGTGGCTCAAGAAATGGTGGGACGGTGAAGGCTCAGGGCCCCTCTGGACATTAAGAGTCGACCCACAACTAAGCATACAATCGTGGTGGGAAATGTCAGGATATGGTGTTAAACAGACCAGAAAAAAACTGTTGAGAGCTAGACCCAGCAGATGTGGTGAGAGGCAGAAGTCTTCAGGAAGCCTGGAATGGACCGCCATAAGAAAAAGACCCAAAGTGGGATATGCCCAAGCCAGTGCACCCTGCATGTTTTGCCAAGTAAGGGATTTTAAAAAAATTGCAAAAATGTTGGGAATCGGCAGGAAAACACCTTTAGCAGGTCAGTAGATCTACCACCTCCAAGGCGCAGAAAAAAAAGCAGCAAGAGAAAAGCATGGTTAGGACAAAGCCTAAATACCTTTGCACAAAGGGGCCAGCAAGCCAGCTAGCCAAACACAAAAGGCACTGGGGGAAAATGGTCAGGTGGCCACCCATTCTAGTTGGTCATTAGGACTGCCACTTATCCAAAGCCAACACCACAGAGTGAGAGGGATAGTCCAGGGACCTACACTGGCCTAAACCAGTTTCTTTGTTTTTTTTTTATTAGCATATTTATAGTTTACATTTAAACTTTTTTATGCTACTTAAAAAATAATAATAATAATAATAATAATAATAATAATAATAATAATAAAAGGTAATAGCAAATAGGAACCCCCATGTCCTTTCCCAAAAGTCTAATGGCGCTCCAATCTTCATCAATTTTTTCCTCTCATCTCAGTAAAGCTCCTCTTTTCGTCTTCTTCCACCATCAGTCTCTCAAAGATTTTTTTGACGAAGGCCATCAGGGCTAGAATCTCTGTATTTCTCCTTCCTTGGCACAAGCTGACCCAAAGTGAGTTGGGAGATGATGTTGTTTAATTCTGAAACAAGTGTCCCAAGTATGTTGTTCTTAAGTCCATCAGTGACTCGCATTCAGTTGTTAAATGCTCTAGGGTTTCAAGCTTACACTTGCAGAGCCGACACGTGTCATTTCTCATTGAGGCTACTTTGCGCCTCTCAAGAACTTATTTTGTGGGGAACAGGTTAAAACGGAACCTCATGAAATCTTGTCTGACAGTGGGAGAGGGAAACTTTGTCAAGTATCTTGGAACTTGGCCTCGTTGTCTAGCGTCTTTCGTTATCCCTCCACCACTTTTCATGCTCCGAATCCGTTCACCTGTGTCTATTCAGTCCTGGTCGTAAGTTTCTTCTCGACATGGTCGGGGTTTTTCAGTAGGAGCTCTTCGCTCAGTGCTAGACTATTTAGTATCTCCACACATGTAGATCTCCATTCAGTTAGAGACTTCTCACTGTTTAAGGAGACAGCTTTTTGTAAGACTTCGTACCCTCCTTCACCTGGTGGTTGTAAACATTTCCTCAACATTGACAGTGATCTCCAGACCATAATGGTGTACAGTGACACCATTCCCATTTCTCTCCTGATCACTTCTACCGGTAGGGAGCTTGGCATATTCAGAACTCGTCGCCAAAATGCTCCCTCAACCTGCTTCCAAAGGGAGCCTGCAAGTTGTAGCTGCGTTTCAGAGCCATACGTCAGAATGGGAGTCACCTTCAATTTATAGAAGTTAATGATGGGTAGTAGGGTACATTTGCCATACTTTCGGTTGATTATTCTAGCCTGGGTTGCTAAATTCTTAGCTTTGGACTTCACGGCCACTGCCCCGTGTGAGTCTACCATGCAAGTATTCACCGTTAGTCCCAAGTACTACATGGATGTAACCTCGGGTATTTTAACCCCTTGGAGACTCCAACTTCTTTTCATTCTGTGGGTTCTATTTGCTTCTCCTATAACCATAATTTTGGATTTCTTAGGATTGATGGTTAGTGAGTTAGCACACACATATTTAGACAAAGCGTTCAGCTGTCTCTGCAGACCCACTTCAGTTTGGTCCATGATTAGGAGGTCGCCAGCGTAGAGTAATCTTCCTACTGGAATGCCTGCAATCCTTGGGCAGAAGCACCTCACATCTTCAAAGGCCTCTTTGATGTCAGATATGTAGAGGTTAAATATAGCCGGTGCCAGTCTGCAGCCCTGATTTATCCCTGCTGATGTTCCAATTTTGCTCGACAGAGTTCCTGCTCTATCCAAGCGTATTCTTAGTGTTGTTCCAGAGTGCAGGAGTTCCAGGGCTTCCCTCAGGTCGATCGGACAGCCCCATTTTGACAGTTTTCCCCATAAAGTGTTCCTGTTTATTGAGTCGAATGCATGGGCCAAGTCTAAAGAGGCAATATAGGTCTTATTTTGCTTAGTTGCTTTTGCCCTGCATTTCAACAAGTTTATCAGGAAAAGATTTAGGGCAGCTCCTGTCCCTTTTTTGGAGCCAGATTGCCATCGGTCTTGGTGGTTTGATTGTTTGGACCACGTGTTCAAATGTTTCAGGAGTATTGCTGAAAACAGCTTTCCTACCACGTCCAAGAGGGAGATTGGTCTGTAGTTGGCAGGGTCAGACCTGTCGCCCTTTTTGTAGATCGGGACCATGATTGACTTGGTCCAAGAAATGGGTATTTTCTTTGTTGATTTGATTTCCCGGAACAGGGACAGCATGAAGTCGGCCCAATGCTCTGGGTGTTGCTTCAGGATTGCATTTGTTAGACCGTCGGGGCCCGCCGCCCTTGATGCACTTGCATTTTTTATTAGGGTAAGTATCTCCTCCCTGTCGAATTCGAAAGTCCAGGGTAGGTTGGAGAGTGTAACCTTTTCGTATCCTTCCCCCAACTTATTGGAGAACAAGCCTGCAAAGTGTTTTTCCCAAGTTGACGATGATATTGAGTTTAAGGATCGCGTTTTGTGGAGCCGTTGTAGAGTTCAACAGCTTTCAGATCTCAACTGTATTTTTATTGGCCATCAGGCCCAGCATTCTCTCCCCGTCTGCCTGCAGTAGTCGATGTTGGTGTGTTTTCAGCCAGTTTTTGAGTGATTGTCTCTTTTCTCAGCTTTTCTCTCACGTCAGGGAGCACACCTTTTTTTAAGTTGCATAGTAAGTTTTTTAATGGACTTTTTCTTTTCATGGATGTCCTTGTTAAAGACGTGTTTCCTTGTAAACACACTTTTTAAACCTTTTCCGGCTTTGGCCTGAAAGATTTTCAGGGCTAGTGGATAATGGATTGGATGTATGATGTTGCCAGAGGCGTCCCTGCTTTTCCCATTAAACAAGGACGTAGTTGGTTTACTGTGGTCCTTAGAAGATATTCTTAACCTGCTAAGACCCGGTGTGACCTCAATGTTGGTAGTATTAAGTAAGTGTGAAGGCTGCCCAGCCGTATCTTCGACACGGCTTCCCACCATCTCCAATAGATTGTGGTCACTGTTGTTACATGTTATCACATCTAAGTGACTCATCTGGCCAGATAGAGTCTGACGCGAAAATGTAATCTAAGATCTTAGTGTGAGCACCTCTTTTCCAGGTTGCTTTCAGTGGGATGTCACCCCTTATGTTACCATTCATCAAGTTTATGTTTCTTTTTTGTAGATCTTCTCTCCAACGTATACCCCTTAGTATCTTTGAAGAGGCAGCTCTTGGTGGGTTAATTATCAGTTCATATCTAGAGTGAAAACATTCCATATTCAAATCCCCACATACCAAGACATCAATGTTGTTATAGGTGGATCTAGCTTCATCGATGTAATTCATAACTGTTTCTTGGAGATTGACTGCAAATGGGGATGCAGGGTTCCAGTAGAAGTTACATATCAGGAGGTGGCAAGTGTGTTGACTATAACATTTTGACAGCAACACAAACTGGATCAGTGGCGTAGGATTTGGTGCGCGAAGCTTGGTCCAACCACTTGTTCTTTTACATGCTGTGATCAGTCCTGCCATGGGTCGCACGAGGTTCGCTTTGACAGCGGGGGTCAGGACTACTTTGTATCTTTCCAGAGACGGTTCCTCTTTCAACCAAGCCTCCTGGAGGCACAATATATCATATTTCTCGATTACGACCTCTCCTTCCCCAAATAAGTGCGTAAATCCCCTGGTGTTCCAGGAGCAGATGGTCAAAGTCTGGAAGAGGACAATTTGAGGGCTTTTGGCGTTATGACTTCCTAGTCAGTGTGCCCGCTAGCCAGCTCAAATCTTCTCTTGGGCTACCCAGGCATGTCACTCTGGGCTGTTTAGGCGATGGCAGTTCACTTCCCAGATCTTCTGGCCCTACCCAACGTGGAGCGCGTCTATCTCCGGTTGCTTGCTTTTTGCTTGGTAGTTCTTCAGGACGGGCCTCCCTGCCTCTCAGGCTTGTAGACTCCACGTAGGCCGATTTAGTAGGACAGTATCGATCCTCTTCAGAATTAGAGGTTGATGTGGGAGACTACGTTTCTCTTTCTTTTAAACAGAAGCCCATAGTAAGAAGTCTATGGCCTTCTTTAATGAAGGTGTCTTTAGTTCTGCGATCCGATGTGTAGATCAGAGCTCTGTCTAGGTGCTTTTCTTCTGGAAATTCGATTAACAGGATGTCCCTCGACTGTATTTTCTTGAATTCCTCAACTGACCCAATAATTCTCATAATGTTGGTTCTATTGATGGTCAAGTTGTCTTTGATGTTTAAGACCCTTTCTAGCAAAAAACAAGAGGGAGACCTGTCGTCACAGTTCTCGACCATCCGAGGACACGGGGGAAACCTGTTGTCACGAGTGTCGACCACCCCAGTTATTCTGATACTGTCTTTTTCTTGTCTGACAGATCTTTCAGTCAGTCTTTGAGGCGCCTCCTTCCTTTGCCGGTTGCTGCATCTGTTCTGGTTCCAGATTTTGTACTCTTCTATTGCCAATAGTTCTGGGCCAGGGTCATCAGTTATCGTTTTGCCTTGATTCTTGTTTGATTGGCCATTAACACTTGAAGAATTTTGGCCTGTTAAGTTAGCTGTTTCAATGATTCTACCATCTTTTGAGAATCTGATCTTTAGAGTCTTCTTCATGGTGGGCCCTTGTTTGTTGCTTTGCTTCAATTCCTCTTCCAGTTCCTCAGCCTGTTCTCCATCCTCTTCGTCAGAGAATTTAGAGTCCGGTTCTCCGTTCTCTGAGTGTCCGCCCCATTTGAGCATATTGACTCTGAATCGTCAGAATAAGTAGCAAAGTTTAGTAAGTATGCATTGCTGTCATCATGCTGCCCTTGAACATTAGGTAAGTGTGTTAGAGTTTTTTGGCTGTCCATGTCTAGTATCTCTGTTACACTTTCGTTTGCAGAGGGCTTCTTTGACCTTCTAACAAACATCTCTGGAGTTTCAGGTCTCTGAACGTTTCGGATAGCAGTGTTTAATTTTGTCCCCTTCTTAATGGGCACTGCCATTCCCCCAGTTTTCCTTGCGTTAGTTTGTGATGTAGCTGGCTGCGTCTTAGCCGATGTCTTTTTTGTCAATGCTTTTTTTGCTTGCTCAAGTTTTTTCCGGAAAGCTAGTCTCTTCGACTGTGGGGATTCCGCCTTTTTAACTAACCCTTTAATGCCCTCACCCAGTTTGTCGAAGATGTTAAAGATCTTCGGGGGCGAGTGGGGTTCATTTGTTGGTTTTTTGTTATTTCCCACCGGGGATACCAACACAGTGTTTTGACTCTTCAGGCATAGGTTGACTAGATTGAAACAAAGTTAGACTTGTTCCTTTAGCCTCTGTATCTGCAAAACCTATAGTTACAGGGGGCATTAGATCTGTAAGTGTCGATACAGTTCCATAAATTTTACCTAATTTGTTAGAGGTCTCAGTTTCTCCTTCCCAAGGCCAAATCTTGTTGAGGCAATCCGTGATCAAGGACTCTCCTGCCGATGGGTCTTGTGGGTGTTTAAGTGAAAAGAATCTTTCTGATCTTCTCTCTTTGTCTCAGATTAATGGCTCCAGAATACTACTCAAGATATTAGTGGTTTGTTCCTCATTTTTGTCCATTTTGGTTTGGATGGCCGTGATAAATCCTTCTACAAAGATCATTTTACTGTGCAACATTGTAATCAGCGTCGTTTGGTCTCTTAACTGATCGTTTTGGGTTTCAATCAGCTTCATAAAAGGTGCCATCGTTAGGGAAAAGGCTGCTATTAATTTGCAATCAATTGCGCTTTGGCTGTTCGATTCGTCTTTACTTTGCTCGACCTGAGAAGCTATTAAGTCCATCAGTAGGTCCTCATCGAGGGTGTGGGGGCGTTTCTCTGTCCAAATCAGTCGTTTGCTTACAGGGACTGCCTTTGTTGGTATTGAGCAAAGTCTTGACCGCTGTGTTTTTGCGCCAACTAAGGCACTTTGTTTTGCACTAGGATCCAAGGTCGCTCTTTCCTTCAGCATCAGAGCAGGAGCCGGCAGGCCACCAGAGCATCCAGTAGCAAGCTGAAGCCTTGAGTCTGATTCTTTGTCCAGAACGGCCACCCCCTCCGTTGTGGGATCTGCCGAAAGGAGTGTTTCTGACGGGCTGCTTTTAGGCCCGTGAGCCAGGCAGGACAAGGGTTCTCTGCCCTTTCCACCTCTTTCTGAGGCGTTAAACCATTGTCCTTGATATTCAAGGTGCTTTTAGCATGGCCCCAGTCCCATCCTTATTTATCGTCTTTCCTGTACGTCTTTCCTGTAATAATGAAAACGCTGGTTCCCTTTCAACAGGATAGGCGTGATTCCCCGGGGTCTCCAGGCAGTTCCCAGGGTACCTTGGGTCAAGTGGTTTTGTGGTTGGTATTTCGCATTTGTGCCAAATGTATATGAGGGGGTTAATATCGCTCCCCTATGATCCTCCTGAATGTCTTGACGTGGTTTGGCAGCCTCTCCTGCTTTGTAATTTTCTGCCGTTCCTTCAACTAGGGAAAATGTAGGGTTGCTCTTGCTAATATTGAGGCTTGCTGGTGTTTTAGCCTCCCCCATGTTGTATCCAATGTTATCTGACGTTGGTTCCTGCCCAGAATCGCTCTTTTCCTAGCATAGAGGTACTGTCAGGTTGATGTCGATTGATAGCTCCATTGCTGCCTCTGATGTTTCTTTCATGTGTGCGCTCCCTTCCTTCTTTTTGGAGGGCGTTTTTGTGGCTCAGTGCCTTCTTGTTTATTACCACTGTAGGGGTCAAGTGTATTCCAGACTGAGGGCTATTTGAGGACTGTCGGTTGAGGGGTTTGGGGCATGCTACCTACAGCCTCTATATTGGCAGCGGCGTTGGTTGTGATGCACCCCCCAACCTCCCCCAACACAGTGAGGTTATCGTCAGAGAAGGATTCGACCATGGCAGTAACAAGGTCCAAGTCGTCCGCCATGCGTGTCCAGAGAGTGTGTAAGACTAGGGGACCTTGTTAAATAACTTATCAGCCCCAACCGCTCCTCAGACCGCTGATGAGAGGAAAATGTCAGCGAAAAAAAAGCTCATTCATCCATCCAGAGGGGAGTTTAAGATGAGACACATAAAATACCTGGAAGATTTTTTTTCTTTCTTTTTTATCCCCCTTTTTAAATGTATGAGTCAATAAACAGCAGGTTGCGAAGCTGGTGAGTCAAAGGCCAAGGACCCGCAGTTCACACCCCCGCAGTCGCCATTCTAAAGCGCTTCCTCAAAGTAAGTTTGCTTAGCTGTGCCAGCTATATGTCAAGCTGTGCTGTGCATGCGAGGAGTTTGTGAGCTACGTGAGAACAGTGTACTGCACTGTATCTAAATCACGTAATTCGCTAAACAGGCAGGCACGTACACACTTCTGCTCTCACTACTTTCGAATTCTGCTTACCTAAGGGCACAGGGGCACAAGGCAGACTCCAGAAGCGGCACGGCTCCGCTCCGCACTGCACCGTCACCCCTCGCAGATGTCACAGGTGCTGGAAAGTGTGTCGGGAATCAGGAAATCAGGATCGGGAATGGGAGCCTGATCCTGCCGTGCCGTACTGCCGCTGCTGCCGAGCCTGCTGCCGAGCCCGAGGCCGTAGTGCACCAAAGTGCTTAGAGGAAAGGCCCAAGTGAAGTCTAACGTCAGTAACGTGTAGTGTGTCAAGCCGTACTGTCAAGGACGAAAGGAAAGGAAAACAACAGCCGCTTCCGACACAATACTCAATCCCACACCAATCAGTTAGAACCAATATGGAGTCTTCTATTGTGCGCTCACAAAGAGCCCACATGGTCAAAACCAGCATTTGGGACCTGCATAGTTGTAAAAGGAAGCCCTGAAACACATAATTGGTCAAAGTGGATAGTAAAAAACTCACTGGTATCTAAATGGCCAGGAAAAAGTACATTGGGCTACTAATGGGGTAAAATAGCTTGTAAACATGTGTAGGTGATAGCATCACCTTAGGGCAAACATGGGGAGCCTTACAGACTACTCTGACGAATCGTGGGATCACGTCACTTTCTTGAAGTGCCTGTGAACAACATTTGTAGAACTGTTCACTTCCGATGTAACTGCTTGGTGTTTGCTTGAAGTTTTTAAAAAAATGTTTTACTTTAGCACACCATACTTTTGAGGCTTTATTTGTTACTCGTAGGCACCTGTAAAAATATTCTTTACCTTGCATAAAAGGTATGAGTCATTAATATGAAGTGAGATGTTAAACACTTAATAAACTACTTTGGTTTTGAATGAAGTTGATCATAACAATGTTTGTATTTATAATCGTTTGACAATAAGCCTTTTTTTTTAAATGCATTACATATTGTATTTTTTTAAACAGTTTTTATTAATTTCAACAAACACAACAACCAAAACAAACCAAACAGTGAATTGTAATCTTAACATATATTGTATCATGTTTTAACCACTGTTGCTCAGTCCCTTCCCCCGAGCTTACTCTTCATCACCTCCTGCAGTCGTCGTCTCTTGGGGTGTCCCCCTCCCTTCACCCTCCAGAGAATCTTCCTCATCAAGAGCAGTCAAGGTAAATTCTGATAGGGTAGCTACCAATGCTTCCAGGCTCTCAATGTCTCTGCTTTCACCCCCTCACCTCCTTACTGGCCACATGACTCCATACCACTGTTTCATTACATATTGTATTTAACAAATTTATTCTGTATGAAATACACTGACTTGGATTTGGGATTGTGATTCCCGTTCCATGGTGGAACTCCCTAATCCTCTTACCTTTGAGTCCCCGAAATCACTAAGACCTGTAAGAACAGCCTCTGACAGAACCACTGTATGTTATTGTGACAATCCTCCCTTCCTTCCTATAAACCCCAATTCATTATCTTATGGAAATGTAATGAATAAGATTACAGGAGTTACACAAACTACTCTTTTATGTGACTTCCAAAGTACTGAGAATAGGTGGCCGAGAGAAGGCGTGAAGAGAACCCAGCTACCGACCATAAAAACAAACAAAGGACTGCCTGAAAGTGAACCAGGCAAACCAGCATGAAGACACCTGTCCAGGAAGTTCAAACCCGGCAACTAAGAGGCGAGACGGAGAAGCAAGTCCTCAGTCGAGAGGAAGTGGCTGAAAGGTTGGAGGAAGCCTTGGGAGCTAGGAGTTGTCCCAACCAATACAGAAGTGATAATCCGGTTGACGGTGGCATGACCTCAGCGAGGTGGACCGGTTGGTCCCTTAACGCTGTGAACTGGAGGACCTGCAGAACTGAAGAGAGGTAGAGAGAAGCAAGTAAAGAGCAGCGATGGACGAAGAGCAGCTCTAACATCCCAGGAAGAACTAGTGATGTGGTCCCGGGAAGAAAGAGGTAACGGGAATCACGGTAGACCCGGTAGGGGCTTGGGGGATGAGTAACGCAAGCATTAGGAAGGATCTCCCTAGTCATAGTGGTTGGTGGAGAAGTGGCAAGCGTGGCATTGTCAGGAGAAAGTATCGGGAATGATCTCCCTTGTCTCAGTAATTGTTGTAAAGCTAATCAAAGCATTGGGAGTGATCTCCTTCATCTCAGTAATTGTTGTACAACTGATCAAAGCATCAAGAGAGATCTTCCTCGTCACAGTGGTTGGTGGAGAAATGCCAAGTGAGACATTGTCAGTGAGAAGTGCTAATGATCTCCCTCGTCTTAGTAATTCTTGCAAAGCCGATCAAGGTATCAGGACGCAACTCCTCCATGTCTCAGTAACTGTTGTGAATGTGATGCTGGAAATGTATTGGAGGGACAGGGCCTCCCTGTCCTTGTCCTGTAGTCCTTTTTCATTGTGATCTGTGTTGTTTTCTGCCCAGGAGTCCAGGTGGGACTCCTGGCAGTGCAGCTCTTCCTGTTTTCGGTTTGGTGTACAGACCCATGGGATACCCTTATGGCACCCATGGGTGGGGGTACAACCCTGTGCCCCTAGTGTATGTTTTTGGGCACCTGTGGGTGGCCCACAGAGCAGGATATGGGCTGGTGGCAGCTCCATGCTGAATTTGACAGGTGTTCTGAGTATCCTCCATTTTGGGATACCTAGGCCCTGCCATTGGAATCAGTTGATTCCTGATGGAAAACAAGATGGCCCCTGTGGCCTCTTGCTTTCCATTGCCTGTTACCTTGTTTTCCCAAAGTCCTGGGAAGCCCCGGCTCTGTCCCTTCCCCCTGACTGGCTGTTGGGTTGAAGTTCCATATATGGTGTTGTTGTGAAGTCCAGTCCAGACTGGCTGGAGCCTTCCCAGTGACTGTATGTTGTGGGTGCACCCTGTGGGTGGGACCTGGGTGAATGGAGTGTGTGACCAATATGCACTTCTTGTTGTGGCTGTCTGGTTTCTGGTATGAGAGACAAAGACTGAGACAGCCCTGCCCGAAACTGGCCTGAATGCAGTGTGTAGTGTTGAATGGCTGGGTACTTGTCCCAATCCACAATCCTTGTTGTGAGTGTCTGAGAGGGAGGAGGATGGCCTGAATGCACTGTGTGCCTGATTGGCTGACTGACTGCACAAAAGCCCTTCTGTATGATTGGCTGCTGAGTGTGACCCAGCAGTGTGGATGAGAGACAGGATAGTATATCTGGGGACCTCTCACCACTGGAAGTTGTTCAGAAGCTGTGTCTACACTTGAAGAGTAACTGGAACTGCTGATCCTCGACACCGAGCTGGAAGAAGACGACTTGCTGCTGCATTTGCTTCGA
Organism: Ambystoma mexicanum; assembly: GCF_040938575.1. Taxonomy (NCBI): domain Eukaryota; kingdom Metazoa; phylum Chordata; class Amphibia; order Caudata; family Ambystomatidae; genus Ambystoma; species Ambystoma mexicanum. The sequence goes on from NC_090922.1 coordinate 933,865,809, forward strand.
CCTGATCTGAAAGCTGCCGAACTCGTCAAGGACTGATCCGAGAGAGGACCTGGTAAGGCGCCCTCTTCCCGTGCTCTGAGGGCCCATCGAGCACCGCTAACCTTCGCCGAAGCTCCCTGGAAGTCAGACCCTCGAAAGGCTGCCGACCCGAGACAGGACCGCTGAGGAGATCGAAGTGAAGCACTTGGACTTCGCCGCCGAAGTCCATTGCCGTCGACCAGGGTTCGCTGGTATGTGTAACCGCTGGAGGCCCGTCGAAGTGGTGTTGCCCAGTTGCAGGGACCACTTGACGCCGTGCCGCCGACGACCGGAGCCACCTGCCCCTTTGCCTAAGAACATTTGAATCGAAGGACTCCCTTGTCCGCAACGTCGACCACTTTGTCCTGCCGGAGAAAGTGAAGGCCGTCGACGCGCCGAGGAGAATCCGCCGGTGGGTTTCCCGCCACCTGAAGGCCACAAAGACTTTGACGACTCGACACCCTTGCTGGGCCACAGTTCTTCAGAAACTCTTTGCAGTGCTGAACATCCAATCGCCAAGGTGCCCCGCACACCTCATCCTCGCAGGACGTCGCCGACGAGCACCGCCTGGATCGACGTCGTGGTCTTGGCACCCTCAAACTTCTCATTGACGACGCCAAGTTCACCTTCTTCGACGCCTCTCAACGATCCGTGGCTCCTGCTTTAAAGGGAGTCACTCAAGAAGGATCCGGCGACGCTTCTTCGAAGAACTCTACTCCACCAGGTACATTGGGGGGGTGGGGGTAAAAACATAGGAGAGAACAAGACTATTGAGCAATATATGGACTGGGCTTGTGCTATATCTTTATTTTACAGGTTGCCCAGGTTGGGGGGGGGGGGGGATCTCCACACAGAACTGTGCTTAACGGTGGAGGCCAGTATTCTGGCTATTGTTTCAACCATCTTGCTTTCCCTCCTATCTCTATTGCTGGTTTCCTTGTTATTGATTTGTGTGACATTCTAACAGTATAGTTGATGCACTTTAATGAGATCTGATAATATTGGTGGTACCACTTTAGAATTGTATATATTTACCATTGGTGATTTCTGAGTACAAAGTGCGTTATTGTGATAGTGTACATACCTTTGAATGTTAATTATATAAAGACTGTTTTCAGTAATACAGTGTGTGGACATTCCTTTGTGGGGGCTTAGGGACTACACTGTACCTAAGAACCAGCCTGCATCACCTCCTGAGAAGCTAGGCCTCGATTGCTCAACCACGTACCAATAATAGAGACTCTTGGCTAGGGTCCTCTGTGCCTCTCCTCTACCATATAGAGAGCAGAAGTACAGACACCCCCCCTCCAGTCTTTACACTGAAGATAACCAAAGCCTCAGTAATAATCTCCCTTGTCTCATTGAATGTGGCGAAGTCAACAAAAGTGAATCAGGAGTGATCTCTCTCATCCCAGTACCTGTTACAAAGTATGTCAAAGGGTCCTTGAACCACAGAAAGAAGGAGGTGGATCATGTAAACTAAACTTGAGAGAAGCCTGAAGAAAAACCTCAAGGCTTATTAATCCCTTAAGTGCTAAAGATGAGTAGGTTCGTCCTTTTTGCATAGACTTGATTAAAGCTCAGCAGTTAAGGAGTTAATAATGGTTACCAGACATCCAAGTGAACCAGGAGAGGGGAGGCATTCTCCTGGCTATATCACAGTTAGTTAACTCAGACGCCAAAGTTGAAGCCTTATGAAAAGTACAAGGCTGAATAAGAAGTTGATTCAGAAAATGGGGCAACAGTTGCCAAATATATTGTCTAGTCACTTAACCAGTCATCCTCTTGGTATTCTATATCTTTGTGGAATACGAACTCTTAGTTAAGAGTCTTTAAATGCAATTACCAAGGTGGATACCAATGAACCAGGAACTGGGAGTCATTCTCCTGGTGTTCTTCATGTTGTTTGTGTATATAGTGGTAGGGCTAGAGTTAGGTAGTTTCGGACAGAGCACAGGACTGTTTCATTTGGACAACCACCCTGACAATTACCAGAGTTTTCCTTAGTTAGGTAGGGAATACCCTTTAGAATAGGGAGCGTTACGCCATGTTGTTTAATAAAGAAGCGTTCATGCCACACCACCCCTTTGTCTGACTCCTTCCTTCAGCATGTCACACTACCCAGTACCATTTACTTTATGTAAGGTGTAAAGGGACATAATTGGGAGGAAGACTTTAGGGGTAAGCCCTCCTGACAATTAAAAAGAAATTAAGAGTGCCAAAAAACACAAGGAAAACGCAAAATGGCCCTGGAATCCCCCAAAATAGGGACCGACGCCAGGTGGAGCACCCAGAAAACCAAGGCATCATAAGGATGGTTTAATTAACTGCAATTGTATTTCTCCAGCGTTGCTATCCCAGATTCACATGCTAGAATAAGTCTATGTCGTTGTTAGGCAGAAACCTGTGCAGTTCCCTTGAGGACCACTGCAAAAGATTTAGGACTACAGGTGTTAGCAGTAAACCCACTTGGTAGCAGTCTGTACCACCCAGAGTTACCTGGTAGCTGTGGCTGAGCAGTCAGACTTCCCTCAAGAAGAGTTAGGCAGTATGCAAAGTATACACAATAGGCACTCAGACACACCAATACAAGCAAACACTGACCAGAGCTTTGGTAACAAAGTATATAATTATTTATTTAAAAACACACTGTTTGAAACACTCCAGCACTCTTAATGTAAAATATTCTAAACACAGTTCCTATTGTAAGATATACACCCCTTTTTCCTTATCAGATAAGTCTTAGTAAAACACCACTTATTTTCATACAGAGGTGAGCGCTTAACTAGATGGCACTCCAATAAGTTTGTGAAAAAGGGAGGGGAAAAAGAAAGAATATGGAAAGGTATACCACTCCAAGATTCAGGAACACTGTTAGCAAGGCAGAAGAGCAAAAGTCACTGGTGAGCCAAAGTCCAAAGGCTGGGCCCACTCTTAGAGAGAGCAGAGCACAAATGCGCCCAAGATCACACAGTTACACTAGGCTTAGAAAGTCTTGCAGAGAGTTCAAAAAGAGTTGAGAGGCTCAGGAAAGTTTAGCCAGGGTGTCCCAGGCTAACCCAGGTTCGAAAGCCGGGGGCTAAATCTACCCCGTACAGTCGGTAGCAAGGGAAGGCAGGCGGGACACGGTACCTTAAGTGGGAAGGATCCTCCAGCGGTGGCAGTTGTTCCTGGCAGTGGGTGCAAGTCGCTTCGTCATCAGGGGAAGAGAAGATCTAGACTTGGAGGAAAGATGAAGGTCGTTGCACTGCCAGGGAAGAAACCAGCCGCAGAGTTTTCCGGTTAAAGGTGGTACCTTTTGTTCGCGGTCATGGTAAAACGTGGTATCCCGGTTGCCGGGGTGCTTGGCACAGGCAAGGCGGCCACGAGGTACGTCGGGAAGGCGAAAAGACGGTGAAACTGGTTATCCCCACCAGTCAAAGGAAGAAGACTCTCCGGCGGGAGATCTCCTCTGTCGTTGGGAAAAGTGGTGAGACGGTCCAGCAGGGCTCCACCGGTGGTGTCATCGTGGCAGGTCGGCTCAGCTTCTCCCTCGTCGGATTCTTAGGTCCTGTGGCGACTTCTGAAGTTCCAGTCCCCAAAGCCCTGCTTTTATGCAGAAAACCCCCATTCACTCAGCCTAGCTGTCACTCAAACATGCTAAGGGGTGAGCCGGCCGGCTCACCACTTGGGCCAATCAGGACGGAGTGCAACTTGAGTTGCCTAGGAAACTCAGTCCAGGGTGCCTAAATCCCCCTCCACCCCTCCTAAGGGGTCCTAAGTAAGTACCCCAGACAGAGTGGCAGCACTTTGGAGGGCTTCTGTGGAGAAGCCCGCCAAAACGTGGAACAAAGGGCTCGACTTGGGTTGGAGTCACAGAAGAGAACACAAACGCCATTTTAGAATCAAGTTTTGGCAAAAAATACCAACCGGAGAATTCATATTAATTAAATAAACCGGCGGTATGTTCGAGGCTACCGTAAATAATTAAATAAAGATAGCCTAAAACAATGGGAAATCCCATAGGAAAATATTTGCGGTTGAATATAAAAAGTAGTATCCACTGCCACCAGCCAAAACTCGATCAGGGGGGACGGAGACGTGCCCCCTCGACTAACAGACCCCGGGACAATCAAATTGCCCCAGCCAGTACGACCACAATATGATGGTTTGTACTGGTTCTGTTCAGAATTTAAGACTAGTAAAGTCAATGGTGACTTTACAGACCCTGGGAGACAGTAGTCAGTCCCAGGGTATGGAGTCTATACGGGGGAGTCACTATGACACCCCTGTGTTACTGCACTGAGGGTGCTGTGTAACACACATCACAAAAACACAGGAAGCCCTATGGGGTAAAAGAGCCCATAGCCCATTAAACACATCTAGATTCAAAGAAACACACTCAAATCATGCCCAAGAGTGAGGGTAAAAGAGTCTCACTCTTGGCAGGAGAAAAAAATAAACCCCAAAAATCCAGCAAAGCTGCTGGGGGACTCACTAGGTTAGGAAATTCAGCCTAAACAGAGAATTCTCCCTAACAGTCGTCTAGGTGGGAACCCTCTATAACAAAGTAAATGCATGCCATGGCTCATGTGGAGTGAACGGTCACTCGCTTAACCTGGCTAGGTGCTCTCCTACAATACTTGATACAGGAAGTGGCCGAACATCCTAAACCCTGCTTGGCAATAATCCAGCCCATCAAAGTTCCACCAAAGACCACAATGATCTGTGCGGACCATCAAAAACCTCTAGGCTATGCTAGGTAATAATGAAGGGAACGCCTGACAAACATCAGGGTAATACAGGGATATCTGAGAGAGATCTGGTTGGCAAAGAAAGTAGGCAGGGTCACTGACAGTGAGAGCAACAGTGGTGAGATGTTGGCAGACAATCAGGGTGTGAACTAAGCACAAGCTTGTACTTGGAGACTCTGGTGCAGGGTTCAGAGTAGAGTGCTGGCAATTTGCCAACTCTGCATGCCAGTGTGATGGCTACTAGAAAAGCAGTTTTCCAAGAAATCCACTTAACAACAGTCTTATGCATTGGTCCAAAAGGTCCCTTCAAATGCCTAGTGGGAACTGTCAAGTGCCAGGAGGTGGTTGAGCGAGGCCTTCGGGGATACCATTGAAGAAGGCTCCCCAGCAACAGGTTAATCTCTGGAGTAAAAATAGAAAGGAAATTAAAAAAAAATAAAAAAATAAAAATAAAAAGGTATTCCGAATCATGGGGCCCCAGATAGGAGATAGCTGCCCGGTGAACCTTGATGACATCCAGTGGCTATCCAGCTTTTACGATTACTTAAAAATCAAGAAGGTGCTCGGTGACACTGCCTTTCAACCTAGGTAAAGATCTTCCTCATGAAGATGGTGGTTCTTCCAAGGAGAGATTCTGCAAGTGATTGTGTCTCTCCAGGGCGTGGATTCTATGCTGAACTTTGCTCTCTCTTCCAGTTCACCTAGCTTGCCAACCTTTAACAAACAGAATTCATTATGGTTACCAGGAGCTGTGTGACCGTCCCAAATAAGGGTAAGCGCAAGCTAATCACCAGCGGACACTAGTTTCAAGGCGTTTTATGACATTCACAAAGTAAGTAGCTGTCAAAAACAATAGGTTAAAAAAAATAAAAGAAATCGGCGGATGTTGATGCATGAAGGATCATGGGTAAGGGATCAAATATAGATTGGGTAACCAGGAGCAATAAGTAGCTCCTGGATATCCAGCATTAACCAGTTTGCAGGAGCTACCACTGGTGAACAAGGAGCTAGTACATAGCGTTCTTAAACAATCTAACTTCCAAATAAGATGCAAACATATCACATTGTCCATTATTTATGACCCCTTATCCTTCACGCGTCCTAATATTTATTTACAGATTGTCCCAAACATAGAGTTAAATTCACATAGGTGTGCGTTGGTTCTGCATCAGTTGGCCTCGTGGTCAAAGGTAGAGCCTGGTAGCTGTTGGTGTCAAGTTAACCAGGCTCTTATAGGCTACAAGCAGGAGCTATATAGCACCCAGCTCCCCTCAATTTCGAACCCTGTCATGGGGCCCTGTACACGTAAGGGAGGGATTGTGTGACAGGAATGCCTCTGCCCACACCCTGTTTTTTTGAATTCGAAAATATATATAATACTCTGGGTAAACAACTGGATGGCGGACTATGCAAAGCATGTGAATCTAAGCAGATTCACAAGCCCCAGAATGCATACATTACTTACCGCAATTTATTTATTTATCCACCTTTGTAGAACGCACAACAGCCCAGAGGCATCGTGGCGCTTGTTACAGTAGGTGATTATCGCTTAGTTGCATAAAAAACGACAATCATGAGGATAGGGAAGCTGCAAGGGTTGGAAGGTTTAAGCAATTAGTTGAAGAGAGTAGTTTTGAGGTTTTTCCAGAAGACATGGAGAGAAGTTTCAGCTCTGAGTGCGGTGGGGAGCGCATTCCATAGCTTTGGAGCAAGATAAGGGAAGTCAAACCCTCCAGCCTTAGCCCTATTAATGCATGGTACAACAAGTTGGTTAGAGTAGTATGTTCTGGTGGGCCTAGTTGAGAGTGATCTGGATAGTGTGTCTGAGAGGTAGGAGGGTGCTGTGTAGTTTATGCATTTGTGTGTGGTCGTAAGGATTTCGAACATGATGCGGTCTTGGACTGGGAGCCAGTGAACTGTCTTTCTTGCTTTTGTGGTTTAGGTATACTTAGGGCTACTCTGAGCGAGTTATTTTGGGTAGTCTGGAGTCTGCTTATGTTTTTTTTTGGAGGTGCCGGCTAAGAGCGCATTGCAGTAATCAAGCTTGGCCCCTACAGTAGCTCTGGCAATGGAGAGACAGTTGTCTTTTTTTAGGAAAGGTTTTATGCTGTTGATGAGCTTTGTACTCAAGGCGGAGGCAGAGACGATAGCGCTGACTGTTAGGCAGAAACCTGTGCAGTTCCCGTAGGGACCACTGCAAAAGGCTTAAGACTACAGGTGTTGGCAGTAAACCCAATTGGTAGCAGTCTGTACCACCCAGATTTACCTGGTAGCTGTGGCTGAGCAGCCAGACTTCTCTCAAGAAGAGTTAGACAGTATATCGAGTATACAAGATAGGTACCAAAATACAGTAGTACAAGCAAACACTGACCAGAGCTTGGGTATAAAAGTATATAATTATTTATTTAAAAACACACTTTGTAAATTACACTAACATGGCAAGCAAGTTCAAACACAGTCACTATTAATATATATACATCCCTGATCACTTATTGATCACTTCAGACAGAGGTGAGCGCTTAACCTAAGATGGCACTCCAATGAGTTAATTAAAAAGGGAGGGAAAAAGGCAGAATTAGGAACATACACAATACCAACACTTTAGGAGAACCAGAGCAAGTCAGAAAAGACAGAATCTACTGAGGAGCAAGAAAGTCATAGGCCAGGCCCACTCTTGGAGAGCAAGGCGGAATGTGTCCAAGATCACACAGTTGAATAGTACTTTTAAAGAGTCGTTGCAAAGAGTTCAAAAAGAGTTGGCTCAAGTCAGGAAAAGTTAGTAGGTCCCAAGTCACCCAGGATAGAAAGTCAAGGATTTACAGAACACCTTGAACAGTCTGTTGCAAGGGAGACCAGGCGGGACTCAGTACCTGAAATGGTGAGAAAGCTCCAGCGGGGGCAGTTGTTCCTGGCAGCGGGTGCAAGTCAGTGCTTTGCCCAGGGGAAGAGGAGATCTCGACGTGGAGGAAAGCTGGAGGTCGTTGCACTGCCAGGGAAGAAACTAGCCGGGGAGTTTCTCGGTTAAAAGGTAATACCCTTTTATTCGCGGTAGTGGTGAAGCGTGGCTATCCGGCCGCCGGGGTGCTTGGCACGGGCGATTCGACCACAAGACGATCCAGGAAGGCGAAAAAGAGGGCGAACTGGTTATCCCCACCAGTCCAGAGGAAGAAGACTCTCCGGGATGAAGATCTTCTCTGTGGTTGGGAAGTGGTGAGACGGTTCAGCAGGGCTCCACCGGTGGTGTCATCGTTTCAGGTCGGCTCAGCTTCTCCCTCTTCGGATTCTTTGGTCCTGTGGCGACTTCTGAAGTTCGTCCCCAAAGCCCTGCTTTTATGCAAAAAACCCCCATTCATCAGTCCTACCTGTCACTCAAACATGCTAAGTGGTGAGCCGGGCGGCTCACCACTGGGCCAATCACAAGAGTGCGACTTGAGTTGCCGAGGCCACTCAGTCCAAGGTGCCTAAACCCCCCCTCCCACACATCCTGTAGACCCAGACAGAGTGGCAACACTTTTGGAGGCTTCTGTGGAGAAGCCCGCCAAAAAGTGGAACAAAGGGCTCGACTTTGGTTGGAGTCACAGAAGCGAACACAAACGCCATTTTAAAACCGAGTCCTGGCAAAAAGACCCAACCGGGGAATAAATATTAAATAAATAACCCGGCGGTATCTTTAACATTGCACCAAAAAGTAGTGCGTTTAAAATGAATGGGAAAATCCCATAGGAAATATTCCGGTGGAATATTCCGCGTGGTAACCACTGCCACCAGCCAGAAACTCGAGGGGGGACTGCACAGTGCCCCCTCGAAACACAGACCCAGGGGCAATCTAATAACCCCTACCAGTACTTCCACAGTGTGATGGTTTGTACTGGTTCTGTTCCCAATTTAAGACTAGTAAAGTCAATGGTGACTTTACATACCCTGGGAGACAGTCAGTCCCAGGGTATGAAGTCTATGTTTGGGGGTCACTATGACACCCCTGTGTTACTGCACTGAGGGTGCTGTGTAACACACTTACCAAAAATCACATGAAACCATATGGAGTAAAAGACCCCATAGCCCATTAAACACATTACAAAGTCCAAGGATATCTCAAATCATGTCTAAGAGTGGGGGCAAGAGAGTCTCACTCTTAGCAGGAGAACAAAAATAAACCCCAAAAATCCAGCAAAGCTGCTGGGGGACTCACTAGGTTTGGGAAATTAGCCTATGCAGAGAATTATCCCTAACACGGACTTGTTTGTTCATGGACAGCGTGGCATCGATGTGTACCCCTAAGGTTTTAACAGAGGATAAGACCGGGATGATGCAGTTGTCGATGTGGAAGTTAGCGTAGAAGGAGTCTAATTTAGCTAGAGTGGACTTTTGGCCAAGAATAAGAATTTCGGTCTTGTCCCCATTGAGGCAGAGGCCATTTGTGGTCATCCATGCTTGAATGGTGGAGTAAATTTGCCTAAGGGCTGTCGCGTCTTGGTGATAAATTCCTGTTGAGGAAGGAGCACTTGAGTATCATCAGCATAGCTGGTGCATGTGATCCCAAGTGCATCCAATTTATCAAAAAGGGGCTTTGTGAAAAGATTATATAATGTAGGGACAGTACATGATCCCTGTGGGACACCACAGTGATTGATGGTGGGAGCTGCATATGGTATATTAGAGAAGACTTTCTTATGACTGATGCTTGTATCTGCTTAGATTCACACAGGCAGATATCTAGTGGTAGGTGCAGAGTGTTGCATGAATTGTTTTTGAAGTTTGAAAAAGTGACGTCGACTGGGCATATTTGTAATGCTATCCCTAATGTGACGTGTACTGTACCCATGGTCCTTCACGCATCCCTCAGAAGGTTTTATTTCTGACATGAGGGAGCATAAATTGTATGCATGAGAACAGAGGGTACAGAGAAGAAAAAGAAAGGTGTACAGTGTCTATTTACTGTGACGAATCCGAGAATGCCGACCTTATTCCCAAGTGGGAGACCTTTCCAATGGCGTCAGGGTAACGCATCTGAAGTACAATAGTACCCCTGGCAGGAGGATGGGTGGGGGGGGGGTGGAGTTTAGGAGTGGGAGGGGTTACACCGACAGAAGATCACCTGCGGTGGGAATCCCCCAATACCCCTATGACAAACATCAGAAATACTGTTATCGAGTTAGCCAAACTAACTTACATGACAATACTAGTAGTCCATAGTCTCCTTTCCACCATCCTTGTGGGTGTCCCCAACATGGGGATGGTACCGGAACCTTTGGCAGGGAAAAATTGAGCTTCCCCTTTAGATTTAGTATAGCGCACGGGGCGTGGCCTCGGGCGTGGGGACGCCCTGCCGAGGCCCCACCCTCCTGTGCCTCAACCCCAGACGCTTAGATACCTGGCTACACTTAAACATATTAGCCCTTGGCATACTAGCAGGGGAAGGTGGGTGGGACGTATGGAGGAAAGGGGACTAGGAGTACTCTAGTCACGCCAGTGTCCCGTCACCTTTCCTCCATCCTTGTGGGTGATTCCACCGAACAAGAAACAATGGGTGGAGCTGTGATAACCTGCCTCATTACTAGGATGAAACAAAAAGGTTCTTCAGAACCCCCTGACCAAACTATTCATCGCGCCTGTAGCTGGTGTGCAGTGAGAAGGGCTTATAGAAGGCCGACGGAGTGGTCAAATCGCCGCCTTGCTGATGACATCCCAAGACACGTATCTCTGTAACGCGATGGCCGTGACCTTGGCACTGACCACATGAGCATGAATCCCCTCAAGAGCAGGTTTGCCCACAGCCGTATATGCTTCCGAAACAACCTGAACCATCCGATTGGCGATGGAAGCCTTAGAAGCCTCAGAGCTGGGCGAGGAGACCCAAAAGTCACAAACAGTGCCTCAGACTTCCTGAAGGATTTCATCCGAGAGAGAGATAAAACTTGAGGACCTTCTTGAGGTCTAAGGAATGCAGGGTCCTCGCTGCACAACTACGGGTTTGGGAAGAACACCGGCAGGCAGATCTCTGGATTCAGATGAAATGGAGAAACCACCTTGGGCAAGACATTTAGGTGAGTGCGCAAGATTACCTTGTTGTGAAACGTGTTGAAGGGCTCACATGAAGACAAAGCCTGCAGCTCACTAACCCTGCGCACAGAGGTGAGAGCCACCAATAAAACAGTCTTTAGCGTCACTAAGCGGATGTTTACAGATACCATTGGCTCGAAAGGCATGTGTTGCAAAGCAGCAAGAACCACATTGAGGTCCCAGACCAGATGAGGTCTATGCACCCGAGTAAAAAGCCTAGACAACCCCTTAAGGTGGGCCTCAACCACCAAGTTGGCTGTCGAAAACATATGCCATGGGGAATTCTTGTAAACCGAGATGGCTGCCAAATACATGCGGCAAGTATCCACCTGGACTCCAGAATAAGCCAGTACGTCATCCAGAGGACAGGCTCCAGCTTGTCGCAAGTCCAACGGCATAACCTAGTCCATTTTCTCTTATAGTGGGACTTAGTCGAGGGCCTCCTGGCCTGCTGAATGATGTCCCAGTTGTCATCTGAAAATTGAACGTGCTGAAGCCTCATCTGATCAGGAACCAGGATGCCAGGGCCAGTTTGGCCAGGTCCGGATGTTCCACTGCCCCGCCCTGCTGTGTCAGAAAGCCCCTGCTGGGGATCGGAAGATGGACAGGATCCTGGGAGCACAACTGCATCAGAATCGAAAACCAGGGTCTCAAAGGCCAGTGGGGGGCCACCAGGATGAGGCTGCAACCCATAAAGGCCCAGAACTTGCAGAGGATCCGTTGGAGCAGAGGTGTGGGTGGGAATGCATAACACCTGTGGCCGTGCCTACAGATCTGGAAGGCCTCTCCCAGTGACCCCCGACCTGCCCATGAAGCAAACTGGGGCACTTGGCATTCTGAGGGGATGCAAACAAATCCAGGTCTGCGAACCCCCAATGCTGGATCAGGAGCAACAAGGAGCTGTTGTGCAATACCCACTCGTAGGTGTTGAACCCCAAGCAACTCTGCTTCTACATTGCTGTCCCCCGGGAGGTGAACTGCCAAAATCCAAATCCCCTCCGAAAGGGCCCTTCCAGAACAGACCTGTCCCTGGTGAGCGAAAAGAGCACTCTGAGGGCCAGGGCCAGGCCCACTGCCCTGAGCTCGAGCAGATTGATATGCAAGAGGGCTTCTATCCTGGACCATGCTCCATGAATTGCATATCCCTCCAGAGAAGCCCCCCAACCCGAGAGGGAGGAGTCAGTCGTCACCACAAGGGTAAGCTCCAGACGGGTGAAGAAGACTCCCACTGAGACATTGCCCTCCAGCAGCCAAAAATGAAGATCGGGCAGCAGGAGCGGTGGTATTGGGATCCTGTCTGACTGAGATCCCCGTCTCCTGATCCCAATTGTCCGCCATGTGAAGCTGAAGGTGCCTCATCTTGAGGCAAGCTTGTGGCAAAGTGAGCACGCAGGAGGCCAACAGGCCCAGAGTGTGCTGGAACCATGATGCTGAGGTGGTCAAGTTGGTCAGAAAGTGTCCCGCCACCTTGCGGAGGGACATAATCCTCTCGGGTGTGGGGAACACTCGCTGGACAGTAGTGTTCCAACGCACCCCTAGGAAGACCAGTTCCCAAGAGGGGCATAACTGATTTCCTCAGGTTGAGGGAAAACCTCAGCTGAAGGATATCTGCCAATCTCTGGCAGGAGTGCACCACCCTTTCGGGTGACCGCGACCTCACCAGCCGTCCAAATAATGGTATAGATGATGGCCTCGTGAAGACACAAGGGGCTGAGTTCAGGCCTAATGGCAGCACCTTGTACTGAAAGTGGTATGACAATCGTGAACCGCAGAAACTTCTGATGCGGTTGATAGATGGGTACATGCAAGTACGCATCCTTGAGGTCCAGGGAACACATCCAGTCCCCTGCACACAGTGTCGGCTATGTGCGCAGGAGTAACCATCTAAGAGCGTTCCAATGGTAAAGACAGATTTAGAAATGACAGGTCCAGAACTACCCTCATGCCAGCCTGGTTGTTCTTGGCTACTGCAAAAATCCTGGATAAGTAACCAAAGCCCTTGTCTGCAAGAGGAGCCAAATCTAGCGCCTGCATCTCCAAGAACAAAAGGACCGCCCGTAAAAGTGCTGTGGAACCGATCTGACGAAGAGGAGCAGAGGATGGTAGAGTCAAAGGAAGACTGAAGCCCGCAGAGACTACGGATAGGATATCCTGGTTGTTGAAAAGACGCTTCCAGGTGTCCTGGAACAGGGCCAAACGGCTCCCCCATATGCGAGCTGTGTTCCCCGACCTGGTCACTGCTTCTCGGCATCAGGGGCAGAGGAGGCGGAGCAGAAAAAAAATGTACAACGTCCTCTGCTGCTTCCGCCTGTTGACACTGGGTGACCTGTCAGGCCTCCGTTTACCACGGTCCCGGAACCCTGTGAAGCCGGAGAAGGTACTGAGTTTGAACTCAGTACTGCCCTGGTACTGAGGGAAGGATTTCTGACCCGGTTTTGTCAGGCTGGCCAAGAACTTGGTGATTCGTCAACTCGTCAGCAGCTGACGAAAGAAAAAGGTCCATGCCCTCAAAGGGCAGATCCAGGATCTACTCCTGTACGTCAGATGAAAACTTAGTGGCATGCATCCACACATTTTTTCTCATCTCTGCCCCAAGGCTCAGCCCTCTGCTGGCTGTGTCGATGTGGGGGACCAAAGACTATGAGGTCTTGCGCAATGGCCCGGGCATCTGCCAGACCGGCTTTTAAGGAGGCTTGCTTGTCCGATGGGAGGTTGGGCAGAAATTCCCTGAGCTCCCGCCACAGCTTCTGGTTAGCCGCAGCCAAGAGGGCATCCGTGTTGCCTTGCTGCAGATGCAGTCCCGAGATGGATTCACAGCGCTTTCCCCAGGACTCAAGGACTTTGTCCTCCTTGGAGAGGCAACTGGAGGTGGCTCCCGTGGAGCAAGACGACGAAGACGATGGTTTAGAATACAAAGGTGCTGCAGCTACCACAGAAGAATGGGGCTGCCAGTGGGAGGCAAGAAGGATTGGCTCCCTGTCGGTCAGCCTAAACCTGCTGTCCAACTTCTTGTTCATCTGGGCTTTGGCCCTGTGCTTCTCCCAGACCCTTTGCCCCAGCTGCAGGACATCCTTCTGAAGGGGGATGCCAGACTGGATCGTGGTGCGTTTCCACAAGACCTGTGTTAGCACACCCGACTCCTGGGGGCTTCCTTGGAAAGAGGGACCAAGAACTCGACTAGGCCCTGAAGGTGACCATGAAAGGCCTTAACTGAAGCAGGGGGCTTATCGACCTGGGCGTCACCCCCAACCCCAAACCCCTTTTTCACAGGACGAGGGGAATCCGGGCCCTGGGACACAGGTGCTGGTGGAACCCCCCTACCCCCCAGGTCCAGAGCTGCCGACAGGTCCGAAGGCTGTTGAGGGGGAGCCCTTGGGAGTACAGAAGGAAGTGGAGATCCCGAACGACCGGTAGGGCCTGAACCGGTGGAGGGACCGGCATCGGGAGCGCAGGAGGAACGTGAGGAGTACCCAGAGGAGGGGGCCGGGGCTGCGCCACCTGCGAGATGACCTCCTTCACAATGCCCTTCAGGAGCCACTTTATCTGAGGGGAACACATGAGGAAGAGGAAGTGTTCGAAAAGCGGTCCTCCGAAGCCTCTGGGTCCTTCCGCTCCTGGTCAAAGCGCGGAGGTGCCTGGTGCTTGTAGCTGTAAAGGCTGTGATGGGTAGATGTACCCTGAGGGGACCAAAACACTGCACTGTAGGATCTGCGGCCGCTTCCAGAGGGAAGGGGGCTGGAATCATCCTGCGAAGCCCACTCGATGGAGAAAGCACTGGCAGGCCCTGAGCAGGATCCAAGATGGTTGCCTGCCTGGCCGGCTCCCCCACGTGCCGCTCTGCCATTTTAAAGTCATGCAGCACGCCCTGGGATGGAGGGCGCGAAGGCCCTGAGCCAAGACAGGCCTCAGGCACGACAGGTTACAGCTTGGGTCTTGCACCCAAAGCAGAGGTGTTGACCTCGGTGAACACTCTGGTAGGCGCTAAGCCCTCAGCCGGACAGCCGGTAGTCATAACGCCTCGATTCATGACCACAGAGCGAGCTCTGGTAGACTGGGAGCCCTCGGCACCTGTGCCGGTAGCCATGCTGGATCTAGCCGCGGATAGACTCTTGGAGGTGGCACTCGATGACCCCTTACCCCCTGGGGTAGACTAGGACAAGCCTGATCATCCTTCCGAAGGAGGACTGGTAGGGCTCCTGAGCCCCTCAGCTTGGGAGCTGGTAGCCTTAGAGGCCTCAGGACTGCCAGAACCTGAATCCGAGGAACCCTGATCTGTTGGAAACCCAGGAAAGGAGTTGCTGCGTTGTGGAGCCTTGCTGAACAGAGGGCCTACTTTGTCTTGAGGGGAGGTCCTACAAAGTCCTTAAGGTGGGGCGGAGGAGAAGTGTGGAAGATCTCCCTCCACTGCGACAAACGATTCTTCAATGCCCTGTGACCGAGAGCGCTGCAGGTCGAACATGAGTCCCAGTGGTAGTCGGGCCCCATACACTCAAGACAAGAGTGCATGGGGGTCCGAGGCCAGGAACAAGCAGTCGCAAGATGCATATCTTGTGAATACTCCTGCGGCTGACATGCGCCGGGAGAGGCGAGGCACAGAAGGGAAGTCAAATAAGAATTGATACAACGTGGAGAAAGTGGAAAGCTAAAAAAGTCTCTGCGCTGGCTGCCAGGTCCGATACCGTCCATGCGGAAAAAGGGACTGAGGTGAGGGGCTGGAGGGCGAGTGCTGGGGGGCCCCTGCATGCTATACTAAATTTAAAGAGGAAGCTAAATTTTTCCCTGCCAAAGGTTGCGGTACCGTCCTCATGTTAAGGGACGCCCACAAGGATGGAGGAAAGGGGACGGGACGTATGAGTAACAGACAATATACAGTATTATGCATGTAGTCAAACTAACCTACATAATAATATTGAAAAACCAGATAAAGTATTATGCATATAGCCAAACTGACCTGCATAACACCGAAAAACAAGATAATATAAAGTAAGTTTGTTTATTTATTTGATAATGCGCACCAAGCCCTTAGGCTGCTGGGCGCAGCAGTACAAGAAGTCTCGAAGCTTAATTACAGTGCCTGCCACAGGCTGGTACATGCATGTAAGTACAATGTAAACTACTGTATATAATACAGTACAGACAGTTCACCATAGTAAAAAATGGATGGAATATCTTATATGCATAACATGGATCAGGCTTAACATTGCGTATATTAGGGAGCGCCTGCGGCTATGGACAAGCAGGTTCAGTATGTAAGTTGCAGTGGTGATGTTAAGTGCAGTGGTGGTCAGGGAAGTGTCAAGAGGGTGGAATGGCAGTGGGGGGAGGAAGGTTACGGGTCGTTAGTGCGAAGCCATTTGAGAACGTTACTTCTAAATCTGGCGTAAGGTAGTGGTCGTCTGAGGTCAATTGAGAGTGTGTTCCATGATTGCGCAGCTTTGACAGGGAAGCTGGTTCCTCCAGCCGTGGTCAGTTTAAATCTAGGGATTTCAAGCATAAATGTGTTAGTGGATCTCGTAGGTCAGGTTGTGGATCTCCTGGTGATTTTTTCAGATAGGTAAGGAGGTGCAGGATTATTTAGGCATTTGGAAGTGATAGAGATGGTTTTAAGGAGGATTCTGTCCTTTATTTTAAGCCAATGGGCCTCAGTCCGGTATTTAGAGATATGCTCTCTAAGTGGGATATTCAATGCTGCTCTTAGGGCGTTATTTTGCAATCTTTGAAGTTTGTCAGTGACAGACTTGTTGGCTCCTGAGTACAGGGCGTTGCAATAGTCTAGCCTAGACATAAGAGCATTGGCCAGGGTGAGACAGCTGGCACTGGAGAGGAATGGTCTAGCAGCTCGGATTAGTTTGCAGGTGTAAGCTGTTGTGGAGGAGAGGGAGTTGACTTGCTTCTTAAGGGTGAGAGATGAGTACGGATAGAATCCTAGAGTTTTTACCTCAGTCATAACCTTAATGATGATGTTGTCAATTTTAAAAGATGCGTAGTTGGGAGTGAGTTTTTTTTAGGTTAGAGTCAGATCCGAGGAGCAGGATCTCAGTTTTATCGTCGTTCAGGCAGAGGCCATGGGTCGCCATCCATGCCTGAATGAGGATGTATATCATTATTCACCACGGCCAGGTCCGCTTCATAGTTGCCCGAAAGGGGTATGAGGATCTGGGTGTCATCTGCATAATTTGTGTAGGTGACGCCCAGTCTGTCCAACTTGTCAAACAGTGGCTTGGTGAAAATGTTATACATGTAGGTGAGACACAGGAACCCTGTGGGACTCCACATGTTATCTGGATATGTTTGGCGCAGGTGGAGGTAGAGAAAACTCTCATAGTCCGGTTGGCTAGAAAGGATTGGACCCAGGCTATAGCTTCCCCTGTGAAGTTGCCAGCAAGCCTAAGGCGGTTGCATAAAACTGCGTGATCCAAAGGCTGCTGACAAGTCCAGTAAGAGTAGCAAAGCTGTTTTTCCGCTTTCCTTTAACTCCTCGATTTTTTTCTTAAGATCTAGCAATGCTGTTTCGGTGCCATGGAGGGGGTGGAAACCCGATTGCCGAGAGCCTAGCAAATGATTGGCTTCCAAATAATCTTGAATTTGTAGGTAGGCTACTCTGTCGATAATTTTGAGTAGGAAGTATTGTGCACGTAGCTTGAAAGATGGTACTGTAACGAAGATGATGGCCAGGAGCACAAAGATCACTCGCGAGCAAACGAACAAGCGGTTGGTCTACTTTCCAAAGACCAGTGATTGGCTCTAAGGAATATCAGTCCAATGCAGGATTTCCTATGGAGCTCAAGCTCAAACGAGCGTGGAGAAACGCAAGAGAGGGAGAGCCGTCACCCGAAGAGGAAGAGCGGGAGCCAGAACAAGACGAGAGACGAAGCACGGAAGGAACAGAACGTGCATCCAGAGAGAAGCCTCAGTCTGCAGGTATGTTGTAGACACTGCTGGATGCCCAAACGCTGCTGGAGCCTCCTGGAAGGAGACAGATGTTCTGGGACAGCAGGTACCGCGTAGAAGGAAGCAAACATGTACGTGGGTCGCCTGGGAGCTGTGAGAGGTCTGGGGAAGCATCGGGTTGAGCTAAGGCGCCGGAGAAAAAGGGTCTGGGACCCTACACCAAACACAAGACAGGCCTGTACTTGGCAGGAGAATGAACTAAGCAGATACAACAGAACAGTGCAAGTCTGGGACCAGAGCCCAAAATATTTAATAGAGGGACCCTCAAGCAAAATGAGAGAGTTGCACACTTGGTAGGAAGGGGACCAAGTGGGCAAAACGCAACATTGCAAGTCTGGTACTTGTACCGATATGTGAAACCAAAGTTTGAAGCCAGGAGGGTCTGGGGCCCGAGAGAGAAGAGGAGATAACACAAGAGAAAACACGTGCTTAACAAGGGAACCTAACAAGCCGTATCAAGTATTGCGTGTCTGGGACCCACATGAGAGATTGAGGATAAGAGGGTCAAGAAAGACGGAAAATAAAGGAATCCTATGCCTGGCAGTGCAAAGTGCCAAGTTCACAGGATACAGGAACCGTGAAACTGAGAAACAGTTTCGTCCCGTCTCACCCCATACCCCCCCCGCAGAGTTGTAGAAGTGATTTATTAAAAGAAGTCTAGGGGAAAGCAGCACAACCCCTAGCTTTTAAGTCTTGTATTTTTTTAACATTGTTTTCCATAACTTCATTTTCTACCAGCAAAACTGGTAACGTTTCCGATTGAAAAAACAAACAACACTTTTCCCTTTGAGAAGAGATCATCCTTCCACCGTTATATAAGATTATTAGTGTTCGGGACAGAAGTAAGTTTTTGGGGGCACAACAGTGACAGACGTTTTAGTTTTGGACTTCCTGACAATCTCATTAGTTTCCTTTAAGGCAGGGAAACACTTCTTAGTTTTAGGGAGAGGCATTTCTCAACCCATTTATTATTAATAAAGGTCTTCACCCAAAATTATACGAGCATTGTGTCCAAGCCTTACTTCTGCACCCTTACAGTACCTTTCAGAGTCAGCGCGCATGTGAATCTAAGCAGGTGCAAGCATCAGAAATACAATTACAGTAAGTAATGTATGCCTTCTCAGGCTTGTGGATCGACTTAGAATCACATGCTTTGCATAGACTGGCAAGCAGTACTTGGAGAAGGTGGTGGGCTGTTTGAAGGTAAAGCAGCAAAAATATGTCTTAACACTGCTTGGCCCACCTGTGAATTTCGCTTTGAATGTGCATTTAAGCAGTAGTGTTGGGTGAATGTGTGAATTGAGCTCGAAGTAGCTGCTTTGCAAAAGGCATCCAAGGATACATTTGCAAGACATGCTAGGGTAGCACCTGTGCATCGAGTTGAATGTGCTCTAGGCTTGTTATTCTTTTTCTTGGATAAAGAATAACATAATTGAATACATCTTCCAATCCACATTGTATTCTTCCAATCCACATTGTATTGTATTTGTATTTATATAGCGCTCTTTACCTACTTGTGTGGCTTCAATGTGCTTACTCCTTGATTGGAACGCCCTTGGTGACAGTAGTCTATGTGGTTAGAGATTCTAATGGCTTAGCTTCGATGCGTGTGGATGTTTGCCACTCTAAGACTTGGGTGGCTGGCAAGGCTCGACTAAGCAGCCCAGTAGAGGTCAGACACATGGGTGGGTGCTCTTGAGGGATAGAGATAGATGGCAGAGGTGTTGGGGTACGTCAAGTGTTTCAGTCTGGACGGCTATGTGTGAAACTAGGCCGGATGTGCTTAGCCTGAAATGTGTTCTATCATGCATGGATGTTTGGCCGTGCATGTGGCCTGTGTCCAAGCTAGTGGTGTGAGCTATACGTACCGTAGGCTGTAAGACTGCTCTTTTGTCTGGGTCTAGAGTTGAGAGTCCTGTAGCGATGGGCCTAGTTTTCATACAGAGGCTGGTATCAGCGTATAATAAGCAGAGGCGGGATCAAGACCTAGATTAGAGGATCCTGTACCGTGGGAGAAAGGCCTGTGTTTCACAGTGCTGGAGGTTTAAACATATGGCGAACCTGGATCGAGGCAAGACCTAACTGAGGATTCTGTATGGGGGCGAGAGGCCTGGATATCACCCTGCAGTATGATGCATCCAATAGTAAGCCAAGGTGGAGGCTACACCTAAAATTGAGAAGCCAGTAAGGTGGGCAGGCGGCCCAGGGTTTGCAGTGCCGGTCTACACTATAACGAACAGACTGAGGGGCTACCCCTAGATTTTTGTTGGTGGAGGGGGGCCCCGGCTCGAAAGGACGTTGGTTTCATCCAGTTGTATAGTAGGTATCCGTAATGTAATAGTCACTGATGGTTTGAAGTACCTAGCTTGGGGAAGTAGGTTTGTGGTGGGGTATTGCTAGTGTTGGGAAATGGTTTGTGGTGGGGGATTGCTAGTGTTGGGAGTTTCCCAGAATGAGTGATGCAGGTTAATAGTGGCAGTGAATAGTTAATGATGTGCGTGTGCTAACCAGGGCCAATTATCTCATTGTTAGTTGTCTCTCATGTGGATTGGTGGGGAGGGGTGCAGCGAGTATGATGCAAGTGTAGCCACATCACCGGCTGCTGGCTTAGCTCGGGTGCTTGTTGGGTTGGAATGTTGTTGTGGGTCGGTTGATGGTGGATCAGGAATACCACAACGAAAGCTGCTGGCTTAACAGGAGTTCTAGTCGGCAGGCAGTGTTGTTGAGCGGTATGTGGTGGTGTGTTCGGTGAAACGGCTGCAAGAGCTGCCGGCCCCTGGGTTATGGTAGACAGCGGTGTATTCACAGGTGCAGTGCCATAGGAGAGTATTGGGAAGACCCAGGTTTTAAGGGCCTCTCTGAAGGTGGTTTTCAATGTTGCAAATGTGTAAGGGGATGGAATTCCAGATGATTGGCACTTGGACGGAGAAGGAGGAGCCGCCAAGTCTTATGGAGCTATGCAGTGGGATCACTGGGCGGAATGCATTGCGAGATCTGAGATTCCTGGAAGGTTGGTAAGGGACAATTTTATTTTGCAGGAATTCAGGGCCAGTGTTGTGGATTGCGCGATGGGTGATAGACATGGCTTTGAAGGTGGTGCGTCGAGCAATAGGGAGCCAGTGGAGGACTCTTCAGTGTAGGGCTGAAATGTTCTCTGGCGGGAAGGTTAATGAGAAGGCGTGCTGCTGCATTTTGGATTCTTTGGAGATTCCGTAGTTGTGATGCGGGGGCTCCTAGGCAGAGGCAGTTTGCATAGTCAAGGTGGGAGTGGATGATGGAGTCGATAGCCAAGAAGCGGTGGGGCTAGGTGAGGTAAGGTAAGGGAATATCCGCCAGAGGATACGTAAGTGAAAGAAACAGGTTTAGGATATGCTGGTGGTGTGTTGGGTGAGGAATAGATCGGAGTCAAATTTGCATCCAGGGTTTCTAACCACGTTTGAAGGTGCTGGTGCTTGTCCTAGAGATTCCGGCCAAGGGATTGGTTGGGGAAAGAGATGTTTTCCCGCAGAGTAGGATTGCGGTTTTCCCAGGGTTGAGGATGAGATGGTTGGTGGTCATCCAGTGATCAATATCAGAGGCATGAAGACAGGTCTGGGCTGCCGGATTCTTCGGTGTTTGGGATTTTGAGGATGATCTGGGTATCATCTGCATAGTTATAGCAGGTAAAGTTGTACGAACGGATGACTGCGGGAACAGGTTGTATGTAGAAGTTGAAGATTAGTAGTGACATGGATGCTCCTTGGGGAACACCTTTGCAAATGAGACGGGATATAGATGTGAATTGGTCCAGGTGCATGATCTGCGACCGGTTAGAGATGAAGGAAGAGATCCACGACAGGGCTGTGCTTTTGATTCCTAGTGTTTGTAGTCAGTCTAATAGAATCATGTGATCGATGGTATCGAAAGCTGCGGAAAGGTCTAGCAGGATGAGAAACGCACAGCCGCCTGCGTCAGCAGTTCTTTTTAGGTCACCCCAGATGGAGACTAGGGTGGCTTCTGTTCCCCTTAGCGGTCTGAAACCTGATTGTGCTGGGTCTAGGAGGTTATTGGATTCAGCAAATTGGCCAAGCTAATTGTAAGGGCAATTAGTATGGCGATATAACGCGTATTGGAGAGAGGTCGGTAGTTTTGGGGAAGAACTGGGTGAAGCGTAGGTTTTTTGAGAATGGGTTTGGTGTAGGAGGTTTATAGGGCTTTCGGGAAGGATCCTGAGGTGAGTAGTTAAGGATTGCACGAGCAACGTTACCTGTACAGGTGGCAGTTAGTATTTTCTTGAGCAAACTGGGTGGGCACGGGTCTTCCGGAGAGCCTGACGGGTGGCTGGTCGCTACCAGTGACAGGAATTCCTGGTGTGTGAAGGGAGAGAAACAGTCAAAAGAGGATTGTGATTGGGGTGAAGTTTGTGTGGGGGTGCTGTGGGCAGGTGGTGGTGGTGGTAGGATTTTTAGTTTGGCGATGATGGCGTTGTGTCCTTCATTGGCGGCGTTGTAGAAGTGGAGCGAGAGGGTGTCGCATAAGGCTTGGGATGATCAGGCGAGAGCATGAGGGTGATGTATTTCCTTACTTGGGTTGCAGGCATTTTGGATTCGGTTCCCATAGAATTATTTCTTGCTTTTTCTGATTTCCGATCAGTAGGTTCTGGTTGTCCTTGCTAAGGCGGTTTTGTTTTGGGCTGAAGGGTCGGCTCTCCAGGCCCGTTCCAGACGGTGCTTGAGAGTTTTAAGGGGTTTGAGATTGGGGGAGAACCACTTCGGCGATGCTCCACATCTCTGCAAGGAACGTTTTGACGGGGTGAGGGGTTTGAGGGCATTGGTAAGCCATAGGCCAAAGGACTTAATTGCCAGTGGTCCTACCGCTAGGACGAGTGAGCTGAGGGAGTTCCGGAGTGCGAGTTCAAGATCTGGGGTGATTACCACTTTGTTCCATAATGGAAAAGTGGAAGGGGCAGTTTGTGGAGGACGTGTTTGGTGTTGGCCGCCTACCACAGTGTTGAGCGGTATGGTGAAACAGAGTGCTGAGTGGTCAGACCATGAAGTGGGCGCGGGGGTTGGGTGGATATGTTTGTGGTACCGAATATTGCATCAAGGGTGTGGCCTCTTGTGTGGGTGGGAGTGGATGTGTGATGTTTCAGATTGAGTGGATCTAAACTGTAAGTGACCTGGTCATGGGGTTTGATGGTGAGTCAAACCATATGTTGAAATCTCCTAGAATGCTGAGAGTTGGGTGTTGGATGAGGTTGGCGGCCAGAGCTTCACCAAATGTGTCTGAAGTTTAGGTTATAGCGGGGGGAGGGGTCTACAGATGACTAGGAAGCTGTGTGAGGTGGATGGAGCGAGTTGGAGTTTTACCAGGAGGGATTCGTAATCAGTGGTGCTGGTGGAGGTGTCCTTGGTAAATAGCTTGAATTGGTCTTTGTGTAATATTGCAAGCCCACCTCCCCTACGAGATCTGTTCCGAACAGAGAGAGTGTAACCAGGTGGCAAGGTCTTGTGAGCGAGAGGTTCGTAGTCATCCAAGAACCAGGTCTCAGTAATGAAGAGGATGTATGGGTTTTCTTCTGTGATGAGGTCGTAGATGTGGAGTTTGTTTTTGGAAACAGATCTGGCGTTGATGAGGGTGCAGGATATTTGGAGGGATGCCTTTGTGGGTGGAGGGTGGGTGGTGTTTGGGGGGAGAGCAGGGTCTGCTGTGGGGAAAGGCAGTGAGGGGGGAACTAAAGGGAGGACGTGGAATGTGGGGATGAGGGAGTAGTTGGAGTGGGTGGACAGGGGAGGGAGAGGAAAAGAGCTAGGACCGGGTTGGGTGTGGGCAGTAAAGTTTCACTCCTATATTGCGGTGGCAGAGGTTGCGAACTGTGTCGGAGAATGGGAGATGCTAGGGGGGGCATTAGGTGACTGCGGTCTCGCCCTTTCCTTGCATTATGTGCGGTCATGGGAGTGTGGGAGAGAGTGGGTGGTTCTCTGGTGAGTGGAGTGTTGGGTAGAGCTTCTCTTGCTGTGCTAAGTGAGGGGAAGCGGGAGGTGGGAGTGGTCTGTAGATGGTTGGGGGGAATGTGAGTGGGCTGTGTCAGGGATGGTGTGTTCCGTGGGTGGGAGCTATCTGATCTGTCTCTCCATCTTGCTCCCCTTAATTGTGCAGGTCAGGATCTACGGGTAGGGGAGAGTCAGAGTTTGAGGCAGGAGGGTAAGGTTGGGGCGGAGGAGAAAAGGGGGTGGGGGATGCCAGATGGATGTAGGCTGTGGAAGCAGGGTGGGTGGGTGGTAGTGGGGTTAGAGAGCGACTGCGGTGGGTATCAGTGGGGCTCAATGTGCTGCACAGTTATGGTCAGTGAGTAACATGGTGCCTCGATTACTGTTATGGATTGAGGACTGTTTCACGATGCTGGATGAGTGCCGGGTAGAACAGGACTACCTTTGTGTGCAAAACAAGACAAAGCTAGATTTCAGAGTCCTGCATGGTGGGAAAGGGCCTACCATTGACAATGCAATTTGTGCACTAAACTAAACACAGCTACCTAACAATGCAGTATGTGTACATTGAAATAGCTGATTTTAGAGACAAGGTCACCTTCTCTACCTGTAGCTATCGATACACAGAACTGGTCTCTTTCCTTAGTGGTTTCATCTGGTTTGTTTAGATAATGCATAACTGCTCTTCTGTCACCCAGTGTATGAAGGCTTTTTTCACCTAAATTAGTATGATCTTGACTGAAAGCTGGCAGTTGTATGGATTGGTTAACATGGAACTTTGAAATACATTTAGATGAGAATTGTGGATGTGTTCGCAGAACTTCTATATCTTTGTGAATAACTACAAATGGGTATTGAACAGAAAGGGCGTGCAGTTCACCAATTCTTCTTATAGTAGTAACAGCCACAAAAAACGCAGTCCTCTTAGTGAGATGCTTAAGACTGTTTTATGCATTGGCTGAAAAGAGTGACCCATGAGGTTGGTAATACAATATCCAAGCCCTAGCTGGGAGTTGGATTTGCAAATGAGGGTGGGAGTGTATTATTTTAACTGACACTTTACTTTGAGAAGTGGTGTATGCAGAAAGTGCTGCCAGATGAACCTCTAAGGGAGTTAAAGACTAACCCTGAGACTAACAGGTAAAGTAGGTAAAGCACTATATGTGGGATGGTCATCAATCAATAGGAGTGTCATGATCTCTGCTTCCAAAAGGTCAGGGTTTTCCCAACTCCGTTGGA
The DNA here is from genome assembly GCF_040938575.1 of Ambystoma mexicanum. NCBI lineage: Eukaryota > Metazoa > Chordata > Amphibia > Caudata > Ambystomatidae > Ambystoma > Ambystoma mexicanum. The sequence goes on from NC_090922.1 coordinate 933,890,779, forward strand.
AGCAGATCCATAACCCAGGTTCCGAGTGCCAACCAGTCCCAATTGGGACCTTTTGGACCCAGTCCTGGCGCCAGTGGCACCAGGCTCATAAATATGCCCAGTCCCAGCGCTGGAAGCACCGGGCTCATAATGCTTGGGTGGACTTACCTGCAGCAGACCATGCTGCTTACTTGCCTGCCAGTTGAGCCTCTGATCCTCTTCTGTTTGGAACTACTTTTCCTGTTGGGTGGGGCAGGAGCCACTCCCTAGGTTCAGAACACTGGAACTCTTCTGGAAAGCAGGAACTCTTTTCTTACCTAGGCGTGGCTGTGGAAGGAGACACCTAAGCACTACAGGAGGCTATTTAAACCACACCCGATGGATGAATCTTGCTTTGCGTTATTCTGCATCCTCTGCAGCAGAACGCTCATCGTGTCTTCTGCATCTGATCCTGGGCCTAAGGAAAAAGGCTTACCATCCTGAATCCAGTCTTCAGCAACACCTATAAAGACAAGAAAGAACAGGTTAGCATTACGGTCTTCAGTGACAGCTCTTCACTTACCTGGTCCATCGGCTGTCACCAACGCCTCGCGCTGCATTCCGGCATCTGAAAGACAAAGGCTTACCTACTCTTCGTGCGCTCCGGAGGTCTTCACACTGCATTCCGGCATCTGAAAGACAAAAGCTTACCAACTCTTCGCACGCTCCAGAGGCCTTCGGCGCTGCATCCCGCATCTGAAAGACAAAACAAGGTGCGTTTAAAGACATTTGGGAACTTTAATACTCACGTGCCATTACTCCTTTCCACATCTAACCCAGTGGGTATTCCGGCACCCTGCAGCCGCTCCGAACTTGTACCTGCAAAATAAAAAGACAGTTAGAGCGCATCGTGAAGCAGGCAACAAGCGCTTACTTACGTGCTTCCAGGCGCTTCTATTCATCACACGGGTTCCATCTTCAACTCACTTCAGCCCGTCATCCGCCATCGCCGGAACCCTGCAAAACAAGAGACATCATTACTAAAGACTTTAAAGACATTAGAATTACTCGAAACTTACCGTTCGTGCAGTAAACGACGGACAGCAGTCCTCTGAAGTCAAGAGGCCTGCTCCCCTTATCCAGTGAAGAAACTGGTTACAGCACCCTGCCCCGAGGCAGATGGAGAGCACGGCGTTCACTTACCTAAGGTGAGAGCGTTAACCTTTGGGGTTCTACAGGAGAAGAGAAAGGGAAGAAGAGAGAGACATTCAATAACCCAGTTCATTAATCCCATATTTTCTATCTGCAGACATCTTACCCTTCGAGTCAGACATACAGTGCACAGAGGTCCAGCCCAAAGAGCCAGCCGTGTGTTACACATCACCTTTGAAGATACGGTATACGCCCAGTCAAGACCGGCGCCTCTACGGGAATCGGGTGAGCGTTACAAGGAGATGCTGCGTGCCTTGCACCAAAAAAAACGTTTCTACTTGTTGAAGTAGCGATGTCTTTTGTTGGGTTTGCGTGCTTCTCTGAGGATGTCCATGCATGTCTGTGACAAGTTTAAATGTCCAAACTATGATTTCAGGAGCCAAGCTGCCAAGTTCAGTGCTTGAGGATATGGATGAAGTGTCAGGGGATGGAAGTTTGATTGGCATGCAAAGAAACATTGTCAGCAGGTGTGAAAACCTTGGTTGACGTGCCCACATTGGCACTATTAGAACATGTTTTACTTGTTCCTGGCGCATCTTGTGGGCTATTTTATTCAGTGGTGTTGGGGGAAAAGCATATGCAAATCTCCCTGACCAGTTCATCCACAGGGCATTCCCTTTGTACTTTGTCTGGGGAAACCTGGACGCGAAGTCTAGGCATTGTGTGTTCTATTGTGTTGCAAAGAGATCTATGTCTGGTTGACTCTAGTTTGTGAAAACTTTGTGTAGGATGTCTTTGAGCAACTGCCATTCGTGTTCTTAAGGAAGTTGTAACATGTTGAGATGAAGTGCCCAAAGCCATATGTTCTATGCTAGTTTGGATATACCTGGAGAGTGTGTTCCCCCCGTTTGTTAATGTAGTACATCACTGTGGTGCTGTCTGTCAGGACTAGAACCACCTTGTTCTGAAGATGGCGTTTAAAGGCTTCTAAGGCCTTGAACACTGCTAATAGTTCTAGAAGATTGATGTGCTTTTTTGGCATTTTTTGTGTCCACACTCCGTGTGCAGTGTGTTGGAGATAGTGTGCACCCCACCCTGTGAAAGATGAGACTGTGGATAGAGTGACTTGTACCTCAGGAGTGCTGAATGATTTCCTTTTGAGAAGGTCTTCTCTTGTGTACCATTGCAGAGTCTGAGTGAGGGACTGCGAAATGACCACTAGATCGCCCCGTTGACCGCTGGCTTGTGACCATTGTTTTGTCAACCATTCTTTTTTTTTTTTAAATGTGTTTATTTTAAAAAGACAGGATATAACGATACAAAGCTTGATCAATCGTGACATGTGGCATGAAAACACCACAATTAGTCGCCCTACCCTCCCTTCCCCCAGTCTTAAGGTCCCTCTTCCCGTCCCCGCTGAGGATCATCATCTCGTAAAGTTCTCCTGGCTAGTTGGGATTTGTATGTCAGGGCCGGAAAGTTCTGGTCAAAGTCGAAGACCGGGCCCCAAACGTTATTAAAGCGGTGTAGATGGCCTGCACCGGCAGCTGTCACCCTCTCAGCGATCAGGATGTCCCAGACTTTTACCCACCAAAAAGGCATCGGAGGGCCTTCTGTGGTTTTCCAAGTGCGGGCTATTACATTCCTGCCCGCCAGTAGGCATTGGGATAGTAGTTTGGCTTTGGGTCTGGACCTTGGGTAGATTCCGGGGATCGGAGCTCCAAGAAGAATGGGTTCAGGTTCTAGGGGCAGCCACACCCGAGTAATGTCTGCAATCGTTGCTAGGCATTGATTCCAAAAGGCCTGGGCCTTCGGGCAGGAGCACCACATATGAAAAATGGACCCTATTTGGCCGCATTGTCTCCAGCAGTTCGGGTCAAGTGTGGGATTCATATGGTGAAGTCTTAGGGGAGGGTAATACCATCTAAGGAGGATCTTGTAGGCGCATTCTCCGTTTGTGATGCAAGATGAGGAGGTATGGGCCCGAGACCAAATGTCAACTCATAGCTGGTCCTCGATTGGGTGGCCCAGGTCTGCTTCCCATTGGGCCATATACCGGGTCTTAGAGGTTAAAAAGTCATTTTGGAGCGTTTGTATAGAGTAGAAATTCTCCTTCGGACTGGGAGGTCATTCAAGGTCAGTTCAATAGCTGTGGGGGGGCGGGTGGCTGACTGGCGGGTCTGTGGGTGAGAGCACCAGTGGCGCAGCTGGATGTAAGTGAATCTGTCCTGTTCCCGGAGTTGAAAGAGTTCTTTACAATCCTCAAAGGTGCAGGGTTGTCCCCCTTCGAAGAGTTGTCCCAGGGTCTCCAGGCCTCCCGCAATCCAGGATCCAAAGTTCCGGGTGGACAGACCAGGAGAGAAAGTCGGGTTCATAAACACCGGGGAGTAGGGGCTGAGTCCCACCTGGGTCGTCTTTTGTTTCAGCGCTTTGTCCCAGACAGCATTGGTATGTTTGGTTGTCACCAGGAGATCCCGCCACCATCGGCGCTCTGAAGGAGGGACACGTGGGAGAAAGCGTAGCGGGAGAGGTAGCTGCGCCTGTTCGAGATCCACCCATCTAGGGCGGTTGGTGAGTATCTGCCATGATGGAATGCATGCCAGCTGGTCCGCCATCTGGTATTTTTGTAGTTCTGGGACTCCGAGGCCACCAAGCTTTGCGCTGCCTAGCATCGTGGTCCTAGGGATTCTGGCTTTCTTCCCCTTCCAAATAAACTGCAATATTTTCCTCTGTAGGTTTTGAAGAGCAGGCGCCGGGATTGGTACCGGAAGCGAAGAACCAGCGTACAGGAATCTTGGTAGCAAGTTCATTTTACAGGCCGTAATGCGGCCCATTAATGAGATCTCTTCTGCCGCCCACCACTTTAAGTCCGCCTCGAGGTCTGTGAATAGTGGGGGAAAGTTTGCTCGATAGCCCTCCTTAAGGTTAGCTGGGATCTGGACTCCTAGATAGCTGATTCCCCTGGTCGTCCATTGTATTGGACATAGCGGGGTTAGGGCCTCCCAGTCCTCCCGGGACAGACCCACTCCCATGGCAGCTGATTTCCGCAAGTTAATGGCAAAGCCTGTGACCTTTCCATAGCTCTCTATCTCAGCCAGGGCCTGGGGGAGGGAAGTACAGGGGTTCCGTGATGGTCAGCAGGACGTCGTCCGCATAAAGGGCCAGTTTGTGGTGCGCTGCGCCCGACTGGAAGCCTTTGATCGCAGGGTTCAACCTGATCCGCTGGGCGAACGGTTCCATGATTAGTGCGAAGAGGAGTGGTGACAGTGGACATCCTTGCCTGGTTCTGCAGGTTAAGCTGATAGGGGCGGAGAGGGTGCCATTAACTCTGAGAAGGGTTTTGGGCGCTTTATAGTTAGCCAAAGTCATGGTGCAAAATTCCGGGCCAAAACCGAAGGCCTCGAGAGTGAGCCTCATGAAGGTCCAATCCACCTTGTTGAATGCCTTAATTGCATCTAGGGCCACAAGCACCAACTCCTGGGAGTCTAGGGAGGCAAGTTCCACCAGGTCTAAGATCTACGAATGTGGTCAGCTGTTGAGAGGTGTTTGAGGAAACCACTCTGGTCGGTGCCGATTATTTCCGGCAAGATCTGGGACAGGCGAGTTGCTAAAATGTTTGAGTATATGTTGGCATCTATATTGAGTAGGGCAATGGGTCTATATGATGCAGGGTTCTTCGGGTCGCCTCCGGGTTTGGGCAGCAAGACTGTGATTGACTCTTGTTAGGGAGAATTCTCCGTTTAGGCTGAATTTCCTAACCTAGTGAGTCCCCCAGCAGCTTTGCTGGATTTTTGGGGTTTATTTTTTTCTCCTGCCAAGAGTGAGACTCTTTTACCCTCACTCTTGGGCATGATTTGAGTGTGTTTCTTTGAATCTAGATGTGTTTAATGGGCTATGGGGTCTTTTACTCCATAGGGTTTCATGTGTTTTTGTGATGTGTGTTACACAGCACCCTAAGTGCAGTAACACAGGGGTGTCATAGTGACCCCCAGTATAGATTCCATACCCTGGGACTGACTACTGTCTCCCAGGGCATGTAAAGTCACCATTGACTTTACTAGTCTTAAATTCTGAACAGAACCAGTACAAACCATCGTATTGTGGATGTACTGGCTGGGGCAATTCAATTGCCCCGGGGTCTGTTAGTCGAGGGGGCACGTCTCCGTCCCCCCTGATCGAGTTTTGGCTGGTGGCAGTGGATACTACTTTTTATATTCAACCGCGAATATTTTCCTATGGGATTTCCCATTGTTTTAGGCTACTATCTTTATTTAATTATTTACGGTAGCCTCGAACATACCGCCGGTTTATTTAATTAATATTAATTCTCCGGTTGGTATTTTTTGCCAAAACTTGATTCTAAAATGGCGTTTGTGTTCTCTTCTGTGACTCCAACCCAAGTCGAGCCCTTTGTTCCACTTTTTGGCGGGCTTCTCCACAGAAGCCCTCCAAAGTGGTGCCACTCTGTCTGGGGTACTTAGGAGGGGTGAAGGGAAATTTAGGCACCCTGGACTGAGTTGCCTAGGCAACTCAAGTCGCACTCCATCCTGATTGGCCCAAGTGGTGAGCCGGCCGGCTCACCACTTAGCATGTTTGAGTGACAGCTAGGCTGAGTGAATGGGGGTTTGCTGCATAAAAGCAGGGCTTTGGGGACTGGAACTTCAGAAGTCGCCACAGGACCCAAGAATCCGACGAGGGAGAAGCTGAGCCGACCTGCCACGACACCACGACCGGTGGAGCCCTGCTGGACCGTCTCACCACTTTTTCCCAACGACAGAGGAGATCTCCCGCCGGAGAGTCTTCTTCCTTTAACTGGTGGGGATAACCAGTTTCACCGTCTTTTCGCTTCCCCGACGTATCTCGTGGCCGCCTTGCCCGTGCCAAGCACCCCGGCAACCGGGATACCACGTTTTACCACGACCGCGAAACCAAGGTACCACCTTTAACCGGAAAACTCTGCGGCTGGTTTCTGTCCTAGTAGTGCAACGACCTTCATCTTTCCTCCAAGTCGAGATCTTCTCTTCCCCTGGACGACGACGCAACTTGCACCCACTACCAGGAACAACTGCCACCGCTGGAGGATCCTTCCCACTTAAGGTACCGTGTCCCGCCTGGCTTCCCTTGCTACCGACTGTACGTGGTAGATTTAGCCCCCGGCTTTCGAACCTGGGTTAGCCTGGGACACTTTGGCTAAACTTTTCTAAGCCTATCTAAACGCTTTTCTGAACCCTCTGCAAGACTTTCTAAGCCTAGTGTAACTGTGTGATCTTGGGCGCATTTGTGCTCTGCTCTCTCTAAGAGTGGGCCCAGCCTTTGGACTTTGGCTCACCAGTGACTTTTTTGCTCTCTGCCTTGCTAACAGTGTTCTGGAATCGTATAGAGTGGTGTACCTCTTCTTATCCTGTCTTTTTCCCTCCCTTTTTCACAAACTTATTAGAGTGCAATCTAGTTAAGCGCTCACCTCTGTATGAAAATAAGTGGTGTTTTACTGTGATTTTCTAATAGGGAAAAAGGGGTGTATATATCGTAATAGTAACTGTGTTTAGAATATTTTACAATAGGAGTGCTGGAGTGTTTCAACTGTGTGTTTTTAAATAAATAATTATATACTTTGATACCAAAGCTCTGGTCAGTGTTTGCTTGTATTATTGTATCTGAGTGCCTATTGAGTATACTTTGCATACTGCCTAACTCTTCTTGAGGGAAGTCTGACTGCTCAGCCACAGCTACCAGGTAAATCTGGGTGGTGCAGACTGCTACCAAGTGGGTTTACTGCCAACACCTGTAGTCTTAAATCGTTTGCAGTGGTCCCTAAGGGAACTGCACAGGTTTCTGCCTAACAACTCTTGCATAGACGGGGTTATAGTGCCTGTGGTCCTGAATGAATTAAACAGCTGTACCAGGGGTGATAGGAGTTGAGGTATGAAAACCTTGTAAAACCTGGTCATATAGCCATCCGGGCCAGGGGCCCGGGATTTAAGGGCTTTTATCGCCTCATCCACTTCCTCGTCGGTAATTGGCGCCTCCAATGAGTCACTGCTGCGTTTTCCAGTCGGGGGAGCGCCGCCCTCTGCAGGTATTCCCTCTGTTCTTTTATGTCTCGTATCGGGCGGTCATAACCTGAGTCAGGTGGGCCGATGCGAGCCGTAGCTTGTCGTGGACAGCGTATTGAGTCTTGCCATGCTGGTCCCGCAGGCCCACAATCTTGTTGTTTCTTTTTGCCTTGGCAAGTTTGGCCACCAATAGTCTGTTCGCCTTATTATTTTTAGCATAGTAAAACTGTTTGACTGTTGCCATTTGGTGGGCAGTATGCTCGGCGTAATGAGCCTCAATTTTCTTTTGCGCTATCCGCATAGCTCGCTGTGTTCTAGGGGTCCAGCCCTTCTCCTTATGGATCCTTTCTGCATCCTCAAGATCCTCATCAAGGCTCTGGCGAATTTGTTGCTTGTGCCTGTGATAGGCCAACCCTCTGGCAATCAGTTCCCCCCGCAACACTGCCTTCATTGCGTCCCAGTTTTTGGCTAAGGAGGTGTCCCCACTAGGGTTTTCCTTAAAGAAGTTGTTAATCGTAGTTGCAATTGCATCTCTGAGTGGCATCTCATTAAGGATTGGGTCATATAGCGTCCATCTGCGCTGTTGGGGGATCAGGTGGTCCCGGCACTCGAATTTCCAGGGTCACCGGGGCGTGGTCGGACAGGATTCTGGAGCCTATAATCACATCGTTGGTGAAGGTGAAGATTTGCAGAGATACAAGAAGAAGAACTAGAATAGAAGGAAAAGTCTTTTTCAGACGGGTGGAGTACCCTCCATGAGTCCAATACCCCTAAAGTTCTAAATAATTGCAGGAGAGCTAGGGCTGTGGCGAGGTCCCCGGCGGAGGGTGGATGGGACTTGTCTTTCACGGGGCCCGGGACCCCATTGAAGTCACCGCCAATCACTATCTGGCCCTCCAAGAAGGGAGAGAGAGTTCTACTCAGAGATTCATAGAAAGGCGCCTGGCCAGAGTTCGGCGCGTATACTGAGACTATGGAGTATAGTTGTCCCAACAGCAGACACTTCACCGCTATGTACCGCCCCTCCGGGCAGCTTATGGAGTCCAGTATATGAGGGTTCAGCCCCTTTCGAAATAGGATTGCCGTGCCACCCCTCTTGGAGTTCCCAGACGTGAAGAATTGCTTCGGGAAGTTTCGGGAGCGTAGGCGTCCGAGGTCTGCCAGCAGTAGGTGAGTTTCCTGTAGCAAAGCTACTGCAGCAGTGTCATTCTGGAGTTTTTGTAAGATTGACTTGCGTTTAGCTGGTGAATTCAGTCCCTTGACATTCAGGGAGACGAACTTTAGAGTCTGATGTTCCGGGGCAAGATCTGGGGTAGCTGACAAGTTCTGAGGAAGGGGGGGGGGCTGCAGAAAGGTCAGCCATCATGTCGTGAGATATGTCATCATTTATTATCCTGCCTTTGAGGTTTTTTGCTCGGACCGCCAAAGGGAAGTCCAAGGTTTAACGGGGGACGGCGGACCCTTTACGGGTTCAAAACCTCCCCTGGCCAACAGGGCCATATAACAGTGTGTAGCCAACATGGCTAGGAGTACAAACAGTCTTGGTGGAACGCTCCAAGGACTCATAGGTGGATTATGCCTCAGAGCTGGGCATGGACCGTGGGGAGGCCCGCTGCATCAGAGATGGGGTTCATCTGTGTTCCTGCAAGTGATGGACGGCTCCAGGGCGCCGGACCCGCGAGTTGGGGGTTAGAGTACAAGGGACTCCATTATGGGACCACGCCGGGTCATTTCCTCTTCCTGTATCTCGGGACCCTTGACCACGTGTTTTGTTTGGACTTAGGAGAGGCCATGGGGTCCGAGTCAGCCGCCGCCTCAGTGGCCGGTGGAGCTGAGGGGCCAGAGGAGTCAGGATGCAAAATGTTTTCAGCGTCATCTAGATGACTGATTTTCCTCAGGGTGCCCTTGTAGGAAAATTGCAAAGCTGTGGGAAAAAGCCATCTGTAGCAAATTTTTTGGGCTTGGAGGAGAGTGGTTAGCGGACGGAGGGCTCGCCTCTTCTGAAGAGTAAGAGGAGATAGATCTTGGTAAATCTGGAGGGCGACCCCTTGGAAAGTGATTTTGTCTCTGGAGCGGCTTATTGCCGATATGGCTTCCTTCGTGGTAAAGAAATGCACCCTGGTGATAACATCAGGTGGGGCGTCCGACTCCACTCCGCGGCGGGGGCTTAACCTGTGGGTGCGGTCTAGAAGAAGTAGTGAGTCCTCCAGGTCAGGGAGGAGAGACTGAAAGAAGAGGCCCACGTATTCGGCCAGCCCTTTGTCAGGGATCGATACAGGAACCCCCCCGAAAACGGAGGTTGTTGCGCCGGGCCCTATTCTCCAGGTCCTCCAGCTTGTATTCCAAGATTTCGCACTTATCTTGCAAGAGTCTTACAGAGCGCTGGATCTCGGTTAAGGAGGAGGTATGATCTTGGGTGCGATCCTGAATCTCACCCATTCTCTGTTCCACCGCCAAGACCCTTTTGTCGGTGCCCTCTAGCTTGGCAGTAAGCTCAGACATACACAACCGGAATTCTGTTTTAATGTCAGCCATAAATTCACGGATATCCTCCTTGGTTGCCAAAGGTCCCTTGTTGTCCAGGGATTCTCGTGAAGCTGAGGGGTGAGGGTCTTGTTTCTCCGCTTTGTCGGATGACATTAGCATTGTTGCTAGGTCCGAAGTCTTAGTGGATTTCGGTTGCTTGGACATTACATAGCCTGACAGCGGCGGGTCAACGGCCGCGGGGAGCACTGTAGCAATGGTGGCGAGATTCTTTGAGAGTTGCCCGAGGCCCCTCAGAGAGTTGGAGTGAGGGTTCCGGTGTCTTGGCTGGATTCTTGTTAGCGTAGATATTTCCGTAGAGTGCGGCCTCCCAGTGCAGGGTGAGGAAGAGAGGGACTCCTTGGTTCCTCCAGGGAGGAGTGGGATTATGATGTCGTCCCCGTCTCCTTGAAGCAGAGTCGAAAAAGGGGGTAAAGACATGGGCCGGGGCTCCCCAGGAAGTGAGTGGAGAGATGAGAGGGAGCAGAGCAGACACAGGAGCGCACCAGTTCAGGGGAGCCTCCTTGGGGTGGAAGAGGAGGACCCAATTTGTCTCAGGTGATGGTAGGTCTCTTGGTGGCAGTGAGGGTCTATTTCAGTGTAGATACCTTGTGGTGGCTTGGCTGACAGGCCTGAGGAGGTGGAGACAGATTGCTCAAGAAAGAGGGCAGAATGTTGAAGCTCCTCACGGCCAGCTGGTTACTTGTGGCTGTCTGAGGCCGGATCCGGGACGCCGATGAGGGCGGGGTGGCCTCCCCCAGAACGTGGTGCTGTGGACCAGGTCCGCACCGGCGCCTCAGGGGCGCTACCACGCCAGTGGAGCCTGAGTAGGGTAGGCCCACCCTCGTAGATGTGCTGTGTTATGCAGGCCAAGGCCGGGGTCCAGATCGGGGGTGGAGATCATGCGCCAGGAGCTGGGCTAGTGCCGGGCCGCTGCTCCGCGGGAAGCGTATGATGTTACAGCTCCCTTGCAGCTGACAAAAGCAGGGGAACCCGGTTCCCCTATCCCCAGCAGGGGCTCTCAGGCCAGAGTAGTCCAAAGTCGGGCCCCACCATGCGTGTCCAGGGAGGAGGGAGTAAACTCGCCCGAGGCGCACCCCCGCAACCGCTCCAGTCCCATCCCCCTCCTCTGGAGCGGGGACGGAGAGACAGCATCAGCGGTCTGAGGCGCGCCGGGAGCGCAATAAAGAAGGCTGCGAAGCTTGCTTCCCCCAGGTGACACCAGAAAAGACGATCCAGCGCTATGTGCTAGAGGGGCCAGGGGGGCTTACCCGGTCTCCCGCCGTACGTGTGTTCTGTCCTCCAGAGCGCCACCGGGAACACCAGCTGGACCCCAGCCCGCGGCACGGGAACAAGCGGCGGCCAGGGGAGGCAGCAGAGTGACTCCGGACAGACAAAGCGGAAAATCCCTCAGAGCTGGAGAAGCTCAGGCGCACTAAGGAGGTATGTTGATGGTGGGGCGCCACCGAGCGGCCCCACTAAGCCGAAAGGCTTATCTTCGGTTGTCGCCGCCGCAGCAGATCTTGGGCATCACGGCCCCGTCCGCCATTTTGAATTACACAGCGGAGGGCTGCGGAGCAAAGGCAGCCCAAACTTCTCCGCTACGAGGTCCCTGGCCCCCATCAGCACGCCGGCAGAAGCCCTGGACCTTCATACACCGCCACAGTTAATCAGGCCATCAAACACTCTGTAGCAACCATGATAAAATGCAAATGCAGCGGGCGTCCCACGGAGGCCATCAGGGGAGCGACTGCATCACCAGCGCTCCAGGCCACGCCCCCCTTGCCAACCATTCTTGCATAGGACGCATGCGCAACATAGCGTGTGGCACTAGGTAAATGTACAAGGCCATCATCCCGAGAATGAGTAGTGCTCTTTGTATGTTTTCCTGTCGACTGGCCACATATTCTGGGATTTGGAAGAGCATGTTTTGTACCCTCTCGCTGGAGGGGAAGACTAAAGAATCCTCTGTTCGAATTAATGCCCAGAGAAATTGTTTCACCTGGCTTGGGATGAGGCTTGATTTTTTCTCGTCGATTGGGAAGCCTAGTTTGTAAAGCAGATCGATAGTCTGTTGGGTGTTTTGCAGACAAGCTTGTGGCGGGGGTCCTGTTATCAGCCAGTCGTCGAGGTAAGGGTACACAGGGATTGACTATCTGTGCAGTTGTGCTGCTACCACTGCAGTGAATACCCTTGGCGCTGAGGCTATGCCGAATCATAGCACCCTAAATTGGTAGCGTTTCTCCTAATTTGAACCCTAGGTACTTTCTGTGCAATGGCAACATTGAAATATGAAAATATAAATCTTTCCTATCCAATGCTGCCAAGTAACACCCTTGTTTTAGAAGTGGGATTACTTCCTGTAGTGTAGCCATCCTGAAATGTTGTGCTTCAACATACTTGTTTGCAGGACGCAGATATAATACAGGGCGCATGGTTAGGTCTTTTTTGGGTACAGTGAATAGATACCCTTGTTTGCCTCTTTAACAGGGATGGGTTCTATTGATCCTTTTTGTAGTAAAGGCTCTATTTCTGCTTTTAGGATGACCTGGTGTTCTCATCACATTCTGCTTGCTCTTGGCCGATGGGGTGGTTTTGTAGGAATTCGATGGAATCTCCGTTGGTAACTGTCGTCGGCACTCAATGATCTGATATTATCTCCTCCCATGTGTGGGTGGAATTGAGTAATTTGGCCTCTTACTGTGCTCTTACGGCTGGGGCCTCCCTCTGGAACAGCCTCCCTGCCACTCTAAAACTTGAGGAGAACCATCTCCGGTTCCGGAAGCATCTCAAGACCTTCCTCTTTGCTTCTGCCTTCGCTCTCCTTCTCCCCTGCTGATCTGCTCTCTTGGCACTGTGCACCTGGCCACCCTCTGTCCCCTGTGCCCAGGTACCTGCTCACCCTGCTACCCTTCTGCATTGCCTCCTGGCCACCCCTTGCACTGGGTACTGTATCTACCCATACAGCCTTCCCACACCATTTAGCTTCTTTTCCTGCACTTATCAGACTTACCCAGTCTGCTGCCTTAAACACAGCACTTGCTGGCCGCACTACCACTGTTCATTGCCTCCATTTTCTAATTATTTTTATTTATTATTATTTATCTGCTCTCCTCTGCTTCGCACTTTCCACTTCCCCCCTTACATGCACTTTTTTCCCTATTCCCTTTCCCATGCACTTGTGTGTTTTCAATGTCACTGGGCTTAGTAAGATCGCTGTTCAGTTGTGTCCTCCCCTGATCCCATCCCTTGCCTAGTCGCGCTCTGAAACACTTGTGTACGAGCGCGATACAAATAAACTATCATATCATTAATGCTTGGGAGAGGACCCTTAGGGGGCGAGTCATTTTCTAGTGGCGGTAGAGGAGCCTTTAGTGGCTGCTCTTCTACCCAGACCTTTCCCTCGTCTAAAGCCTCGCTGTTGGGATGTTTGGAAGTGAGATGATGATCCCTGAGATGAGTACCAGGGAGAAGAGCCAGAGGAGAACCATGACTGCGTCAGTCTTGAGAAGCTTTGAGAATGAAAAGGAGCGGCGGGTATTGACTGCCACTTGACATATGGTTTGCTGGAGATCCCGGTTAAAGTCTTCAATATTTCATGTTCTTTCTTAGCTGTTTGTAAGGCATTGTCTACAGCTTTACCAAACTAGACTGATTCTTCTACTGGCATATTAATGAGGGTGGCCTGAATTTCTTGTTTTAAACAAGAATTACGAAGCCATGAATGCCGTTTTAATAAAGTTCCTTCTGAGAGAATTCTGCATGCTGTTTCCGCAGAATCAAGAGCGTGCTTTAAAATGTGTGTGACCTGCCTTCCTTCTTTAAAACCTTTTGTAACTGAGACTTTGATGGCTAAATTGTCTTGCTAACTAGCTAAAACGGTGGTATTATTAGCAATGCATGTAGAATAAGCAGAAGATGCAATTACTCATTTTCCCAGCGCATAAAGCTTTTTAAATGATTTATCTGGAGGTGCTTCCGCGTTTGATAAAGGGACACCTGCACATTTTCTAGTAGTTGTAAACACTAGAAAATCTGGTTTAACGTGGCCCCAGGTGTAAAGAGGTTCTGAAGGTGCAGGTTTTAGTATTTTTTCCACCCGATGCTGAACTACATGTGTAAGGGATGGAGTAAGCAGGGAAGGTTCAATTCTCTTAATTTTTTGACAGTTTCTTTTACAGTTTTATTACATCAAAAATATCAACAACATAACTAGGACTGTGATACAAACCAGTACTTCCCTTTCTCCCCCCCACCCCTCAACAATCACATCCTTATTCTATACTACCTTACCCCCTTCCCCTGTCCCCCCTTTGAACATTGTCTACAAAATATCACCATCACCAGACCTTACTGTTGGGGTGTGTCGGCAGTGTCTTATCCTGCAATTAGTCACTGCCTTTGGCCGCCTTTGGAGGGCATACACTATAATGCGATATCATCCAGTTGGGGGAGGGCCTACCGTGAGTGAGAGTGGGCACTCTCCTAGTATGTTTGTCTATCTACTGCAGCCCATCCACATACACATTGTACAATGTATTTTACTACTTGTTATCAAAATATTTACCCGGCCGTAACAGTTTGTGCGGCGCTGCTTTCCCACTGAGCGCAGCGGTTATCCTTTCCATTATACATATGTTTGTGGCGACATTAATCCACTCTTTCTTTCCTGGTATCTTGCCACTTTTCCATTGCATCACAAGGCAGGCTCTTGCAGTGAGCAAGAGGGGCGGTGCCAGCCCAGTCATCCTCCTGAATTCCCCATCGGTCTCCTCCAACCCAAATAGTATAAAAAACGGCTCATTAGCAGGTTGGATCCCATCCAGTTCCCTTATCCACCCCAAAACCTTGTCCCAGAACACCCTAATATGGGGACAACCCCACCACATGTACCAATAATCTGCTCTCTCACCACACAAGCACCAGCATCCAGGGATAGCCGATAGCCGACAAACACCTTTGAAAGCCTTACCGGGTCATATTGACATCTATGGAGAAGCTTAATGGCGTGCAGCTTATACTGACTAACAATCTAGATCTGCGAGGCCCCTTTACATATTCTCCCCCAGAGGTCCGGGTCTATGTTCGTTTCCAAGTCCCTCTCCCATCAGAGCATCAGATTTTCCGGTGACCCCTTCCCAGCATTCACCGGTGCTCTGTACATGGCAGAGATCAAACCCTTAATTTCTCTCCATTTATCTAGGAGCTCCTCGAAGGGGGTAAGGTCTCTCTGAATCTTCTACCTCAATTTCTCAACCGTAAAAACCCCTTCAAGCTGGAGGAAGGAAAAAAACAGAGGGACCTATGTCCAGTGCCTCTTCCAGGTCTGGGATTGTAATAAATGTGCCCGCTTTCCAGAGTTGACCCACCCTCTCCAGGCCTGCCTCAAACCAAGCTTGAAATCTTTCAGGGTTTGGAATTGCCTCCCAGACTCCAGGTGCCCAGATATGACTAAAGGGAGATGGCCATGAGGGAATTTCTCGCACGTCAACCAGCTCCCGCCAAAACTCCCATAAGGTACTCGGTATCAGGTGGTCCCTAACTATACGTGGGAGCATACTTCTCGGTACCCAGAGCCACTCTGCCACCGTGGCAGGGTCTAAGTTGATATTCTCTAGAGCAATCCACTGCAGTTCCTTCTGCCCTCTTAGATGGGTAATGAGGACCCTTAGCTGTACCGCTTCATAGTATTTTTTCAGATTCGGGAGTCCCACCCTACCATGGACAGTGTGAGATCATCATATGCTGCTCTCGCTTTCTTCCCCTGCCATAAGAACTTCAACGTTGCTCCCTTCACCTCTCGAAAGAAGGATTCTGGAAGGTAAATCATTAGCATTTGAAATGGGTATAGGAATATAGGCAGACAGACCATCTTCAGGGAGTTCAGTCGCCCAGGCCAAGATATGGTCAGTTTCTCCCATCTCTTTAGGTCAGCCTGGAAACCAGAGACCAGAGGGGGAAAGTTGGCGTCGAACAGGGCACCTATCTTCCTCAAGAGATTTATCACCAGGTATCGCAGGGTGTCCCCTCTCACCACTAATCCCAGTGAAGCAAATCTACTACCATCTTACTGCCCCTGGTGCTTCAGTGGGAATAGGATCGACTTGGCCCTATTAATCTTGAAGCCGGATAGTGCACCATACTGTTCAATCAATTGGATCGTCCTAGGTACGGAGGCCAGAGGGTTCTGTATGTGCAGCAGGTCATCCGCGTATAGAGCCACTTTGTACTCCATCCCTCCAACCATGAGACCTTCCACGTGTGGGTCTCCTCTAATTCTCTGAGCCAGGGATTAGAGGGAGAGGGAAAACAAGATCTGCAAGAGTGGGCACCTGTGCCTCATGCCCCTACTTAAGTTGAACCAGCGGGAGTAGTCCCCATTAACCACCACTGACACCCTGGGAGAGGTGTACACTGCCATTATCCCCCTCATGAACCTAGATCCCAATCCCACTTTGCCCATGACCTCCTCCAGAAAGCCCCATTCCACCCTGTCAAACGCTTTCTCAGCATCCACTGAGAGAAGGGCCGGGTCACCCCCCATAATCCGTGACTCGTGTATCAAATGCAGAGTTTTCTGCATCGTGTCCACGCCTTGTAGTCCCATTATAAATCCGACTTATCAGGCGGGGCATATATATTTCATGTCTCACTGCAAGTGTCCTTGTGTAGACCTTGCCATCTATTTTCAAAAGCGATATGGGACGGTAAGACCCACACCTTTTGGGGTCCCTGCCTTCTTTAGAGATCACTGTAATGAATATCCGTGAGAATGATTCAGGGGCATCCCCCATCTCAAGAATGTCATTAAAGAGCTCCACAATGAAGGGGCTAGGGGGGAGATAAAGGACTTGTAAAAGCTAGCCATGTAGCCATCTTCTCCCGGGGCCTTCCCCACTGCAACCGCAACACCGCCCTTTTAATTTCCTCTGCCGTAATTGTGGCGTCCAATTCGCAAGGCCTCCTCACAAGAGTGTTTCGGCATCTGAGTATCAGCTAGGTATGACTCTATACCCCTCCTCCCCGGACTGGCCTCTTATTTATATAGAGCCTCATAAAATGTCGAAAATGCCTTTGGGATGCCCTCCGTCCCTGGATCCTGTGCCCCTCCTTCCTCCTTTTATGCCAGTCACCCATCTTTCGGAGCGTTCACGTAATCTGGCGGTCAACAGTGCGTCCGCCTTGTCCCCCTTTTCATAAAATTTCAGGAACTGTAATTTCCGAACTTTTGGCCTTCCTCGAGGAGTCAGAGCTCTTCCCTTTTCTGTCTGGCCTTGTGGACCCTGATCTCCCTCTCCTCTGTGGTTTCCCTTGCCAACCTGTTCAGGTGGGCAATCTCCCCCCTCAACCTGGTCTCTATGAGAGTCCTCGCCCTCTTCTTCTTGGCACCTTCCCTAATCAGGATCCCACGCCACGTTGCTTTCCCCGCTTCCCATACTGTCTTCCTTGGGACTTCGCCCGTATTGTTCAGTGGTCCTTCCACAGTGACTCATTGCATCTCCTCTTGGTCCCTCTATGCAGTAGGCCTGACAAATCCAAGTCAACTGTTACCATGTCCCACAGTGACTCATTGCATCTTCTCTTGGTCCCTCTATGCAGTAGGCCTGACAAATCCAAGTCAACTGTTACCATGTCATGGTCTGACATGCGACAGGGGAGATTTCGGAGCCCTGCGCCACGTCCCATAGGCCACCTGAAAAGTACAAGTAATCGATTCTAGTGAAAGTACTGTGGGGTGCAGAGTAAAAGGTGTTCCGCTTTTCTTCCGGATGAAAATTTTGCCATGTGTCTCTGAGCCCATAAACCTCCAACATCTCCATGACCGCAGCACCTCCTCTACCCAGTGGGTCCTGTGCTCCAGGATCTCCTGCTTGCCTGTCCAGCTTAACATCAGCGCATAAATTGAAGTCACCACCCAGGTTTATGTGGCCCAAGTGTCCTCTGCAGGAACCGCGGCTGACCCGTATTGGGGCAGTACACTGTCACCAGTGTAAAATTCACGTTCCGTATAGTACCCACTACCATCAGGGCCCTACCGTCTACGTCTGCCCACACTTTGGTCACCTCCATATTCAGCCCTTTTCTGATGAGAATACCTACCCCCGCCTTCCTCAAAGTACCCGAGCCCCAGTATTCCTGTCCCAGTCTCAGACCCAGGATCCTCCGTTCGTCCCCTTTTGCGTATTTGGTTTCCTGCAGGAACATCAAATGGAGGCCCGATCTCTGAAATTCCCTGGCTACTAATGACCTTTTCGTGGGTGAATTCAATCCCTTAACATTTAAAGTGCCCACACTAAGGAGGTACCCCCCCAAGAGACTGAATCTACTGCCATTCTTGCATTTCTCCACCCGTACCATCACCTATGGGGGCAGCCAAATCCAATATTCCACCTCCACACTGCCACTTTCACTCAGCTTAAAGAAGACCCTGTTCCTACCCTTTTCCACCACCCACCTAACCCCCCCTGACCCCTCAAAGGCATCTGACAACACCCGGTTGGCATCACCAGGCTGAACTCGGACCACCAGCGGGTACCGATCACCTCCCGGTCCCTTAATTACAACCTCATGATTTTTGAGCCCCCCCCCCAAAGCAAATCACAACGTTACAAATCACCAACAAGTCCTGTGAGCCACGTTACCCCCCCTACCCCCTTCCTTGTGTCAGGACATTCATCCTTTGAAACACCCACAGGACCCCCATTTCTAAATATAGAAAACTCTACAGCCACTACCATTATATCTAACAAACATAGCACATCCAGTGTGTTTCAGGTGTCCACCACAGGTGAAGCATTAACTCTCCTATATCTTCTGGAGCCCGTTATACATCTCCGTTTCGGCCCTTGAATACGTCACTACCTGTCGACGTCCGCTCTTTCACCCTGATCTGCTCACTTCCAGATGCGCCCAACAGCTCGGACATACATCTGCGGATATCCCTCTCCGAGCTCAACCTCTGCTTTTGAATGGAACCGTGGCCCCCCCCACCCCCCCCGCCATCTATAGCCTACACCCTTCTCCTGTAACCACTTCGTCAAGGGCATGCACATTCTTCTGGCAGGGATCAGCGAAGATAGATTATGGAAAATTGTCACTCTAGCAGAGCCATAGATCATTGGGCCCTTTGCTTCGCTTCCTCCAAGATTTTGGTTTTGTCACTGTAGTTATGGAACCGAGCTAAAATAGACCTAGGGCCTCCGGCAGTGCCCCCCCCCACTCTGTGAATCCTCTCGATCTTCGCCTCATCGATGGAGTCATCCTCGAATACCAGCCTTCGTGAAGCATTCTTTTCAGGTCCTGCTCCGACTCCGCTTCTTTGTCCCGGATGCCAAAGAGTCTCAGTTTGTTACACCTTTCCCGATTTTCCAAATCGTCCATCTTCAGACGGAATTCCTCATCTCAACTCCATGTCCATTATCCGTTGGTCCATTTGGGCCTCCAAAGTAGTCGGGGAGATCTGGTTATTTTCGACTTCCTCTAGGCGCTTCTCCATCCTGTCTATCGTGTGGGTCATTTTGTCTACCCTACTTCCGATGTCCGCCCTTATGTTCCTTATTTCCTCCATCAGGGCGGCCACGTCCTTCTTGGTTGCTGCCGATTCCTCAACTGACGCCGCCATTTAGTTGATAGTCGTGGTCTCCATTCCAGGATGTTGTGGGTTATATTTGTAGTTGGCTAACTTCTGCCCTGCGTCCATACACCTCCTTCAACTGCCCCTTGCGTGGCCTTCAGTACACTCCGATCAGTAGTGTTCTCCTATGGATGGTAACTGGATGCTAGCTGCTGTGCGGTCACGGTGCGTCACACAATGGGATGAAGCCAGGGGCGAGTCGAGCCCTCGAGTGGCTCATAGAGCAATGGACTACCCCATCAGTGATCCTTCAGTGTTACGGCAGCTAGGCTCCATCTGTTGTCACATGCGCATTGCTACTCAGTGCCCTCCTCTGGTGTGCCCCTCCAAGGGGCAGGTGCTGTCACTTATTTGCCTGATTCTCCAGCGGCAAGTGATCAACTAAGTCACTGCATGCCCATCGTAGCCAATGTGGCGGGCACACGTCCCAGTATCGGAGGCCCAC
Organism: Ambystoma mexicanum; assembly: GCF_040938575.1. Lineage (NCBI taxonomy): Eukaryota > Metazoa > Chordata > Amphibia > Caudata > Ambystomatidae > Ambystoma > Ambystoma mexicanum. The sequence goes on from NC_090922.1 coordinate 933,910,544, forward strand.
ACCAGAGAGGTTCAGGGTTTGGCCCTTAATCAGTTCCACTGCCTTGCCTCCATCTTGGTATCAGGCCTACGGTTCTCACTGTCCTTCTGCAGCTTCAGGCCTTCCAAGGCAAATTTACGTCCTGCTGTATCAGTGCCTCAGGTGCAGGTTGTTGGGGTCTCCTTGAACCAGGGAGGCGGGCACATGCCACGGAATCGGGGGCCCACCCCTCCGTGGGTGTACAGGGCTCCTCTGTTCAGTCTTCCCCGGATGTCCGCCGGGCCCTGAGGCTCAATGTAAGTAGGTTATAGACTCCTACTCTAGGCGCCGAGGGTGAATTGAGGTCAATGGAGGAAACCCCTCAGGTGGTCACCACGGATGCTTGTTCCTCTACTCTGACCCCTTCCTCCCCCACTGTCTTGCAGCCGCCAGTGGCCCCTGGGAAAGAGGCTGTTATCCCTATATGTCCTGGGACACTCTTCATGCAAAGCGTAGGTCCAGGGCACCACAGGGTATGAACGCCCTCAATAATGGCGTGGTCTGCTATTTTACGACTACAATGGCTGATCCAGTGGATTCAATCCACAGACAATGTTCAGCGTGTGGGCACCCCACCCACAAATCGCTCAGCTCCTCCGTTTTCCCACTAATGTAGGCAGCGGGTGGGCCTCACTACCAAACTCAGTGTCTCCATGATGTAAGAGTCCCACCACGTGGGCCGGGAATGGTGAACCCTCAGAGCACCCTCACCAACAGTATGCGGTCTGAACCACTACACCTTTGCAAATGTCTTATTACCAGGTGGTGCAGGAGACACATAGTAAGGCCGATGCCTGTTCATGTGCTGCGTACCTCCGTGGAAGGCCCACACTGGGCAGACAGAGTGGATCTTCTCGGTCTGCTCTGATGGGTGCGGACCTCAGGCCCTCCGTTGCTCTCACACACTGGGGGGTGGGTGGGCTCGTATCACCGCCCAATCCCTCTTACCCCAGGTGCACCGCTCCTCGGCTCCCACTCGCGGGACGCCTCCACTGTGCTGCGTGTAATGCTCCATCTCTGGCCGCACAGCACGCCAGCCTCTCTGCCACCAAGGAATCCAGGTGTCGGCTCGTGTCGCTTTGCCCGACACCCTGGTGCCACCGCTCAGCTGTCTATGTGGGGGAGGTGGTTAGGGTGTCCGGGGCCTCCCGTCAGCAGTTGCCACATCCCACTAATCTTATCAGGCCTCAGCAGAAACACACCTGTCCTCCTTCATGCGAAGATCCTCGGAAGGCGGGGTTTTCGTTTTCACCGCCGCATTCTGAAGCCCGTTCTCCGAGTCCAGGGTCGATTTGCACTTTTCTTTCGGACAGCAAGTGCAGGGATAGTTCTCACTTCTCACTGTCCTGTCTATTTTGGGGGCGGGGTACGAGTGGGGGCTCAATCCACTTTAGGGCCCCGTAAGAGGGGAGAGCTACGCAGAGGCTTCCTGCGTCTGCACGCCACCTGGAGACCTCCGCAATTCTCTTTTTAATGGAATTCAACAAAGGAATAGATTGGCTCATCAGCCTTTTTTTACTTACAGGATGTCATCTACAAAATTTGGAAATGTTTAGCTGCCTTTTTAAGCAAGTTGTTAAAAAAGAAGCTTGTTATCTTTAGGAGATGTGTCACTGGGTTGATCTACATGATCATCGGCCCCAAAATTATTTTTGTTTAATTGGGAATTTATTCATAAATGTGACAAATTCAGAAACCTTGTCCATGGTTTGGTCAAATCTATCACTAGTCAATGTACCTGTTCTAGGGGTACCTGGAAGGGGAAAACAATTTCTTCAGGGTCCACAGCGTTTTCTTGTGATGTAGACTAAGACATCATATTAGTAGCTTTTGTATACCCAGGAGAAGTTACTGGTGACAGACTGTGTTTTAGAGGACCCAGTATCCCCATCACGTGTAGGGGTTTGTTATGGTGTTTTTGTGCGTTTTTCCTTTTGTTTTGGATGAAAATGTTTTGATGGCTGTTTTGGTGACACAGAAACAGGAACCGTCGAGATTTTATGGTTGGGAACTTGTTTTTATTTAGTTTTCAAGCCATGCGCTGGACTGAGTGCGGAAGTGCAGCGGGCTCAGAACGAGAGGGTTCTGAAGATTTTGATGTATGTTTCGACAAAAAAGTTTCCGCTGTTAAATCCTAAATCCTTTTTCAATTTATTTGTCGAAGATTGGCATGGGATTGTGTGCTTATGATGCGTATCCTTTTTTATGCAAGTGAGTGTCCCTGTCGCCAGAAGATGTCCCCATAGCAGAGCGTTCAGCTTGCCTTGTGGAGCTGGGAACGAACATGCAGGAGTCTACAGAATCCTCTACTATGTCATCAGCTTCCAAAAAGAGCTGTTGCTGTTTTGTTCGTCTTCAGAGGCATCAGCACTGGTGAGAGATTTGGATTCGCCTACAAAGCGTAGGCCGTCCACCGTTTTGTGCGTCGCTCCCTGAGCGTCTTAGGTCGAAAGAGCCTGCACGACCCACAATGCTCTCTACAGTGATCGCAGGGAAAGACAGTTGTTACAGCCTGATGGATGTCATTCTACTGGAACCTTTAGTTACAGAACGTACACAATTTAAAGGTAGTCCATTCCATGATGGTAAATGTATATTAGAGCAGCGAGACAAGTGCAAAAGAAAGTGGGAAAAGGCATTCTCTAAAGAAAATGAAAGAATGTTGAAACCCCCCCTCTGTCTACTGTAAGGCGGAACCCTGGTGTAGGCCGCAGCCGGTAGTCGAGACATTTGCAGAGATTTTCTGTTGGCAAAGGCTTCCGTCGAAGGCAGAATAATAAAGAAAATTAGGATTATAGTCAAGATTAAGTAGCAACGCTACATGCCCAGCATAAAGCGACCGACCACCATGGCGGAAAAAAAACAATCTGCGGGACCTTGATGCGTGAAAGGACCATGGGTACAGTACACGTCACATTAGGGATAGTATTACAACCACGCTCAATCGATGTCCTTTATCAATGTCCAAAACAAGTCATGCAATACTCTGCATCTAGCAATAGATGTCGGCCTGTGCAAAGCATGGGAATTTAAGCAAATCCACAAGCCTCAAAAATATACAGACAAAATGGATAACAAATTACAAAAAACTCAGATTACAGTAAAAATATTACATAAAGGCAAACTATCATAAGAGCCACACACCAAGGAATATTTCCACTTTAGGGAACCTTTTGAGCATACAAACAGGGATTTTAATTGCAATTTAAATTCCCGTAATGAGAAACAGTTCCGAATGATCTGAGGATGGATATTCCATATGAGACATACGAGAGCCTTAAAGGGTTTACCACTAAACTGGGATTATAAGAATTTGCTGACTGTCAGCAGGTCTGAAACATTTGACTAGAATGCCCACTCTGGAACATATTGCACAACCGCGTCCTCTAGTTACCTGGGTTACAAGCTGTTGAGTTTTCCAGATCATAGCCTGACCTAGGATTTGGTGATTTATAGAAAGGCAGCCCAATGAAAGGTGAACCTGGGTCATATGCTCCCATTTCTTTAACTGAAAACTAGTACTGCCCTATTTTGAGTCGCTTGAAGTTTGAGCAGAGACATTTATTAATGCCTACGTCACAGAACATGCACTTCTGTATCCTAGATAGGGCTAGCATCTGATATTTCCACAGAAAACAACCACAGCTCCTGATGTTAAATAGATGGAATTGCACTTACTGGCAGTGTAGGCTCAAAATGCGCTGGGACACCTTTTCATCAGGTATCCCCGGAACAGGAACCAGTTCTTCAGGCAAGGTTTCTGAAAACTGTAAATTTGACTCCGTCTAGTCCTAGGATGGGCTGTGGCAAAGTGATGCATTTCAGCAAGCCCCATGCGCCGAGATGATTCTATAGGAAATTGATTTTCTGGCTCCCTCTTGCAAGCCAGCCATTTGCAGATCCAGGAAAGCCTTGGAATAGGTTGTCTGGGGAATTTTACTCTGAGGGTGCTTTAGTTTCCAGGGTTAGATCAGAAATTCACTTGGAGAGTCTGAGGCTTTTTAGGGGCACCCATATCTTTTTGCCCCCCCCCAATCTCCCCACCCCCTCTTATTTTTTAGGATATTTTACCTCTTTATTCCTACTGAAGTTTTCCTGCCACTGCAGCCCTTGTACGGTATATGGAGTAATGCCCACTTTCACCATTAATATTTTCCCAGACAGGCTGCCTTCACTGAACTGTGGCCTGTCAGGAATGCTTACCATGCATCCGAAAGAGAAGGAACCAGGAAGCGGTGGACCGGTCATAGGCAAGTTTGCAGACTGTGGGTAGGTCAGGGACTGGGGGCAAAGTCCAGGTGTTCGGGGGCAGAGGGGGAGAGGGAAGGTTAGGGACGGAGGACAAGACAGACAAATACCATTAGGGGATTTTAAAACAAAGGTTTTGGAGGCCAGCCAATTAGGTTGGCTTACAAAGCTGTCCAACACCCAGACTCACTCCCAGAGAAGTGTAGTGGCCTGCCCAGGGCTAGAAACATGTCTAAACCTGATCAAACCACCATGGAGGCTGCCATCTTGGACTCGCAGAGCCCACGTGAGTAGAACACCCATTTTAGGCTTGACTAGCGGTTGCTCAGAACAAAGGATGCGCATAAAACAAACGGGCCGATTGGGATTTAAAATACACTTTAGTACGCCAATGGCTTTTATAAAGGTACATTGGGCTACTAATGCAGTAAATCGGCTTGCACCTCTGCTGAAGGCAAAACTAAGTATGAGCTGCCACTGGTCTACCACCTAAAATCAATATAGGGTGATAAAACACTGCATACGCGAAAAGGGGTGCTTAAGAAGCCTGAGGGGTGAACCAGGATAATATACTTTTGAGGAGTGAAAAAGGGATGTAGTGGCAGGGGGTCTTCAACCAAAAGGCTATCAGGCTGCTAGGAAAGATTTTATTTTTGCAACTCTCCCTCTATAATTTCCTATGGAATCCCATCTTTAAGTTGCACCAGACCAGAACAATCCTCGAACTTGCAACCCCTGGGCACATCTCACCGGAACAGGTTGGAGGATGAAGCCCCCAGACAATTCATCAGAACATCCCAGAAACTCCTGTCCTCCATAGGATAACATTGGGAACAAGTCCCTTTGTCCCGTATACTCCTTCGAGTCAACTTGGGTCGTCGAAACTGAGTCGGGTGCCCAGCTCCTGGGTTAGCCTTGGGTCTGGAAGAAATGAGAAAACAAACCTATCTGCTGGTAAATTGTTAATGAACTTTGTACTAGTTTGAAACTAATCGCCACCATAAGCCCACTGCATACATTTTAAAGAGAACTCATACCTGTAAGCAACATTGTGTTGGACCCTGTGACATTTGGGCACAAGGCCCCATTCATCTTAGGATTTGGTCTTCTAAAGTTAGGATATTGTAGTTGTGATTGGTTCCCATCATGCTACTGCAGCTGCATTACTTACCTGCATGAGTTTTATGATTAAGGATATTCAGTGAACATACTGGTGATTGTATATGACCAACTGTTAGGCAGAAACCGGTGCAGTTCCCTTAGGGACCACTGCAAAAGATTTAGGACTACAGGTGGTTGGCAGTAAACCCAATTGGTAGCAGTCTGTACCACCCAGATTTACCTGGTAGCTGTGGCTGAGCAGTCAGACTTCTCTCAAGATGAGTTAGGCAGTATATAGAGTATACACAATAGGTACAGAGATACAGTAGCACAAGCAAACACTGACCATAGCTTTGGTGTAAAAGTATATAATGATTTATTTAAAGACACACTTGTAAATTACACTAGCACAAAAAGAGGTAAATAAATTCAACACACAGTCACTATTATATATATACAAAACCCTAATTACTTATTAGACAAGTCTTAATGAGAAACACCACTTATTTTCAGACAGAGGTGAGCGCTTAACATAAGATGGCACTCTAATAAGTTATAGAAAAGGGGAGGGAAAAGGCAAAGTTATGAAAGCACACAAATTTCAATGCTTTTTACAGAACCACAGTGAGGCAGGTTAGGCAAGGTTTACTGGAGAGCAAGGAAGTTCAAATGCCAGGCCCACTCTTAGACAGAGCAAGTGAAATATGTCCAGGATCACTCAGTGGGGTTATGCCCAAAGAGTCTTTGTAGATAGTTCATAAAAGATTGAGATCAATTCAGGAAAAGTTAGTTAACAGGCCCCAGGCTAACCCAGGTTAGAAAGTCGAGGATTTACTGTCACCCCGAACGATCTGTCGCAAGGAAAGCCAGGTGGGACACAGTACCTGAAAATGGGAAGAACGCTACAGCGGGGGCAGTTGTTCCTGGCAGCGGGTGCAAGTTGGTGTTTCCTCCAGGGGAAGAGGAGGTCGCGACGTGGAGGAAAGCTGAAGGTCGTTGCACTGCCAGGGAAGAAACCAGCCGCGGAGTTTCCCGGTTACAAGGTACCACCCTTTTCTTCGCGGTAGTGGTAAACTGTGGTATTCCGGTTGCCGGGGTGCTTGGCACGGCAAGGCGGCCACGAGATGGTCCAGGAAGGCGAAAAGACGGGCAAACTGGTTATCCCCACCAGTCAAAGGAAGAAGACTCTCCGGGCTGGAGATCTCCTCTGTCGTCGGAAAAAGTGGTGAGACGGTTCAGCAGGGCTTCATCGGTGGTGTCGTCGTTGCAGGTCGGCTCGCCTTCTCCCTCCTTGTATTCTTTAGGTCCTGTGGTGACTTCTGCAGTTCCAGTCCCCAAAGCCCTGCTTTTATGCAGAAAAGCCCCATTCATTCAGCCTAGCTGCCGCTCAAACATGCTAAGTGCTGAGCCAGGCGGCTCACCACTTGGGCCAATCATACAAGAGTGTGACTTGAGTTGCCGAGGCAACTCAGTCCAGGGTGCCTAACCCCCTCCCACACCTCCTGTGGTACCCAGACAGAGTGGCACCACTTTTGGAGGCTTCTGTGGAGAGGCCTGCCAAAAAATGGAACAAAGGGCTCGACTTTGGTTGGAGTCACAGAAGCGAACACAAATGCCATTTTGGAACCAAGTTTCGGCAGAAAATACCAACTGGTGAATTTATATGAATTTAATAAACCGGCGGTATGTTCGAGGCTACCACTTTTTAATATAGCCTCGAACAATGGGAAAATCCCATAGGAATGTATTTGTGGTCGAATATAAAAAGTAGTATCCACTGCCACCAGCCAAAACTCGGTCGGGGGGGACTGGACAGTGCCCCCTCGAACAACAGACCCCGGGGCAATCGAATTGCCCCGACCAGTACGTCCACAATATGATGGTTTGTACTGGTTCTGTTCACAATTTAAGACTAGTAAAGCCAATGGTGACTTTACATGCCCTGGGAGACAGTAGTCAGTCTCAGGGTATGGAGTCTATCTTTGGGGGTCGCTACGACACCCCTGGGTTACGGCACAGAGGGTGCCGTGTAACCCACATACCAAAAACATATGAAGCCCTATGGGGTAAAGGACCCCATAGCCCATAAAACACATACAGAGTCAAAGGAACACCTCAAATCATGTCTAAGAGTGGGAGGAAAAGAGTCTCACTCTTAGCAGGAGAAAAAAATAAACCCCAAAAATCCAGCAAAGCTGCTGGGGGACTCACTAGGTTTGGGAAATTAGCCTTTACAGAGAATACTCCCTAACACCCAAAATACATACCTGTAATCGTCTTTGATGCTTGAATCTGCTTAGATTCAAATGCTTTGCATTGGCCGACATCTAGTGGTTGTTGCAGGGTATTGCAAGATTTGTTTTCGATTTCAAAAAGGGACGTCAACGGGGTGTGTTTGTAATACTATCCCAGTTATGGTGTGAATTGTACCCATGATCCTTCACGCGTCAAAGTCCTCAGATTGATATTTTTTCTGAAAAGAGGTCACATGAAGAGTATAGTGAAAAAAGTAGATGAATTGTATAGAAACACGTAATAAAAGATTATTTGTCTATGAGCCTTATGCTTCTGATTTATTTTAAAATGTTTTTATTGCCATTTATAATGTACATTTAACAGTTCGCTGTTCAGATTTCAATTGCTGTCGCATATGTACTTAAAACAGGTTAACATCAACAAGTAACTTTGTAATAACAGTCTTCACTTCCGAGTTTGCTCATGTGAGCGCCCATCATTGATGAATGAAATGTTTCAGCGCTTAGGGTGTCACTGAGGACTTAGGGCCTTAGTGTGGCAGTCCAGGCTATCTAATTGTAATGGGCCAGCTGATAACAAGTTCTAGCCATCTCAGGAGTAAGCTCGATTCGTTCACTGGGGTTTATCATCCGATGGGTGAAACATGTTCCAGATGAGAGCTTTCCAGGCCTCGTAAGCAGGGCTTGCATCCCCTCCATTTTTAGATACTCCATCGCCCCATACCCTAGTTTCTGGCCCGGTCTAGTGTTCCAGGTCACTGTGCCATCTGGCATATTTTGGGCCCCCAGCTGATGTCCACGCCATTGCAATGGCCCTTTTGGCCAGCACGCATACCATATCCATAAATTTAATTACATGTCTGACTTTACATATTCTTTGGTATGCCCCCAGGAGACATTCTTTTGGTGTCCATTCGTACCGCGCCACCCCCGCCTTTCTGCAAGCTTTTTCTATCCTGGCCCAGAAGCGATGTATCTTCGGGCACCCCCAGAACATGTGCATCATACCCGCTCCCTCCGACCCACACCAGGGACATCATGGATTTGTGTTACTGCTGAATTTGGCTATTCTGCTGATTGTCATATAGGTTCTATAGAGAACATTCAGTTGGATCAACCAGAATCTGGCATTCCTTGATACTTCCCGTATGCTATGCTAGGATCCGCTCCCATTCCTTCTCTGTTATGCTGAATCCCAAGTCTGTCTCCCACCACTGCTTCAGCATGATGCTTTTAGGGTTGGGTCTCTCTGCGAGTTGATTATAGAGTCTGGACACTGGTTTCCACCAGTCTCCCAAGTTGTGAAGTAGTGTTAATACTGGTTCCGCCTCGGGTTCCTCTGGGCACCCCTTCCACTTCCCTTTAGCCACCTTCCTAATCTTCTGATACCATACAAATTGGCCTTTCTCCACCATGGTTTCAAATTCCCTGAAGACACCTTCCTCGTATGTATTCCCCCCCCCCCCCCAAGTGTAGATGCCGTATATTTCCCATTGCCTTACCATAGTCAGATCTGTCTTGACTGCACAGACATCAGCCACAATCTGAGTCTCAGGGGAATAGGGATGTTCAAGTCCCAACAGCGTCATGGCCCTGTTCCAAACTCTCCTACCTAGCTTTACAATAATTGGGGCCTCCCCCAGGCACCTTAGCTGTACCCACAGTTCTTCCCTTCAGGCGCACCGGCGCTGTAAATTGTTTTAACTATCTAGTTTCCGAGGTGGACTCGTCCACGAGCCACTTTGCCACAAAACTGAGTTGTGCTGCTAGGAAGTACTTCTCAAGATCTGGAAATTGAACTCCACCCGCTCCATATGGAAGCATAAGTGTATTGAGAGATAATCAATGTCTGGCCGGACCCCACAGCAGCTCCCTGTAATTGGAAAAAGGAGGCTGGTATATAGTAGAGAACATTGTGGAAGAACTATAGGCACCTTGGCAGGACTATCATTTTAATGATGGCAACCCTACCCATCACCTTTAGCGCCAGTTTGGACCAAAACTTCATGGACTTCCTGAGCCTCTGCACCGCTAATGGAGTGTTGCCCCCGTGCATCTGTTCGGGTGTGTGCCAGATATTCACCCCTAGATATTCAAACAAGTGTAGCTTCCACTGGAGCCCAACCTTCGGGAGATCCTCTTCCTTGCCCACCCTGCTAGTGGGAATATTCACGATTTCTCCTTGCTGAAGGAGATCCCCGATACTCACGCAAAATTCTCCAGCACCTCTAGGATTACTGGTACATTGAGGTGTGGGTCCCGTAAGTACAGCAGAACGTTGTCTGCATATAAGGAGACGACATAGTACACTCCCCCCACCTTGATGCTTGCAGCGAAAAATGGTTTCCTAATGTATAGGGCCATCTGCTGCAACCCCAGTACATAAAGCATTGGCAACAGCGGGCAACCTTGTCTGGTGCCCCTTTGTATGTCCCACAGTGCTGACACTATTCTACCAGTCTTTACCCTGGCAACCGGTACCTCGTAGAGAATTCTAATCCACTGAATACAGTATTCACCCAATCCGAATTGTCTCAGATCAGCGACTAGCCATTCCCAATATATAGGATCAAATGCTTTTATGGCGTCCAAGGACATCACAGCGTACAACTCCTGCGACTCTGTTTGCGCGATAATGTGTTGCAGTCTGCGCAGGTTTGCTGCTGTGTTTCGGCCTGGTATGAACCCATTCTGGTCCCCATGTATTATGGCCCCTATGACCTTCGACAATTGCTTGGCCAATATAGTCGTCAAGATCTTGATGTCATAATTTAACATGGCTAATGGCCTGTACAAACCGCACTCGCTTGCAGGCTTCCCCGGTTTGGGTATCGGGACCACTAGCGTCTCCCTCATGCTCTCCGCCAACACTCCTGTTTCGTATGACTTCTTGAATACCTCATGAAGGGTCGGGGCTAGTATCGGTAATTGTACGCCTTATAGAACTCAGGGGGCAACCCATCGCTCCCAGTGGTCTTGCTGGTAGCTAATGATTTGATCGCCTCACTTACGGCCTTGGGCTTAACAGCTGCAGATCATCAAAAGACTGCCAAACAGCGGGAAAATTAAACCCTAAACTTCGACTGAAATCCTTCTTTAGTAGGAAGGGGCTATTTTTTTTTAAAAATTATTATTAGTCCCAGCCGATACATATCGACTTTTCATAGTACAAAACAAAAATTGTTACAGAACAGAAAAAGAACCATCAATTCATTAAGACATTGATAAACCCATTAGTTGCAGAGTTTCTTAAATGTCAAATCTCATCCATATACAACCCTTCTTCTCTCAACAAAACGATCAAAAGTTTAATTCTTAGATCCAGAGTTCCTTCACATTCCTTCATGATATGTCTTAGTGTCTGCACGATGGGCATATGGTAATAGGTGCATAGGTGCAAGAATTAACCAGAGGGGTTACTTGGTTCCGAAATGACCTTACTTTACCCGTGGGGAGGAGATTGAGGCAGAACCTCAGGAAGTTTGTTCTTGTTCATGGACTTTGAAAATGCCTCATATTTGGCTATAAAATTGGTCTTGCCACTTTTGATCTTCGGGCCTGTGTGACAGTATGTATCCAGTCACTTCTCATAAGAGCAATTTTAGGTTTCTGGGGATTATTCAGTAGTTCATTTACCATGCATTCACAGATTTCCAACATTCTTCAGGCATCCCGGCTCAAGTTAGTTAGAAAGCTGTTGGGACACGTGTTCAATGTTTCACTGATATTTTCCAATAGAGACCCTGACTGTGATAACCGGATTAATCTAAACAGTGAGAGAACCTTCCAATCCACTTGCATCTTCATGGAGAAGAGACCCAGCTCATACCTCAGGCAATAGAATGGCAGGCTCATAGGTAGACCAAGCACTTTTTTCCATATCCAGTCTTCCAGCCGGGACCAATTGAAGTTCCTGGTCATCGGATTTATTTCAACCCCATACAGCAGGTAAGGAATTACCCTTGATTTGTAAAATCTTATCAGTGGAATTAAAGAAAATCGACAATAAGAGTATCAACTTTTTCATCTGACATATTAGTTATTCTGCCGTTGCATCTAATTCAAGCTCTATTGCTGCTAGCGTGGGAAAATTCCACAAATGGAATGCCTAGATATGTGACTTCATTAACAATTGGCACTATCTGTTTATTCAGTATCCACCTAAATTTCAGAGCTTTCTTGTAGGGCATTTTGAATTTGACTATATTTGATTTTCTGGAGTTTATGGATAAACCACTGATGTTCGCATATGTCTACAGGGCACTCAACATTCTCTGGAGGCCAACTGGTGCATAATCTAGCAGAACTAGATCATCTGCACATGCAACCCAACTACATTTTTCTCCCCCCACTTTAGGACTATTGAGAGCAGATGTACTAAGCGCTTCCCCCAGAACTGCCAGGTAGAGGTTGAACAGGAGGGAGGCTATGATACACACCTGTCGAACACCCATCTCCGTGGCAATCTGAACAGTGAGCTGCCCTTCCACATTCAGCCGCACCTCTAGTTTGGAGTTCTCATGAAGTGATAGTATAATTGCCAGCAACGACATGGGTATCCCCAAGATTTAAGCTTGTTCCACAGGTGTTCTCTATTTACGGTATCGAACGCCTGTGATAGGTCAACCCCTTTTCAGGAATCTCAACCTTAGGTGGGTTTCCACTGGTTGTTTTAAATTTGACCATCAGTACCATAAAAATGGCATTGTGAAAGCTAGGCCTTTTCTCCCTCCATTTGTGATGCTCAAACTTAGGTGTGTCTTCTCTCCTATCTTAGAATGTGCATTTTTTGAGCTGTTATCCTGAGTGTCGTCGTCTTGTCCCATTGCTGAACTTACTTGCCTCTCGCCGTTTTGTCTGCCTACCCTAGGGTCTCCCCCTCTCCCCCATACTCTATGGTGCTCTCTGTTTCTCCTATCTTTTCTAACTGCTTCTCTATTGACTATCCTGCTCTCCTCACTATGTCTGGTAGGAAGAAGTTTAAAAAAGACATCTTGGCCTCCAACCCAGGCCTCCCTATGGCTTACACCTACACCAGTGCCTCCTTGAAGGAAACTCTCACTGATATCCTCTTTGTCGTTCCTTCACCAGACCTATGGACCTTTCATATGGTCTCTGTGCTCTCTGGTTTATGCTCTTCTCCCATTAATGTTGGCACCCATTGGGACGCCCTCCTGGCCTCCTTCCATTCCTCTAAGGTCATCATTAATGTTTACTCTAATGGGACCGTCTTGGTCCAAGGCCCTCAGGCCAACCTTCACCTCTTTGATAGACGCTTCCCATGCCTCATCAACTTCCTTTCTTCTCCTGCTGTCCCCTCTCCCCTTCCCAGACTATCTCGCTTCCCCCCCTTCCGCCTCCTCCTTGGCTACCTTGCCTTCTCCTTCCCTCTCTGCCCCCTCTCAGGCTCCCTCTACACCTCCGAAGGGCGTACCTACGATCTGTAACCCTCCCCGGAAGTCCTTCAAGGATGGCAACCTTCTCCATATTGCCACTCTAAACTCTCACTCTGCTGTCAAACACTCCTCTGATATCTGCCAGCTTCTGGAAGAACTTGACCTTGATCTCCTCTGTCTCACCGAGACATGGTTCCCGGCCAGCTCTGTCACTAGCTTTGACACACTCCTACCCAATGGCTACAAGATAATCTCCACGCCCAGGTCCAACCGCTCTGGTGGGGGTGTAGCCCTGATCTTCCCACGAGTGGATTCCTGCCTCTGTCACTCCTACGCAGGCCTACTCCTCTTTTGAATGCCTTTTCTGCAGGCTCTCTCTCCCCCCTGGCCATTCCCTTACTGTGGCTACTATCTACTGACCACCTGGTCAGAGCTCCTCCTTACTCCTGGCCTCAACCACTCAACTCCTCTTCTTGGAGACTTCAACAACCAACCTGGATGCCTCCTGTCCTCCCTCTGGACTCTTTTGCGACCACTGCGACTCTCCCTCACTCACTATTATCCCCTCTGTCGCAACTCACTCTGCAGGGCACACTCTGGATGTTCCGATCTCCTCAGACCTTCCCCTCTCTGTCCCTCTCTCCACTCCTCTCTCCTTGAGTGATTACTGTCTCCTCTCCTCCCATATCAGCCTTGCTACCCCTCAGGCCAAGCCACTTCCATCACTGCCACCCACCTTCTCCGTCATCCAACCCATGAAGCGCGTGTCAGCTGAAGCTTTCGCCGCCACCTTCTCACCCCTCTTCCCCCTGTTGGCGGACTCTCACCCTGACACAGCCCTCTCCACGCTCCACTCTGCTATCTCTGATACTCTTGATATCCTTGCCCCGTCATGAGAATCCGCCTGAAGCCCAAAGGCAAGTGCAACTCCTGGTACGACTCAGACCTCGTCACCCTAAAACGCAAGTGCAGGGTGGGCAAGAGGAAATGGAGTGCTTCAGGTACATCCTCTGACAAACTGGCCTGCCGCCTGCTGCAAAGGAAATAACTTCTCTCTGTCCTAACCAAGTAGAAAGCTCATATCCAAGCCTGTGTCTCTACGGCATCTAACAACTCGGCTGAACTCGTTTAAAATCTGCCAGGAACTGGCCAATCCTGCCACAGTTTCTACCTCTTCTGTCCCTTCCCAGGCCCTCTGCAAGGCACTGGCTTCTCACTTCAAATCTAAAACTCAAGCCATCCTGTCCACACTCTCTTCCTATCCCCTCCCTCCCCCTTCTCGCTGCTCTTCCTCTGGCCCTTCTGCAGCCACCTCTCCTCCCTCCTTCTCTGCCTTTCCACTGTTCTCAGCAGATGAGGTTTCTAGACAAGTCCGATCTATGAAAGTCTTGTCGAAACAGGTTCACCCCTATTCCTCCAAAACTATCAAGGACTACATCAACTCCCTGGCTCCTGCCCTGGCTGATTTCTGCAACCACTCCTTTGCCACTGGAGTCTTCCCATGTGCACTCCCTTGTTCACCCTCTTCTTAAGAAATCCGCTTTGGATCCCTCCTGCCCGGGTAACTATCGCCCAATCTCCATCACTCCCTTCCTGGGCAAGCTCCTGGAGAAACTGGCCATCTCCCAGCTTAATCTCCACACTGAATCTGTTGGTTGTCTTCATGACCATCAGTCTGGCTTCAGAGCTGCCAGAAGCACAGAAACTGCACTCCTGAACATCCGTGAAGATCTGCTCACCAACCTTGACTCTAACACCCCTTGTGTCGTCATCCTGCATGATCACTCTTCTGCCTTTGACACAGTCAACCATGCCATCCTGCTCAACCGTCTCCGTGATCACCTGGGTATTACTGGTCAGGCTCTGAGATGGCCGACTTCTTTCCTCTCTGACCGACCCTCCCAGGTCCTTCCTCTCCGCTATCTTTTTCTCTACCCGTGGTGTCGCCCAGGGGCCTAACCTCTCTCCCTGGCTGTTCAACCAATACCTGGCACTCCTTGCCCATCGCATCGCCGCTCTGTGCCCCAACTTTCAGTGCTATGCGGATGACACCCAGCTCATTTTCAGGCTACCCTCGGCCTCCTCATCTCCGACTGTCTGCTATCCAGGAGTGGTGTGCCGCCAACGACCTCTGCCTTAATGCCAGTAAGACAGATTCTCTTCATCGGCACACTTGCTCCCTCCTTTCGCTCTCTGGCCGGCCTCTCTTGGTCCTCTTCCTGCTCCCACCTGTAAGGCTAAAAACCTCGGGGTCATCTTCGACTCCACACTCTCCTTCTCTCCTCACATCTCTGACGTCTCTAAGAAGTCACACTACCAGCTGCACCTACTGCAACTTATCCAGAACAGGATTGCGAGACATGTCCTTGGCCTCAAGCCCAGGGATCGTATCTCCCCAGGACTGAAATCTCTGCACTGGCTCCCACTGGCTGTAAGGATTAAGTTAAGGTCAAAACCATCTGCATCGTCCACAAGGCCTTCTGGGGCATCAATACATTCAACTCTCTCTTCCTAAATATCTTCCTTCTCGAGCTCTTCGCTCATCCGCCTCCCTCAGGGTCAGTCACTTCTCCAAGCAACAAGTTGGTGGTAGATCTCTTTCGTCGGCTGGTGCCTCCCTCTGGAACAGCCTCCCTTAAACTTAAGGAGAACCATCTCCGGTTCCGGAAACATCTCAAAACTTTTCTCTTTGCTTCTGCTTTTTCTCCTCCTCTCCTCTGCTGACCTCCTGGCTGTAACCGGAACTGCACTGGCTACCTGGACACCCTCTGATCTTGGGCCCAGGTGCCTTCCCTGCCAGCGCCACACACCTGCACTGCCCGCCTGGCAACCCCCGCACTTGGGGACTGTTTCTGTATCCCTACAGTCCCCCTACCAGCTCTTGACACCTGATGTCTGCACTTACCCATGCACTTGCCACATGCTGGCCGTCACTTATTGTTCATCTATTCCCATGTACTGGCTGTCCCCGGCCCCTTCCCACGCACTTGCGCGATCTGAATGACACCTGGCCTAGTAGGATCGTTGTCCGTCCTCCCTTTGTTCCCCTCCCTTGCCTCGTTGCGCCTTAAAACACTTGTGTATAGGCCCATTATAAATGCCATATCATATATCAAGCTCCATGCAGAATGGGTCCCCCTTGCTCCAGGATCTTTTACAGACTATTCTCATTAGCAATCCATTAACTGAAGTGGACAGTCCTTTTCAGAATCTTAACTGATGTTTTGACAGGATTTCACCGCTCTCTGGCCAAGATTCCAACTCCCTCAAGATGATTCCCGCAAATCTTACTGTGCACATCTAAGAAGGCGATCAGGTGGTAGTTCCCAGGATCCGCCCAATTGCCCTTCTTATATATCGGGATAACAATCGCTTGCTTCCATGAATCAGCAAAGCGTTTCAGTCTCAACATTTCCCCATACATTTGGTTTAGTATTGTGGACTACATTTCCACATCGGACTTCAGGATCTGGTTAGTGAGGCCATTTGGGCCAGGGGCTCGAGAAGAGGAGGATCTCTTGATTAGATCTGCCATCCCTTCTCTTGTGACAACACATGCCAAGGGCAGTCTATGTGGGTTATGAATTCTTCCCCTGAGGGTTTCTTGTAAAAGTTTGTGAAGTGGCACCAGGCAAACTCTGAGACAGCATTGCCCTGCAATGAGCCTTGAGGGACATGCAGATTTTTAACTAACAGGCAGACATGTCTTGAGTCACCAAGGCAAAGAACTCAGCATTTGCTCCTCATCATTTTGAAGGCGTAGCTGTCTTTGGGCCCTAGACCAGTTCCTATACTCATTCTGCAGAGACTTCAACTTGGCTGAGTGCTCCAGGCGGCTGACGTTTTCAAATTGGAGGGCCCGAACAGATTTCCTTAGGGACCTTTTTCTTTTCCAGGTCTCTTCATCAAACGCATGCTTACCCTTGTATTGCTATTCCCCTCCTCACCCCAACCCCAGTGTCAGAAGATCTAGCTCCCACAGGAAATATGCAAAGTACCTCAGGGAACATCATTTCTGTATCTCTGACTCTGATGCAGTGTCCCAGAGGTGTTTGGTGTTTTGATTTAAGGTCACACCATCCCTCCGAAACTTTCTGATCCGATTTATCCCCTCATTAACAGCTAGTTCACCCGAATATAGGCTTTTTTTCTCCCCAGATGAGAGTTTGAATTAAGCTACCAGCATGTTGTGGTTGCTGGCCGTCTGTTGCCGAATTTGAAAGCTTGTGCATTTGGAAAATAGGAAATCTGACAGAAACAGATAATCGCAGATGGAACCTTTCACACCTTGTTTCCAGGATACTGTCGAAGGCACATCACCTTCAAAGTTCCCATTTGCCATTGTCCGGGCCCAGTCAGCCATGTATTCCAGAGTTTACCTCGGCTGGTAATCTGACTCGCTTGTTGCTCATCGCCTTGCAACCCCCCTACCCCACTAAGATGCAGGAGATTTTAACTCGCAATGCAATCAGCAGCGTGAAATCTTCATACATATTTTCAATGCTTGGCAACACTGAATTCGGGATTGCAGAAATGTCTGGCTTGAAATGGCAGGGATCCAATATATGTTTATCACAGCCACCTTTAGAGAAGAGGTACCTCCCCTAACCACAATACCAATACCCAAAACTCCAGGAAGTTCATCGCTAATAAGAAAGGACTCGGATATAACTGAATTACGAGCATCAATCAGCAAACCACCCCAGGGTCGACTTTCCCTCTCCCGAGAGGCCAATTGTTAAATTATAGAGAATCCAGCCACCGCCACATGTCTCATCAACCAGGTTACCTGAAGGAGCACTACATAAAAAATCACCAAAAACAGAACCCCAGACTCCCGAATCTCTAAAAGAACTGGAGCCCCGAGTATTACAACAAAGCACACTCGTCTCGGGCTAGAGAGACCCATTGGCAAGCCCTAATTTCAGCAAGACCTGAGTAATTATTTCTGGTAGTAAAGGAGAGATCTTTGATTTTATGGCACATCTCTCCTCTTCCTTTCCCCCTCTCTCTACATGGGTGGATCTGTTTTCGGAATGCTTGTCTTGTTCCCATTCACCATCCCTCCTCTCTTCTAACTCTCTCCCTCTTTTTTCCCCACACTGTGATTCAAGGGGGGACTGTCACCATAATCCCAACCCTCCTTAAGTCAGAACTTGCATCCATCAGTGCTTTAGAACCCACCCAGGATTTTAGGGCCAATTCCACAATGTGTGCGTGATTTATGTGTGGATATTGCACATACTCTATGTCCTGGGAGGAGAACAAATACAAAGTCGGAATTCTTTTGAAGATAGATAATAAAGAACTCCCATTTAAGGTCTTGCAGCCTCTGCCGTTGTGTGAGCCTTCCACCCACAATCTCGGAATAGCAAATGGATTATCTCTGTTTGCACTGTTTTTAAGCTCTTCTTCACATTTTACCAACACTGCCAGAGACCTGAGCGGCTTGCCTGGGCCACTGGTATTCAGGGCCCCACAAACATTGTCTTCTCTGTCCATCATTCATCCAGTTATCTGATTCTCTTGAGATCTCTCACACAAGGGTTGGTTCACTGGGATGGATACATTAGTTTCTTTCTTGCTTGCTTGTTAGGCAGAGACCTGTGCAGGTCCCTCTGGGAGCACTGCAAAAGATTTAGGACGACAGGTGTTTGGCAGTAAACCCACTTGGTAGCAGTCTGTACCACACAGATTCACTTGGTAGCTTTGGCTGAGCAGTCAGACTTCCCACAAGAAGAGATAGGCAGTATAAAGAGTATTCACAATAGGTCAAGAGAACACAGTAGGACAAGTAAACGCTGACTAGGGCTTGGTGTAAAAGAGATATAATTATTTATTTAAAACCACATCTAGAAAAACACACAGGCAGTAATACTCAGCAATTCAAAAACACGGTCACTAAAAGATATACACTCCCTTAAAAGAATATTAGACAAGTCGTAAGCAAAGCCCCACTTATTTTCAGACAGCGGTGAGCGCTTAACGTAGATGGCACTCTAATAGTTCGTTTTAAAAAGGGAGAGAAGAGCAGAGAACAAGTTGAAACAGATCCCAACACTTTTACCAGAACATAACAAGCGAGGAAGGCAAAGTAAAACCGTGAAGTTAGAGTTCAAGAGGCCGGATCCACTTTCAGAGGATCCAAACGAAATGTGTCCAAGGTCACACAGTTGCAGTGCACAAAAGTCTTGTAAAGGTTCAAAAAGGAGTTGGACCAAAGAAAGGGACCAGTTAGAGGGTCAAGGCGGCCAGCCCAGTCCAGAAGGTTAAGGGGTTATTATTACTTTGTAGCAACCTTTAGAAAGGGAGGCCTCGCGGACACGGTACCTTAAGAGTGGTGAGAACACTCCAGCGGGGGCAGTTGTTCCTGGCAGCGGGTGCAAGTCGGTGCTTCGTCATGGGGGAATAGGGGATCTCGTCGTGGAGGAAGACAGGAGTCTGTTGCACTGCCAGGGAAGAAACCAGCCGCAGAGTTTCTCAGGTACAAGGAGCGGTCCGGTGATTCGCGGTTCAGTGGTGAGTGGCTATCCGGCGCCGGGGTGCTAGGCACGGGCAGTTTGACCACAAACCGGGCTGGGGTGCGAAGAAAGGAAGGTAAACTGGTTGTGCCCACCAGTCAGGGGAAGAAGCCTCTCCAGCCGGGAGATCTTCTCTGTCGTCGGGAAGTGGTGAGTGCGTTCCGCAGGGCTCCACCGTTGGTGTCGTCGTGGTAGGTCAGCTCAATTTCTCCCTCGTCGGATTCTCAGGTCCTGTGGCGACTTCTGAAGTTCCAGTCCCCAAAGCCCTGCTTTTATGCAGAAAACCCCCATTCACAAAGCCTAGCTGTCACTCAAACATGCTAAGTGGTGAGCCTTGGGCCAATCACACAAGAGTGCGGACTTGAGTTACCAAGGTAACTCAGTCCAGGGTGCCTAAACCCCTCCCACACCCCCTATGGTACCCAGACAGAGTGGCACCACTTTTGGAGGCTTCTGTGGAGACCTTACAGGCCCTGGGAGACAGTAGTCAGTCCCAGGGTATCGAGTCTATGGTGGGGTGTTACTATGACACCCCTGTGTTACTGCACGGAGGGTGCTGTGTAACACACATAGGAAAAACACATGAGACCCTATGGAGTAAAGGACCCCATAGCCCATAAAACACATTACCAGTCAAAGGAATACCATAAATCATGTCCAAGAGTGGGAGAAAAAGTCTCTCACTCTTGGCAGGAGGAAAAAAAAACACTCCAGAAATCCAGCAACGCTGCTAGGGGACTCACTAGGTTAGGAAATTCAGCCTAAAGAGAGAATTCTCCCTAACATTGCTGATTTCAGATTGACGTGCCTTTGGCCCCCTGAGGAAGATTGGAGCCAACTTTAGCACCAAGGTTTTTCTCGCTGTGGCATTTTTGTTCATAGCATCATTCACTTCACCTTGGAAATTGATTTTGTCTATTGAGTATAGTCTTATGGTGTTCTGTTTCTGCAGTTTGGTCTGCCAAACTGCATATTTGTTGTGCTACCTCTTCCATTGTTTTTTGATTCTTGGGGGGTTAGATCATTTTTAGGCCATTGTCATTCCCCTCTGTCCGGGGCAGGGAGATTCTACAGAATAAAATGGGCATTTGTCACTCTTCTGATATTTTTCTTCATTTGCTGATTAGGGTTTTGTGAGTTGGGTTCAAAGGGGGACGATAGAGCCACTATTTCTGGCAATTTGTTTTTAGTGTTCGGGGCTAAATCAGGAGAGCCACTGCCCTTTTTCTTCTTTCTCCTTCAACGTGTTGCTTGACCCTGCTCGGATTTTAATGATGCACGTAGGATCTCTTCCCTTTTCTCCTTGTTATTTAATAAAGGGATGGGAGTAGATTGACCTACTGTAATTGGGCCCGGATTATCTCCTATCTGTGCCAGCCTCAAAGTCTTCCAAGACCGATTCTGCCAGGGGCATGTCATCCAGGTCATAGTCCATTACAGCTTGTGTACCAGGGTCTAGGCCATCTTCTTTTGGTAGAAGTAGCTGGAATTTCTCTTCCATGGAAGCCATGTAACCTTCTAACAGTTTCATACGATGGCTCATTATTTTAAAAGTCTTGTGCATCTCCCCAATGCTGTCTCTTTTATGGCTTCTGTTTTCAGATCTTTTAGGGCATCAACTACTCTGAGACTTAGAACTGTTTGAACATCCACTACCGCTGATTTGAAGTTTTCAATTTATTTAGTCAATTCCATTTACACGCCGCAGTGGACCTGTACCTCACCTTTCAACAACTCAAACACATTACCACCGAGTTCAGAATGAAACTCAAGGCGGAAAGTGTTCACTTTTTCTAGTTCATGATGGTGAATCTCCTGCCTCTTTAATACGGAGCAGTGCTCTGTGGCACCTAGAGGCTGGTCGCATTCCATTTACTCCGTCTCAGACCCCCCAGAAGCTCTTGCTTGATCAGTCCCTTTAAAAATAGATATATAAAAATTGCTGATCATTTAGGTTGGATTGCCAACCATTTTTTTTTTTTTAATTTAGCCATTTCTGCTAATCAATTTTGCAAAACTAATTTATTCCTTGAATTGTAACAAAAATATTACCAGGTCAGTGGGAGAGAGGATACATTGCATCTCTGCAGCATTCCATATAAAAGGTGCAGTGTGCTGGGACATTGTATATAATGCAAAGGGGATTGGAATCCCTCTTTACTTCTTGGTAACATTAGGTTCACCCAAGAGATAAGAAAAATTAAGAGTTTAGTTGCAGCTCGTGTCGGAAGCGGTTGTGAGAGTTACGGAGAGAGACAGTGCGGCTTGACACACAATCGCTGGTCTCTAGGGCCATTCCTCTAAAAAATAATTTCGTCAGGAAGTTAAGTGTAGCAGCAAAACGGAAAGTCTTGGAGCGAAGAAACGTTGGACGAGCTCCGCAGCATGAACCTGCGTGAAACCGAAATTGGAAAGAACCAAGCCCCCCTCTCCCCCAGAGGCGTCAAGGTTTTGGCTACTGTGGGTGTCTGCACTCGACCCCTCCGAGCCTCGAGTGTGAACGGGGTGAGGTGTGGGTGGGTGGGTGAGCAGTGGGTGGCCGGGGTGCCAAGGGCACGCTGAGAGTGGGTGACTTAGTGTATTGTCAGGGGGTGGTCTGCCCCAATGTGCCTTCTATCAGTCGGCAGCACTGAAGCACTGCATAGATATTAAAATAACCCACGTGTAGGCAAGTGGAGTTGCTGGGAGGGCACTATCAGCGAGTTTGATAGTCTCTTGCCTTGGAATGTGCTGAGGAAAAGTCTATGATAAAGTAAAGCCGCGGCTTGCACTGCGCAGGCAATTGCTTTAAGGGAAATTGAAGGCGGTGCTGTCCCATCTGCCCCCCCAGGGGTTAGGGAAGAGTGTTCAAGAAAAGGAGCTGTATAATACGATCTGGGTCAAAATCATACCCACGAAAAGCAAGTGACCAAAATCTAGGAGAGTTGTTGGATAACACTCCCAAACATCCGTCCCAAATAGGGGATCCTTATAGATCGGGGGATAGGATGTGCCCTGGGATGGCTCTCCTTTCGGATAAGGTGATCATCGCAAAGGACGCATCGATTTCTAGGATTCTTTGCAGATGCCAACGAGAGAGTGGCAGTGTAAATGCGGGTCTAGCGGCCCACTTAGCTAAGGAGCTGGCCGACTTGTCTATAAAAATAGCGAAACAAAAGCACCAAAGTATCTCACTTGTTGCTGACTGTTAGCGCATTTTGGATATGTCACTACTACAGGCTGATGTAACTATGGAGAAGTTGGAGGGAGGGAGAAGGTAGTGATATTAGGGCGATCTCAAAGTTACAGCAAACACTGGAGGATGTTAGCCAGTCCTCCCCTGCAGCGCTGTTGCGGACCGAAGCTCAGCACGATGACTGGAAAAACTCCAAGAGTGTGGAGAGTTCATCTTACCCGTTGGAAAGGTCAATAATAATGGAATTACCCCCGCCAGAAGTTGCTGGTGACAGTCCTGACCCCCGAATGGGGCCCGGCGGGGGATGAGGTATTTAACAATTCTAGTTCCATCTCCTCATTCACCTCGAGGTTATCCTCACAGGCTAGTTTGAGGTTTAAGAGTGGATCGCAAGCCTGGAGTGTGGCCCTAGGAGCCGAGATGAGTGCTCAGTTTCAACAACTGGTGATGGCTTCATTGTCAACTTCGCTTCTACCATTTATGAAGTTATATGAGGCAATCCACACTAGTATCCAAGATCACAATACCCTCCTGGCAGATAGGAGCAGAAAGATGATTGGACTCGAAACATTTGCCTAGAGGGTAGAAAATGGGCTAGATAGAGAAGCAGAAGTAGCCACAGCTTGGCAAAAACGTCTATGTGATCTGGCTGGGAATGAGATGATGGATAAAAATTCAATGATGGAAGCATTACTCCTTGATTGCAAATGTATGAGAGAGCATTTCAAAGACATCCAAAGGTCGAGGAATGCACCTCTGGAAGGTGCAAAGCTAGGAGACCAGCCGATCATGAGGGTGGATAAAGTAAGGGAAGAAGAGGTGGCGGTGATACAAGACTCCACATGCCCAGAGCAGATCACTTTAGGAAACAATGTATTCTCCCTTTTCAAATCTTAACGGATGGAGCGACAATCAAAACCAATAATGAGAGGGGTAAAGGAAAGGTGGCACCAGAGACGAAAAAGTCTAAAAACATGCTGAGAGCCACTAAAAAGAAGATGAATGGATCTAGAGCGTTTGAGGCTTCTTCGCTCCCCTCCCACGCTAGACATCTGTTCAGCTCCAAAAAGCCAAGGAAAGAACGGACTTTACGGGAACCAGAGAAGAGTACAGAATTTGAAGTTGGTCCAGACAAAGAAGTGGAAGGTGACGAGAATTCTATTCCCATTATGGATCTCAGTGATTTAATTGAGGAAATTGAGAGAGTTAAGGAAGATGACTTGTGGAAAGAAGTAAATCTCTCGTATTGGGAATCCATTAAGAGTCAATTGGCATTGGTCATCAA
The DNA here is from genome assembly GCF_040938575.1 of Ambystoma mexicanum. Classification (NCBI taxonomy): domain Eukaryota; kingdom Metazoa; phylum Chordata; class Amphibia; order Caudata; family Ambystomatidae; genus Ambystoma; species Ambystoma mexicanum. Next base: position 933,934,543 of record NC_090922.1, read on the forward strand.
ATCTGATGGTCCAGATAGTCAACAGGTGGGCGGAGGGGTAAAAACCTCGGAACTGGAGAAGACTTGGAAAAAGGTTTCCCATAATGGTAAGGGGAAAGTGATCCCCCTCTGCTTTAAAGGAGAACAGAACTACTAATCCTCCACCTCTTCATAAGCAAAGTGACAAAAACTGTTGCGGGAAATTAAATCAAGCAGTCTTAAAACCCTTGGATCCGTCCCTAGAGGTAGGGGCGAAGGGTGAAGCATCATTGAACATTTCCAACGCTTGAAAAAAAGAGAAAGGAGATCCACCCAACAAGAACAATAAATACTGTAAACCACCCCAAGGAGAAGGAGTCTAAAGGAAAAGATGAATCTCAAAGAGGAAATGTGAGGAAAGACAATGGAATTAAAAATAACCAGAAAGAAATCCCATAGAAAATGAAGAAGACCAAGTCTAAAATATATGTTGAAAAGGTGGTGGGAGGGTCTCACATACCAATGCTTAACAGACAAAATGTGGTAAGACTATTAAATTGCATCATTCCAACACATACAATGCCTCAAGGGATATTAGAATTGTGGAGTTTGTATGTGAGAAGCGGACAGATTGGGTCCTGTTGCACTTGCTTTCAGAACATAAGAAATATCTTGTTCTTTCGAGCAAGGAGACATTTTTGAGGTTGGGCTATGAGGTGAGTGACTATGAAGGAAAAATCCTGGAGATTTGGAGGGAGGCGACGGTCCCGAGACAGGTAAAAGCAAACCCAGTTAAAGCTTCAACACAGGTGTGTAGAGAGGAAAAAAAACAAGGACCAAAGCAAGATGAAATGGTCACTACTTATAACAAATCTGATCTACTCGCCTTGAACTTCACCAGTATTAAACCAGGAAAAAATGCAGTGAAAATAGGCCTTTGCACTTAAAGGAAGACCACCGGGAGGAGAGGGGATGGTCATGGTTGGCGGATGCTCTAAATGTGCCTATGTTGAAGTAGAGTGTTAAAGCAAGGAGTCGGCCTTTGTTTAATGAAAAAGTGACTGATTTGGACCGGTTTGAAATATTGGTTTTCTAAGAAACATGGCTAACAAAGAAACCTGATTGTGATGGCTATCTGGCATTTCTTAATCCAGCCCTAAAAGGACTTATGGACCGCCCATCAGCGGGCTTATTGGCCCCAATTAAAATCGAATCAGGATGGAATGTTATTGATGTTAAATGTCCCAACCCATATGTACAAGGTCTCTTTCTACATCAAAAAGGGGATGCTAGAGAGAGATGCCTCCTACTAATTAACCCCTATTGGCGCTTAAATATGGCCAAGGAGAGAAAACTCGTAGCTTCGGTGATGGAAATGGTAGACAAAGCAATGTATGAATGGGAGGAGATTAAAATTGTCATTTGTGGGGATTTGAATATGAAGTTGTTGGACAATGCGGGTAATCCCCAGAAAGAGGGTCAGTGGAATGAACGAGGGTCAGTGGAATGAATGAGAGCAGGAATGGATGCGTAATATGTTGAGAGTGATGCACCTCCTAAATGGCCAAACAGTGGGGGATATACCAGCTAGTTCTACATGGAGATCAGGAAAAGGGGAGTTGTGTTTAGACTATGGCTTTGTGCCACAAAATGTAAGAGAAATGGTAGAGTGATTCTCGATTAAATCCCAACGATTGAGTGATCATGATCTTTTGGCCATCCATTTAGCAGGATGGGGGTAACCAGTCTGGTTGTAAAATGGGGGAGGTTGAATTAGGATGGGGTGGGGTCGGAAATCGACTAAGGTTGAAACTTCAAGAAGTAAACAAAGTAGCAAGTCTATATACGGCTCAAATCCAGGAGAATCCGAATAAAATTGAATACCTTGGTATCCTAAAAGAATTTGATAAAAAGAACAAAATGAAGGGAGGGAAGGTCTGGTCCCAAAAGCATGTATAGGATATTGAATTGGTGAATAGAATATTGATGAGAAGGGAAACAAGAGCTATTGGGAGGGGTGCTTATCCTGCTAAATCTGATTGAATAAGGAAAATCAGGCAGAAATAAAATTGGTGCAAGAGCTCTAGGGACATTAGATTACAAAATGGTGCTGAGCATGTTCTAAAAGCGGCGAGTGCAAAACAAAAACCCAAGACATTTGGGAATTAATTAATAATGGGGGCATGTTTAGAGAAGCAAACTGCTTAAATACGGTGTCTGAAAGTGAATGGGTCCAGCATTATTCTTCGCTCTTTGCAGATCCCGAATGGAAGGATGAGGTAACGACCAAACACTCGAGTCTGAGGTGGAAATTTGAATTTGATGAACATGATGCAGACATGATGATTGGCAATTTGAGCACCTCTCGGGCGGCAGGGCCTGATGGCCTGTCAAATCAGGAATTGAAAAATAACAGAGGGCCAAATTGCTGGTCATGTTTTCGCAGATCGTGGCAAATAAGGAAATACCAGCCTCCTGGAGGGAGGCCAACATAGTCCCCATCTTTAAAAAGGGTGATCGAGCTGACCCTAGGAATTACCGTCCTGCTGCTTTGCTCGATTCCATAGGGAAGCTCTTCGCAATAGTGTTGTTAAGAGAACTTAAAGCCTGGGCATTGAAGAGTGGCATTTTGGATCCAGGACAAGCGGGGTTTGTGAAGGGGGTAGGTACATCCCTTAATCTCTTTATATTAAATCGGTAGAAAGAGAGAGCGTTAGACTCAGGGGAAACAATATACCTCGCCTTCATGGACCTAGAGCAGGCCTTTGACGGTGTCATCAGGGGGAGGCTAAGGGCAAAATTGGGAAGATGGGGATGTCCGACAGATCTGGTCGAAGCCATGGAAGCCCTATATACTGCTACTTCAGTGAGGATTCGTCTGTCTAACAAGGGGATATTAACAGATAAAATCAATACCTTCCGTGGACTAAAGCAGCGGTGTGCATTGGCGCCACTCCTGTTTTGTCTATACATAGCAGATCTGGCGGAGTCATAAGTAACATTAAGGGCCTTTCCACCAAAGATAAACGGGAGGGTGGTACCGTGGGTCCTCTTTGTAGACGACCTGGTCTTCCTTCTTCGGACTCAGATCGGTCTGCAGAGAAGACTGAGTGCCTTTGAGTCCTTTCTGAGCCTAAATGGCATTAAGACCAATGTTAAAAAATATAAAATTATGGCTATGAAAGCAGCCTGGAGAGTAGAGGGAATTTCCCTTGAAATTGTTGACACCATCATTTACCTTGGAGTAACAATAAGAGTAGAAGCGTACATGGTCACTACCTATATTTGCGATCTAGGTTGTCTATATTGATAAACCAGGGAAAGAGCTTTCAGAGGAAGTATGGAAAGTTCTCGCTCTTACCAATAATTTCATTTTATAAACAAAAAGTGGCTCAAATTATTTTACCTATGGTGCTGAAGCTATACTCCATTGTCCTTTTCGGTGTGGGACAAGCTAGAGGGTTTGTTCTGGCGTAAGATCCTGAGGCTTCCAAACAGCTTGCCAATTTGTGCAATAAGGAAGGAATTGAAATTGCAGTCACTTGAATCCATGGTTGTATGGAAAACGATGGCTTTATATCGGAAATGCAATGAAGAGCTGATGGCACGTCCATTTGAACTACTGGAATGTGGCCATGAGACGAGGGACACACATCTAGGCTGTTGGAAACTGAAAGTAGAGAAAATCTTGAAGGGGAGGGACATAAAGACTATGGACTTAATGTCAAAACCGTCAAAGGTTAAGAAGAAGCTCCAGGCCTGGGATTGGAGAGATACCAACGACCGCTGTAGGAAAGATAAATTGGGGCGCATGATCATTGAGGATGGGAAAGTTATGAGTGTGTTTCGAATCTATCTGCAAAAATTCCCCTCCCCTAAGATTTGTGATATACTACTCCGCTGCCGCTTAAATATTCTAGACACAAGGGAGGTACAGTGGAGGAGGAAGACACCGGGGGTATTAACTCTGTGGTGTAGATTTTGTAAACTAGCGCAAACTGTGGAATGTCCTATGCATTTGATAATGGCCTGTGAGTCACTAATCCAAGAGAGAAACTTCTTTCTAAAAGGACACATGGGTATGGGGTTGACCCTGGACCCTTTAGAACGGTGGAAATGGGTGTCAATGGGCAAACAAACAGGACTGGTAATTGCGGCCATGAAAATGTTGGAATTTGTATTAGCTGGAAATGGAGTTGTGGAAGAAGGAAAATTGGTTTCCTCCCACTAAAAAGGACAATTGTGAGCGAGGCCCATGAAATTGCAAAAAAGCAAACTGCCAACAAATTATGAAGGGTTCACCGGGATAGGAGATTACTTAAATTGTGTTGATTTTCTTCTTTTAGATTTTGAATGTGATTGCCAAGAGGATGTTTTAATTCTTTTAAATGTTAAAGGTTTTATGTTATCTTGTTAACACTGGTTTGTTCTTGATTTTCTTAAACCAATAAAACATATTAAAAAAAAAGAAATTAAAAAGGGACTCTCAAAAGGGTCAACCCAGCCTACGCCCAGAAGTTATAGGTAAGGGAAAAATATTAACACTCACCTAGGAACAGGGGAAAATAATCATCAAGTCCACCAAAACGTTCTGACACAGGTAAGGAAGATTTATCATAAATATGAAAATCTTACCCAACACCCCCTGGAGCAGCCTGTTGGCTTGGTAATGCAGGATGACAACCACCAGAGGTGGAAGATTTGGAGATGCCTTTAGCATTAGGTCAAAAAGCTAAAAAGGGATGTGAAGATTTACGGAAACACTTAATGCGGGCCACATGGTATTTAAGTACCCTCATGGCATTCAAGGAATCGATGGATCTTTCTATAGGCGTACGTATGCCAGTATCAGGGGTTTAAGTGGAATGAAATTTGTACTTTGGTCACAAGTGTAGGGTTTGAATGGAGTAGGACTCTGCCCTCATGGAAGGTCAAGTAAGGCAGTTGCATGGTCAGGCCTTAGATCTCGTTAACCATCCTGGCCGAGGCGTTTGCCACTAGGAACCCCGTCTTCCAGGAGTAACATTTTATGTCGGTCTTGTGCATAGGTTCGAAAGGGGTTCTCATGAGCCTAATGAGAACAAGGATTGGTTGCCAGGAAGGGGCAGGTTTACGCACTGATGCAAATGTCCTGAAATGGCTCTTTGATGTGTCTGTTTGACCATAGCGAGAGTGCCGAAGACATTCATGTGTAGAGAGACATGTATGGCAAGTGTAGCTTGATAAAAGAAAAAGCAAGTGACTTTGTTAAATTCAGCAAGTATGGTAGGAACGACTGAGGTCAGAATTGGAGAGCATTGGCGCGGTTGCTTGAGCAGCAAACACTGAACCTTTTCCTTGTTTTGTTAAAGCAGGAGTTGGTGGAAAAGGATTGTGCACGCGATAAAATATCCCAGCAGTCGTCAAGCATGTTGATGTGACCAAACTCCACGGATGTAGGAGCCAGGCCCTGAGGTTGAAAGAGGTGCGGTTGCAATGAAGAAAGCCTGCCCCCACTTCCCATAAAAGCAAGGTGTGGTCAAGGGGAAGCATGATGTGGTGAGGTTTGGCGAGTACCAGGATTTACAAGAACCAGTGTGGTCTTGAATATGCTGGAGCCACAAGGACCAGTGCACAGCTGTTTCACTTGATGAAGGACTCTCGGGATGAGATCTATCAGTGGAAAGACGTAAAGGAATTTGGCATGCCACAGGAATGTTAATGCGTCACCTAAGCTGGCCTGCTGAGATAACCGACTGGCAAGCAATTGGCACTTTACAAACAGGCTCATCTGGTCTCCCCCATGTGTGGAAGATCATGTCTGTCTGGCTTTGGAGTTTCTCCCATTTGTCGCAGGAGCAGAGTTCCCTGGTGAGGGAGTCGGCCACCGAGATGTTGATGCTGGGTAGGTGAAAGCGAGATAGAAATATTTTGTGGGCCAAAGCCCATTTCCATAGTGTTTGTTCCTCATGGGATTGGATCTGCCATCTGGTACCCTGTAGTTTCTGCTGTAGAACATTGTGGCTGTATTGTCTGTGAAAATTCTTACCGTCTTCCCCTGCAACTGCAGCAGGAAGGACGTGAGCGCACATGCCTGAGCTCCAGTACATTGATGTGTAGCGCTTTTTCCGTTAACAACCAGAGTCCTCTGGCATGAATATTTCCAAAGTGGGCTCCCCATCCGTCCATGGAGACACCCTTTGTTACCCATAATTTAATTAAATGGAACTGCGAAGGGTGCTCTGCTTTTGAGGTTGTTGGTGTCCTGCCATTAAAGAATAGTTGTTGAAAGAAGTGTTGAGCCATATCTGGTCATCCCAATCTCGTGAGACTTGGTTCCAGCAGGCGTCCCGAAATTTCTGCAAGGGACGCATATACAGACTGTAGTGTTGGATCAAAGAGATTAGATTGCCGGTCCTGAGGCAACTGGTTCCCAAAGTAAGGTTCGATTTGTGGCTGCGATTGTACTTACCCTGTCATCTGTCAAATTCATTGTTGAGGTTGCAGTATTTAAGGTCACTCCCAGGAACACCAAACCTTTTGATGGAATTGTGGATTGTTAAAATGGATTTCTAGAATCCGGCCTGATGGACATATTTATGGATGCCACCCTAATTATAGTGAACAGGGGAACTCAGAGGTTAGTCAAACCCAGTCATGGCAAGCGTGGAGAGTGGTCCAGGCAGTCTCATGAGAAAGTGAGTGGGGCCAGGTGTCCACACAGTGAAGCACTCACAAATTCAATTTAGACCGGTGTGTACAAACAGTCTATATTTATTATAGGTCCAAAACACTCTCTAGAATGAAACCAGCAGGTGGTAATATCACACAATACTCAATTATCAAACATATACATATTACACGGCCATGGTAGTGGCCGTGTAGTTATGGTTAAGTTGCTAATCCCATAGGAAGAACACTTTTTGGACGGCTTATAACTTCGCTCTCCCAGGACGAATCTTCACCAAACTTTGCAAAGAAAGCATATGGCCCACTCTGAATTTATTTTGCAAAGTTTGTTGAGGTTTGGTCCGGGGGGGGAGTGTCCATTGGGGGGAGGATGGGGTCAAAGTTATAGGGGGGGGTGTCCCAAAATTTCTTTTTTTCCCCCGATAGACTGAATGGGGACAAAACTTTGCTCACGCCTACAGCCCAAATCGCTCGACGGATTTTCACCAAATTTGCGGCAGGAGCAGCGGCTCGGTCCCGAAAGCATGCTTTTGTAAATTTGGTGAAAATCCGTCCAGTATTTTTTTTTTAAATGACCAAAAAGAAGGTCACAAAAAATTAGTGATATCTATGCCCGGTCCGCTGACACACTTCCCTGTTCGCTCCGTGGACAGTGTTCTAATTGGCTAATCGGCTTGCGTCAAGTCAGTGTTCGCTGATTGGATGGTGAGGAGCATGAAGTGCATCAGATTTTTGGAAACGCCTGCCATCTTGGATTCGGGGACAGCGGCCGATGTCCATGGACATCGCGGTAAAAACATATGGAAAAACACATTCCACTTGTCAAACTTATCAATTAATCTCTGGGGAGGTGAGGGGTGATGAGGATGGGATGGGATATGGCTGCAAGAAGCAAAATAAAAACAAAAAAAAAACAGGTGTTTTTTTGCCGCAAAGTCCGTGAACAGTCCTGTGAAAGTTTGCGAACACCTTAGCATTACAGGGTTGGTGAAATGCAGTTCTTGGATGGCTTATGACTTGGCGCCACTTAATGGAAACTGCATGACATTTTGCATGTATATTCCTGGGCTGATTCTGAGTGAGTATGCAAAGTTTGGTGGGATTCTGTCACGAGGGGGCAAAATTAGAGGGGGGGTCCCAAAATAATGTAAAGGCTTATAAATGAGGTGCCATTTGACAAATCCTCATTTAATTTGGGAAACTGATAATGCATTTAGATATGAATGTTTTTCCGAAGTTTGGTAGGATTTTGTGAAGAGGGGCAAAATTAGAGGGTGGGGGGTCCCAAAATAAGGTAAAGCCTTATAAATGAGGTGCCATTTGACAAATCTACACTTCATTTGGCAAACTGATAATAGAGCAAGATATACATGTTTTTGCAAAGTTTGGTGGGATTCTGTCAAGAGGGAGCAAAATTAGAGTGGGGGTCCCAAAATATTGTAAAGGCTTATAAATGTGGTGCCATTTGACAAATCTACACAAAGGTTTGGAAAAAGATTATAGATCTAGATTTAGCTGTTTTCGTAAAGTCTGAATGGATTTTGTCAGTGGGAGCTAAGTTATATGACGATTGTATGTGCATACATTTGACACTTTTGAAAAAATAAAACATTGGTGGATTTCCAGCAAACTTGCGTAAGGAGCATTGGCAAGGACCTACAAGCATGGTTCGCAAATGTGCCAGTGTTTTATTATTTGACAAGTGGCATAATGTAGCTACAAAAAATAGCGGTATACCTTTAGTGACTGAGGGGTAGCCTGTGGCTATGGGCAGTGGCCAGATTGTCCGGGTAATAAGGTCATGATCCAGACAATCTGGCTACTGGCCATGACCACAAGGGACAAAACATAGGATTAAAGTGGCCATGTCCACCTGGGTCTGGCTTTGTGGTAAAGTTATTCGAAATTAGGATAGATTTGATACGGAAGAAAAATGTGCTCGTGGTAATATGGTCATAGGGTTCTCTTTTTGCCTTCTGCAGGCTGCTATGGAAAACGAAAAGGGCCCTGTATGGAACCCTCACCTTCTCTTTCCATGGTGGCCATCCTGGAAAAGGATTTCCCTTCCTAAACCGGGACGCGGTGTTGGAAGAAAAATCCTATTTTTTAGCAACCCGGGTTCCCGCTTTGGGAACCTAGGGTGCTAATTGCCTTCATCCCCCATTTCAGGAGCTGGGCTGATAACTTGGGCTGCTGGGCCGGTATCCACCGTCCAGTCCCTGGAACAGAGGATGAACGCCACAATATTCCCATTAGCATAGCACAAAATGCAAATGGAAATGTTGGAAAATCTTATTTAGTCTATGTACTTTACCGAGAAATATAAAGTAGATGGAGTCTATACATTTTTTTTTTAGTTCCATTTTTTTACTATGAAAGGTGGTTCCTAAAGGAATATGTTTGTTGTTTTTTTTTTTTTTTTTGCAGGAGAGCTGAGAACGAAAGGTGGGGAGGGAAATGAGGGAAGATCAACCAAACACTAATATGGAGGGGTAGGTGGACAAGGGAAAATGTTGCGTGTGTGGTATTTCTTTTTTTTTTTAACTTTATTTAATTCTTGTGGTACATGACATTGCAACAACAATTCGAATAGCATACATTCGGAACATCAACAGACTGTATAGCCGTATTACAGCATAACCAACATTACAGATTTCAGGAGTCACTTGGCCCTACCGGGCTACCGCTGGTCGAGTCTGCCTCGCATAGGTATATTCTAAACAGGGGCCATATGTCTTTCGGTTTACTTGGATTCGGGAGTGACATTATATAGTGTTCTTCGCATTCGTTAACGTACGTCAGTTCTTTGAGAAAGTGGCATATTCTCGGTGCCTGTGCACTCTTCCATTTTTGTAAAATGCACTTCTTTGCCACTGCGCATGCAATGTTAAAGAGCCTCCTTGTAATCTCCGATTGCTTACCAATATCCCCAAATATATTTTTTTGACGGTGTGAGGTCTGCAGGAATTTGAGTGACCTCCTCTAGGACATTTGCAACCTCTCCCCAGAAAGCGTACACATGAGGACAACTCCAATACATATGAATCGAATCAGCCCGATCCACCCCACATTTCGGACACGTACCAGGACCATTGTTCGTAAACTTTGCAACCTTAAGGGGGGTATAGTGCAGCTTATTTAGCATCTTAAACTGTATCAACCAAAGGCCAGCGTTCATAGATACCTTCTTGGTAATTTCACAGTATCTCTCCCAGTTTCTGTCTGTTATGTCTTCACCCAGGTCCGTCTCCCAGGAGGACTTAAGTGTGCTTAACCTTGGGGTATTAGCCTGCACGGCCGCATAGAGGCCCGAGATACTGGTTCCAGCTCGGGTTGCAAGGGTCAGCAGGCATGGGTGTGGTGGGGGTTCATCTGGGAACATCGGCCACCGGGCTTTATAGGCCAGTCTCATTCTATCATATTGCAAAATCATCAATTGGTCCCTTCCCATCCCTGTTTTGAAGTCCTCTAATGTTATACATTTGCCATTAGGAAATATGTCCTTAATTTTAAATTCCTTGTCCGGGTCCCATTTGTTTTGTATACTTGGGTTATATGTGGGTGCTATGCCTGGGAAGTTCCAAAGCGGAGCCTCGGCGTAGTAAGGTGCCTTCACCCCAAGTTTCTGGAAGAGTTTGAACCATGCCTGTGCTGTCGTGCTAACCGGGTCAAATGGGCATTCATCCCTGTGTTATGTCGGTCGGGTGCGCTGCATGCTTTTCAAGACAGATGTGGGGCGAGGTGTCGTGCTCGTCATACCAATGCTTAACAAATTGGGCCTGTGCGACCAGATAGTACAATTCGAAGTCAGGAGCCGCTATGCCTCCCCTATTGTATGGTTCCACCATTTTCTCCCACTTCAGCCTGGCCGCCCCCCCCCCCCACCAGATAAATTCAACCGACATTGATCGAAGGGTATCAAAAAACCGCCTACCGGGCCAAATCGGGATGTTAGTGAATATGTGAAGTAGCTTAGGGAGGATGACCATTTTCAGTACGGCTACCCGGCCTATAAGTGAGATGGGGAGTTTAGCCCAAAATCGGAGCTTAGTGGCAATCGTATTTAGTAGGGAGTCGTGATTATTCAAAAATAGGGATGTTCTGTCACCCGAGACGATAACCCCCCAGGTATCTTATCTTGTCCGGGGACCATTTTAGACCGTGCGTGTTGTTTGGGCATCGGGTGGCAGGGGTAAGGGGGAAAATTTCAGATTTAGCTTGATTGGTCTTGTATCCCGAGTATACTGCGAATTTGTGCACTTCTTCCATTACTGGGCCCAAGTGTAAGTCAGGTTCACGGATGTACAAGAGGGTGTCATCCGCATACAGGGATATAGATTGGGTCAGGCCCGCCATCCGTATACCCCTCTGTTTCTGATGTTCTCTAATTGCAGCAGCAAATGGTTCCATGGTCAGGGCAAATAGTATGGGGGAGAATGGACAACCCTGTCTGGTGCCCCTCTTCAACTGAAACCAGTCTGACATAGTGCGGTTAGTCAACACCTTGGCTCCCGGGTTAGTGTACAACACTTTGACATAATTCTGGAAGCTCGGGCCTAGTCCGAATTTATTCAGTACCATGAACAGGTATGTCCATGACACAGAGTCAAACGCCTTTTCGGCATCTAGGGACACAGCAACTGCCTGAGCCTCCGGCTTGATCTGGGCCATTACCCCAAACAACCTGCGCAAGTTAAGCGCTGTGGATCTAGTGGGGATGAACCCGCATTGGTCGGGGTGTACCAATACTGGCATGTGTGGCCAAAATCTTCACAAATATCTTAGCATCACAATTTATAAGGGATAGGGGTCTATATGAGGACATATCATTGGGGGGACGCCTGGGTTTAGGAAGCACCGTGATTATAGCCTCTCATAGATGGTGGCAACGTCCCTACCTCTGTGGCCTCCTCCCACATGGACAGTAATATCGGGGCAAGCTCGTCACTCAGTTCCTTGTGCAATTTGATTCCCAGACCGTCTGAGCCGGGGGCCTTTCCGTTGGCTAATGATTTGATTGCTTCCCTAACTTCCTCAATTGTAAGGGGTTGATCTAACAGTAACTTATTCTCAGCAGTCAACTTTGGAAGCGGGATACTGTCTAAGTACATTTCAATGTCATTGGGGGTTTTTTGATCATGATTAGCATATAGTTCTTGATAAAAGAGGGAAAACTCCCTATTGATACCCTCCTCGCTAGTTTGCACTGTGCCGTCGCTAGCCACTATGCTAGAGATCAGTGTGCGGCCTCTATCAGCTTTCAACAGGTTAGCTAGGGTGCGCCCTGCCTGGTTTCCTTCTCCGTATCGGCGTGCCCTGATCGGAGTGGCCATATAAAGCAATTCCCTGTTAGCTAGTTTATTGAAGGATTGTAGATTACTATTGATATCCGCCAGGGTGTTGTCTTCATGTAAGGATGTATACTGTTGCTCTAGCTCCCCCAACCGTTTCTCAACCTCTGCTAATTCCTTTCTGACCGCTTTCAATAGCCCCGTGGATTTAGAAATCAGGATACCCCGCACCCATGCCTTAAAAGTTTCCCATAATGCCGCAGGGCTGCTCACTGACTCCTTATTGGTTTCGAAAAAGAATTCTACCTCGGTATGCAATTCCTCTGCCACTGCAGGGTCCTTTAAAATGTCAGAGGGCATCCTCCATCTTCTGGGCAGGGGTCTAAGGTTTCCTAGTATGACCTCTAACCCAACGGGGGAATGATCCGACAGGGTGCGAGGAAACATCTCACATCCCTTGATTTGGTGTAGGAGAGGGGCCGACACCAGCCAATAGTCGATACGGGACTCAGTGTCATGTACTGAAGAATAAAATGAATACTGTCTCTTATGGGGATGCAATGCCCTCCAGGCATCTACCAGCTGCAGTCGCAAAATTATTTGCTGTAGAGTGTGTCCCGTTTTTGTGGGGTTCCTGTGTGTGGAGGCGGAGCGATCTAGTTTTGTATCCAAAATAGTGTTAAAATCTCCTCCCCATAATATTCGCTCGCTTCCACATGCACCAATCTCATTCAGCACATTTATGTAAAAATCAGGGTCATCAACATTTGGGCCATACGTATTTATCAATAGCAATTCTTCCCCCATGGCGTTGCCCCAGACCATAACATAGCGACCTATCGGGTCTATCTTACTCCTTACCAACTGGAACCCAACTGATGGGTGTATCAGGGTCAATACCCCTCTAGCCTGCGAGGAGTATTCCGTGCAGTACCTGTGCGTTCCCCACCCTTTCAAGAGCTCGGCATTAACCTTCCGCAGTGCGTGTGTTTCCTGCAGCATGACAATCTGGGGCTGATGCCGGGTAACATAAGCACCCACTTTACTCAATTTGGCTCGATTGTTCAGCCCCCGGACATTCCAAGTAAGAAGTTTCAGTTTAAGCCCTTGGGTCGTGTTAATAGAATTAGCCATGTCTGTATATCCAATTAGCCTGTTTTACCTTGCTGTTATTTAGGAGAATTCCATGTGCTGCAATGTCACCACGCTTTTTAACTTGTGAGACTCCTCTAACTGAGTCTCGGTTCCCAAACTTCCCCCCCTCCCTCGCGCCTTGCTCAATCATACAACCTTTTAGCCCCCCACCCACATTATCAACCCCAACATGACAATGCTGCCCCACAACAAACAGTCCCTTAAACATGTGGAACTTTCCTGAGGGTCACTAATCGCAGCCAACTGGCTCGCTCTAGACGGAAGGTCACAGCCCGGAAAAACAACATTTTGTTCAGTTCGTCACCATTGAGTAACTTCCAATTTCTTTATTTTCTCACCATGCGGCAGTTGGTCGGAGTTTAACCTTCCCTGCTGCTCTGTCGGGTCTCGCCTCTCATTCCTCGGTTATGAGTTTGCATTTTGATCTACCCCTCGATCTCCGGTGCATAACGGAATGGAAGACTCCACGTATGACAAAGCATCTGTGGGGTTCTCGAAGAAGTGGGCCCGTCCTCCATGTTGTATCCTCATTTTCGCTGGAAAAATGAGGGCATAGGGCACATTTCGCATAGGTAGCTGTTTTTTCACCCCTTCATATGATCTCCTTTGCATTTGCACGCTAGTCGAGAAGTCCGGATATATGTGGATTGTGTTCTCTTCATACCGTAGGGTACCTTTTTCTCTCGACAGCCGGAGTATAGTGTCCCTGTCACGATAATTTAGGAGGCGTGCAATTATAGTTCGAGGAGGGGCTCCTGGTTTCGGGAGCGGTACTAGGGTGCGATGGTCTCTTTCGACCAGGAAGTGATCCGAATAGGAGTCGGCACCTAGGATGTCCTTCAGCAAGGCCTCAATCTGTTTCTCCATGGGGCCCTTTCCAAACTTTTCCGATACCCCAACAATCCGGATGTTGTTCCTCCGGGATCTTGACTAAAGGTCCTCACATTTGTTTTGGGTTTTATGCAATTCCGTTTGGAGGTGGGCTATATCCCGGCTGTGTTGCAGTATCGTATCCTCACTTGCACTTATCCTATTTTCCGCCTGCGTAACACGAGTGCTTTCCTTTTCAACACGTGCCTTCAAGGATCCGATTGTCGCCACTATATCATCTAATTTGACGTTCATGGTCATGAATCCATTCTGCACCAGCGTTGCCAGGCGCTCCAGCGGGTCAGCCTCATGTCCATCTAGCGGGTGTTCCTCCCCGCTAGCCGCCCCCTGCGGCTGCGAGCTAGTGAAAGTGTCCATCGGGCCAATCTTTTTCCCACCTGCCCCCCTCTTCTCGGTGCGGCCCATGTGTTGTGGCCTCCAGGAAGGGATGGACTGTGGTCTCCCACGTATCTTCTGCTCCGTGCCCCGCTGTGCGACACAGTTGTGGATAAAGTGTGTCTTATCTTATATTTGCCCCAAGTGCCTAACCAACAGCCAGTGTGTAGGATTTAGGTGTACGACGTCTCGTTAATGGAGGCCTCCGTGGTTTCTACTATGAGACCCGTGTCGCAGGGTTCGCCTGGGAGTCCCGCTATGTTCGAGCGTTGGGTGGCAGCTCCACAGCGGATTTGTGGTCGCAACTGATTTTTCCCCTCTGGGGGATGTATGTCGTCTCTCCCCTTGGATGTTGCTGGGCGAGACTATGTTCCCAGGGTGGTGCGGGGCGTTGATCCGGGGCAGCCCAGGGCGTTATAGGATTATTGTCCTCTGTGCCAGTTGGGGGTAGGCCGTAGTAGGCCTAGGCCGTGGCCCTCTGTTCCCCGTGTAGGTCCTCCCCGCATTGCGGTCAAAACAGTCCTCCACTCCTTCCCCCGTCCACTTACTTGGTACCCGTGGTGGGGGGCAGGGGGCACGCCACAGCTCAACCCGCATTACCCGACGAGGGCCACAATCCACCCCGGGCCCCTCCGCGAGGGCCGCGAGCCGGGCCGCACCACAGCCGTAGACCGCCGATCGGCAGAAGGTCGCCCAAGCGGAGCCGCAGGCAGCTCCGGCGGCGAGTCCATGGGCGGGGGTCAGGCCAAGCGGCCGTCTCAGTTCCACACCTGTGCAGCAGTTCCAAGCTCCTCCGAACCTCTCCCGTGCGGTCCAGTCACCCCGAGCGGGTCCTGGAGGTTGTGCCCAGGCAGGGAACAGGTTCCGTCGTCTCCGGGCGGCCACCACCTCAATCACTCTCTCCCACCCGGCAGGATGTCGTGGGTCGTGCGGCGCTCCTCCCCCACCGCAGCCTTCTAACTGGTGTCGGTGGAGCCCTCATGCGGCTCCGCAGGCCTCCGTCAACCGCCAAATCTTCAAGACGGAATATCTCAGCACCCCGGCTTCGATATCGCACAATGTTACACCAGTATGTGCAGTAAAGCTTCTGCTGCTAGGAAGTGGCTTAATTTCAAGTCTGGGACGCTGCTGACCGGATTAATTCTTAATAAGGATTTCTTCCGAGCTGGAGCTCCTGCGCTAGGCGGCCATCTTGGATGTGCGCAAGAGCGCCTCCCTCCGCATGTGTGGTATTTCTAAGTTAGGGGGAACTGTTTCTCATGCTCCTTGATTACAGCAGTGGTGGTGGCTCTTGGGGAGGAGGGATGGCATTAGCTGATGCCATTTTAGGATAAATAGCAGTTTTGCTAAAAGTATGTACTGTGTACTAGATTGTTAATGGATAATGAGTAGGAATAGGTGTTGGAGCTATGCAAGGGAAATTTTGAGTTGGAAGCTCCTAGATCAGTAGAAAATGCAGTTCTGAACTGTCCGCCAAGCACAGATCTTATCGTGAAGTGCAGATGGGTTCTCAGACACGTCAACATGCCGCGCGCCAGCGTATGGTCATGTGGCACTGTCCGGAAAGTTCGCTATGAAGTCAGATGTTCGTAGACGTCTGCAGATGCAAAACTAGTTGAAATAGTTGCAAGAAGTGTATAGAAGTGTTAAAAATTATTCCAGATGGTGTGAAATGGCAGTTTTAAGGTGAAACCTTGGAAATTGGACACAAATATTGCTATATTGGGTAAGTATGATAATAGTAAGTTGTAGGAAAATAGCATGCACTGGTAAAAACCTATGAAATGCAATGAAAAAAACATTGTTAAAGGGACGTTATGGTTAAGTTGCACTAATAAAAACCTATGAAATTCTTAGAAAAAAACTTTGTTAAACGGAAGTTATGTTTCCAAGGAAAACCGAAAAACCCCTGAAATTCGCCAGTTATGGTAAGCTAAGCAACCATAACTCGCGCCACCACCGTGCACTGCTAAGACTAACACCCAGGACATCAAAGATGACATCACTGATGACATCACACGTGAAATACATTTTGATGAAGTCTCTACAAGGAGTTGTGTTTATATGGTTGATAACAAGATGTCAGGAGTGATCGGGAGACCTATCATGAACTACTTAATCTATTAAAGAATGTACTCATCTAATATTGTATTGGAGTGTTGTTGTTAATACAGAAACCTAATCATATATAAACATAGGCAATGACTGCAGCATGCACCATAGAAGTACACTATTTATAATATTGTAATTTTGGATAGTACAATAATGAATGCTCCCTTTTCAGAGTTTTGAGTAATGCTAAACATGTAATAACCAGCTAACAATTCAAGACTTATAGCACTTGTGCTGGTACAAACAATACATATGAAGCACCACAATGCATACAAATCAGAGGGACATACAGGGAAACTAAAGTAAGGAAGTGAGAAACTGCATCATCAGAAAATATTAATGACATTAAAGTTTATCTTCATGTATACAAATGAATTCTGTGTTTGAGAGGCCTGTTAATTTCCCCATGTATGTGCACCATGAGCTGAGACCAAACGCTAAGGAAAGTACTTAAAGAACATATGACAAGGTTAACATCTATATATATATATATATATAGCACCTTTTTAAATTGTATTATTCTGACTGCCAGTGAACAAAACCACCTGGCCTATATATGTCAAGGAACAAAAACAAGTGGCCCAGATATGTCATTAGTGATGTCATCAATGACATTTGTGATGTCATCTTTGATGTCCTGGGTGTTAGTTTTAGCAGTGCACGTTGGTGGCGCGAGTTATGGTTGCTTAGCTTACCATAACTGGCGACTATCAGGGGTTTTTCAGTTTTACTTTGAACCATAACGTCCGTTTAACAAAGTGTTTTCTTTGAATATATATCAATAAATAATTGAATGAATATATATATATATATATATATATATGACAATGCATTACTTACCGTAAAAGCATTTCTGATGGTTGTATCTGCTTAGATTCACATGCTGTGCATAGGCCCGACATCCAGTGGTCACTGCAGAGTATTGCATTTTGTTTTTCGTAGTCGAAAAGGGACGTCGACAAGGCGTGTCTGAAACACTATCCCTATAGTGACGTGCGTTGTACCCACAATCCCTCACGCGTCGAGGTCCCTCTGTTTGTATTTTTCTGCCCTGAGGGAGCCTTCTAGACGTGAGTGAGTACAGAAAAGAGAGATATAAAAGGAAGTCTATGTTCCTTCCATCCGAGCGGGGAGGAAGGGTGGGCGCATGTGAATCTAAGCAAATACAACCATCAGAAATGCTTTTACGGTAAGTAATGCATTGTCTTCTGATGTTTGTTAATCTGCTTAGAATCACATGCTGTGCATAGACTAGCGAGCAGTACCCGGAGTTGGCGGTGGGTTATGAGAAGGAACAGTAGAGAAAAGGTGTCTTAATACTGCCTGTCCCACCTGAGTCAGATCTAGAGTGTGCATCTAGACAGTAGTGTTTTGTAAAGGTGTGCACAGACCTCCAGGTAGCCGCTTTGCAGATGGACTCAAGGGAAACATTTGCAATGAATGCTATGGACGCCCCCGTGCCTCGAGTAGAGTGTGCTCTTGGCCTAAAGGGCAGTTCTCTCTTAGCAAGAGTATAGCAGAGAGTGATGCATTGAACAATCCATCTAGAAATAGTGGACTTTGAAACTGCATCCCCTTCTCTTCCTGCTGCCAACGAGACGAAGAACTGATTAGTCTTCCTCAGTGGTCTGGTTCTTTCCATGTAGAACATGACCGCTCTGCGTACATCTAGTGTGTGCAGAGTCCTTTCTCCCAAATTGGAAGGATTTTGAAAGAACGTTGGTAGTTCTATAGATTGGTTTACGTGGAATTTAGAAATACATTTCGGAGCAAACCTTGGGTGAGTGCGTAGAACCACCTTATCTCTGTGAACTGTAACGAAGGGGTCTAGAATAGAAAGAGCCTGAAGTTCACTTACTCTCCTGATGGAGGTGATAGCTATTAAAAAAGCAGTCTTAAGAGTGAGGTGTTTAAGAGATGCTTTGTGCATGGGTTCGAATGGTGAGCCCATGAGTCTGGTAAGTACCACATTAAGGTCCCATCCGGGAGCTGGGTCAGCTATCAGGGGGTGTATTCTCTTTACTCCCTCCATGAAGGCCTTTATAACAGGGATCTTCCACCACGACACTTTGAGTTGGGAAGTGGTGTATGCAGAAAGTGCTGCTAGGTGGACTTTAATGGAGTTAAACACTAGACCTGAATCCAATAGGTGGGTCAGGTATAGAACAATATGTGTGTGAGAGCAGTCAATTGGGTTGATGCTTCTACTCCTGCACCAGATGACACATCTTTTCCACTTGCTAGAATAGCAGTGGCGAGTGTTAGGTTTTCTGGCTTCCCTGAGGATGTCCATGCATCTCTGCGGGAGCTGTAGATGTCCGAACTCTATGATCTCAGGAGCCAAGCTGCTAAGTTCATGTTCTGTGGGCATGGATGCAGAGTCCTGCCCTTGTCTTGTGACAGCATGTTGTACGGGCAGGGGAGTTTCACTGGGGGAGATAGAGACATCTCCATTAAGTGAGCGAACCATGGCTGTCGGGCCCACATTGGGGCCACCAGTATCATGGTCACTTGTTCCTGGTGCTTCTGTTGAGAAGGGGAGTCGGGGGAAAAGCGTAAACAAATTTCCCTGACCATTGCATCGACAGACCGTTCCCCTTGGATTGGTTCTGGGGGTACCTGGAGGCGTAACTTAGGCATTGTGAGTTCTCCAGAGTTGCGAACAGGTCTATTTCTGGGAATCCCCATTGTGTGAAGACGTCGAAGACGATGTCTTCGTGCAGTCGCCATTCGTACTCTCCGGGCAGGGGGAAATCTCTGCTGAGTTTGTCTGCCAGCAGATTGAGTTCCCCTGGTACATGTTGTGACAGTAGGAAAATGTTTTGTTTGAGAGCCCACTTCCATATATTCTGGGCCAGCTTGGACAGTCCTGGAGAGTGGGTGCCCCCCTGCTTGTTGATGTAGTACATGGCTGTGGTGCTGTCTGTAAGGACCATCACTGTCTTGCCTTGTAGGTGTTCCTGGAAGGCTTTTACCGCCTTGAACACAGCTAGTAGCTCCAGTAGATTTATGTGTTTGGATGCTACGTTCGGAGTCCACACTCCGTGAGCAGTCTGATGGGATAGGTGCGCCCCCCATCCTGTGAGGGATGCGTCTGTGGTTAGAGTGGCTTCCGCCGCGGGTGTGGCAAAGGGTTTCCCTTTTTCCAGGTTTTCCTTTGTCCACCACCGTAGCGAGAGAACCAAGGCTTGCGAGACTACCACTAGATCGTCCCATAGTCCGCTGGCCTGACACCACTGGCTGTTGAGCCACTCTTGCATTGGGCGCATGCGCAGGCGCGCGTGAGGTACCAAATAAATACACGACGCCATCATTCCTAGCAAGCGCATTGCTTTGCGTACCGTCACCTCTCGACCGGTCACATATTGAGGGATCTGAAACAGCATGTTTTGGACCCTCTCTTTGGAGAGGAAGACAAGGCCGTCCTTTGTTTGAATTAGAGCCCCTAGGAATTGCTTGATTTGACTGGGGTCTAAGCTGGACTTCTTTTCGTTGATGGAGAAGCCCAATTGGAACAAAAGGTCTACAGTCTTTTGGGTATTGGAGAAGCATGTTTCGTAAGAATCCCCTGTTATGAGCCAGTCGTCGAGGTAAGGGTAAACTGGGATGGACAACCTGCGTAGGTGGGCCGCTGCCACTGCCAGCACCTTCGTGAATACCCTTGGTGCTGATGCTATGCCGAAGGGTAGCACTCTGAACTGGTAGTGTTTGCCCTCTATCATGAACCTGAGGTATCTTCTGTGCGCTGGCAACATTAAAATATGAAAGTATGCATCTTTCATGTCCAATGTTGTCATGTAATCTCCCTGTGAAAGCAGTGGGATCACTTCCTGTAAGGTTACCATACGAACCTTTTGGGGTTTGATAAACTTGTCGCTGGGCGCAGATCTAATACAGGGCGCATGGTTAGATCCTTTTGGGTACAAGGAAGTACACTGAATAAATACCTTCCGTTACCTGTGATAGAGGCACAACCTCTATGGCTCCTTTTTCCAGCAGTTGTTGTACTTCTTGGAGAAGGATGGCAAGATGTTCCGGTGTCATGCGTCGTCCCCTCGGGGGTCTGTAGGATGGGGAACTGTTGAATTCGATGCAGTATCCGTGGGCTACGGTGGAAAGTACCCAACGGTCTGACGTTATACCCTCCCATGCAGGAAGAAAGGATGTTATCCGGCCCCCGACCGGTGTTGCATGGGAGGGGACGCAAATCTTCGCGTCACTTGGAGTTGTTGGGGGCTTGGGAGCCTCTGGGGGTGGACCCCCGACCTCTCCCTTTACCCCGGCGCTGGCCTCTTTGGCTGTACTGCCCACTATTGGTCTGGTAATTGGTGGCAGGGTACTGTTGCTGCTGATTTTGTTGTTGTTGGCGTTGGCCACGAAAAAAGCGTTTGTTGCCATAGCCGCGTCTGGTAGTGGGCTTAGAGATTTGGTCAAGAGTCTTGATAGTATCGAACTCTTTCTTACCCATCTCTAGAGCCTCGTCCACCGCTTTCCCGAAGAGGTTAGAGTCTTCAACAGGTTTATTTATTAAAGACGCCTGTGTCTCCGGTTTAAACCCTGAGTTGCGCAGCCATACATGGCGTTTTAGGAGTATTCCCTGCACCAGGGAACGTCCCGCTGTTTCTGCAGCATCCAGAGAGTTCTTAACAATACTCTGGTTGACCTGGGTCCCTTCGCCAATAGTTGAAAGCAGGCGTGTACGTAGTGGCTCCGGCGCTTCTTCGGCGTCCTTGCGCAGTTTGGCCCACTGCGCGTCTGCATAGCTAGCGAGCAAAGAATTGTTGTTGGCAATTCTTGCTGAAAAGGCAGCCGAGGATGTGACCCTTTTTGCAAGGGCATATAACCTCTTGCCCTCCTTGTCAGGAGGTGCCTCACTGGTGGAAAGTGGTACCCCTGCCCTCTTTCTTGTATTAGTTACAACCAGGGAATCCGGAATGGAATGTCCCCTGATGTACAGCGGGTCTGAGGGTGAAGGAGTGAAAAGTTTTTCAATTCTTGGATTGACCCCTCTGATTAATGCGGTAGTGGACAGCGAAGGGATGATTCTTCTCTTCACTGAAGCGAGGAGGGGAATGGTCTGGCTGACCGGGGGTTTCTCCTTAATTACTCTTTCCACAAAGTCTAATTCAGGAGAGAGCTCCCCAGTGTCCAGCTCGAAATGTGCTGCTGCTCTGCGCAACAGGGCATTGAATGTGGGCTGATCGTCAATGGGAGACGTGTTCCTAACAGGTGAATTGTCAGGAGGGTTTAGGTTCAGGACATCAGTGTCGGAATAAACTGATGGGGATTGCCAGGGGTGCGAAGGTCCTTCTTCTGGGTTTTCTCCGAAGCCTTCTTCTATAATGTCTGGATTGTCTTCCAGACCTTCCTCCTGGTTCTGTTCCTCTTCGTCGTCCATAAAATCATCCCCTTCCTCTAAGTAATGTTCCTCCCCAGTGAGGTCATACACATTGTGGAAGTCTGAGGCTGTGTCTTGCTGGGGATTGACTAGCCTTGGATATTTGGCCCTGGGGTCCTCCTGCGGCCCTTCTCTTGTTCTCTTGGGAGTTGGAGGGTTCTGGGTATTCATAAACCTCTCCATTCTCTCCATACAGAGATGGAGCCTTTCCATGGTTTCATGGGGTACCCCTGAGCGGTCTAGCGGGGGAAAAGTGGAGTCATCTAGCTGAAAACGGCTCGACCTCTCCCATAGCGTCGAGGAAAGTGTCCTGTCGCCCTCCGAAAAGCCTTCTGGTGTGGTGGGTAGTCCCTGCCTTTCTTCGGGCTTTTTCGGCGTGTCTTTCCACCTCTGCGTAACGCTCGACGTGTCCTTCGGCGTACGCTTTTGGGCGTCAGCTACAACGATCCTCGCCAAGCTCTCGGCGACTATTTTGTCAGCGGAGGGCTGTGGTTTCGACGCTACGGGTGTCGATCGCTGTACGGCGGCATGCGCTTTCTGTTGATGCGCGCCGGCCGATGATTTGGGGGCGGCGCCCTTATTTGCCGAAAGCCCAGTCGCTGGTCGCGGCTGCGAGAGGGGCTTCGAACCCGAACGGTCCGAGGAGGCCGCCGGTGGAACCTGTGTCTCCTTGGGCGCTGATGCTCTCTTCGTCTTCGACGAAGAAGAGCCGTGGGTTGTGTGCTTATGTGTGTTCTTGTGTGCGTCAATGTCGCCGGGGTGTTGATCCCCATAAGCAGGGCGTGAGCCGAGCCCGTCGGGGCCGGGGACAGACGACGAAGCGCGCAAGCGCTCTTTAGAGGGGTTTTTGACTTCCGTAGCGGAGGTCGTGTTATCACGTTCCTCGTCACTGTCGGTGGTAGCAGCAGCGGGTGAACCATCGGCCTTCGACATAGTGTAGGCCGCCCACCTCTTGACCCTACGGTCTTTTAGAGTCTTTGGCTTAAGAAGCCGACAAGCCGCGCAACCCTCCTCCTTGTGATCGAGGGGCAAGCAGCGGTTACACCGTGAATGCTTGTCCTTCCAAGTAAACTTGCCCTTGCAAAGCGGGCAAAACCTAAAGGGTGTCCTCTCCATAGCCGAGGCAATAACTTGTGATAACCACCCCAAGGGAAAGGAAGGGGAAAAGGAAAGGCATTCTCAGAAAAGAACCAGAGATGTCCCACGACCCCACTCTCCCTACTGTATATGGCCTGCGAGGACAGGCCACGTGTTCGGCAACGCCGAAGGATCTCCTCCACTCGTCCTCTCCGTCAAAGATCTTGCTCGGCGGAGAACAGCTTCACACTGCGTTGAGGGAGGGATCTATGTGTTTATATATTAATAGGAAAACGACCAAAGGTCGAGGAGATGAAATCCGCAATGTCTCTCGAGGAGCTCCGCGTAAAGGCGACCAGTAGCTGGGCGGAAAAAAGCAATCTGAGGGACCTCGACGCGTGAGGAATTGTGGGTACAACGCACGTCACTATAGGGATAGTGTTTCAGACACGCCTTGTCGAAGTCCCTTTTCGACTACGAAAAACAAAATGCAATACTCCGCAGTGACCACTTGATGTCGGACCTATGCACAGCATGTGATTCTAAGCAGATTAACAAACATCAGAAATATATATATTCAGTAAAAAAAAAAAAAAACTTTGTTAACGGGACGTTATGGTTCGAAGTAAAACCGAAAAACCCTTGAAATTCCCCAGTTATGGTAAGCTAAGCAACCATAACTCGCACCACCACTGTGCACTGCTAACACTCACACCCAGGACATCATAGATGACATCAGAAATGTCATTGATGACATCACGGATGACATCACATGTCTGGCTCCCCCTTTTTTCCTTTACTGACATATCTAGGCCACATGGTTTTCTTCAGTAACAGTCAGGAATTAAAAATACAGAAGGTACTATATTTGTAGACTTATCCTTCAAGTATGTTCTTACAGTAATTCCCTTAGGATCCAGTCAAAACATGTGATACATATGCATAGGGTAAGTAGCACCTTTGAAACAGAGCAATCATTTCTCTGCATAAAGGTAATCAGTTAGGTTATGAACACTTTCTGCTACTACAGCTGTTTTTTTCCTTACTTCAATTTCCATGTATATACTCATACTTGTATGTGATGTTGTCTCTTTGTGTTTGTGTGTAATAATAAAAAGTACTTACTACATAATTGCATTACCTACTTACAACATGTTTCACAGTACCCAAAACTCTAATAAGAAAACAGTTATTTCATTGTTCAACATGGCAAGCTTATGAATATTGCACCTCCATCATGTATGCTGCACACAATGCCAATGTTTCTACATAAGTACCTTAGTAAACTGCATAGAACTTCATAATAGAATGCTATGTATAGCAACGCATTGCTTAATGCACTAATTAGCACTTGATATTTATTCCAATGATCCTTGACAATTTTTGGTCAACATTATAATAGGAATACCTTCTACAGAGTTTTATTCCAAATAAATGTACATGTGATGTCATTAGTGATGTCATCAAGGACATTTCTGTCATCTTTGATGTCCTGGGTGTTAGTCTTAGCAGTGCGCAGTGGTGGCGCGAGTTATGGTTGCTTAGCTTACCATAACTGGCGAATTTCAAGGGTTTTTCGGTTTTACTTCGAACCATAACGTCCCGTTAAAGTTTTTTTTAGTGAATGTCATAGGTTTTTAAGTAGCGCAACTTAACCATAACGTTCCTTTAACAAAGTTTTTTTTACTGAATTTCATAGTTTTTTTAGTAGGGCAACTTAATCATAACATCCCTTTAGCAAAGTTCTTTTTACTGAATATACACTTTCATCATGTGAATTTGGGAGATATGTACTATAATTCCCTTACTTTATATACACATGTAACATAGAACATACTGAACCCCCCTCGCTAATGATATTTGAAGGGCACGGACTGAGTGCCTGTCCACGGACGGGCACGGACGAGATCAACACTACCCAAACACTCAGGGTTTATCTGAAATTGTTCCATCATGCCATATGAAAAATGCACAAGTTTAAAAAGCAGCACATTAACACATAAGTAGTAATAAATAACCATTCGAACCTACACGTCTCACACATTACCCATTCATTTAATTACCATGTAGAATGAAATGGATTATACCATAACAAAAAAAGATATGCCTCCAACGTAATTACCTCACAGAAACTGTGCAGCTGGGAGCTACAGTAGACGAACGCAACACAACAAATACAAATTACAAGAAAGTAGTAAGTCAAGTTAATTTTTCTTATATGTGTGCATACGTTTTGTATGAGGTGCAGAACAAATAATGTATTTCTGTTTTGACACAGAAATGTGCAGTACTTATGAGTGGCTGGAGGAGAATTTTCCGCATGGTGAAATGTCGGAAGATAGCGATAATAATGGTACACACTTCTCTACATAAGCAAGTTAGTAGTCAGTACTTTATGGGTACTTAACATATGGGATACATTACTCACCGTAATCGTATTTCTAATGCTTGTATCTGCTTAGATTCACATGCTGTGCATAGGCCGACATCTAGTGGATGCTGCAGAGTATTACAGTTTGTTTTTCGAAACTCGAAAATGGACGTTGACACAGGGCAGGCCAGTAATACTATCCCCATTGTGACGTCCACTGTACCCATGATCCCTCACGCGTCTAGGACCCTCAGATTGTATTTTATCTGACATGAGGTAGCATGAGTAGTAGCGTGAGTACAGAGTATCCAAGCAGATAAGATAGATAAGACTACCAGCATCCATGCGCCTTCTCTCAGAGGGGAGGAAGGGCAGGCGCATGTGAATCTAAGCAGATACAAGCATCAGAAATACGATTACAGTGAGTAATGTATCCATTCTGAGGCTTGTGGAATCTGCTTAGATCACATGCTGTGCATAGATTAGCGAGCAGTGTTAGAAGAAGGAGGTGGGATGTGAGAAGGGTCATGAGCAAACAGGTGTCTTAGAATCGCTTGTCTCACTTGAGTATCTGTCTTGGAATGAGTGTCAATGCAGTAGTGCTGAGTAAAAGTGTGAATAGAGCTCCATGTAGCTGCTTTGCAAATGGTGTCAAGGGGTACATTTGCAATGAAAGCCAGAGTTGCCCCAGTGCCTCTTGTAGAGTGGGCTCTTGGCGTAAAAGGCAGAGTATTTCAGAAAGGGAGTAACATAGCTGAATACAATTGACTATCCACTTCGAGATGGCACCTTTAGAGACATGATCTCCCTCTCTGCCTGTAGCTATGGAGACAAGCAGTTGGTCTGTTTTTCTTAGCGGCCTGGTCTTGTCTACATAGTAGAGGACTGCTCTTCGCACATCTAGAGTGTGTAGTTTCACCTCAGCAGCGCTTTTGGGTTCTTGGAAGAAGGCCGGAAGCTCAATTGACTGGTTAACGTGGAATTTTGAAATGAACTTAAGTGAAAACCTAGGGTGTGTTCGTAGACCAGTTTATCCTTATGAACAGTAAAGAAAGGATCCTGCAATGACAGAGCCTGAATTTCACTGACCCCTCTTATGGATGTAATGGCTAGTAAGAAGGCAGTTTTATATGTCAGGTGTTTGAGACTGGCTTTATGCATGGGTGCAAAGGGTGGGCCCATGAGCTTAGCAAGCGCCACATTAAGGTCCCATCCTGGTGGTGGGTTTGAAATTGGAGGGTGGAGTCTCTTTACCCCTTCCATGAAGGCTTTAACCACTGGTACTTTCCACCACAAAACCTTGTTATGGGAGGTGGCGTGGGCTGACAGCGCTGCCAGGTGTACCTTGAGTGAATTAAATACCAACCCTGCATCCAGCAGGTGGAGCATGTAGGTGAGAATATTGGAAGGAGTGCCATCAACCGGGTTGATTTGCTTATTTTGGCACCAGATAACGAATCTTCTCCATTTATCATAATAACAGTGCCTCGTGTTTGGTTTCCTTGATTTCTTTAGGATGTCCATGCACCTCTGTGGTAAGTTGAGATGTCCAAACTCTAGGACTTCAGGAGCCATGCTACCAAGTTCATTGAGCTGGGTTGAGGATGCACTGTTTGACCTTGGTGCTGGGATAGTAGGTTGTGTCAGCACGGGAGTCTGATGGGTTTGCACACTGCTAGTCTGCGTAGGTGTGGGAACCACAGTTGCCTCGCCCACATGGGAGCAACTAGGATGAGCGTCATTGATTCCCTGTGCATCTTGTTGACCACCTTCCTCATGAGAGGGGTTGGTGGAAAAGTATAGGCAAACATCCCTGACCAGTTCATCCACAAGGCGTTCCCCTTGGAGTCTGGCTGGGGGAACCTGGATGCGAATCCTAGGCATTTCCTCTTTTCGCTTGTGGCGAATAGGTCTATAGTGGGGAAACCCCACTGTGAGAAGATGTCTTCTACGACCTCTCTGTGTAGACACCATTCGTGTTCTACTGGGAGGGGATCTCTGCTTAAAGCGTCTGCTAGTGAATTGAGATCCCCTGGAACAGGTTGAGATGACAGGTAAATGTTCCGTCTGAGTGCCCATGTCCAAATTCTCTGGGCAAGCCTGGATAGATTTGGCGAACGAGTCCCTCCCTGTTTGTTTATGTAAAACATCACTGTCATACTGTCTGTTAAGATCTGTACTGACACGTTCAACAGGTGGTGTTTGAACGCTCGAAGCGCTCTGATGACTACCAGAAGCTCTAGCAGATTGATGTGATTCTTGGCCACAGTGTGAAACCAGAGACTCTGAGCTGTGTGGTGAAGGAGGTGAGCTCCCCACCCCAACAGGGACGCGTCTGTAGTGACTACAGCTTGAATTTCCGGATCGTAAAAGAGTTTCCCCTTTGACAGGTTCTCTCTTGTCCACCAGTGAAGACTTTGTACAAGTGTTGGTGAAACGACCACTAGATCGTCCCACTGACCACTTGCCTGAGACCACTTTCGCCAACCATTCTTGCATGGGTCGCATGCGCAGGCACGCATGGGGGACCAGGTAAATACAGGACGCCATCATGCCTAGCAAACGCACCGATTTGCGCACCCTTATCTGGTGACCGGACTGATATTGAGGAATTTGCAGTAGTATATTTCAAATTCTTTCCACTGATGGAAAGGCCAACCCCTCTTGAGTGTTTCGGACAGCTCCTAGGAACTGTTTGGAGGTGCTTGGCACCAGGCTTGATTTTATTCTCGTTGATAGAGAAACCCAATTCGAAGAGGAGGTCGATCGTTCTTTGGATGTTGGATCTGCAAATTACTGGGGTTTCCCCCGTGATGAGCAAGTCGTCCATGCAAGGGTACACTGGGATTGCCTCCCTGCGTAGGTGTGCCGCCGCCACCGCCAGTACCTTGGTGAATACCCTTGGAGCCGAGGCTATACCGAAGGGCAGCACCTTGAACTGGTAGTGCTGACTGTCCACCTTGAAGCGCAAGAATCTTCTGTGCGCTGGGAACATGGAAATATGAAAATAGGCATCTTTCGTGTCCAATGTTGCCATGTAGTCCCCTCTTTTTAGGAGTGGGATTACCTCTTGGAGAGTAGTCATGCAGAATTTTTGGGGCTTGACATACTTGTTTGCAGGGCGTAAGTCTAATACTGGGCGCATTGTTAAATCTTTTTTTTGGCACAAGGAAGTAAGTTGAATAAATACCATAGTTTACCTGGTTGCCCGGGACAAGTTCTATCACGTCCTTTGCGAGAATATTGAGGATTTCCTCGATGAGGATCTTTTGGTGGTCCAGGGAATATATCTTTTGACATGGAGGGTGGTTGCGGGGGCGCTCCAGTAGCTCGATGCAGTATCCTGCAGACACTGTGGACAGCACCCATCTGTCCGATGTGATCCCTTCCCATGCTTGTATTTTAAAAAAGGTAGCAGGCGCTCCTTCCAGAAAGAACATGGCATGATAACCTATTCTGAGATGAGAGTTTGCAGCACACGCTTTTTGCTCACTGTACCTTTCACAGATGGGAAATATCCATTTCCCATGCTTGGGTGAAGTTGGAAATGCAGGCGGCGTACCACCTGTGCCTGGGCTGCCTCTTCCTCTACCACGGCTACTTTTATTGCCTCTGCCGTAACTTTGGGTAGTCTGTTGGTTGCCACCCCACAATGTACCCTGTCCCTGTGCGTAATTGGAGCCCCTCTGGGAAATGTGGCCGCGTGAGCCCCGAAAATTACTATTCCCTCTTTGATTGGCGGGCTTATTTGTCAATTGTCCCAGGGACTTCAGAGTATCGTACTTGGCAGTTTTGAGGGCGTCCTCTACTGCTTTGCCAAACAAGACATTTGGTTCCACCGGCATGTCAATAAGGGTAGTCAGTGTCTCGGGTTTAAACCCTGACTGTCTTAGCCAAGCGTGCCTCTTAATGACAGTGCTCTCTGCTGCGAGCCGGCCTGCCTTATCTGCAGCGTCAAAGGTCGTCTTCAGAATGCAACCGGACACGGCTCTACCCTCCGACGCGATTTGGGCTAGCTGGCCTTTTAGTGGTTCTGGAGCGGAGTCAATGAGAGCAGCTACCTGCTCCCACTGGTGGCAATTATAGCTTGCCAGCAGAGTGGTGGTAAGCGGAAGTGGAGGCCACCTTCCTTCCGAACCCATACATTTTCTTGCTCTCTGTCTGGGGGAGCCTCAGATGAAGATAGAGGTGTCTCCGCTCTTTTTCTGGTGTTTGTGATTACCAATGAGTTGGGCTTAGGTTGACCCCCTTATGTAAAGAGGGTCTGACTGGGCGGCCCTGTACAACTTCTCAATTCTGGGATTTATAGCCCTAGTAGTGAGATTAGGAGTGAGAAGGGAAGGATCAATTCTTCGCTGGATTGACTTGAGCATAGGAATGACTTGAGCAATGGGCCTTTTATCCCCCACTAGCTCCTCTGCAAAGTCCCCCTCTTCCTGCGCCCCCTGAGTGTCTATGTGGAAGTGCTCTGCAGCTTTAGCCAAGACCTCATTTAGAAGGGGCTGGTTATCTATTGGTGAGTCAGTAACTTGTGGTTCCTTGCGAACCGGAGAGTCCATATTGTATTCTTCTTTCTCGTCGTCCTCTGCCTCCTCCTCCTGGTCCTAGTCATCTCCATAATACTCGACCCCTGTTTGGTCGTCCAGTATTTGTATTTCTGGGTCATCCTGATACTGTTGGTAAGGCTGGATGTAGTAAGGGTCTGAAGTCAGGCCCTGAGC
Organism: Ambystoma mexicanum; assembly: GCF_040938575.1. NCBI lineage: Eukaryota > Metazoa > Chordata > Amphibia > Caudata > Ambystomatidae > Ambystoma > Ambystoma mexicanum. The sequence goes on from NC_090922.1 coordinate 933,964,561, forward strand.
TGGAGTATCAAACTGAGATCTCTTATTAGGAAGCTGAGGGTCCTTGGATCCTGAAGGAGTAGCATTGTCAGGGGTATAGATAAGAAAATGATGTGGGTTTTTTTCATAAAAATTGGCCAAGGAAGACATTCTCCTCATCACCCTGTCTATGTCCTCAGTGCTCCATTCTTTGGAACTGGGGATGACAACAACCTCCTGTTGAGGTTCCTCTTCTAGTCCCATATCCTGAGGAGTGGGCTGGATGAGCCTGGGTGTAGTGACTGGGACAGGGGTCTTAGATTTGTCCTTATCTGACGACCTGTGTTTGTCCTTGTGTGCCTGGAGTGCAGAAGTTGAGTGTGATGGCTCTTTCTGCCGTTTGTCCCCTTTCCCATGAGTGGAAGAGTGTTTCCCTGATGGTTTGGTCTTTACTGAATCGTTTGACGCCTGGCGTCGAGATTCGGGGGTACTGTCTCTCTCTTTCGACTGTGCATGTCGGGACTAAGAGGAAGCTGCCAAACGGGCTGCCAGAGCCAACTTCTGGTGTGCGGCTTGGGGGTGGAGGTCAGATTTGTCTTCTGACGAACCTACCTCCGTGACTTTGGGGAGCGAGGCATTCTTGGCAACTGTGGACGGTTGCCGTGTGTCGTGCGGCGATCTCAACCTGGAACACCCAGAGGACACTGATTCCATGGACCGCTCTCTATGTGCCTCTTTCTTCCGAGAACTCGACACGCATGTCGAGTTTCAGCTGGACTTAGTGTGTTTAGGTGTAGAAGTAGTTTGGGTAGCGCTCGTGTCGCTGGGTGTGTTCCCCATAACTGCCATGCTGGGCAATCCTCCAAGGACGGGGACTAGCGCTTGGGTGTCCTTTGACGCCCCTGTGCCCTCGCCGTCTGAAAGGGCAGCGTTGCTGCCATCACTGAAGGCACACACCGCTTCCATGGCCTCGAGCTGCCTGGCGTGGTGGGCCCAATGCTTAGTGGAGCAGTCCTTGAGTGTTTTTGCTTTAAAAAGCTTGCACGCTCTGCAGTTCGCTTCGAGGTGGTCCCTCGGCAAGCAGAGATTACAGGTGCCGTGTTTGTCAACCCAAGGGTACTTGCGGTTGCACTTGGGGCAAAATTTAAATGGAGTTCTCTCCATATGTCACCTTAAGGCAGCAGGCTAGTGTATGTAGGAAATGATAATGAGTGTTGAGTATGTTTCCACCCCGCACTCTCACTACTTGCAGGGCCGAGGCCAGAGACCTTCGGAGGCCTGGGCCGAGGCCAGAGGCCTTCGGAGGCCTGGGCCGAGGCCAGAGGCCTTCCGGGGCCCAAAGTTCATCGTGCAGTCTCGACGGTTGGTTGTTCTTCGGACCGGCGTTGATCTTCGGTGTCTCGACGGGGGAGTGAAAGAACGGGGAAATTAATATTGATTCTTTGCAAAATGGCTGGAAGCCAGGGAACTCCGAACAATGCTTCCGACAAGTAAAGTGGAAAAAAAAAAACCTGAGGGTACTACACGCGTGAGGGATCATGGGTACAGTGGACGTCACACTAGGGATAGTATTACTGGCACGCCCTGTGTCGACGCCCATTTATACAAACTGTAATACTCCGCAGCTTCCACTAGATGTCGGCCTATGCACAGCATGTGATCTAAGCAGATTCCACAAGCCTCAGAAATATATTTATTTTTAACAGACCAGGGAAAAAGTGAAGAAAGCCCACCAAATGACACAGTGCAAGACACCCTGAAACGCATAGAAGAGAAACCGGACATGCTAAAAGAGAATTTTAATGGATTAAGGCAATTTGTGGAGGAGCACGTGAAAGGAAAAATCAGATATCACTGTCCTACCTGTCCCCCTTCTCCATTTCCCAGTGAACTATCCCCAAACCCTCAAGAACAACAAACGTTTTGAATAAACTTCCATTCCTTCATCCCCTCACAACCAGCCTGTGAAAACCCCCAATTCCCCTATATTTGTTTCAGTGTCTGCTTCCCCCTCTCTCTCTTAATTGCTGTATGTCTGTTTAATAAAAAAAATGTTATGTTACCTCTTAGTGGAATTTTTTGGGTACATTTTTTTTTTTTTTTTTTAAAGAGTTAAAATGTCTGCAGACAACGCGCCTGTTCGGCCTGTCCGCAATTAATAAAATATGGATGTTCGAAGGACAATACACCTACCCATAAGATTCGCAACCAAGATGAAACTGTTCTTAGAACACACCAGCTGTCCAAGATGTCCGTAAATCAACAGAATGGGGGGCGTCCTAAGGACATTCTACCTCTCCGTACTGTTCGCAACCAAGATGGAACTGTCCGTAGAACAGGCACGGTGTCCGGCATGTCCGTAGTCGAACAAAATGGAGGTGTCCTAAGGACACTGTACCTGGCCGTACAGTCAGTCGAACATCTACGCACATGCGCACCACACCCATAAATCTTGCGAACATCGCGCCTGTCCGTAACTGTCCGTCTCATGTTTAATTAGTTTCAGGACCCGAACACTGTCTGCAGAACACCCGCGCCCATGTTCCTGTGCATGTGGTGTCCTGCGGGCACCCATTCATGACGTCATCATGTGACCGCACCCACGCTGACCGTGTGTCCTAATTTGCGCACTTTGTCCGCTTCTGCAACATTTCAAAAGAACTTATGCAAACATGCCAAATTATTTTACAATGCAAAATCACCATTTCACATGTCGCATACAATGGCCCTAGCTTTCAACATATTGTTTGGAACTTTTCAACACCTTTGAGTGTTCGAAATGGTCACGAGGCGCACCCTTCTACCCCCGAGCTCATCTTCATTGTACTTCTGATGATTGTAGATTGAGTTTTCCTGCCTTTAGTGCTGTAGCAGAGATTATCTCACAAACTCTAATGGCATCCAAGGCTGCGGTTGCTACATCAGCCTCAGCACCACCCCCAAACCCTCCACCACCACCAACCCAAGGGCCTGCAGAGGGAAATACGTGTGAGGATGTAGAGAGCGAGGAAGAAGAGGATGAAGAGAATGAGGTGGAGAAACTCCCTACTACCAGCACTCGCCGGGAGTCGTGGGTGTGGAGGTTGTTTACCGTTTTTGGTAACGTACCAAAAGCACGTGCAAACCTGGTCACCTGTAAACAGTGCAAGTTGGTGCTGAGTCGTGGGAGACCTGGTGCGTACAGCTTTGGTACGACAACCATGAAGCGACACCTAACTTTGTTCCACGGTGCGAACATTCGCAAGGTGGTACCATGTAAAGAAAGTAGTAGGTCGAGTTCCTACGCAGCATCCTCTGTGTCCGATCCTCTCACCACAAGAGACACTCCTGTGGGAGAGCGCATCCCTCCAGCTGCCTCACAGGCCATTTGCGATGCTGTTGACCCTTACCTTTCGACGGTCACAATATTGTGTATGTACTGCGACGCACTACTCTGCAGGGGGGAGAGTTTTCGAAGTGCTTTCGAGACTACGGTCACAGAGCACCAGAAGAACTGCTACCTACCTAAATAAGGCCCACCCTACATCTTTCTCTATCCACCTGCCCTTTCTTATCCCCCGTGGTTGGTGTCCCTTCCTTACCCTCCTTTCCCCTCCTCTCAGTGTGTCGTGTGTAAAAAAAAAAAAAAAAAAAAAAAAAAAAAAAAAAATCAAAAAAAATATTAAAAGAAATACACAAAAAAATGGCTCTTTTCAGAGCCGCCTTTCACAGTTTAAAAATAGAAGTGTCAAATAAACAGTGCAGGGCCCTGTGCATTTTTTAAAAGTCCACGGACAGTCCTAGGACAGATACAAATTTGGGGTGCAGCCCTAGCAAAACCAATGCACTTTTCTCTGGGAGTAAGTGGTGGCTCTGAAAAGAGCCTTTTGATGGTGTTTTGTGTGTTTGGAAAACTTGGATTCGTCAAAATGTAATGCAAAATAGGCGACTATGAATTAAAAAAAGCTTGCAATCCATTTTGTACATTTCAAAGAAAAATCTGATTGCAAGCATATGTAAGATGGACTCCATCTCTGCGAAAAATGAATGTGCTACGAAACAAAATATTGTCATTGTGGAAAGAGGACATGCCAACATCTCTTAGACAATAAATGATAATTATATCAGGATGACGCTCTATCTGTAAAGTAGCACAGAGAGGTACCAAGTCCAGCCATTTCATTCCATGCACTCCATGCCAGTGCACTTCCACATGAGGGAATCCAAGATCTGCAGATATACCGCACCGTTCTTCATGCACCTTCAACCAATGTATCCATGAGTCTCCCAAAATCCAGATAATCTGCTTTCGAGCACACAGCCATAGCGGTCTGTTCTCCTCTCAGCAAAAAGGGGTTCTCACTAAATCTCTCCGTTCAGAACACACCCACTGAACTTTACTGACCAATCCCTAGCTTCGCTCATTCTCATTTGAATGCCTCTCCACCCCACAATCCCTGTATGTAATACGCACCACCTGCAGACTACCACCATGTACGCGGACATGTAGAGGATCTGAGCGTGACGACTGTACATTTAAATAGTACTCCCCTTTTCCCCTTTAAGGTGGGCTCTGAAAAGAGCTTTTTTTTTTGTTTTTTTTGCAGATGCCTGACAGACACCTGTTACTTTCTATTTTTTTGCGGTATTTTTCTTCTTAGTTTACTCCTACAATCACATAACCTTCTCCAAAGCAAGCCTTACCTTCCAAAAGAACATGGCATTTCCCAAAAAAGATAAAGAAACACCATCGGCTTCAAAATAAGCCGCATTACTGGAAACAATGTTCTCGTGGTTGCAGAAAAAACATACCAGCTCTTAACATGAAAGCACGCATGCCGCGATTGATGGCACACCTACCAAACTTTGATCAGGACAAAAAACAGAACTGTTGTCCCATTTTGCTCTAGGGAGTAAGCCAGAAAAAAATTACTTTCGCAGTTGCAGAGATGTTAAAGACTGCTTGAACCAACTGTTCCAAATCTCCCAACAAAGTAGGTGAACTCACGTAGCCCAAATGGCAAGCACCATAGTGCAAAACTACCACATGGGGACTGGTCATCCTACGCATATCTGTGCAAACTTGGAGAATTGCTGCTACATTGCAATCAGTGCCAGCGCTCCACACCACCTCCACTCCTCTGACATCGAAATTGTTTGCCACATGCCTACATTCTGAATAGTGCTGTAAACCATGGACAAAAATATCTCCGAGCACCAACACCTTGACTGTCTCCACCTCTGCCATCTTCACTACACACACACAAATCAACAATGTCAACATCTGATTGGCTGATGGCTGCAGTCCCCTTTCCATGCTGGACTTTCTGTAAAGCCCTGTATGTGGCACACCCTACCCGCAGACAAGCGCGGTATCCGTGTGGCACGTAACTCTTAGCCAGTCCTTCTACCCTTTCCACATCACTCACAAATCCATTCCCTCATTGGAAACAGCTAAGAAGTCAAACAACCATCCACCAATCACATCCAAGACACCTACATCTAACTCCGTCATCAGAATTCCACACTTCAAATGTACTGTTGATCACTCTGAATACAATTCATTGCAAAGCACCTACTACAAAAACTACTGTGCAAGTGTCGCAGATTTCTACTTACAGCTCCATGCATACCCACATGCATGATTACAAAGTACAGGTATGCATATTTTATTCAGAGTACATGTGCAACTCTTATGATTCGATTTAAACAAATTAATGCCACTAAATCTGCACAGCCAATACATACATACCAACGCTCCTGCTTTAAATGGGAGACTTCCGATTTTTCATTAAAAAAAAAAAAAAAACGCACTACTTCTTACTATCTCCTGCATAACCTATACATACGTAGCAACCCTCCCGATTTACACACGAAACTCGATTTTCCATTAAAAAATGTCACAATTTTTTACTGTCTTCCGCCTAAATTAATGCTACTTCCAATGCGATCGTATGAGAAAAATATACATTCCCGATTGCTGTGGTGACATCTCCCTCTCAGGTGCTCCCGATTTTTCGCATTCCTACTTATAATATGAAAGTATTCAAGTTTTTCCCATCTACTATAATGACCTATCACTTCCAAACCTCTCTGCTATGTACAACACAGCTGAACAAAAGCAAGGGAATTTCATGAACTGAAAATTGTATTCTTTTGCGAAGCAGGTTCAACTAACATACTGCAAACATATAAAGGCTGCACATAGTGAAATGAAATGCACGCATACACTGTGTTGACATATCAAACCAGAATACTCCCACGAAAGCTGAAAAATTAACATGTACATTAACATCACTACTTTAAACACACAAAATTACTAACTTCTTCCTTTTACAATTGCAGTGAAGACCACTCTCCTGAAAATCAACAGCATCTACACTGCAAACATATCCGAAGAAACCTGGTCATTCCACAAAAAAAAGTAAGTGCAGTACTACCTTTATATTCTTACTGTTCCTCAAAGAGACTGTGCAAGTGCAGTGAGGAGAAGTGCAGGAGATTGGGCGGAGGGGCGGGGTTGGTGCACAAACAGTGCTAGTGCGCCCTATATATGGTGCTAGTAGACGTGATCATAGTTCAGATCTAAGAAAATATTGTTTAGCCGTCATGCCAGGGAGGAGTTTAAGACTCCCTGCCTGGCTAGTTTGTAAGGTACTATCTCGTCAGGCTCCCAAGTACCTGGCTTGTAAACCTATAACATACTATCCTCCTAGATTGTCACACTCATCAGGTGCCAATCTGTTGGTTATGCCTTCATCGAACTGTAGTACCTTGGGAAACAAAGGCTGCAGCCCATCTGGCCCATTTTTCTTGCAGCATACCAGGCAGGCAGAGTTCGGGAGGTACCTTAAGCAATACATATACAATTAGGAAGTGTAGTTTAAACCTTGGTTGTCCTTTTGCAAGTCTGGTGGGTTTGTGTGGCCCTACGGGACATGTTATTCTGCAGGTTGTGAATAACAAATGCTTTTAATCAATCCAGTAGACATTTTATTTAATTATTGGGTATTTATAATGCACCTATACAGCAAATGGTGTTTCAAGGCGCAAAAAGACAAAAGGGGTTTGAGGGGTGGGGAGGGAGGAATGAAGAAAAACAAAAACAGTCCCGCTAGGCCTTGTGTATCATTTGGATCGTGAAAGTACAGTAACCAGAGGTGCGGGGGAGAGGGGAGGGCGCGGAAGGTGCTGGTCTGGCCGGAAAAAGGCCCCAAGGGTCAGGTGAGTGCCGAGGGGAGGAAAGGTGTACAAGTGTCAGGGGAATACAGAGTGCAGGGGAAAGAAGGTCCACATGCTATGTGCGCGGGACGGGGCTGGAAGGGTTTAAAGGGGTGCAGGCCCAGTCAGCCTAGTGCAGGGGTGGGAGACCAGAAGAGCAAGAGCAGGTTTGGGGGGGGGGGCTGGTCAGGCGAGGCAAGTGCAATGGTAGACTGGACTAGGTGGGCCTGGAGCCCTGTAAGAATCAAAAGGAACCAGACAGCCAGTCCAAAGGAGGCAGAGGGACACATTAGCAGGGGAGGGAAGGAGTAAGAGAAAAGGAGGGTCTTGAGAAGCTTCTGGAACTTAAGGATATCCGGCTCATGTCTGAGAGGGCCAGGGAGGCCATTCCAGAGGGAGGTGCCTGCGGAGGAGATGGATCTAACCCCCCCCCACCCTCCCACACTCTCTGCTTGGAAAAGCATCTGATCTGCAAAGAGTTGGAGCTAGAAGACCGAATGGCTCTATCAGGGAGGTATTTAGGGGCAGAGATATGGATGTAGCAGGGTCCCATGCCCCAGAAAGCTTTGTGGATGATGCAGTGTCTTGAACTTGATACTCACAGCAACTGCCAGTCAGTGGAGAGGTTTTAGGGCTGGAAAGATGCAGTCCCTGGGCTTGAGCCCAAGGATAAGTCTTGCAGTCCTAATTTGGATTAGATGAAGGGGGCGAAGGGAGGAATTCGGCAGATTGAGGAAGAGGATGTTCCAGTAGTCCAACCTGGAGAGGACCAGAGCTCTGGAGACATTGGGCCTGATTCACAGAGCGTTTTCCAATGGGACTACGCCATTATAAAATGCCCATTGAGTTTCTGGGTGAAAGTGAGGAGAGGGAGATTCTGGGTGAAGGTGAGGAAAGGGAGAATTCCTCTGAGGAGGGGCAGCTCAAAGTGGGCCTTCTCGGCAAGGTCTATGATGTGCAGAGAGGAGTCGAAGATGACACCAAGGTTTTTTGCCTCACAGGAGGATGAGCGGAGGGCAGCCAGAGAGTAGGAGGGAAGGAGGGAGCCGGGGTCCCAATGAGAAGGATCTCAGTCTTACTAGTATTAAGGCAGAGATTGTTGGCAGTGCGCCAAGCCTGAATCACAGACAGTCAGGAATGGGAGAGGAAGAAGAGGAGGCAGTGGAGGGAAGCTTGAAGGAGAGCTGCGTGTCTTCCTTATAACATTGAAAGTTAGGAGAGAAGGCGGAGAACAAATGGGCTAGAGGATAGAGCCCTTAGGGACACCACAGGTGGATTATGATAAATGAGAGAAAAGGGCCTAATTGAACCTGGGAAGGTGGGTCAGACAGAAAGGAGGTGAACCAGTCCAGAGCTAGGTCTGTGATGCCATAGGTATCACAGAGCCAATTTATACGTGTGGCATGATCAATCGTATCAAATGAAGAGGAAAGGTCAAGAAGGATGAGAATGGAAAGAGTTGGAATTGAGATTAGAGAGCAAGTCTTCAGGGGTGTTCAGGAGTGCAGTTTCCGTGCCGCTGGCTGCTCTGAAGCCAGACTGGTGGTCATGGAGACAACCATCCGATTCAGTGTAGTGGATAAGCTGTGAGATGGCCAGCTTCTACAAGAGTTTGCCCAGGAAGGGGGCAATGGTGATAGAGCGGTAGTTAGCTGGAGGGGCCTACAGAAGGCTTTGCTAGGTTTAAGTTGTTCCCCTCATCACACAAAGTTGGGACTATGCCAAAGCAACCTGAAATAAAACTGCAGTGGAACCTGTGCAACATCCTTTGTGGCAGACTGATTGCGATCTCTCTTTCTCAATTTCGGGAGCACATATGACTTAGGAACTAAGTATGCAACATGCCCTGAATCTTTGCAAAGTATCTCCCAAAAATATGTGTACCCCTGTTGAGCTAGACAGGTGAAACTCCATTGCACCGATTTTAAAAAAGCTTCATGGGAAAACGAAAAGTCCCTCAAGTTAACGTGCAACATTGAAATTGATTCACATATGTTCAAAGTATAGATAATACCTCTTGAGAATGGTGCTGTGTGACTCGATTGTCCCCAGATTCATTCTCAGTTATTGTTGGCTCAGTAAGTTCCACGTGAAATATATAGAATATGAATCCATAGAGCGCTGGTCCCAATCCATTACATAGTCCTCTAATACCAGTTATCATTCCTTGGCCAACACCTAAAAAATGAGGATTTAACAGATAAGTAAATTTACTATCATACTACGCACAGGAGAAAACAAAAACATAAGCACCCCATTATATAGCTGTCTGGGTTAGAAGTGAATGCAGAAAATGATTTTCAAATCTCATTACTATGGCACAATGACAACTGCTATGCATGTTTTGTCATGTCTAAAATGAACCAATCTTCTGCACACATGTCTTAGTCCAACTGCTTTTTAAAATATATATGGGATACATTACTCACCGTAATCGTATTTCTGATGCTTGTATCTGCTTATATTCACATGCTGTGCATAGGCCGACATCTAGTGGAATCTGCAGAGTATTACAGTTGTTGTTTTCGAAGGGACGTCGACAGGGTGTGCCAGTAATACTATCCCGACTGTGACATCCACTGTACCCATGGTCCTTCACGCGTCGAGATACCTCAGATTGTTATTTTTCTGACATGAGGTAGCATGAACTGTAGCGCGAGAACAGATGTATCCAAGCAGATATGTATCAGACCAGCTCATAAGCATCCATGCGCCTTCTCTCCGAGGGGAGGAAGGGTGGGCGCATGTGAATCTGAGCAAATACAAGCATCAGAAATACGATTACAGTGAGTAATGTATCCCTTCTGAGGCTTGTGGAATCTGCTTAGATCACATGCTGTGCATAGATTACCGAGCAGTGTTGGGAGAAGGTGGTGGGTTGTGAGAAGGTGTCACGCTCACCTGTTCTCCACGAGGGCGTAGCACGTAGTCGTATGAATGGGAACTGCACTGGTGTAGTTTTGATGGTATAGCGCTGTCCTCTCCCTTGTCATCTCCCCAGAAGGCGTTAGCCTGCAATGTTGAAACAAGAAGTTTGCTATGAGTGGGTTGGATTGGCCACACTACCTGCCACCTTCTGGTGCCCACTCCTCTCCTGCTCACCTATGAGTTTGGTGAGGTTGGCGCTCCGTCCTGCTTGACCTTCAGCAGGGGCGCGGTAGGCTCAGTCTTTCCCTGGGCGCAGTTACTTCACTGTTCCAGAGTGCTGTTGCTGCTTTTTCGGAATGCTTGGATAATCAGGTGAGTCTCTATCTCAATAACAGCTTGGTATAGTTGCTCATATTGTCCCAAGGCTTTAAACGTGTTTGTCTTTCTTGCAGATGCAGTTTCGTGCATCGTCCGGGAGAAGATTCGGCCCTTCTCGGATGCTGAGCTGGTTGCCTGCAGGTGAGTATAGGTGCGAATGAGTGGCGGATGACAGAGCAAATGTTAGATTGTATGGTGCGCGACTAACCTGCTGTTTTTCTGTTCCTCTTTTGCAGGGGCGGCGCGGCCCCAAGGTGAAGAATGGAAGAACCGCTCTGAAAAAACCTAGAGGATGCAGAATCCCAGGTGAGTATCAGAATCTGCATGGGAGCCCTTTTCCAACAGGGGCGGCGATCAGAGAACCAGCCGGAGATGAGACCGATGGCCGGAATTGCAGGTAAGGGCTTGTTGCTGTAGTAACTCCTGTTCTTCTCCTTATCTTGTTCCAGGCACTGATGTATGGAAAGCACCAACGGCGTGGCTGAAGAAGCTCAAGGGCAGAGCAGACACGGTGAGCGTTACGCTGCAGGAGTGCAGAATAATGCAAAGCGTGTTCTGCTTGCAGGGTGTGGCTAATATAGCCTTGTAAGTAGTTCCAGGTAAAGTAGTCCCTTTACCACACACCCTGTCTCTTAGGAAAAATAGTCCCTCTGCCACACCCTGGATTAAACAGAAGACTCGGCCGCGCCAGGACTGAGTCCATGAACCTCTGGGGCACTTCCTTGGGGCCTGCCAAGTCCTTCTGGTTGGCGGGGACTGGGATGGGCCCAACAGCTCCAGGGGTTTTGGAGCATGCACCATGACAGCACTCCCCCCTCTCCCCCCAAGGCCCCCCTAAAGGCGGGGTCTCCCCTTGGTCCTGGTTTGTTCGGGTGACTATGATGAAACCTTTTCAACAATCGTGGTGCATGAATGTGTTCACTGGGTTCCCATGATCTTTCATGTGGTCCATATCCTTTCCAGTCTATTAGATAAAACAGTTTTGATTTGACGATTTTGGAGTCCAGAATATCCTTGATTTCAAATTCGGGTTCTCCGTCGACCAGGATCGGTTTTGGTGGTTTCAGAACTTGGGTTCCTGGTTGTACTGGTTTCAGAAGCGAGACATGAAACGCGGGATGAATTTTCATGTGTGAGGGTAAATTCAACTTCACTGCTACTGGATTGATGATAGCCTTAATGGTGTATGGACCTATGTATCTGGGGTTGAAGGTTCGGGTTCCTTTCATGGCTATGTGCTTAGATGCCAGCCAGACTTCATCTCCAACTTGATACTTTGGAGCTTCACTCCTGTGGATGTCTGCTGACTTCTTGTACCTTTCCCTGGCTTGTTTCAGCTGATCCGTTGCTTGTTTGATGGCTTGGGTGATGGTAGAGTGCAAACTTTTTACTGCTGGCATTTCCAAAGGTTGAGGTGAGTCAAGATTGGAAGTTTGTGGATGCAAACCGTAGATGGTGTAGAAGGGGGGTCTGTCCGATGCTGGAGTGCAGAGAGTTGTTGTAGGCGTACTCGATTATCCATAAAACGTCTTTCCAACCGTTTTCAGACTGGTGTAACATACATCTGAGGTATTGTTCTAGAGTCTGGTTGGTCCTCTCAGTCTGACCATCAGTCTGGGGATGGTGGCTGGTGGAAAGTCTTACATCGATTTGCGCTAATTCGCAACACTTTCCAAAAGCGCAAGATAAATTGGCTGCCACGATCCGAAATTAGGATGGAAGAAAATCCATGTATTCAGACTATCTGCACTAAAAATTCTTTAGCCAAGGTTGCGGCTGAGGGTAGGCCCTTCAGTGGAATGAAATGAGCCATTTTCGAAAATAAGTCCACCACCACCAGAATTGTGTAGAACCCGTTAGAAGGGGGAAGGTCAGTTATAAAATCAAGAGACAACGTATGCCAAGGCGTAGGCGGAATATCCAGTGGTTGCAGTTGACCTGGTGATCTTTTCTTCGAGGCCTTGTTTCGTGCGCAAATTCCACAGGATAATACAAATAGCTGGATGTCTTTACGCCATGTTGGCCACCAATAGTATCGCTTGATCTTGGCTTCAGTCTTAGCTATCCCAAGATGGCCTTCAACCAGTGATTCGTGGTTATGTCGAGATGACCCTCTCCTGAAGATCTTTACTGGGTAGGTAGAGACGTCCCTGAAAATATGGTAAGTGGTTTGAGTCCGAATGATGAACACTTTTAGTAGACCAGTCTCTCAGAGTGTCTGTATCCATGAGATGTGTGATTTCTTTGTGGATGTCGTCTAAGGTTAGAGACGTTGTCACTCCTAATATTTTTTCTCCGGGAATGATGGGCACTGGGTCTGGGTTGGTGGATTCCTCGTCTACCCCAATGCGAGATAGGGCGTCAGCCTTGCCATTTCGACAACCAGGTTGGTAAGTGATCACAAAGTCAAATTTGGCAAAAAATAACGCCCATCGGAGTTGGCGGGATGATTGGGCCTTTGCCGCCTTCAAATACTGTAGATTGCGATGGTCAGTGATTACTGTAATTGTGTGTCTTGCTCCCAGAAGGTAATGCCGCCAAGCTTTGAAGGCCGCCTTAATGGCCAGAAGTTCCTTGTCCGTAATGGCGTAAAATTCAATTCAGGTGCCGTGAATTTTTGTGACCAGAAGGCCACTGGATGGAGTTGACCCGTTTCAGGATCTTTTTGTGAGAGGACCGCTCCCATTGCTGAACTGGAAGCGTCGGCCTCAACCATGTACGGTAGGTCTGGACGCGGGTGTTTCAAGATCGCGGCTGAGATTAATTTTTGCTTCAAGTCCTGAAAGGCCTTCTCGGCTTCCTCTGACCATTGGAAACGTTTGTTCTTTCGTAGTAGAGAGGTAATGGGATGCACTAGCTGTGAGAAGCCTGGAATGAAGTGGCGATAGAAGTTCGCAAATCCGAGCATACTTTGAACTCCTTTAATCAAGGTTGGGGAAAGCCAGTTGAGTATGGCGTCAACCTTCCGGGAATCCATGCATACACCATGTGGGGTTAGGACAAACCCAAGGAATTCGACCTCCGTAACATGGAAGAAGCATTTTTACAGTTTTGCGAACAGTCTATGTTGCTGAAGTTTATCCAAAACTGCACGGACGTGTTTCACATGTACCAGTTCAGACAATGAATATACCAGGATGTTGTCTATGTATACTACGACACACACACAATCAATTCACGCAGGACGTCATTCATGAAGTACTGGAACGCCGCTGGGGCACTGCAAAGCTCAAAGGGCATCACCTGGTATTCGAATAATCCATATTTGGTGCAGAAGGCGGTATTCCATTCGTCCCCTTTTTTTATTCGTACCAGATGATATGATATTCTGTTTCTTGATATAAAACATTGCTATAGTGCTGTCGGTCAGGACTTGCACTGACTTGTTCGCTAGTGTAACTCGAATGTCTGAAGGGCCTTGAACACCGGCAACAGTTCCAGCAGATTGATGTTTGTTTGTTTGTTTTATTATTTATAATGCGCGAGCGTACCCAAGGGTATCAGGGTGCAGCCTTTACAAGAAGTTGCGAAGCTTAGTTACAAGTCATAGGGTATGCAAAGAAAACAGTAAATTACACCGAAATTATATACATAGCAACAATGAAGTACATGGATATTATATACATATATACACATATGGGCACACGTGGTTACATAGTGTGTGGGTAGCATGAGAGCTACAGCCTGGCAGTGGAGAATCTCGGGGGCCTACATTTTCAGCCATGAGGCTACCTTAGCTCGGAAGCTCTGGTAGGGCAAGTCTACTCTGAGGTTAGGTGGTAAGGAGTTCCACAGTTTGGCTGCTTTCACTGGGAAGCTGTTGCCCCCTATGGTAGCACGTTTAAAATTAGGGACAGAGAGGCAGTCTTTGTAGACAGTTCTGGTGGGTCTCAAGGAGGAATGTCTATGGAATCTATTAATCAGGTAAGTAGGGGCAGCGTTATTAAGGGATTTGTGGGTGAGCGATGCAGTTTTTAAAAGACTTTTGTCGTTGATGGAGAGCCAGTTCTGTTGACTAGGTCCTGAGATGTGGTCTCTTCTGGAGATGCCTAAGGCCGCTCTGAGAGCATTATTTTGAAGAGTTTGTAGTTTGCTAGTAGTAGCCTTGGAGGATTCCAGGTAAAGGGCGTTACAATAGTCCAGGCGGGACAGTATGAGGGCTCTAGCAAGGGTGAGGCAGCTGGTGTCCGATAGGAATGGTTTAGCTTTACGGATTAGTTTGCACGTATGGGCCGTGGATGAAGCCAGGGAGCTCACCTGTCTTCTGAAGGAGTGATTCGAGTCCAGGTAAAAACCTAAGGTTTTGACCTCTTGTTCAACTCTGATGTTATTGCCATCGATCATAAAAGAGTTGTAGGCAGGGCCAAGTTTCTTTAGGATGGACGTAGTGCCTAGGATGATAAGTTCCATTTTATCATCACTCAGGCAGGTGTCCAGACATTTGGTTGACCTAAAACTGGTTGAATGACATTTGGTCGACGCAATTTGGTCGAAAACCAAATGGTTGAATTTTTTTTTAATTATATATTTATTTTTCGGGTTTTCGTTTTTTACAAAAATGGGTTTTTAGAAGAAAAAGGGGGTTGGGGGGGACCCCCCCCCCAAAAAAAGGGGTGAAAATAAAAAAATTCGACCATTTGGTTTTCGACCAAATTGGTTCAACCATTTGTCTGGTCGACCAATTTCTTTCGACCAAATGTCTGGTAACCACTCAGGCATAGTCCATGTAAGGCCATCCATGCCTGGATGATGATGTACACCCTATTTAACAAGGCCAAATCCTTTCCATAATCTCCAGAAAGCGGAAGGAGGATCTGGGTATCATCTGCATAGTTAGTGTAGGCGATACCTAGATGATCCAAATCATCGAAAAGGGGCTTGGTAAATATATCGTACAGTGTGGAGGAGACACAGGAACCCTGTGGGACGCCACAAGTGATTGGTATGGGATCTGCCGCCGCGGTGGGTGAGAAGACCCTCATGGTTCTACCGTTGAGAAAAGAGGTGATCCAAGTGATGGCCTCAGTGGAGAAGTGAGCTGATGTGTGCAAAGGTGTAACGCTCACCTGACTCCCACGGAGACGCTGACCAGGTCTGGGCTGCTGCGGCCTCTTCTAAGGTGATGCGCAGGACTCGGAACACCGACTGGGCCGGACCCCCAAACCTCGCCTGTCTGATGCGTAGGAAGATCTTTCTGTAGATGGGGAAAAGGATTTTAATCACCTGCGGAGTGACGAGTCGAACCCCTCCTTTCCCCTTTTACTCTCTCTTCAAACCACCTCTGAACCTTCCCGTTAATTCTCACCTTAAGATTTGAAATGACGAGCTCTCCATCCTGCTTCTGGTGCAGGGGTGCGGTAGAATCCAGTTACTTCACTGGTTATCGGACGGGCATTCAGGTCCAGTTGCTTCACTGGTTTTTTGGATGAATAAGGCGCTTTCGTAAGTATATGGCTTATCAAGTCCAAGGGTTGTTCTCCCTTCCTGTTTGGCCTTTATTTTCAATGGACTGCTTTTAGTCTTTTAGCGCAGGTGCTGAGCGAAGATTCCACGTAGAGAAGACAATTCGCTGTGGAAAATTCAGGTGAGCTTATGTTGGGGTGGTTTTTCTAATGTCTGTATGTTCACCCACTAATGCGCGTGTTCTTTTTTCCCCATAGGGGCCGGGGCGCGGTACTGCCAAAAGGCGTGCTGACCCGAGATGAGGAGGGATTCTCCCCCACCAATCGCCAGGTAAGCCTTCGGGCAAATCAGTCTTTTCCAAATGTCTTCTCTGGCTCACCTTTTGTTCTTCTCTTTTCCTTCCCAGGTGCCGGAATGCAGCGGAACGTGCGGATGGTCGCAGGTGTACGGAATTCCTTGTGGACAGGTGAGTTGAGCGCAACGCTGCAACGAGCAACGCGAGGAATCCTAAAATAATGTCTTTCCCTTTAGGATCGTCGGCGTGTTGGCTCCGGATCCCATGCAATATCAGGTAATGTCCTTTATTCACCTTCTCTTCCTCTCTTCTTCCTTTTAGGTGTTCCAGAACTGAAGCGGGCGTGGCTGGAGTTAGGATGCAGGAGCAGACACGGTGAGCGTCCAGCTGCTTGGAGCAGAGCAACGCGAAGCGTGAGCTGCTGTCTGGGCGTGGCTTAAATAGCCTCCAAAGAAGTCCCAGGTATGTATCCTTCCCCAACCAGGTATGTATCCTTCTCTGACCACGCCCGAGTGGCAAAATAGTCCCACAGGTAAAGTAGTTCCTTTCAGGCCTCAAAGAGGTCTGGATCTGGCAGCATAATAATAATAATAATAATTTGGCATTTATATAGCGCTACGAACCCTCAGGTATCTGAGCGCTGCTTATTATTACCCACGGTGTGTGGTGCTCATTTATCGACCTCGGAAGGATGAAAGGCTGATTTTGGCCCTGCCGGGATTCGAACCTGCGTTAGCAGGCTCTGCACGAATGTCAAAGTGAGCGCTCTACTCACTGTGCCACTTGACCGGAGCATGGTCTGCATCAGGTAAGTCCACCAAAAGCACTCCCTTTATGAGCCTGGCGCCTATGGCGCCAGGACTGATGTCCAAAATTAGCCTGGCGCCAAAGGCGCCAGGACTGTGTCCAAAGGGCCTCTATTTGGGGTTGCGGGACCTTCCCTTGGGTACCTGATGTGTGCTTCCGGGGCTGCCGGTCTTGGACTGGCTCTCTGGGAGTATGCATCATGACAAAAGGACAAAGTGATCAACCAGGTTGAAAACTGCAGACAGATCGAGGAGGAGGAGTAGGGCAACTTGGCCGTTGTCTCTAAGCGTATCGATCTGAGCTTTCAGGTCAATGAGAGCAGTTTCAAGTCCCGTGTTGAGGGCGGAATCCTGATTGTTTGGTGCCTAGTAGATGGTGTTCTTCCAAGTACTTCTGGATTTGTACATAGGCAACCTTATCTAGGATTTTTAGTAGAAAGGGAACGGTCGTTATAGGTCTGTAATTAGTGGGTGTGGCTGGGTCAAGTGTGGTTTTTTTTTTAATAGTGCAAGTACCCAGGATTGTTTCAAATTGGTGTGGATGGAGCCAGTGGTGAAGGAGGCATTATTTAGTTTCGTGATGAAGGGGGAGAGGTCTCGGGCGGCATCCTTGATGAGCTGTGCTGGGCACAGGTCTCCCTGACAGTTAGAAGGTTTCAAAGACGGGATGATTTTTTCTACTTCGAGAATCGTGACTTTAGAGAAGTTGAAACGAGTGAGATCTGTAAGCATAGGCTTATCTGGTGTTTTTGAGGGGAGTGTCATTAAGGGATGCTTTTTTATGGGCGATTTTACTTTGGAGGGTCGCAATTTTATTTGCTATGGCGCTTTGGATTTCTGAGCACCAGTTTTTGTGTTTGGTACAGGTGTCAGGGGGTACTATGGGAGTTTCTACTTCTTTAAGGATAGAAAATAGTTCCTTCATGTTTGATTTCGCCTGGAATATGCGAGAGTCATAGGATGTTCGTTTAGTCAGGTAGATTTCTTTTTTGTAGAGTGTGGCGATTTTGGAAAGTTTTAGTTTATTTGCGGCTGAGGGGGATTTTTTCCAAGTGGCCTCACAATTCCTTTTTTGCTGCCTTAAATTTTTTAGGAATGGTGTGTACCATTTGTTGAGGTGTGTGTTTGGTTTGCTTGGTCTCAGTTTAAGGGGGGGGCGATTAAGTCTAGCGAGGTGGCCATGATCTTATTATATTCTTCAACTAGGGTCTCTGGGTCCAGACTGTCTGGGAGTGTGTTGAGTGTGGGGAGTAGGTTCGGATGAGTCTTTCAGCTGTTATATTCTTCTTGTTTCTTGTGAGGGTAGGCAGGACCCTAATAATGGGTGGGGGTGGAGGTCTGTCAGTTGAAAGCAGGAACGAGACCAGGTAGTGGTCGGTCCAGGCTAGTGGTGAGATCTTTGTAATGTTTGCTAGACAGTTGTAATCGGCCACCCAATCGAGTGTTCTGCCTCTGGAGTGTGTCGGTGACATACTTCTTTGCGTGAAACCTAGTTCCGAAAGACTGCTGACTATAGTGCTAGCCGAATGGTCTTCAGGATCATTGTAGCCCATATTAAAGTCGCCTAGGGTGAGAACTTGGGTGGAGCTTGTGAGGTTATTGGAGAGGATGGTGTTAATATCTTCGTAAAAGGTGCCCATGGGGCCTGGCGGACGGTCGATCAAATGGATGTTGAGAGTTTGGGTGTTGGTGAGTGGGACTTTAACTGAGAGTGTTTCGCATGATGAGACATTGGTAGGTGTTGCTAGTCTCATGGTAAGACTACATTTGTGAATGATGGCAACACCTCCTCCTCTGGAATTGGGACGGTCTTGTCTCAGGATAGAGTAATTATCTCGGACTGCCAACATAAGGATGGGGCCTGCTGCTGGGTGTAGCCAGGTCTCCGTAACGGCAAGGTCAAAGTCTTCTTTAAGGATCAAGTCGGTGATTTCTGTAGCGTGAGCTACTAATGATCTAGCATTGATCAAGGCTCCCTTTATTTTGGGGCTGGTAGTATTTTTAGTGGTAGTGATGTGGTACTTGTCCTGAGTTGAGTCAGGGGTAGCCTGGATAGGGGAGCTGAGTGATGGTCTGGGGTTAGAGTTCAGAGGCAAGTTGGATTTTTTAGTGGAGGAGCTAGGTAGAGTTTTGGAGTTCTGTGAAGTAGGCAGTGAGCGGGCAAGGGGCTCATAAATTTTGGCTAATTTGGCTCTAAGTTCTAGGTTCGGATCGATGGTAGAGCGCGGGAGACTGGTAAATTGCAGTGATTGGCGGTCATTTATGTCTAAGTGTGAGGGTTTGGTGTTAGGCACAACTGAGTAAAGCATGTTAGGTAGCGGAGGAGCCATGCTAGGCCGTGATGCAGTGTTGAAGAGGGGCAAGATGCAGACAAGCAAATTGGTAATTAACGGACACATGCTCAGTATTAGTGGCAAAAATTTTGGGTGATCAGAGAGTTGGTTTGGTTGAGATCGGTTGGGGAGATATACGTTGGTATGGCAGCTAGGTTGGACTATCGAGTTAGCAGCGAGGCATTGAGAGGCACTTCATTTTGGAATCAGATAATGTTATTGGCTGGGGCACCAACATCTAAATTTGAAGTGGGCACAAATAACTAAAATGCAGAGGGGCAACAACTACATTGAGATAGGCACAAATGGCTAAAATGCAGGGGGCCACATCTAGATTTGAAGTAGGCACAAATGACTAAAATGCAGAGGGGCAACAACTAAATTTGAAATGGGCACAAATGGCTAAAATGCAGAGGGGCAACAACTAAATTTGAAATAGGCACAAGTGACTAAAATGCAGAGGGGCAACAACTACATTGAGATAGATGTGGTTCTGTGCCACAGCATGAGACCAAAGACCATGAGCTGTGTGATGAAGGTAATAAGCCCCCACCCAGCAAGTGAGGCATCTGTTGTGACAATCGCTTGCACTTCCACATCGTGGAAGGGTTTTCCAGTCAACAGATTTTCTCTTGTCAACCAGCAAATGTTTGTACTAGTGTGGGCGAAACCACCACTAGATCGTCCCACTGACTGCTTGCCTGAGACCATTGTTTCGCCAACCACTCCTGCATTGGACGCATGCGCAGGCGCGCGCTTCGTACCTGGTAAATGCAAGATGCCATCATGTCTAGCAAACGCATACGCTTATCTGGCGGCCGGCTTGATATTGCGGTATTTGCAGTAACTGGACTCTTTCCTCTGATGGAAAGACCAACCCCTCTTCTGAGTTTATTACAGCTCATAGGAACTGTTTGGTTGTGCTCGGCACTAGGCTAGATTGATTTCTCGTTTATGGAGAAGCCCAATTGAAAGAGAAGGTGGATAGTTCTTTGAATGTTTTGCCTGCAAATTTGGGGAGTCTCCCCTGTAATCAGCCAGTCGTCCAGGTAAGGGTACACTGGGATTGTCTCCCTGCGCAGGTGTGCTGCCACCACCGCCAGTACCTTCCTGAATACACTTGGAGCAGATGCTATTCCGAAGGGCAGCACTTTGAATTGGTAGTGCTGGTTTGCTATCTTGAAACGCAAGAATGTTCTGTACGCTGGGAACATTGAAATATGAAAATAGGCATTTTCATATCCAGTGTTGCCATGTAGTCCGCCCACTTTAGCAGAGAGATTACTTCTTGTAGCATAGTCATGTGGAACTTTTGTGGCTTGACATATTTGTTTGCAGGGCGTAAATCTAATAGTGGGCGCATTGTTATCTCTTTCTTTGGCACAAGGAAGTAGTTTGAATAAATAACCTTGTTTACCTGGTTGGTCAGGACGATTTCTATGGCGTCCTTTTGGAGCAGTGTGGCGATTTCCTTGAGGAGGAAGTGTTGGTCTTCTTTGGAGTGAGTTTTCTGGCACGGGGATGGTTCTGGGGTCACTCGAGGAGCTCCACACAATAACCGCCCGCCATGGTGGACAGCACCCATTTGTCTGAGGTGATTCCCTCCCATGCTTGGGTGAAGCTTGAAATACGCCCTCCTACTGGAGAGGCATGGGAGGGCACCTGAAGCGGGTAGTCACTGTTTTAGAGGTGTGGTACCACCTCTAGAGGAGGAGCCCTTCCCCCAGCCGCGAGGTCTGCGCGGCCCCCTTTGGTAACTTTGAGATGCCTGGCCTTGATTGTTAACCCAGGATGTTCCCAGATTTTTATTGTAGCCTGAACCGCTCAGGGAAGTTTGCCCGCGTAAGAGACGAAAAGGACTATAACCCCTCTAGCCAGCGGGTTTATTGGTTAGCTGGCCCAATGACTTCAGTGTATCGTATTCCTCTTTAGCAGTTTTCAAGGTGTCTTCAACGGCCTTTCCAAAGAGTACGTTGGGCTCAATGGGCATATTGAGAAGTGTGGCTTACGTCTCTTGCTTGAAGCCGGATTGGCGTAACCAAGCGTGACGCTTAATAATGGTTCCTTCTGCAATAATTCTGCCTGCATTGTCTGCGGCATGAAGATTACTCTTTAACATGCAGCTTGAAACTGCCCTGCCTTCTGCCGCCACGAGGGCCAATTGTGTCTTAAGGGGTTCAGGGGCTGATGACAACAAAGCAGAAACCTCATCCCTTTTATGGCAGTTATAACTTGCCAAAAGAGTGGAGTTATTAGCTATCCTCGCCTGAAAAGCAGACGAAGAGGCCACTTTCCTCCCCATTGTATACAGCTTCTTATTCTCCTTGTCTGGAGGCACCTCAGAGGTGGCTAGGGGTGTTCCTGCTCTCTTCCTTGTAACTACATGAGAGTCAGGCTTGAACTGTCCCCTGATAAAGAGAGGGTCTGATGGAGTAGGTCTGAAGAGCTTCTCTATGCAGGGGTTAACTGCCTGCGTCTGGTTAGGTTTTTCCAGCGAGGGTTGTATCATTCGCTGCACAGACCGCAAGAGGGGAATGAACTTCTTATCCCCCAAAATATCGTCAACAAAGTCCTTGTCTTGTTGAGTTTCCTGCGTTGCTATCTGGAAATGCTCAGCCGCCTTGACAAGCACGTCATTTAGTAGTGGCTGGTTACTTATAGGTGAATCCATCACAGGAAGATTCTGATTGACGGGAGAGTCCATGTTATACATGTCTGGATCTGGGTCATCATCATCCCCATATGAAGGATCTGCGGCCTCTTGAGATACATAGAGGTCCCCATTGTCAGTGTCCGGGTCATACAGGTCAATGACTTGGTGGGCGGGGGGGGTCTTGCTGCGATAGAGTAGCTAGGGTATCGGCAAGACCTTTTTGAAGGAGGTTGAGAAGCAGTGGCCAATACAGGGATCTGAGAACCAGAAGCCTCTGTCGTGGGTGGGGTGGACTGAAGACTTAAATTAATCAGGGTCTTTTTTTTTTTAAAGTTTGCCAAGGTCATCCTTCTCATGACCCTATCAATATCCTCACATGACCATAGGGCCGAGCTAGGAATGGACATAGGGTCCAAAGGAACCCCCGATCTTGACGAGTGGATGTGACTTGAGGTGAGGGTTGGGCCTTTTTATTTAGGGCCCCCAAATCAAATAACTTGGCAAATGGTGTTGCTCAGATGTAATTTATTGCTCACAAATGGACTAGGGTATACATGCTTAGGGTCCAACCTGTAATTGCCCAAAGGGCAACCACACAAACATTGTACTAACCAGTATTGAGATGCACTGCTGATTTCAGATAAAAATGATTGGCACACTTATGGTGCTGCAATAGTTTACAGTAAAGACCAAACCTTGTTTTTTTTGTCATCAACTTTGTGATACCGTGCCCAACAACCTGTGTGATGTTGTAACGCTCACCTGGTTCCCTCGGAGGCGCTGGTCTTGGGCTGGGCGCTGCAAACGTCTTCAAAGTTAGGCGTAGGGTTCGTTTGGCTCCCGGATTTGGCCCCTTGCTCACCGAAAGCTTGACCTGCAGAGTGAGGTGTCTGCAAGTGGAAAATCAAGGTATTAGTGGCTGGAAGGATGGGAGAAGTTCTAGCCCCTCTCTCCCTTTCTCCCCGTGGTACTCAGATGATTGTTGTCCTCACCTTAAGTAAGTGAATGTTGAGCTCTCCATCCTGCGTCTTGTGCAGGGGCGCTGGGTCCAGTTACTTCACTGGATGTGAGTTCCGTCTCTTGATTGCAGAGGGAAGGTGAGAGCGATGCCGCCGTTTTGCTGCACGAGCGTGACTTGTAAGTATTAAAGTTCTCCTTGGATTGCTCTCTTTAAATGTCTTTTTCCTTATGTCTATGTCTTTTGCTTTTAGGATGCTGTCGATGCCAAAGAAGATGCTCTCCCAGATTCGTGGCAGAGAGCGTAACAAGAAGATGGTGAATTCGAAGGCACGTAAGTAGGAAGACTGCTTTAGGGCCGTAGAATGCACCTTAATGTCCCCTTTTGTTTTTACAGGTGCCGGAATGCAGCGCGAACAAAGTTGGAGCAAGCGCAACACAGGTAAGCAGTATTGTAACTGAACGTTACTAACCAATGTTCTTTGTCTTTGCAGGCCCGATGCCGGACGCGGAATGCAGAAAAGAAAACGACTTGGATGCTGCCGATGGCTCGGGTGAGTTGAAGCGCTAACTTTGCCTTTGTCTAACCTGTGCCTTTTGTTTTGCAGGAGCTGCTGAAGATTGAAGATTGGTTCCCAGCAGGTAATTTTCTTAACTACAGGATCCGGAGCTGAAGATTCGCTGGAGCTGACGCGGTGAGCGTCCTGCTGCAGATGCAGAATAACGCGAAGCATGTGGTACCAATCGGGTGTGGTTTAAATAGCCCATAGGAGTACTTAGGTGTCTTCTTCCACCGCAGCCGCGCCCAGGTAAAAGAGTTCCTGCTTCCAGAAGAGTTCCAGCATCAGTGATCCAGGGAGTGGTGCCTGCCCCACCCAAAAAGAAAAGTAGTCCCTGTTAGAAGAGAGTAAAGCATCATCTGGCTGGTAAGTAAGCAGCATGGTCTGCTTCAGGTAGGTTCACCCAAGCACTTTTACACTTGATATGAGCCCGGTGCTTCCTGTGCCGGGACGGGTCCTTACTATGAGCCTGGCACCACCGGTGCCAGGACAAGGTCCAAAAGGTCCCTATTGGGACTTGCTGGTGCCGATAAGGCATGTTATGAGCCTGTTTCCAAGGGTGTTGGGTAGGTCCTGACTCCTTGAAAGCAGTGGTCATGACAGATGTACTCCCCACCGACCCTGAAGTAGCCCTTTGGATTTTGTTACCATTTGAAGACCTGCAAAAGTGTTCACTCTCACTGCCAGAGACCTCCCCATTAAATAGGCCCTGCTGCGATCTCACTAAAAGGCAATCCCGCAGTCATGGCTGTTTGCCCTGGCTGCCCCGTGCCCAACCCCTACTGCCCTGGGCCTGTGGTAACAACTGGAGACATTCTTTGAGCATGCAATTCATTGCAGGTTTTAAAAATAATAAAAGCATTATTGCTAGATCAATGTCTTCTGTTATTTAAAGTGACCCTTATATGTAGCTTCTGAAGTAAAAGCACATTGGTAGCTTCGACAACATAGCCAAATATATATAAACAAAAAACAAAAAAAAAGCAAACTAAATATGTTGCAAAGACAACAGTTCACTTCAGTCAGCAAAACACAGTCGCCATTTTTTGCAATGAATTCCACCAAGAGATTGTGTCAATAACTAATTAAACAAACATGCTGCAAACATTTTGCTCCTGGAACATATGTGTTAAAATGCTCGGGTTAGAAACTGGCTGTACTCTACCAGGGAAAATCATTTATTTAAATACAGTGAAGCGGATGGGGAGGGCTCTGCGATCTGTACACTCTCAGCGATTAAAGAATGGCCTGTATGTCAGGTCATTCACTAAATGCATTACAAATAATTACATGGATCACTGAGCTGCGCCATCAGCTTCACTTCTAAATGGACATTAGTTACATGGCAGAGTCCTCTCTCACAGCGCAACACCACACGCTCGACTGTGTTCCATCTGAGTCTGTACCCCGAGTGATGTGGTGATCTCAGCATGGCATCAACATTACGAGAAGATGTACTCTGATCAAATTAGGGTGTCGCGGGAGCAGACTGCAGAATGGTTATATGAGGAATGCAACATTATATATCGGGACAGAATAAAGACAATGATGACTCTGCTGATACGGAGGACATTATTTGGACAACGGAGGAGCTAGGTAGATGCAAACCACAGGGCATTGACTGACTTACAGTGAACCTTTTTCAAGAATATAAGCATCATTTGGCCTCTGGCTTCTGAGGCGAGGACATTATCTAGAACAATCTAGAACAATGCTGCAGGCAGTACTTGCGCTTCTCCCTAAGCCAAAAAAGGCTAGGCTAGAATTGTACTGCCCGGTCTCGAAAAAATGTGGACTTCAAAACACTGTGTAAAGTACTGGCACATAGGTTAGAGAAGCGATACATAAATAAGTGCATGAGGATCAGAAAGGAGTTCTCCCTGGGTAGAGTATGCGGCAGAACCGTAGGAGTCTTTTTGGAACTAGATACATAAAGTGATGGTCAGGCGGCATGGTCAGGCGGCATTGGCGGCTGCTAGCCTATACTCCCATAATTCATCTTATAGGCAATATATGTAGAATGTTTTATGAAAGATGGTCGTCAGTGTATGAGAAGTTTCACTGCCATACGTGGATCTAGTAGCAAGGGTCAGAACCTATGGAATGATATTGTGCAAATGGAAAGTGTTTAAGGACACCAACTAATCAGGAATGCCCCTTATTGCCTTGAATAGTTGCGCTAGTAATTGAATCTCTAGCATGCATGGTATGTAAATATTTCTGTGACTATGTGTGTGTGCAGGTGAGGTCACCAACAGGGTTTCTCTATACGCAGACAAGATTGTGCAACATGTCTCCAATCAAGAGGTGGTCATGGAACAACTAAAAGGGATAGCCGAGGAATTTGGAGAGATACACATTCTAGAGATTTAGGATCTAACTTTGTCATTTATAATATTCCCACATTGTTAAGGGATATGGTATTAACTGATATGGGGTTTAAGTATCTAGTATTTGGGGATTATGGTGAGGGCAGACTGAGTAGGTGTATCATTGTAATGTGTTGGAGAGGGGCACGTTGTTAAAATAGAACTCTTATTCATATTCCCACTTTCTACAGTGGGTAGAGTGACTTACAAACATTATAATTCTCCCCACAGAACTAATCAAGAGATGCAGATGGGGATTCCTAAAGTTTAATCTTCAGAGAGTTAGACCCCATATGTTGGTCAGGTTGCTATGGGAAAATAGCTCTGCTAAGGACAGTGTCAGCTATGATACAATTACCTTATGAGTGAGGGGGAGAGTAAAGGCTACCTGTCAGAAGAATTATTAGTGGGCTGTAATATTCTACATTGCTGACTGGTTTGATGTAGAGGGATGCGATTAGGTGGCTGCTACTACAACTACTACTTGACGAGTATTGATCTGTCCAGCGCATATGACCGAGTGCAAAGGGAAGCTTTATGGTTCAAACTTAGAAGTGGAAGTTACCCAAGGGCATACTAAAACGTATTTTATTGTGCAACACTTCGATCCAAATTAGTTTAAACAAGGAAGGCGACTCTCGCGGCCAACCTATGTTGGCTTGCGGCAGGGTTGTATCTTGGCTCCAACACATTTTAATTTTTAGCTCTCGTATATCGCCGAGTTATGGTAAAAGATTGCTTCCTTTCTGGTAAAACTGGGTAATTTAATCCTAAACGGACTGGCTGATTTGTTGTTTTTTAACTTAACCCTTATTGGAATCCAATTTAAATTGACAGCGTTTTCCACCTATGCCAAAAACAACAACCTAACTGTACATTTCCAGAAATCCAAAACACTATGAACCGGATGGGGGCAGGCTCTAAATTAGAGTGATGGGTCTCCCATTTTGGGGCTTACCCTATCAAAGGCTCCATCTAAAACAGAAGAAAAACATAGAAGTAAAGTAAAACCTTATTGCTCAACTAAAAAGGGTATACTTTAGATTAGCTAAATATTCCATTGTTCAAGTAATCATGTTTTACTCTTTATGCCTTGTGTTATTTATGGGTTAGAAACTATGTTGGAAAACTTACGTGAATTCTGAATTAGCTTGAAGGTCTTATTTGGAAAACCGTTCTCACTAGCACAAGCTGTTTTGTTTTGATGATATGTCATGAATTTGGACTAATTGTATGAAAAAAGTATGAATCCTCCAAATCGAAAAGCATACATAACATATATTCTTTCACCCGTAGACACAAAATTGCATATGCATCAAACACCAGTATTCAACAGGCAAGAAAATGAAATACAGGAAAAACAAATTAGTTCGAGGAAGCACAGGCTATTAGAATAGGCTTAGCATAGAAGGATAGAATAGGCACGTTATAAATGCCATATCATATCACACACCTAGTTCCCTCTGTCTTATGAAGTCCAGCCCTAATAATGTTGGGGCCTAGTGCCCAAAAAGTCACACGTTCCAACTATGGTTTCTTCTTGGAGGGTATTTCAGAACTGATGCAGTGGGCTGTGGTGGTGTTTTGAAAGTTCTTTAAAGTAAGATATTTACTTCCAGTCAGGAACGTGCCCTAACTCTATCCTACTCCCAAGTTAATGCTTGGAAGTGATGCTTAGCCCAGGTTGGACAACTGAAGGCTAGGGCAGACGGAGTTTAGGGATAAGGGCTCTACACCCAATGTTACCCTAAGGGAGACGGGGAAAGAAGGGAACATAAACAGGGATGTTCTCTTAGCCCCATGACTCAGATTCTACCAGGGGAACTGGCTTTGTTCGAGTGAGGGAATTCTAGGGATCGTGGACAGAGGTCACTTATCGTGTCTGGAGCTGGTCGCGGTTCTCACCAGACAGTTCCAGGCAATGTTTTAAAGAAGACCCCTAATGAAGAAAAGATGCAGACTTTGAAGTGCAGAGCCTTCACAACACCTCACGGGATTGCAGAGAGATTGTGCCAGTGGAAGTCACAACCGTCAGGCGGCAACAGGTAATCTTCCAGCCATGAACATAGAAGCAGCCCCAGCACAGCTTCCCTTGTCTCAAGAGGGCTGTAAATGGAAGGACAGGTGACTTATGGCGTATGCTGAAGATCTTGCAAGTCCCAAGGCTCTGCCCGGAATGAAGGCTGTAGCGAGGTAGCCGGGGTAGTCCATGGTTGCTTCCGAAGGTTTCCAAAGCACAGAGCCTCGATCAGGGGTCGATACTGGTTGTTCCCTCTGGTCTAAGGGTCGAAGCACCAACAAGGGTCTTCTGGGATCAGACAGAGGAGCAGGGCTTCACTGGGCCAATCACTGGAATTAATGCTGGTCAGCTGCAGGAGTCATCCTCTGGTCGTCCACAAGATGTTGGTCTTCATAGAAGTCTTGGTTTCAACGATCTCCCAAATAGCTGCAGGAACATTCCTTTTATCCAAGTTTCAGACTGGGAGCTAGCCCAAGCCCACCATCTGCAACATTCAAACTGCCCAGGTCAACACATCTGACCAGCAGCAGACTTTTGGGCCTCAGAGGATATGGACTTGGACCCGACAGTCCTAGCCCCCTTGTCTGGCTCACACACACAAAGCCCACTTGCCCGCGAAAACAGCAGCTTTCACAGGGATAGGGGTAACCGTATATGCCAATTCCTGACCTGGACTGTAGGAAGAAGGCCAAAGGACAAGATGACTGTTGGGTACAATTTCCATCTTGTGTGCAATTCTCCCCACTTAGTGAGTCCCCCAGCATTTTTTGCGAACTACTGGGTTTTTCTGACTCTCCTGAGTGGGAACCTTTTTCCTCACTCACTCATTCTTTTTCTGGTCACTCAGGGAACCCTTTTTGGTTAACTTTGAAGGAATCTGCTTTCCTCCATTTTCAATGGTATCTGTATTTTACTATTGCAGCACACAGCATCTTCTGTGCAGTGTTGCTGGGAGCTCCTTGAGCTTCCCTTTTTACTTTTATTTTATTTTCCTGTGCCAATTTGATGTTACCAGGATAGGGGGATACATGTTATCCTACCTAATCTTTTCTTTTGTGAGATCAGCCCAACCCACCTTATATGGAGGGCTGAGGGCATACATTCCTTTTCTCACCTCTCCTGTAACTTTCTAGTTACATTGGAAAGTCTATCTGAGTGGATATTTTCTACCGACTTTGTGATTTTTACATGCAGGCTGATGTCGCAGCTGTGGTAAAGGACACAGGGGTCACCATTGAGCTAAAGTGCGGCCTGTCTTTTCGCCAACTCACGATGGCTTGACCTTTCTCGAGTCTTCCTCTGCAAACCTGGGTGGGGGGAGCCGGCTCACTCATGTGTCTTCAACGGGCTCTGATTGGGAATCCTGCACGGAGGCGCCAGTGCACCTGGGAGGACAGGAAGCTTGGAGGACACAAACTCCTCAGGTGTTTGTCATCCAGTGTGTATGCTTAGATACAGTTCTAACTGGGTGCCTGGCTGTCCCTAAAGTTTGAATGTTGTATGCATGCTGATTAACTGAGATCCTGCATACATGGCGAGGGTCTTGATGCTGAAACCGGAGTCAACCACTGGAAGAACCATGGCGAAGGACGTCTGCAGCCACCTCCAGTAACTGCCAAGCCGACTGAGTGACCACTGCAGATCCAGCCCTTTCTTCTAAGCGACAGGGAAGAACCAGACCCAACAACTTCCTCCCTGGACTGGTGGGACTAACCAGTCTCAAGAGCATCTTCAATTCTGGGCTATCGCACGAAGTGCTGCGACCTTGCATTCCTGAAAACCTGACTAGCCTGGGACCTATGGCACTGCTGCAGTGCATCGTCATGTCAAGCACGGTTTCCGGCTGCAAGCATGTGGGCATCTTCCGGGGCCTACACAGACTTTATCCTGCTTGTAGAAGTCCCCTCAGAAGAGTCAAGCATCGAGAGAAGGAAGAAAGTCTGCCGGTTGACAACCGTTGCTGTTCCTAAGCCTGTGTCGAGTCTCCACAATCAAGTGCTGTGAAGATCATCTGCTGGGCATCCCTGTGACTGAGTCCGACAGTCTGCTCCAGCCAAAAGTTCTTCATCTAGCCACCAAGGCCAGATACCCAAACCAGAGCGGTCGCCTTACCTTGGGGACCACTCCGATGACATCGCTCTTCATCATAGAAGGTACCGTTTATCTCCTGGGTACTTATCTAGGCAGTTTACGTGCTGCTGTTCGCTCCCCCTAAGCTTCTTGAGTCACATTGGGGTGGACGACCCAACCGTGTTCTTCTGTGCCCAAGGACACCCGTTCTAGGGCCTGAAATCCTTCAGATGGCCTACTTGGTCCCCCTGAATCCTTTGAATAAAACTTTGTTACTTTCTACGAAAAGCTTCATCTGTGTATTTGACGACTTTGACAGTGTCTGTCTTCCTTTGTTCGGCCGTCCAAGGGTTACTGCCCCTCCCTAACCCCTCAGTGCCCCCATCTGACTTTTTGAGATTCTCATACCCCAGATAGGGTTGGACTTAAGAAATGTCTTTCCTAGAGTTAACTTACCAGTATTGCTAGTTCAGTAATTGTTGGTTAATGTGTAATTTGCTAACCTAAAACTACTCTTGTACTTACCAGATTATCATCTTAAGGTCTACTGTTTAAAATGAGTATTGCTAGAGCAAATATCGAGTGTAAATATCTGTGTGAACTGAACTGTTTTTACCTACCTGAATTGTTTTGAATTTAACATTGCCTAGTATAAATAATAAATAAGCATAGTTTTATATAACCACAGTGTGAAAGTGTACTTAAAGCTCTTTGTACTCAACTACAGCCCTTCTCCCTCCTAAAATAAGCCTGGCTGCTCAGCCATTGCTACCAAGAAATGTGTGTGGTTCAGGCCTATACGAATAGTTGAAGCCCTTTACCACAAGTGTGAGTCGTCTTCAGTCCTACCATAGGTGGACTTTAGTAAAACTCCCCAACAATGACCAAATAACAAGATAAATCTTGTGATACGTCCATTTTAGGGTGCTAGCCACCTTTAGTAACCATTCATGGAAAATACATGAGAAGAACATCACAAAACGGTAAAAATCACATATGCCACTAGTTTCACTTAGGCCCATCGGCAAAGTAACCAAAAAGTTATTAGGTAAAACGTAACTACACTTTACTATAAGACAATGTGTGCAATTGTAAGAATACATAAAGCGAAACACTCTCTCAGTACCGACAGTCTTAGGGACTAGTCACTTTTCTGATGAGAATGAGCAAAACAGGCAAGGGAAGTAAAGCAGAAGGCTTTGCAGACCTCCAAATGTCAGGACAGGTTTTAAAGGTAGGTATCTATGGAGGGAAAGGTGCAACAAGAAAAATATTCCTAACAGGTTTAATTTAGTAAATCAATGCCCTCAATATGCATTCATAACCCATTGATTCTAGCGAAAATGAAAAGCAACGTTTCCAGAGGCATAGACAAGGTAGGGCCTGAGCGGGCAAGGCCCACCCAAAATCGGAAAAATGCCCACTCAGCAGCATTGTTAGGGCATTTACAGATGTCAACGTTACTGTGGTGGGCCCAATTACATTAGCTTCAGGCCCCACTTGTTAGACAATCCGGTCTACGCATCTGAACGTTCCTAAGTGTTGGTGCTGTAATAAAGGTGTAGTGAACTCTCTACACATGTGGTGGGGACCTTTTGGCATAGGGCCACAGCTAAGCTGGTTTACGTTGTCCTGGCTAAAAGGTCATTGGCTATGGCTTGAAAGAGAACAGATGGGCTAGTTTTAAGAGATATATGGTTGATGTGAAGCACCAGACAATTGCAGAAAGACGCTTGAGCTGAATAGTAATGTTGGTGAAACCATAAGGTATACATTCTGGCATGAATTATTTGATATTCTTGATTACCTGTCAGCCCTTAGGCCACCATGAATAGTGACAGAATCTGTAAAATATCGAAGCTGTGAATTTCAAAGGACAAGTGAATATGACATAAGTGCAATGTTGGGTATTCTGGGTTGGTGGGAACAGTTGTACTAATGACAAGTAACTGATATTTGCATATAGGTACGTCAGATGTATATCTGGCATTTAAATTAGATTGTTGCATCGGGCCTACAAATGAAAAGGAGCAAGGTACGAACTTGATGTTGATGCAGAGCTATACCTCTCAAATATATAGTGTTATGCCTCCCTCAGTGTGAATTTTGAAAAAAAAACACATATTAATGAAATTAATAAAGCTTTTTCTTAAAAAGCGGGTTATACACATTAGTCTGTGTATGGCCATCTGTTACTAAATGGCAGATCGGCATTGGTTAACAAAAGCAAGTAAGCCGGAAACTCAGGATAGAGAAAGATGAAGTGAAAGTGGAAACAGAAGAAACCCAACAAAAATATACAATGTCAGTTTTGTATGGAAGAAAAGAAAATTAGGCAATGCAGTAACATGACCCAAAAGAATAGGTCAGCAAGTTAAGAGAGGAAGAGTAATACCAGTGATGCCTAGACTCAGATGGTCATTTTATGGCAGCAATAACCAACTATCTCAGTGGTGAGAAAGGCTTCAGATTTCAAAAGTTAAACTCTTCTAAAGAGTGTACTGTGAACAAACTGTGGACACTTAATTGGCTTCATAGCACTGCCCCATTTTGCCCTCCCACCATTAAACATACCCCGGGCACCACCACCCATTTCATTCCATTCTCCTCAGCTTACTCATTGGTTTGTGGGGAAACAGTCATAATCTAAGAGGAACTTGCGGGGTAGGCAACAAGGTATAATGATGCACATTATGAAAACAGATTTTCCTTCAAATCCAGCTACATCAGATTTCAAAGTCATATAACATGAATTAATCTTTTATAATGTGCTTAGTTCAGTCTTTAAGCATGGGGGCGGGATTCGAACCTGTGGTGCTCCGTGTTGCCACGCTTCCAAGACAAACGGGTTGCCCCTGAACTATCCTCCCAATAAGTCATGGTGAATCACTGAAAAACCATGAATCATGCAATAGTAAGTGGGCATACCTTAACAGGATTGCACATGTGAATCTCTCTTCCGTGTGTCTTGGAAGATAATCACCCATACCACCATTATAAAACAGCCGATACATTTCAGTAGGATTCCTTAAGAGTGTGTGCTTGGAAAAGAGAAGAATGCTCACCTATAGTGTAGGTGGCTCGTTTGGTTTTGTTTTAAATCAGAAGTTTACTTTTGATACACCATTTTAACTGCATCAGTATTTTACGGCTCAATCTGTTTTTATATTGCTAAAACCTACCCAAAACAGTTATAAAAAAAAATATAACTAATAAAGCCCACAGAATTTTTGGTGCATTTTTATTTTAAAAAAAGGTTGCTTTTCAATATTATAATGGCAAAATCGTAGTTCTGAACACGTTTACCTTGTTGATCAGCTTCAGCAGTTCGGGAGACCAGCGCACTTATTGCTGGGAAAGTGATACTGGACATTGCCGCAACAGCTCCTGCTGCCCACATCATCCTGGTAAACAAGTTTAGTGAAAGTTATACATGATGGTCACCCACAGGAAGTGTCAACACACAATGTTAATCTTCACCGCAGTATTTAGCAAAGTACTGATCACAAATTACATTTCAAGGCTGGTAATACTTTTACAGTAGGCTTTAAGAAGCATCATATTCACAGGAACGGTATGATCAGTCTTGAAAGATGAAAAGGTGGCATACCATTGATGAACGGGTTAATAACCTATGCTTCTTCTCTTTGTTAAGTCACTCCTATTGAAACGTAGCACAATACAAGTATGGCAACAATAAGAGTATGGCAGTCAAAGCCACAGAATGAAGGCACCGTCTTTATGCTGCTAAATACTTTTATTAACTCAACAAACACTTCAAATAGACCAATACATTCTACCAGGTGCTATTCTTTACAAAGAAATCAATGTGTTTTACATGTTAGATTACTTTCTCCCCACCATACTCTCAAAACGGTGCAAATTACATGTTCTCTCAAGAACAGTAATGATCTGAAATCTGTGCCCCAGAATGACACTGTGCATAATGCATCAAATCTTTTAATTTTCAATTACTGGTAGTTTTTCTCAATGCACCTTTTGCAGGATTTCTCATAGCAGGCTTATTACAGACATTTGGCTTTTGAAACATAGCTGTTATGATATGTCATTTATAACGCACCAGTCAAGTGTTTCAATGCGCGACAAGGGACAGAGGACAAGACAAATGATCTTACTAGGCCTTGTGTCATTCAGATCGTGCAAGAGCAAGAACGCAAAGGGGAAGGTGGGGGTGCCAGGGAGAGGGTGCGGGGAAAGCAGGGCAGCAATGTTCTGAGAAAGTGCAGCACAGGGCAGCGCAGCTTTGGGATAGTACAAGGAGGAACGGGACTGTAGAGGTTACCATTACAGCCCCTAAATGCGTGGAAGGCCAGAGCCAGTGCAAGGGTGACTGATCAAGAGAGAGCCTGGTATCCAGCAAGTCTCTAAGGGTAGCCAAACCACCAGTCAATGCAGCAGACAGGTAGTTCAAGTAGGTCAGCAGAGGATGGAGAGAGAAAGCAGAGAAGAGGTACGTTTTAAGCTGCTTCCGGAACTTCAGGTGGTCCGGCTCAATTTGCGAGGGGCATGGAGGCCATTCCAGAGGGAGGCACCTGCAGAGGAGAGAGATCTACCCCTCACTCTATGTCTGGAGAAGCGGCTGACCCTTAGAGTGTCGCGAGAAGGAAGGTATTTAGGAAGAGATTGTTGAATATAGTGTGGCCCCAGAAAGCCTTGTGGACAATGCAAACGAAGGGTCTTGAACATGATCCTTGCAGCCACTGGGAGCCAGTGGAGAGATTTCAGGGCTGGAGAGATACAGTCCCTGGGCTTGAGGCCAAGGATAACTCTCGCAGTCCTGTTCTGGATTAGTGGGCAAAGAGTAGCAGAAGGCAGATTGAGAAAGAGGCTGTTGCAGTAGTCCAGCCTAGAGAGAACCAGGGCTCTGGAGACAATGAGCTTCTGGGGGAAGGTGAGAAATGAAAGAGTGCCTTTTATGTGGTACAGCTGTTAGTGGGACTTACTGGCGACGTCTGAGATGTGAGGAGAGAAAGCGAGAGTGGAGTCAAAGATGACACCAAGGTCATTTGCCTCACAGGAAGTGGAAGGAAGAGAGCCCAAGAAGGGACAGCCAGAGTGACAGAGGGAAAGCGGGAGCAGGAGTCCCGATGTGAAAGATCTCTGTTTTACTGGTAATTAAAGCAGAGATCGTTGGAAGCGCACCAACCCTGAATCGCTGATAGCCAGGAATGAGCGAGAGTGGAGAGGAGGATGAGGGGAGCCTGAAGGAGAACGAGTGTCATCTGCATAACACTGAAAGTTGGAGAAGGTAGAGATCAGGTGGGCCGAAGGGGCCAAGTAAAGGTTGAAAAAGTGTGAGAGGATAGATCCCTGGGAACGCCATAGGTGGAGAGAGAGGTTGCAGGGAGAAAGGAACCAAGTTGGACCTGGGAGGGGTGGTCCAAGAGGACATCCACCCAGGGCCTGCTCCGTGATGCCCAGTTTCTCAATATGATATGCATGTTTAAGCACAAGTCACTTTGGGGTGCCTAGAACATTTTGTGAAGGTTTGTTAACCAATATTTTTCTATGTTAATGAAAGAATACATTTATTTAGATATATACAAGAAGCAGAGTATACGTTTAATTCTTTTGACTCCTTTATAATTAATACAGATATAATTCAATCACATCAGTTACAGAATTCTTTATCAATATTCCTATTAATACAGACCAATAACAGAGGGTCCATTTAGTGTTTTGATGGCACATTTTAGGTAGTTCAGGAGACAATACATTTCACTTTACTTAGCGCTGCCCTCTCAAGCCTGGACACTTTGGCACGCAGGTGCTCCAAAGTGAAAACTCTCCTCTGGAGCTCCCCAGGTGCCAACCCGTGGTGATCACTATCCTGGGGGAAGGGGAGAATCGCATGGTCCGTCTCACTGGACTTCAATGTGCTTTCAGGAGTGTATAACACCGATTTTATGAGCGACCATCCCTAGGTTCAATAGAATTACTTGTCACACTTGTGTTGTAGGTTCGGGTTCAGGGGGAGCTGGGCCTCGGGTGCAGTGACTTTTAGCTTTGGGATTGTGTTGGGCTAGACTGCGGGTCCTTGCTCCGGAGAGACTGTTCCAGAGGTCTTGAAGTAGGATGGCTCAGGCACCTCACGACAGCAGCCAAGACTCCCTCTCCCAACCCCCTCCAAGACACAACTGCGTGGCCGCAATTAAAATCATCCCATCAGGGCGAGTCCCTCGACGCATGTGGCAACAAAGACATATTCAGGAGGGCAAATCTTCATGCAGAAGAGCAGCAGCTGCAGGACTGGTCTAAGGCCGCAAGTCGACCGCCTGCAGTGTCCCAAGCTGGAACTTGCAACCGATACACAGGAGATACCTTGACCGAATCTCATCAGCCCACAGGGACATCTCAGGACATGTCTAAAGGCTTCCGACGAGAGAATATTCTTGAAGGTTTCTGGACTGGTTGCTCCCAGCATTCCAAGGGTCGAAGCACCGATGAAGGTCTCCTGTGGATCATTACAGAAAGCCAGGGCTTTGCTGGAACTTTGCTGGAGGCAATCGTCAGGTCTTCAGTGGGCTGCGCCCCTTCCAAGGGGGCTCAGCAGCAAACTATTATCTTTGGAAAGGCTGTAGGAGGTGTCTTTGATCTCAAATTCGAGTTTGGGGCAGCAATGATTTGCACCATTCAAACTGACATGGGCCCTCCGATCATGGACAGCCTCTTGCTTCATAAGTACCCAGCAACAGACATCCCCTGGCTGGATTGTGTTTTGGGACAAAACAATCTCAACTCCCACATCCGGCCAGGATGCACACACCACCATTTTGCTTGTGAAAACCAAGCATAATCCTGGAAAAACTGCTTATCATATAAGCCATTCCTGAACTGGGAAGGTAGGAACGTTAAAGGACAAGATGGCCAAAGGAAAGGGTGAAAAACACTGGGAATGGCCGTTTTGTGTATATAGTACTCAAAATGGCATTTTGTGGTAAAACATGAAAGTGCATGCAGTAAGATCGAAAAAACGCTGCCACCAGCCTGTCTTGGATACATCAAAAATTTCATAAAAAGTGTTACACATAAATGAAGTATTAGCCAAAACAAACAAAACCATTCGAAACATTGCCGGTTCTGTAAACGCAAGGATCAAGTGGAATCAACAAGGCATCTCTTATGATCATGTTTAGCGACCCAAGAGAATTGCACGATCTTCCTTGGTCACGTATTTAAGGATCAACGCTGTTATAACGAGGACGACTGGTGGGTAAGATTAATGAGCGGTGAAAAAACCAGTTGGGTGATGGCTGTTGTTCGCTTCTTTGAAAAGCTTAGCCTAGAAAGTCTTACAAGGAACTTGTACCACAGGGGTCGGAAGAGCCCACTGGCTAGTCACACTGTGACTCTTATCACGATGACCTTGAAAAGACTGAACGTGAACGTTGATCCGATGCAATAGACGTTTTAAACGGATTAGGACATACGTATTTTAAAAAATCTTGTTGTATACTTGTAAAAATTGTTTTACAGTTAAATCAATTTAAAAAAAAGTGTTATAAAAGAAGAACAGAAAGGAAACCCCTGCAGAAATTCCCTGTAAGGTGATGTGTGCTGCAGTAAACCAACAAATGAATCTCAAAAAGAGGACAGGGCCCCTCTGATTGGTATCCATACAGGCTTTCCAGTGCCCCCAAAAG
This sequence comes from Ambystoma mexicanum, assembly GCF_040938575.1. Classification (NCBI taxonomy): domain Eukaryota; kingdom Metazoa; phylum Chordata; class Amphibia; order Caudata; family Ambystomatidae; genus Ambystoma; species Ambystoma mexicanum. Next base: position 934,002,095 of record NC_090922.1, read on the forward strand.
AGGATTAAAGCAAGGGGAGTACAGCAAAAAGACTACTCGCCTCAAATCAGGATAGGGTCCAAGCCAAGGTAGCAAAAAAAGTTGTTGGGGGTGGGGGTTTCATTGGAGGGAAAGCTGTAACAAGAAAAGCCATGCACTTGGTAAATACTCTTGGGGCAGATTTCAATCTGAACGACAGTGTTTTGAATTGATAATGGTGCCCAACAGTAAAATCTCAGGTGCATGTGGACTGGGCAGGGGAACAACGCATCTTCCATGTTTATGGGGACAATAAGTCCCTCTCTCTCTCTCTCTCTCTCTCTCAGGTACAGCAGGACCTATCAGAAGGTAAGCACCCAGAAGGATTGTTTTCTTGAACTTGTTTGGGTTTCTTAGATTCAAGATTGATCAGGGTTAAGGCTGTGTAATCAACTGAGTGAATGATAGACTGGTGTGTCACCCAAAATGAAAGAAAAGACTTTCCAATGGTATCAGTAGCACAGCAGTCAGGCTTAACTTCATACAGAGTCCAACTCTTAGTATAGGTCTGTACTACCCAAAGGTTTGGTAGAATGGCAGAGCAGCAAGGCTGATCTTATGAGGATATGAGCTCAGTCAATACATGGGCCCAAGAAACTTTCACACACTCGTAGTTATAGTAAAATAGACATGTATCTTATATACACAAGGTAAAGTCATATTCAGGTATGTAAGTACTATTCAAGCTAATCAACACAATAGAAAACAGCAGCACTTTTTCAGGCGAGTCAACCAATAGTATTGGAATGTACCAGTCAGGAATACAGTTCAAGGATAGTTCAATTCACTCATTAAAGTCACTCAGACAATGTTCTGCTGTAAGGAAAAAGTTATTCAGCACCAGTAATAAATAATTACTACTTTGTAATACTTTCAGATGATTCAATACTTTAGCAGTCCACTCTCTAACTAGTTAAGAGTTCTTCAGAGTCACTTGAGGAGGGGTGCAAAGTAATGTGCAGCAGCAGAAAAGAAAGTTCCACAGGGTACTTCAATTACATTCAAGTAGGATGCTTTGGTAGAATAAAAAAGTTATCGGGGACTTTGGCAATTACTCCCTAAAGGCGCACAAGCTTCAGGCTTAGGCAAGTGGTATGGGTAAACACCCAAACACCGGACACAGCACTCCAGTAACACAGGAATGCCAATTAGCAGTAAGCAAGAAGTGTACTACTCTGAGCCCCACAGTGCCTGAGGAATGTTGAAAATGCAGCTGGATTCTTTCCTATGCAGCAGCGGTGAACCCAGTCTCCTTTTCCTTGGCCGTGGTGACTAAAGGAGGGAGACTGGAAGGGATGTGGTAGCAGCAGTCAAGAGAAAGGACCCTCTGCCAGGAATTCTTTCTACACACACACACATCGGTTTGTGGTTTTGGCGCCTTTGAACAAGCTCCACCAGTGAATGATTATTGCCTGGTCGATCTGCCTCGATTCTCCGGTCCTGCACTCTGGTAAGGGGACTGCAAGGGGAATCTTGTCTCTGGAGGTCCAACTGGAGTTCACCAAAGTTCTGGGAGGATTCGCCCACTGGAAGACGGTGCACTGCAATTGGGTTGGAGGTCCCCTGGTATTGGTGGTTTTCAGCCCTGGACGTCAGGGGGTGGCTCATTCTACAGGTTGTCTTTTGGCTAGTTGGTCCCACCAGCCAAAGGGAAAAAGGAGTCTTCTTCGGAGCGCCTCTTTCTATTTAAAAACATGGTCAGGACAGCAGCAGACTCTTCACGGTTACTGGAAGGGTCTGCCAGCGTCTCTGGTAGTCTTCTGCTTTGGATCTTCTATTCCAGTGGTCGACTTGCCTTCTGCCTCAGGAACCTCACCTTTTATCAGGATTTCCCCATTCATCCTCTGAAAACTCTCCCTTCAGTTTACAGAAAGGGGCGGCTGGCTGTCCAATCAGGACAGCAAGCCCCCCCCAGTGGGAACTGGTTCCATTCAGGCACACCAGCAGGCAGAACACAGGGGAGTTTTGGGCTCCTCCCCTGCTTCCTGTCCTCAGAGACACACTTGAGCCTCGCTGGCTACACAAAAGGTTGCCCTCAAAGAAAACTCACATCAAGACCCCACCCTTCCAGGACGGCAGAAGAAGGGCCAAGAAATAACCACCACACAAGAAATGGCGAAAAAAGAAAGGAGCCACTATGCTGTAACATATGTGACCCTCCTGTGCATAGTTGCAGCTGTGAATACAGCCTGCAGTGGAAACTTGCACAAGTGTCAGTAGAACACGTCCACTGCCAGTGACTAACTATAGAGTTGTAACAGGAGCAGAGAGGTGGGGGTTGCTATGTATCTAGCCCCCTCAGCACTCCACATAAGGTGGTGTGTGCTGATCTCTCAAAAGGAAAAGCTAGGTGGGATAAACAGTATCCCTCGATCCTTAAGAACAGTATTTAAGAAAAATAATAGAATATAAAAAGGAGAGCCCAAAAGGCTCCCAGCAACACTGCACAAAGGGTGCTGTGTACTGCAAAAGTGAAACACAGATGCCTTTAAAAAAAAAAAAAAGTATGGCGGAAAGCAAAACTCCATAATATCAAGTAAAATCTACAGAACAGGGTTCCCATGATTAGAGCAGAAAAGAATGAAGGGAAAAAGGTTCCCCTAAGTCAGGAAAACAAGAAAGAGGTCCAGATGTCCAGCAAAAAGTGCCGGGGATCTCACTAGGAGGGGTAATTAAGCGCAAAACTGATAAATGTCCCTAACAGTCACCTAACAAGAGAGAATGTTCCCATTCTAACATCCTGTAATAACCTAGCATTAACACAGGAGATCAATGTCTTCACTTCTAAAGTTACCAACTGTCACCTATGAAACGTACCTACTGTTCCATATCTCTTAAATAGATTATAAGTCTCGACAAGAGACATGGTGTAAATGCCGTTAACCATAAGTTGTCAACTCCCTAATCAAATAGCAAGTATTGCAAACATCACTAAAGACGCTTAAAGCGACACCATCTTGAAACGCCTGATGTACAAGATCGAGCAAAGACATAATACATCTATTACATAATGTTACAGAACAGAACCAAATACTGATGTAAAATCAGCCAATTCCCAATACACCAACGTCCTAACACGAGAAAAGCAGACATAAAAGTGGCACACCCCACATGGTTCCAATGCAGAAGTTCTTCCAATTACTTAACTATAAGGTGAAGTGAATACTACGAAAGTAAACTACCACCCAATCAGTGGTATTATCTGAAAGAACTCCCTGTAGTAATAACTCTCCTCTCACTAAAATGGTAAATGGTATCATGTTTAATAATTATTTTTTGTGAAGTGAATCGGCCATTTGCGCAGCATCGAAAAAAAAACTGGATATGCTCAACACCTGAACATAACTTGAGTGGTGATATTCTCACAATAGTATAGGAATAATAATACTGAGTTGCTTCAACATTTAGATGATCACAAATTCACAGAAAGCAAATCACATTACAGAAATTCAGAATCCTTGTCAACACACAATGTTCACAAAAAACAAGCTATGTTCTTGACTTATTACTCTCAGGTGACGAGATTCCAGTTTACGGATCCAAAATACCCCTCTTCTTAATAGTATTTGTACTATATCGTTGCCTCTAGGTTGAACACAAACAGGTTCAAGGATTACAAAACGTAATATGCATTTATTTTTCCTGAAAGTGTACTATGACAGGAGATGTCAAACTCCTGGTGTGTTCTCCCCATCTTATTTTCACCTTTCTAGTAGTCATGCCTAAGTAATAAAGTACACACATGCATTTAATCTCATAAAAGATGTTTTTAGTATCACAGGTTGATCTGTGTTTCAAGGATATCACTTTGTCTGTATAAAGATGTCGTATTGACTCTCCGCTCATCACATTATTGCAGTTTAAGCATGGTAATGTACCGCAATGGATCTGACCACTGTCGCAGGGTTCTCTGAACCTAGCAATGACTAATCGGACTTTCAGATAATTACTTTTTTTGTATGCAAAAGTCAGCAGATCCTTGAATAGCAATTGCAACTCTGGGTCTGTATGTACAATTTTCTAGTTATGCAATATACAGGTTTTTTTAAAAACATTTTTACTCAGCTGGGAATACGCAGTCACATTGATTAATTTAAGTGCTTCCTTAGGAGGCCTTTCATTCAACAACTCACTTCTATCTAATAGTTCTACTTTCCTGTGAGTTTGTGCCAAGACGACTTATCTTCGTGTTCAAGCAATGAATATCAGTCCTGCTGATTTCGCATGTGGACCTAATATGCAGATGCATAGCATTAATATTCAAAGAAATCCAATAGTTCTGTATCAGACCCCTTCAAAATTCCATAATGTTGTCTATGCATCTCTTATAACAAATCAAATGACTGGCAGTATGGATTATTGAAAATATATTGATACTCTTAAGTGATACATAAACTTATTCACATACACTGGGGCCATGCTGGCTCCAATAGATGTACCTGCGCTCTGCAGGAAGAAATATTCTCCAAATTGAACAAAGTTATCCATAAGAACCAACTTCAATAAAATCAACACAAAAAAAAAGAAAATCAAGCATTGCACATAAAACATGTGCTCATAACAGTTGTTGAATGCGGATGTTGTGAACTGGGGAAGACAAAGTCCAACACAGCCAGGAGGGCTGCCAAATTCCAGGAGATATTTTAGACAGTGCCTAGTCACTAGGCACAAAGGAGAGAAAGAGGGAAACAATAGCACCACAGAGGAACAAATGTATATCCTATACAGGATAATATACAGATACAAAAATAGGTGAGATGTATACATTCAGAAACATTTGAAGTGGAAAAAGGGAATCCTTTTTTTTTCTTCTTAAAAACATCTTTATTTTGTAGGGACTGACAAGAGACCATACAAAAGCAAAATAAACAGGTTAGAAAATTGAATCTTTAAGCTAAACAGCACTCCCTCCCTTTCACATCTATTTTAAAGTCCGGCAATGAAACTCAGCTCTTCAACACTGACAATTGTGGTGGCCCCAAAGGTTGTTCCTGAAATACAACCCATTCCCTTCACTCACCACAGCCAATTCCTCCAACCTAACACCATTTTCATTGTCGCTGCTCCATAGATTTCTCCCCAATCTGAGTCTCACATCTGCCCCCCTTTCAAGTTGCTTCCCTTTCATGCTACAAGCTGCTTTCACTTCAGTTCAGCCTTCCACCTCCCGTGTTGCTGGAATGAGCCATGTCCCATTTAATTTAGGGGTGTTTTTTGCTTATCATTTGTTTCAGGGTTATTACCCTAAACCCGTGGTACCTCCCAAATGACACAACACCATACTTCTGTATTCACTCTTACGTCATCTTTCCCACGTCCCATCCTTTTCTTTTGACCCTTTTTCAGTTAACAGGGGACGACACCACCACCCCGTAAGCCTAGCTGGCTTTTCATTTCTGGCATTCATTTTTGAAAGGCCGTTCGTCACTTACAACGCTGGAACAGTGAAATCACAGATGGCAAGACTGGGGACAGGGGAGTAATGAAAAGACTAGTGTTATGATGAATTTTCAGAATCTACCCTGAGGGTTGATTCCGAGAGACCAAACTATAATGATGAACAGTAAAGGCACCGATGTCTAGCCAAACCCAGCCTAGGTAGGGTAGGGTAGAACAGCGGTATGGTTTAGACTTAGGAAGGGTGCAAGAGTGCTCTAGGATTACAATTAGAAAAAACAGTAGTCCATTAATTACGGTTAGCGATAAAAGTATAATATACAATTATTAATTAGGCCTTAAGTGCCAAGGACGAGAATGCTCGTCCTTTTTCCATAGACTTGCATAGTAGCCTGGCACTTAAGAGGTTAATTGCACTCTAAACATATCAACACTTTAAATATTGTTGCTAAACTATTATCAAAATACACATATATATTCACTATTGAGGTGTGGGTGTTCTGAGTAGAACCCCTAAACTTGACCTTTCAGGCAGTTTCAACAGTTAACATAATCATAAGCAATACGTTCAGTAACTGAGTGTAAAGCAAGTGAAGAGGTACAAAAACAGTTGATATAAAACTAGTAGACACAATTAAGTGCTCAAGTAGATAAATTAAACAAAACACTTATGAGCAATCCTAGAATAAGTCCCCTATCCTTAGTAAGTCCAGACCCTATATGAAATGTGGCATTGTGCCAAAAGTCATCAGTTACACATGTGATTCTGTTCAGCAAGCTTTAAGAATGGTTTTCAGCAATGCTAGTGGATGCTGTTAAAGAGTTCTAGAAATAAGGAAAACTTCAGGTAAGTATCTCTTCCAGTCCTAAACACTCTAGGGAAGGCCCAGGGGGATCCCTGACCAGTCCAACACCAATCTTAGTCAGGCAAGGGAGACATAGGGCCAGATGTTCATGCCCATGAAACCCTATTGCACTGGAGGATTAGGGGCAGGAATAAGTTGTATAAATTACAACCCCACCAGCACCCCTTATTCGGATTTTTCCAGGGACCAATTCAGGCGTTCCCAGATCCAACCGGGCCATCTTGCTTCGCAATGTTACCGGTCGAGGGAGAACCAGGTGCCGCTGGTGCAGATGCCAGTTTCGGCTTCAGGATTGGGTCCGGCTATTCGGTTCAGGCTCCGATGATATGGGTTTACAGACGGCTCAGCTCGACATCCTTGGCACAAAGCGATGCAGACTTCTACAGGACAGGCAGCCCCAGGAGTCCTCCAGGACATGAAATGGGAATCGACGGAAGCCACCACTATCGGGTGGTGACAGGTGATCTTCGGTTGTTGAACTAAGGAGCGGGCCTTGCACTGCTGTTGTGACTGGAAGGCAAAAAATGCAGGAACAAGTGACTTTTAGTACAAGTTGAAGATCCTCCAAGTTCAAAGGATGCACTCAGAAAGGCAACAGCTGCAGTGAGTTAGCCCAGAAGAGAGCTTGTCAGTACACTGCCAGAACGTTGTACCTAAAATTACGCAGATGTACATTACCACTCACCGAACTGTTGCATAAATGGAATAGTGTTGTCTCCAACAAATGTCTATTGTGTGAGGAAGGGACTGAGAATGTGGTACACTTTCTGCTTATATGTTCTGGCTACTTTAAATAAGGAAACAATATTTAAGGCTGCTGTTTTGGGTGAGAGCGATCAGAACTGCTCAACAATCAATTGTTCTCTGCCGTAACTCCAAATGTGACTTGGCAGACAATTCTGTAACTAGATATCTTGTCTGGGCGTGGAGAAAAAGATCATATATAACTAAACCACTAAACAGTGACCCACTTAAACCTTAGCCTCTTAGCTCCTCTGCCTTGTCAATTGAAGATTATATGGCTTAGAGCAGTGGTAAAATTTCATGCCACTGCAAAGAAACTAAGTGGTAGACAGCTGGCTAGCTGTAAAAAGTTCTGTTTGGGCTTGAAGCAAATGGCTGTGTATGTCCAAAACAATGTTTAGTTTACCTTGCGTAGTTGACACTGATTATTAAAAAATATGTATCTTTAAGTTATATATTTTAAGCATGTTCTTAGTTTAAAACTCTTAATGGCTTTTATGGTCTGTTAACCGAAAAGCTAAATAAATTGAAAATGCTACCTAGTGTGAGAAATCGCAGAACTTTCTCACATTTAACCCACTTAAGACCACCCCCCCCCGGGGTAACCAAGAGAAGGTTAAGAATTCCAGATTCTAACCCCGGGAGTGAGACTGCAAAGGGGTTCTACTGGGATGGAGGGTCTTCGAAGAACGGAAGTCGGGAGTCTGAAGATGAGATCTGGCATCCCGCTTTTCCTAAGCCTGATCTATCCCATCTCCCCCTCTACTGTCCTAGGATATTGTCACGCATGTCCTACCTGACCCCAATACCTTCTGTCGAACAATCAAACCCGGAGGAAAGCAAGGGAATATAAAACCCCCTTTTCCAACTATAACATAGACTTATCCTCTTGTCCCTTTAATATCAAACTACTGTGAGACCCAATCTTTTCCTTCCTGTTAAACTCATGTACTGAGGGTTTCAGAGTAAAAGAACTAGAACCACCTTATAAGACACAATCTTTGGCCCCCCCTGCCCCACACCCCACAAGTATCACTCTAGTACTGTGATGAAGAAGAGTACATTTGGGGAACAGATTTCCTATGAGAAAACACCACTATGGTACTGGGACCAAGATGATGCAGATAAAGGCAGATCAACATCTTCATAGGCCATGTCCCACTAACCAGGCCAGGCAGAGTCAAGCAATTGAAATCCACCATGCCCAACTTGAAACCTATTAACTCTTCGAGAGTACAAAAGGAACACTAGCAATCAGCAAACAGAGCAAGTTGGGAGGAGAGCTGAGGAGCCGTGACTCCCCAGGACCAGCTGGAAGAAACAGGGAAGCTGAGACGCTGAGGATCTGTGTGAGGAAGCATCCGGGAGAAGCGTGGCCAACGACTCCTGTTTCCAGCAAAGAAGAGAACTCCAAAGAAAGGAGCAGGGAGGCGTGCTGATCCCTTATAACATTGGTCAAATTAAATGCTTGTTCCCCTAGGCTAGAACAGGAGCCCAGGAGTGTCTGAGGGGTAGGTGGGGAGACCCTGACCTCAGATACCAAAGACAATAACCGAAGAACGAAGAAAACACCACCAGTGAGTGAAGCGCAGTGAGAGCCTGGTGAGTAATGAAGTAAGCGAGCAAGGTACGTTGCAGTCTGAACGCGCAGGACTGGCGACATGTCGGGTGAAATTGAATTACAAGTATACATAGTGGCAGAGTGGTTGCATGTATTATTACTCATTCTCGAATGACTCAGTGCAAAGAAAGGAAGTGCATGCAAAGAGGGGAGCTGTGCGCGGACACAAAAAGTGAGCGAAAGAGATCCTAAAAGGGGGGAGCTGTGCAAGAAATGAAGTGGGAGCAAAATTGACAAGACCTATCGAAAAGTGTGGACAACAAAGTGTTAACATTGTGGCGCCCACCAAGTGAGATTGCGTATTCTGGGGTCTCTGTGGCCAGCTTGGATCAATGTATAAGGAAAGAAAAGCATTGGCATGGCCACCAGGTGGGAGATTGATCCATGATGGCCGCCGCAGAGATCCCAGACAAAGCAAAGAGTGTTGGAAAAGCAGTGGGGTGGCCACCAGGCAGGAGATTGATCCAGTTTGGCCGCAGAGACTCCAGTATAAGGAAAAGAGAACTCCATTAAGGATAAGGCACCTGGTTGCGCGACCTGTGATGGTTGGACAGTGCGGTCTGACATCTGCGCCACGACCAGGGGAGACCAATTGGAAGCAAGGAGCTGCATGATCTAATAAAGGAAAAGCTAAAAGGACTTGGTTCAGAAAGGGGAATTTATCAAGCAAAGGTACAGTGAACTTCTTTTGCCAAGTGAACTTTGCCCCAAGTGAAACCTGAGAGACTTGTGGAACTTTATAATCCAGTGCCTTAAACTTGGGGAAGCGAGGTGCAGAAAGGCTCCATTGTCACATTAGCTTTACTTTGAAAACTATTGAGTTGGCCAAATCCTATTCACCCTATTATTCTAAGCATAGGTTTTGACAAAGACAGTATTTCGTTTTGGACTGACAGACTTAGACATCCCTTATTTTTCTTTCTGTTAGGGAACATTCCTATCTTAGAGTTAGATATGGTATGATAGGTTATTTATAACATGCTTAATAACCAGAGCTTTCGAAGCGTGGACCCGGGGATTGAACCTGTGGTGCTCCGTGTCATCTTGCTTCCAAGGCGAGCACGTTGCCCCCGAGCTATCCTCCCGCGACAAGTTAGGGCGTTACACCATCCTGACCATTGAGAATAAAGGTTTTCAAACTGTTTCACTTGTCTGTGTCGTTTCTTGATCATATGCCTGTCTCACATTAGCAACAGACACTGCGGCACAGATGAGAGTTGGGATTAGGCGGTCCCAGCCTTCAAATCCGGCCACACACAGACTGCCACTTTGTCCGGTAAAGCAGAAGCTTTACCCGGAAAAGGGCTTTCCACATTTGGCAATTCTGGACCCGAGAGTGCCAGAAGAAGGCCAAAGTAGAAAATAGTCAAAGAACAGGCAAAGATCTTGTGGCACGGGCATTTGACAGTATATGGTACTCTTTATGGTATTCTCATTTTATTCAAATGTTTGTTCAGTGCTGGCCCTCCCCAGAGGGTCTCAGAAAGCCTTACAAAGGTCAAAGATTAAAAGAATTGTGAAGATAGAAGTTACAAAATGTTTTCAGGATGGGATAGATAGGATAGATAAGTGGTAGCAGGGGAGATGGAGGGGCAGGGTTATGTATGCGAAAACAGGTATGCTTTGAGGTTTTTTTTATTGAAAGTGGTGATGGAGGGTGCAGTGCGGATGTGAAGAGGTAAATGTGTTGGGTAAATTATTGCTTTTGTGTGCATGTTAGTTTGCAGAATGAAATGTGTAGGAGATGCTGGCTTGCTTGTCTGGTGCTTGTGTGGCTGATGGGTTTCAGTTTGTCGTGAAGTTAAGATGGATTTTGTGGTGGGAGGCTTTGAAAACAATGCAGAGTCCTTTGAAGGCAATTCTTTGGTGTATGGAGAAGCCAGTGGAGCCGGGCGAAAGCTGGGGGAGATGTGTGAATGTTTTTGTAGGAGGAGTCGTCTAGCTGTTGCATTTTGTATGGCTTGCAAGGGGGAAAGGGTGCTGCTAGGGACCAGTGTGGAAAGCTGTGCCCGCATCCAGCCTGGACAGAACCAGCGCTGTAGTGCATAAGTCATCAAGAGGAAGGATGTGTTGGATCTTTGGTAGGAGGTTTAGTTGCAGATTGCATGTTTTGGTGACAGCAGCTATGTGGTTTTTGAAGGAAAGGTGGGGGTTGAAGGTGAAAACAAGGGATTTGACAGGTGTGGAGAGGGATATGTGTGGGTTGTCACAGGTGAGTTCTTTGATCCAGGGGGTGTGCTCGGGTTTGTGTCGGGGTGGGGGGCATTACATTTTGGAAGGGTTCTCAACTTGAGGAAGTGGATGGTCCTCCAGGTGGTCATAGCAGAGACAAAGATTTTGTGGATGTGGAGTTAGAGGGGGGATGAGATTTGGAACTCAATTTGTGTTGTTAACTGTGTATTGGTGGGAAAGGATCTTGTGCTTGTTAAGGGTCTGTCCAAGGGATGCAACTTATTGGTTGAAGAGGAGTGGTGAGAGGGAGGAGCATTGCGGGACCCCGTACTTGACCGGGCTGGGGTCAGATTGAAAAAAGGGAGCATGGAAACAAGTGTGTTCTGTCCATAAGAACGGAGGTGTACCAGTCAAGGATGGTGAATGAAAGTAATGGGGTGGTAACTTTTGGGCAGTTTGGGGTCAGGAGATGGTTATTTGAGGAGGGGTGACATTTGTCCACGTTTTGAGACCAAAAGGGATATCATGTGAGACAGGAGTTGATGATATTGAGTCAGTGGGGAGCGTGGGTGCTGATGCAATTGGATGTAGCTTGAGGTGGGCATCCATCATCCAGGATTTGTGCAGGTTGGGTTTTGGTAGGAAGAGTGATGAGGGTGTCTGTCGATGGGGTGCCAATGGTCTGGAATGTTTGGGAGTGGGCAAGAACATAAGAGGGCTAGCCTGATGTTGTGTATATTGGAGTTAAAGTAGTCCATGGGAGTTGCATACTGCAGCGGGTGGGGGTTTGGATGGTGGTTTGGAGAATGTTGAATAATTTTTGTGAAAATTTGGTGGCAATATGGAGCTCTTGCAGGTAATGGGTGACTTTGGCATTGCGTATGTGTTTTGTATTTGTTGCGGCAGAGTTTGAGTGGTGCAGCTTTCCTGAGCAAGGGCATGACCTTCTAGGGGATTTCCTCACCTGTGAGGGCAGGAAGGTGGTGGCCAAGCCACAACATGGCCAAAGGATCCGCAAAACAACTTGTGGAATGGCCATCTTTGGGTGCTAGCCACCGGTAACTGCGAACGTGCAGGAGTAAAACTGTTCCTTCTGCCACCAGCTTGACTTAGGGACTTATAAAAAGTGACTAAAAGATAAAAAGTTATGAGGATACCAAGTATCCCCATTGTACTGCACTGTAAGGTGCTGTGTGCAATTACCAAAATACAAGAATACAAATAAAGACAAAGTTTCTCAGTACTGACTAGTCAGAAGGATAAGTCGGATTCCCCATAACAATGAACAAAAGGCAAAGGAAGCAAAGCTGAAGGCTTTACTTCCCTTCAAAACGTCAGGACAGATAGGAAAATATAAAACAAATAAGCAAAAAGAAGGGTGTCTCACTGAAATACAATAGAGGGGACGTTGCAAGGGAGAACATCTTTCCTAATAAGAGCAATTTACCTAAGCCGTTCTGAAGGCCATGTCTCCACATCCAGCCTATTTTTTGCTTTCCAAGAAATGTTGAAATTGTAATGAAACCAACTAAAAAGGGTCTTTAAGTACAACAGATTCACAACCACACTGCGCATACACGATAAGTTTAGATGAATGGAATATTTTAATGAAAGTGAAAACAGCCGACATGTTTCGACAACAAGTTCTTCTTCCAGGCTTCACTGTGTTCTGTTCATAGGGTCCGAATCATCACAACAGCCCGCTGCATCTTCATTAGAGAAACAACCAATCCTCAAAAATGAATTAGAGGGTTAAAATTTACATAGCTCAAGTTAAAGCATTGACGAGCGCTTTGTGGTTCCAGTCTTAAGCCCTACAATTATTGTAACTAAATATGGACTTTGTTAAACCTGGCATTCTGGAATTTAGGGCAAGATCAGTATAACCAAAAGAAACATTCTACCTACAACCCTATATATTCTACAGAACATTCCAGACAAGAGATTAAGGACTACATTCACTGAGGGGGATAAAATATAATTTGAGTTAAGGAGAAAGTGCTCTCCGTCCCACACCTGCTTCAAGAGTTTTTGGTCTGCCTGACTTGACATGGCATCACCATGGTATTTTACTAATTCTGACAAAGTTAATCACCTAATTAGACCAAAACTTGTTAGAAGTCTATCTTGCAACATATAGAAACAGTTACCAGACGCTCCAGGATATTGCGGCATAAAATTGAAAATCTTGCTGCATAAAAAAAAAGCAAATTTTGCAGCACAAAATTGTATTTATTGCAGCATTTTTGCAGAAAACATTTCATTGCCTGGAGGGTGCAAGATTGGTAGGTCATAAGAAAGAGGCTTCTGTGAGGCTACAAGAGATGTAGGTTGTCATTATTTGCACCTTTTTTAAAATCAATTTAATAGTAAGAGTCCCAGATGCCCCCGGCTTGATAGAAACTTGCTTGCTTTGCTCTACTTCTTTGGTTTACTGTGCATGCCTATTTAATACTATGAACTTTATTGGTCATTATCAGGTGTAATGCTGAAATTATTCCCCTTCTATATTTTTCAATCCCCCAAGCACCCACACCCCACTCGCCAACATAACTCACACAAACCAATTCCCCATCACAACTTACACTCCCGAACCTCTCATTTCCATTGTACCTCACTCTTCCCCCTACCCCCCATCCTTTTTCCTAATCTGCAGCTTGCTGCCTTGTTACAGCCAACTGCTCCCTCTCTGGTTTCTGGCCCACTGATCCAATACTAGCCGGTTGCTCCATCTACTTTCTGCTCCCTGTCTGCTTTCTGACAACATCCCACCTCAGGCCCTCAGCTCCCTCTCTGCTCTCTTGCCGGCCGCTTCCCACTCTGGCCCACTGCTCTCCATCTGATTTCTTGCCCATCACTCTCAGTCTAGCCCATCGTTCCCCCTTTCCTCTCCTTTTCCCCCTTCATGGTCTCGGGAGGATAGCTCAGGGGCAACATGCTCGCCTTAGAAGCATGACGACATGGAGCAACACAGGTTCGATCCTCGGGTCCGCGCTTAGAAACCTCTGGGTATTAAGTGCATTATAAATAACCTATCATATCATATTGTGACTATTATTTAAAATTTAAAAAAGTAGCATATCTTCAAATAATGTGGCATCCAAAAATAGAGTAAATGCACTGTTTTTAGATGCTGAACCCTGACTGATGAATTGTATAGTTGTCTTTATTATTATTTTTTAATTGTATTAAATCGGTAACAGGGGTAGATTTTGTAACAAGAGAACAAAGCTATATCTTTTCAATTTGGTAATCTTTTTATTCAAATTGAATTCGTTCATAGCTAGATCCAATTCTTCCAATAGCTACTTGCAGCTGTGTAAGAGACTTATTCATTAGTTGTTCTTGTTTATGTTCAATTTCTCTGACCAACTCCTCAGATTCTTTTTTCATTAAGTTCAGCCAATCTCGGGTGCATTTGTTTGAACTATAACTCCAAAATGTTTGTAACTGGATGGCAGAAGACTACATAAGAAACAACAAGCAAACGAGAAATGGTGAAAAAAGAAGGAGCCCACCATTCTAGCAGAATGGTATGCTCCTGTGCATTACAGAGGCTGATTTGACAGCCTGCGATTAATAATGACTAAAAGTCATAAAAGTAGTTTCACTGCCGCCAGCCATTCAAGTAACCTTGCAATTGTAACAGAAATGCTACCAGGTAACTAAGAAAGGGGATACATTGTATCCCCCCAGCACTACACACCAGGTGGGGTGTGCTGGCTCACTAAAATAAATATGAAGGGGATGTGAATCCCACTTTACCTCTTGGGAACAGTAGTTCACCCCCAAAGAAATAAAAAGATAATTAAAATGAAGCCACTGCATTTAAAATGCTGTGTGCTACCATAGTACTTTACAGTCAGTCCAAAGTTACAGGAAACTAACTCCAATCACACACGATGAAGAGACATAAAAAGGTCACCCATAAAAATAATAAAGAGTAAAAGACTAGGTGAGCGGGGAAAAAGATTCCCACTCACCTAGGGACAAGGTAAAATAGTTACCACATCCATGCAAAAAGATCTGGGGTTGACACAGGACAGGAAGAATATTCAAAATTATGACAATCTTACCCAACAACATTCCCCACTGAAAGTGTGGTGTAGCCAAAAATAACCTTACATTGACCGGTATACTGAGTATTAAATGCAGTTGCCATGTCAAGCACAGAGGTTGTGGAAAAGCCTTACAGATAATTTATTTGGGCCAACCTAATGACAACGGGATGTGTTTATGCTGGGATGACTGATCATACTTGGATACTCTAGCAGAAACGTTTCATAGTCGCAACACATGAGTCGAGTCACAGAAACGAAAAGAGAATTTGACCTTTTTGGATCAGATCTTTATAAATACCTGAGATTAAAGGACATGTGTAAGACCCGATGCTAGCCATAGGTGCAGTGTGGTACAAATGGTGACCCGTGGAATCGGACTTTAACAAAGGCTGGGAAAAATCTTAAAGCCTAAAACTATTGTAAATAATGAATCCCCACTGATAAGAACTGTCTAGATAGTTAATTAAGCAATAAGACCCTCGCGGCAGGGGCATAACCGACTCGGGTAATGCCCCATTACCCGAGTCGGTAATGCCCCCGCAGCGAGGGTCATATTGCTATTAGTACCCCGGCCCGCAATATCTGTGTGACCGGGGCACTAAAGGCACTTTTATTTGTCCCGAAGCGCTGCAGCGTTTCGGGACACAAAACAAAAAAAAAAAGAAACTACCAAGAAAATGCCCGCCAGGAAAGGGAAAACGGAGTCCGTTTTCCCTTTCCATAGCGGCCATCGGGAGCGGACGCGCTGGGAACACATGTGTTCCCAGCGCGTCCGCTCCCGAAAAAGGATCAAAAAGAAGGTAAGTGGGGTTGGGAGGGCGGGAGTGGGACGAGAATAAAAAAATAAATAAAAATAAAAACGTACCTGCGTTCCCAGCGAGGGATGAGGGAAGCCTCTAGACGTGTGGAGGTGCAGCTGGAGGCTTCCCTCGTCACCTGCCGGGGACGCAGGGAGAAGAAGGTAAGTGGGATTGAGGGGGAGGAGGGAGGAAAGGGAATTTAAAAAAAAAAATAATAAATTAAAAAAACCTTACCCGAGTCCCCGGCGGGGGGCAAAGGCAGCCTCTCAGCCGCAAGGAGGCTCGAAGCGGGGATTGCCCCGCTTCCAGCCTCCTCATTGGCTGAGGGGCTGCCACGTCCCCCGGCCGAGGACAAGGCGGCTGGAATCCCAGCCAAGAATTGAAGGATTCTCGGCCGAGTAAGGACCCGGCGAGAGCCAATCAGAATGCGTATTGCATCCTGCTTGACTCTTGCCGGGTACTAATATACATGACTGGAATACTCCCCCTGCCCTTATTAAATGTTTAGACCTAGCAGTAAATTTTGGCAGTACAATGGAGAAAAGCACACATGTATTTACTTCTCCAGTATCAAAAGATAATTTTCTGGGGAGAAATCAGAAAAATAATTAATCCTATACTCCACTCCGCAAGAGCGGACCCACTTCTAAATCAGGAAAAAAATACTTATAGTGTAAAAGCTGTCTGTGGGTAAGAGAAAGGTCTTGCAACATTGGAAAAGTAAATCTGTTCTGAAAGCGGAGTTGTGGCAAGTGGCGATGACAAGCTACCTTGGTCAGTGATACATTTAAGTATTTAGGATTGAAAGAGGAATCTTTCTCAAATATATTAGATGGGAGTAAGAGTGCTGAACCCCTGCACAACTAGTGGAGATGTATTTGGAACTTTACTTTGGACATTATCTCTTTTCTCTTTAATTGATCAGTATTCGTCATTATCGTAAAAAAAATGCTTTAAAATGCAATGTAATCAACATATTAACATACAGGATATAAACAACATTTATCACATAATGTAAGAAGCAGGCTGAAACATGACTAAAGTATGTAAAGATAAAAGGTAATTGGAATGAGAAAGAGGGTAAAATGAACTAACGATTTTCTTGATATTTCACGATCTCTAAAAGACAATGTACCAATAATTTCTGCCTCCACAGAGATGGTTTAATTTCATGTTAAAATGATAAATAACTTTAAAAATCCAAAAAGAAATCATATCACAAACTTACCAAGGTTCAGAGCCAAACCCGTACCAGGCAAGCTGCAATATTTGAAATCCCAGACCCAATAAGATAGTATTTTTATTTCCAATGGATCTCATCAATAAGCTCAACACTACAGTCTGCAAGAAAAAAATAATAAATGTAATATTGCATTAAGAACAACAGATCATGTTGTTTCCAGAATTATGGACATAGATGCATACTGTGAGTGAGGGTGCAGTAGTGAGATCGACACAGGTGGCATTTTTCCACAGACTTTTATTCAAATGAAAAGTAGGGTTGGGGAAAGGCCTCACTAGCAGTAACGCTAAGAGGGGTTTCCCTGCCTCAACATAAATCTCAAATGGGTCTGCCAGGATTTCAAAATAAAGATAAGTCCACCATTGTGCCAAAACCCTAACTCTAGCCCTCACATGAGCAACTATACATTTGTTATCATTTGTTTTATGCTTTTTTGACTACCAAGCGAAGATGATGGGTGGAAGCATGTGACTAAGCATATACAAGCCATAAAAAGACTATTATTAGTAAATTCTAAGTTACTCACCATAGTGACTAACGTACTCTTAGTCCCCTTTCCTCCATACTGCATGGGCGTCCCTTCCTAGGGGCGAAAGACGGAACCTTTTCCACCATATAAAAACCTTCTTCCCCTTTAAATTTAGAGGAGTGCAGGGGTGCAGCCCTGGGAGCATGCGCTGCCCTGACTCCGGCGTCCGGCGCCACACCTCAGTCCCGACAGACACGTCGACAATAGTTTAACATTGCCTAATAACACCAGCTTAATAGGGGGGGGAGGATGGTGAGATGTATGGAGGAAAGGGGACTAAGGACTAGTCACTACGCTGAGTAACTTATAATTACTCTTACGCCCCAGTCCCCTTTCCTCCATACTGCACGGGCGATAACAACTGAGTGTAGCCCAACGGTGGAGAGGAGACCCTCCTTAAGCAAACAGGTTTCTGAAAACCGCATGCCCGAAAGCCGCGTCTGATCTAGAGCTGGCGTCCAAACAGTAATGCTTGCAGAAAGCCGAAGGGGTGGCCCAGGTGGCCGCCCTGCCTATGATTTACCACAGGACCTGCTGTTGGAATGCGATGGACGTGGCCTAGGCTCTGACCGCATGGGCGTGTATGTTAGCCGGAAGTGGCTTATGCTGCCCCTCATATGCTTCCTTGATGGTCGAGACCATCCATCGTGCTATAGAGGACTTGGATGCCTGATACTCCGGCCTTGACCCGCCGAAGGTGACAGTGCGTTCGACTTGCGGAAGCCCTTGGTCCTGTCCAAGTAGAATTTTAGAGCATGCCTGACATCAATGCAGTGCAGAACCCTCTGAGCCTCGTCCTTAGGTTCGGCAAAGAACATAGGCAGCACTATTTCCTTGTTTAGATGGAAAGCAGAAGGTACCTTAGGTCGGAACGCTGGGTGTGTCCGCAGGACTTCCTTATCCTTGTGAAAAGTAGCATAGGGCTCTGAGGCGACCTGACTCTGCAAGCCGAAGTGAGGCCAACTAGCAAGGCCGTCTTGATGGCGACGAGCCTGATGTCCGCAGACGCCATTGGCTCAAATGGTTTTCATGCTAGGGTTCCGAACACTACGTTGAGGTCCCACACAGGGTGTGGCCTCTTGATGGGCGGGTAGAGTCTGGCTAGGCCCATCAAATGCTTCTTGACTATCGGGTTGGAAGATGAAAATACCTCTTCCTCTGAATTTCTGAAGGCTCCTATGGCCGCCAAATAAGTGTGACAAGGGTCCACCTGCATGCCAGAGTGAGCGAGGTGCGCAGTGGAGCACATCATCCAACGTACATGCAAGGGGGGGGGGGTCGATCTCAGAGTCTGCCCAGTGACAGAACCTAGTCCACTTACTCTTATACTGGGTCCTGGTAATCTTGCTCCTTGCACCATGTATGATTTCTAGGTTAGCCTGTTTGAGGCCGAGGTGCCCTAGCATGACCTGCTCAGGAACCACGCTGCGAGGGCTAATTTCTGTGGCGCAGGGTGGTTGACCGGTTGCGCCAGAAGATGAGCTGGGCCCGTCGGAAGAACGGGTGGTCTCTCCGAGAGGCTCAGCAGCTCTGAGAACCAAGCCCTCACTGGCCGCCATGGAGCCATTAGAATGACGGTTAGGTGGCAAGACTCCTTTATCTTGCATATCACCCTCTGGATCAGCGGTGTGGATGGGAAGGCGTATGCGGTCATGCTGTTCCACTGAATCTGAAATGAATCGCCCAGGGAGCCGGGGCCCTGTCCCTGCCAGGATGCGAACTGTTGCCACTTGTTGACCCAGGAGGCAAAGAGGGCCACCTGGGGGGTGCCCTCATCTGCTGAAGATCTCGCACAGCACCTGGTTGTTCAATTCCTACTCATAATTGTCCGCTCCCAGTCTGCTGAGCCTGTCCGCCTCCAAGTTGGATTCAACCGGAAGGTGGATGGCCGTGAGGTAGAGGTTGTTCTCCAGGGCCCATTCCCAGATGCTGTTTCTAGACTGCACCGTGGAGGGGATCTGGTACCTCCCTGCTTGTTGACATAGAACATGCTGGTCGAATTGTCTGTCTGAATGAGGACAACCTTGCCCACAATAACCGGAAGTAATGCTCCGAGTGCTAGCCAGATGGCCTTTAGTTCCAGTCAATTGATATGGTACTCCTGCTGGGACCAGGTTACATGGACGCTGTGGTTGTCCAGAGTGGCCCCCCCAGCCCTCTAGAGAGGAGTCCACAGTGATGGTGACCTGGGGGGTCGGCTGCCGGAAGGGCTTGCCCATTCGCAGGTTGCAGTCCCTAGACCACCATGAAAGGTCCGGGTGGAGAGAAGGAGGAACGTCGATCAGCTCCGCCTGAGAGCCTCGCTCCTGATTCCATGATGCTAAGAAGTGCAGCTGTATCCTCCTCATCCTGAGTCTCATGTGGGGGATGGCCAATAGGGCAGTTGCCATGAGACCCAGTAGGTGTTGGTACTACCAGGCCAATGCCACTTATCGGCTGAGGAATTGAGCAGTGGCCCTCTTGATGGCTGTGATCTTGTCCTCTGAGGGGAAAACCTTCTCGGAGCACGTGTCCCAGATGAGTCCCAGGAAAGTCAGTCTTTGCGTAGACTGCTGCTGGGACTTCTTGAGGTTGAGTGAAAAGCCCAGGTCGTGGAGGGTGCTCATAAGAGCATGGGAAGTGTGGTGCACCGCTTCCAGAGATGTCCCCCTGACGAGCAAGTCGTTGGGGTACGGGTAGACGTGGTGGCCCTGGGCCCTGAGGAAGGCCGCCACTGTATTCTTGAGCCTGGTAAACACCCTGGGGGCCGAGTTGAGGCCGAAGGGAAGCACCCTGTATTAGAAGTGGTAGCCCATGATTCTGAATCGCAGAAAAGAACGATGAGGCTGCCAAATCGGGACGTGTAGATACTCGTCCTTCAGATCCAGGGAGCACATCCAGTCTCCCTTGCACAATGTCTCCGCCAGGAGGGCTGGCGTAACCATCTTGAATTTTTGCCTGGTTCTTCTTCCGAAAGGTGAAAATCCTGGAGTAGAAACCCAATCCTTGCTGGTAGGCTGGGACTTCCTCTACTACCTGGCTCTTGACGAGCAACCGGATCTCCGCCAAGAGAGTTTCTGTCTCAATATGAGGGAGTGGAGGGGAGGAAGGGATAGGTAGGCGGTACCCTGTGGATAATACCAAGATGATCCAGGGGTCTGTGCAATTCTGACACAGAAATGTGGGTGGAGTGCAAGCCTGCCCCCCCCACTGGAGACACATGGACCTAAAGGGGTGCATCATGCCTTCTTTCCCTCTGAGGCTGTTACGGAGGAGGCGGACTGGAAAAAGCCCTTATCCCCCACCCCCCTTTTTGGTGTTGTTTGTGCCGATGTTGAGTCAGCAAACGGTCCGGCTGTCTGGACCTCTGCTCTTGGAAGCCGCGGAACCCTCCGTATGTACGCCCCTTGTCTGAGCGCTGATGTGACTGGGTGTACACCTTGGGTGTGGCCTTTGTGAGGATAAAGACTTTGTCGTTTGCGAGCAGTTTTTCTTTTTATCTAGCTCCTTGTCAGTGGTGGAGTGAAAGGTCACCACCCTCGAAAGGCAGGTCTAATATGCGTTCCTGGACGTCCCGGTTAAATTTAGTAGCACAGAGCCAGGCCGTCCTTCTCATGTCCGTGGCTATGCATATGGCCCGGCCAGAGGTGTCAATGTGGGCCACGGTGGACTCCACGATGTTTTGCGCCACCATTTTAGCCTCTGCCAGTCCCACCTTGAAACCGGACTGGCTCTGTACCGAAAGTTCTGGAAGGAAGTCTGCTATTTCCCGCGAAAGCCCCTGCGAACGGCTGCCAGCATTGCATCCGCATTGTCTTGACGAAGATGCAGCGAAGCACTGGAATAAAGCTTTTTCCCGTACGCCTCCAAGATAGTCTCCTCCTTTCCTAACAGGCTGCTGACGAGGAGGCCGAGGACAACTGAGGCTTGGAGTAGAGTGATGCCGCAGCAATCACCAAAGAGTGTGGCTGAGGATGGGCCGACAGCAAGAGTGAATCCCCCTCTATTTGCCTATACTCGACATCCAGGTGTCGATTGACCGGCTTGACCAAGTGGGGTTTGAGCCACCCCCTTTTTGGCCAAGGCGACAATGTCCTTCTGCATCGGGATCCCTGTTCTAGCCGAGGGGCGTAGCGTGAGGACCTCAGGGTGCACCCCCCTCCTCTGGTTGCTTGTTCTCGGGTTGACGAAGGGCCAAGTTCTCTGCCAGCCCGGCAAGACATTCATGGAAGGCCTACGCGGACGATGGTGTGTCGGGGTCCTCTTCCTCGTCCGTGTCCACCTGGTTGTCCGGTTGGTCCGGCGCCGGAGTGCTGGGCGCTGAACGCTGTGGAGACCGGAGGCAGAGGCTGCAGCTGAGGCTGGTACAGAACCGCCTGTGCTATAGGCGGCCGGGGCGGGCACTGGGGCCTGCAGTGCTTCTAAGTGACTACAATCCAGCACTTCAACTAAGTCAATGCTTAGTATGGGATGCCCAATGGAAGCCCTTATTTAGATATTTTATGCCAAAGTTCTTTAAATCTGGATGATGAACCCTTCTATTGTTAGGCAGAAACCTGTGCAGTTATGTCAATGTTAAAGCACATTTGTACCGCGCACTATCACCACCGAAGTGGTCCCCTGGCGCTCTGGCAGCTCTGAAAAAGGGGAGGAGAGGGGGTGAGTTAGTGGGAATAAGCTGGAAAAGTGCAAGAGAGCAGTGATGTGCTGTTGGCAGCCTCAGCCCGGTGGGTCCGTTAGCTGGGCTTGGGGTGTTTTACGGTCCGTAGTTGTCGTGTGCTGTTGTGCAAGTCTATGTGTGGTTTGTTTTGTTGTTGCATTGTTGTGAGGTTTGTGCAGATTGCTGCGTTTTAGGCTCGTGGTTGTGTTTGGTTATAGTGTGAGAGGTGTATGCAGAGGGATAGAATTGTTAGTTGGTTGGTTAGTTGGCATTGCTGTCCTTGCAATTGTGGAATTCCATCTAGGTGCGGTACATGCTAACAGTCACATTTCTATCTAGATTTGACGCAAGCTAGGTTCATAATTCTAAGTATGGTGTATTCTCAGAATCACATTTCTATCTAGATGCGACGCCAGCTAACGTTCAGAATTCCGTACTAGTGTGGCACATGCTAACAGTCACATTTCTATCTAGATGCGACGCGAGCTAAAGTTCAGAATTCTAAGTGTGATACATGCTAACAGTCACATTTCTATCTAGATGCGACGCAGGCTAGGTTCAGAATTTTAAGTGTGGTGCATGCCAAGAATCACATTTCTATCTAGACGTGATGCGATCTAAAGTTCCGATTTGCATACTAGTGTGGCACATGCTAACAGTCACATTTGTATCTAGATGCGACGCAAGCTAGGTTGAGAATTCTAAGTTTGGTGCATGCTAAGAATCACATATGCTAACAATCACATTTCTGAAATTCCATCTAAGTGTAGCATATGCTAACAATCATATTTCTATCTAGATGCAGCGCGGGCTAAGCTTGAGAATTCCATCTAAGTGTGGCATATGCTAACAATCATATTTCTGTCTAGATTTGGCGCATACTAAACTTGAGAATTCCATCTAAGTGTGGCATATGCTAACAGTCACATTTCTGTCTAGATGTGACGCATACTAAACCAGATAATTCCATCCAAGTGTGGCATATGCTAACAATCACATTTCTGTCTAGATCTGGCGCAGACTAAACTTGAGAATTCATACAGGTGTGGCATATGCTAACAATCACATTTCTATCTAGATGTGACGCAAGCTAGGTTGAGAATTCTAAGTTTGGTGCATGCAAAGAATCACATATGCTAACAATCACATTTCTGTCTAGATTTGGCACAGGCTAATCTTTGTGGTTATCTCTGGGTATGGTACTAGTTAAAACTATACTGCAGGCAGTGTTTGCTGTCCAGCAATGAATAGGTTTAGGCTGGTGGTCACATATCTCTAATAATGCATGGTGTAGGTCTGTAGCAGTCTAGGCAATTGAAAGGTAAGTTAGAGTGGCAGGAGCTTTCTGGAGTAGAGTAATTGCTCTACCCCCCACCCATGCCAGCACTTACAGTTTTGTCGGTGTCTGGTGGCTTCATTGGCTTCCCCTGCTGACACCTGCAGACACATCTTGGAACCACCAATGTGGGAGCCGCCCTTGTTCTTGGGCCCTTAGCCGCAGGGGCTGCCGGTCAGTGGGCTGCCCAGAGGAGAACAGGTAAGGCCAGGGATGCAACCAATCACGGGAGGGGGTGGGCTGGGAGGCGGGCTTAAGGTCGGGGAGGGACGACAGGGAGAGCTGGGGCTGCAAGGCAGCACACGGGGCCTGGGGGCAGCAAAAGGCAAGGTTCAAGATTTTGGAGGGCCAGGTGTAGCAGAGCACGGGCTCAGGGGGTCACCCACTCGCCTGCACTGCCTGGAAAGGAAGTGGCCTGGGGAGCGGGCAGGGGCTTGGGCGCTACAGGGGCACGAGGTCAAGGGGCTCAGGGGGTCATCCACTCACCTGCACGGCCCGGATGGAAGTGGCGTGCAGGTCGAGGCGGGGTAAACACACAGGGATCTCTGCATCCTATCAGGGCCACTGGGAGGGAGCAGAGGCGAGCACAACGGGAAGCTGGAGGGGACGCGGCCTGTGCTGGGGAGCGGGCAGGGGCTTGGGCGCTACAGTTCCCTTAGGGTCCCTTAGGGACCACTGCAAAAGGCTTAAAACTACAGGTGTTGGCAGTAAACCCAATTGGTAGCAGTCTGTACTACCCAGATATACCTGGTAGCTGTGGCTGAGCAGCCAGACCTCTCTCAAGAAGAGTTAGAGAGTATATAGAGTATACAAGATAGGTACCAAAATACAGTAGCACAAGAAAACACTGACCAGAGCTTTGGTATCAAAGTATATAATTATTTATTTAAAGACACACTTATAGAAGCACTCCAGCACTATTATTGTAAACAAGTTCAAAACAGTGTCACTATTAATATATATACATCCCTTATTCCTTATTAGACAAGTCTTCGTTAACACCACTTATTTTCAGACAGAGCTGAGCACCTAACTGAAGATGGCACTCCAATAAGTTATCAAAAAAGGGAGGGAAAAGGCAGAAATTAGAAAAGCACACAACACTAATACTTTAGAAGCACCCAGCAAGGCAGCAAAGTCAAAGTCTACTTGTGAGCAAAAAGTTCAGAGGCCAGGCTCCCTCTTCGAGAGAGCAGAGAACCAATGCGCCTAAGATCACATAGTTTAAGAGGCTTGAAAAAGTCTTGCAGAGAGTTCAAAAAGGAATTCGTTCAGCTCAGAAAAGTTCAGTTAGCCAGCCTAGGGTCAGCCCAGGTAGTAAGTCGAGGATTTAATAGACACCCCGTACAGACCGTTGCAAGGGAGGCTAGGCGGACACAGTACCTTTAAAATGGAGAGGATCCTCCAGCGTTCCAGGGAAGAAACCAGCCGCAGAGTTCTCCAGTTAAAAGGTACTACCCTTTTATTCACGGTAGTGGTAAATCGTGGCATCCCGGTTGCCGGGGTGCTCGGCACAGGCAAGGCGGCCACGAGATGATCCGGGAAGGCGAAAAGGTGGGCAAACTGGTCATCCCCACCAGTCAAAGGAAGAAGACTCTTCGGAATGAAGATCTTCTCTGTCGTCGGGAAAAGTGGTGAGACGGTTCAGCAGGGCTCCACCGGTGGTGTCATTGCAGGTCGGCTCAGCTTCTCCCTCTTCGGGTTCTTTAGGTCCTGTGGCGACTTCTGAAGTTCCAGTCCCCAAAGCCCTGCTTTTATGCAGAAAACCCCCATTCATCAGTCCTAGCTGTCACTCAAACATGCTAAGTGGTGAGCTGGGCGCCTCACCACTGGGCCAATCATACAAGAGTGTGACTTGAGTTGCCGAGGCAACTCAGTCCAGGGTGCCTAAACCCCCCCCTCCCACACATCCTGTAGACCCAGACAGAGTGGCACCACTTTTGGAGGCTTCTGTGTAGAAGCCCGCCAAAAAGTGGAACAAAGGGCTCGACTTGGGTTGGAGTTACAGAGGCGAACACAAACACCATTTTAAAACTGAGTTCTGGCAAAAAGACCCAACCGGGGAATAAATATTAAATAAATAACCTGGCGGGATCTAACATTGCACCAAAAAGTGGTGCGTTTAAAATGAATGGGAAAATCCCATAGAAAATATTCCGGTGGAATATTTCGCGTGGTAACCACTGCCACCAGCCAGAAACTCGACGAGGGGAGACTGCACAGTGCCCCCTCGAAAAACAGACCCAGGGGCAATCTAATTACCCCTACCAGTACTTCCACAATATGATGGTTTGTACTGGTTATGTTCCCAATTTAAGGCTAGTAAAGTCAATGGTGACTTTACATGCCCTGGGAGACAGTAGTCAGTCCCGGGGTATGGAGTCTATGTTTGGGGGTCACTATGACACCCCTGTGTTACTGCACTGGTCTAAGAGTGGGAGAAAAAGAGTCTCACTCTTAGCAGGAGGAAAAAATAAACCCCAAAAATCCAGCAAAGCTGCTGGGGGACTCACTAGGTTTGGGAAATTAGCCTTAACAGAGAATTCTCCCTAACATATATTACTCCCCTCTCTTTGAATCTCCCCGGCCTCACTGAGCAAAGAAGTAGGTTTGTTTTGCAAATTAAAAAGGTTTATTTGAAGAATGGAACAATATATATATCACACTTTTATGAATAAAATAAGATCAGAATAGCACACTTATGAATATGAATGGTAATCAGCAATGGGTAATATTAAAGTCTCAACAATCTCTTTATTCAGTAAGGAGTAGGAATAGGAAGGATAAGGTAGCACAGAATACTTTTATGATTCAAGGAAATGCAAGATGGGAAAGAATGCAACACAGAAATAAACTTGATATGGGTTCAATCAAAAGACAATATAACCACTTTTTCCCCTGGGACTACTCACTCCCCCCAGTATGCAATATGAAGAGATGGAAATGAGGGCACACAGGTTTCAGGAATATCAATCAACAATGCAGTTCAACCCCAGTTCCCCCAGCAAGCTTAGAGAAAAAATGTATGATTTTAAAAACAGGCAAAAATACTTTTGAATGTGATTGCAATGAAAGTGAAAAATATGCTAAAATGATTTGAATTCACTAAAGGAGATTCAGGATAAGTAAGAATTACTTTGGATTGGTTCAGGTCAACACTAGTAATGATTCATCAATGATTATCAGATGGAAAACGAAATTCAGCAGTTTTAAACAAGAAACAGCTATTCTGACGTGTTGAAATTGAGCTAAATGGAAATTCGCGGCAATTTTTCTGCGTGTGTGAATCATGATTATGGAAAAACTATAAGGAATTGGAATGTCGTTTTAGGTTAGTTCGTTGGAAAGCTTAGGATCTTAGCTTCTAAATTACAGTTAACTTTCGTTTCTAGGACTTGTGGTTCAAAAGTTAGAGGTTTTTGTGAAGGTAGATTTTTTAGAAATAAAGTCAAGAATTCAAATATGACAGATCGCGCTTTAAAGATTTACCAACAAGGATAGGCTTAACTAAAGAGCTATGAAGAAGCCAGACATTCAACGGGCAGCCACCAGAACCGCGGCGCCACCACTCTGATCTCTGTCTGTCAAAACACCTGTCCCTCTTCAGAAAATAGCGCAAAAATGATTATTGCTACAATTATCAAGAATTATGTGGAGGAGAGAAGAATTTAGGATAGACAAAAGAGGTTTTATAATGCAGTTCTGGACAGGTTGAAATGGACTGAATATGATTACTTTAAACTAAGAGATGACTATGTACAGTTCTAGACTAAATACTCACTCGTAGGCTTTGGGATGGAATGGAATGGGCCCATCACAGATCTGGTCAAAGGTTTGGCTTCACTCGCCACCGGACAGTCCAGGCACTGGGTTCTGCTCACAGCACGGCCTCTGGTCTGCTCGGTCTCTCGGACTGGATCGGACGGGTTCTGGGTTACAGCACTGCTCTCTCTGGGTCTGGATCTTGGTTCTAGCACAGGGTTCTTAGCTAGAAGCAACACAGCTCAGCCAGGCTGTTGAATGGTTTGGTCAGGCCCCGTGGAAGTTTAGGGGTTAGAATCAGGTTTGCAAAAGATTCTGAAGCCTGCTGAAAAGGGTTCAGCTTGTGGGTTAGGCCTCTCTGCTTCAAGTTTCTAGCGTTTGGGTTCTAGAGTTTGGTTCTGGAGTCTGGATCTATCTGGAGTCTGGAGTCTAAGTTCCGGAGTCCTGCAGGGTGCTGTGCCAAGAAATCGGATGATGAGAGGAAAAAAGTGTCTTTCAAGACATCACCCTATGGGTCTCCGTAGTCCCTATTTATGTGTTTCCAAAGTGGGCGGGGAGGCCGACTCTCTATGCCCAACCCTCTAAGGATCCTGATAGGTCAGAGAATTTCCTGTCCCCTGATTTGAGACAGGAGCAGTGTGTCATATGTGTCAGAGTGATGCTGTGTTTTATGGCTTAACTGAAATCCCACCCGTTTGCTTTTACATAGAAAATCTATTTTTTCCAAAAAACATATTTCCCAGATACACAAGTTGTTCATAATATATATGCATATCACAGATTAATTAAGGCATGTCTCTGTTCAAGTCCCATGTTCCTACGAGCTTGGGTTCAGAAATGACCACTTATTTGAGCTTTTGGTGGGTTTGCCAATATTGGTTCTGCACCAAATTTTACACAGGCATACACACTCCATCTGAGTACATCTGTAATTTTTCATGTCCCTAGCATAAACATAGCAGCTACAAGATGAATAAAGTCCGGGGTTTAGTCTTAGAACATCGCACAGATTTCAGCTTAGTCTTAAATCGTGAGTGAATTTTTCATTTCAACAATCCCAAAGTTTCATATTTTTGTCAGCTTGGTATAATTTGTTATAAGTATTTTTATAAAACATACATTTGCTTTCAATTCAATTCAATTCACATCTCAGTCTGGTCCGCCCCTAGAGCTGGGCTGAGTCAGATGGTCACATGTCTTGTTTCCTGCGAGAGCAGTTGTTGACCAGTCACACCCAAATTAGCATTCCTATTCAGTTGAAAGACTATTGTCTCTTCCTCTTGGATTAGCATGCAAATGCAACATCCTCCTTCTGGTAGGGATGACAAGGTGTGAAGGGTTCTCAGGGGAAGTAAGCCTTTTGGAGTTTTAACTGCATCAGGTTACTTTCTGATCAATAATATCAGTTCCTTAAAATAAGCAACATAGCTTTAAATCAAGTCTTTTCCAACATGAAATCACTTTGTGGCACTCTATATGGCATTTTGATGGAATTCTCTTCTTTGGCATATTTACTTCTGGAACACCAGTTCTCCTGTTAGAATTATAAATCGCCAGCACCTGACAGAGGCGAGTAACGGTAATACACCCATTTTGACAGCTGTCTTTCCATCAAGTATCTTTAAAATAGGATTTTGTTCTGAGAACATATGATTTTTGCTGACATTGTATTGATGTGGATTCTTGAAGTAATGAAGTGGAACACCCAACAAAGAGGTTGGATCTTTTAGATTTGTGAGCCATGATTTTAGCAATTTTTGACAATCAAGAAAACGGATTTTCAAACAGCTCTGTGTTTCTTTTTCAATCAGCATTGCTATTTCCAAGTGGTTTTGGGCTACTTTGTGGGTAGCCCAATGGTGGCCTTTGGCAGTGGTCTCCTGTGTTACCACTGATATAGGCAAAAGTAGATGGTGGCCTATTTTTCAGGTTTTCACTGCGCAATTTTGGGCGATTTCCAGCGAGCAGCATGCTTTCCAGTCCATTATGTTGTTTCTGCTGCCAGCAATGCACAGTGATGTTGCAGGGCTTGGATGAGTGGGTTGATACATCCGAGCCATAGGAGGAATGACTATGGGCACGGGTGCAGGGGCCGGAAGGAGCAAGTGCATGATGGCATCCTTGAGGATGGCCCCCATCTGAGGATATCTCAGGAGCCTGAAGAACTTTTCAAGTATGTATGTGCTGTATTTAGATCCCAACCTGGTTGAGCGCGTGTCACTGGAGTATGGATGTTTTACTCCATCAATAAAATAAAAGCATTCACCACTGGAACTTTCCACTAAGACACCTTGTGTTGAGATGCGCTATAAGCTGTGAATGCTGCTAAATTAACTTTAAGTGAATTGTAAACTAGACCAGAGCTCAGAGGGAAAAGCAGGTACGTGACAATATCTGCAGGGGAATAATTAACTGGGTTGATATTCGTCTGGTTACACCAGATTACAAACCTTTCCCACTTATTATAATAACAATGCAAGGTGTCTCTTTTTCTTCCTTCCAGAAGTAACTCACTCACCGTGTGGATAACTGTACATGTCCAAACTCAGGAGTTATGCTGCTAAAATGGTAGTGTTTAAAAGTTAGTTACTTGCAATAGAGTTGGCATGTTAACTGTCCCTCTGAAATATGTACAGTTACAAAAGTTCTTACTATCCTTGGAATGTGTTTTTCCATTCTGAAAAGTATATATAAGTTAATTTTACGCACCTGTGAATTGGTTCTCCCACTTCCCAAAAGTAATGCTGTTGGCTTCACCTAGCTATTTCCTGCTGTATAGCATGTCTAGAATAAGTCTGCCTTGGGTCTTATCTGCCTTGAATAGCTGTGTGACATTCATAATAAGCGTACTGTGGGTTTTACTACCTTGGTCTGCCTCGTGCCATCCTAAAATAGTGTAAAGAGTTATTGCTTACCTTAGTCTGTGTTCCACTGATCTGAAAAACAACTATAATAGGTTATTACAACATTATGTCTTACTCACCTACTATAACTGAGGGTTATCCTAAATCTAGTTTTGGTTTATACTGTTCGATGAATACGTGTCCCACTATTCTGAAAGGTATCCTGGCAACAGGGTTGGTTTAATAAGTGATTTCTTCACTGCATGACTTAGAGGGTGTGCTACCTTTGACTTACTGTAACGTAATCTAAAAGTAATGTGTGGTTTTACTCCCAATGAATAGGTGTGTTCTATTGTAAATGTGTAGGTGTCAGGACTTGGTCCCGATGCTTCACAGCTCCTTTCACTGGAGCATGCAGGTTACCATAGAGATGGTGGCAACAGAGCTTTGACACGTGCCGTTCCAATTGGTTCCAGGCGCGGCTTAGAGAGTCCGGTGGGACTCTGATGATGTCATCACGTTCCTAGAAAGACGTCGTTTTGCCGGAAGTTCGTGCTTCCCTCAGTACAAAACCTAACTTCTCCGTGACTCACTGCTTCTCAAAGTTAATACGGAACAGTATGCCTTTGATAGTTACAGTTTCTCTGGAATTTCTGACCTTCGGTCTGTTTCTGGATTCCCTGCTGAACGCCCCTTTTTTGGTTTTTGGATTACTTGTTTCTGCCTGGACTTGGTTTGGCTGTTGTCTTGGATTGCATTCTTGGATTACCCTCTGGTTTGGCTCTTTGGATTGTTATTGCTTTTGGAATTCAAGCTTTGGACACTCGTGAACTCCCTGGAGTCCTGCTGTTTCATGGACTACTACTTTCATCAGTCTCCGCCGGTCTCAGCTGCGTTGACTGCAAAGTTACACATGCTGCACAACTGGTACAGTTCGATACCATTATTGGAACTTATTCCAAGACACTCATGGACTTCTGTTATTGCCAGAACGATGTATATCTGAATATTGTTATGCATGATGCTCCTTCTATGGCCTTACTCCTTAATAGCAACAATGGCACAGACTGTGCATAAGCAAATGTTGATTATACTGCACAGGGCGTGCAATTTAAATGCCATAATGTAATGCCTTTCAGATGCTACATTTGTAAATCCGTACATTTATTCAGAAATTTACATATATGCAATTGTGCAACACAGTAGATGAAAGCAATTCCGTTAGCACAAATATGTATCCCAGATCAGTTTATACGTGAGAAACTCAGCTCTCGGAACACGCATGTGGAAAAGTCTACTATATATGTGCGTGTATCCTGGCAGCCAAGAATTCCTCTGCCACCACCCAGCTCATTCCTGAAACCTGCTGTTACCTTACCGCAGCGTTTACATACCGAGCACTTGTCCACGAAATGCTACAACCTTCTCTCATTCTGGTCCGACGTCATGGACGGCGCTCATCTGACGAGCGCGAGCAGACATGCCACATCCAAATGTGCACTGCAAGCTGCCGCAATCCGCACATCACCGACCAGTGCCCAGACCATTAACTCTGCTGCAGCATCACAGACAGTGCCTGCCTTAGCAGCTGCACTCACCCCCAGTACCATTGCCAGCACGCTGATACGGGCCACGCCAGCCACGAGACGCAAACTACACCTCCTAGAAGGAAGTGCCGGCGTGCATGTGCAACTGCTAAACAAACGTTAAACAGTGGCCAGGGCAATTGTTGCCTCATCATCTAAGCTGCCCTGTCATCAACCAGGAACAAATATGTAGCACACACCCAAAATTATGTTATAACTAATAATAATAATAATAATAATAATAATAATTAGGCACTTATATAGCGCTAGGAACCCTCAGGTATCTGAGCGCTGCTTATTATTACCCACGGTGTGTGGTGCTCATTTATCGACCTCGGAAGGATGAAAGGCTGAGTTTGGCCCTGCCGGAATTCGAACCTGCGTTAGCAGGCTCTGCACGGATGTCAAAGCGAGCGCTCTACTCGCTGTGCCACTTGACCGGCTTAACTGTTCATATCCCTCACACACATGCAGACCATGACCATTGTAGCCCACATGAAGCACAGAGTCAGCACCCAATGGTCCCATTCATGCGCAAAACACATGCCCTACAAGATCCCACCTACAGCCCACATCCATCCCAAGTCAAGAAATCAAGCCACTGCCACACAGATTGCAAGCACCCATTGAACATTGCAGACACCCCCAGGGGAAACCTTCAATACGTGAGCATATGGGCTAAAGAACTTGCAACCCACAGTTGTTCCATCAGTACAATGCCCTGCATGTTCACAAACACCCATGCCACAATTACCCAGTTCCCACCAATATGGCCCAACGAGTAACCTTGCCAACCTGCTCCACCGGCATTAAGCGCTCTCTACATGCATCCACCTTTTCTAACTTTGCCTCACGGCTTTGCCCGGTATCTACTACCCCAGCTCCACCATCTGCCACCTTATGTCACACCACTCCGGTCTCAAGGTACCGCTGCACGGCCGCAGTCCATGACCGCCAGCATCAACAAGGCTTCTCATGTCAATCCACATAACAGTGACACTTGCTGCCTACCATAAGTGTTATACCCACTGCTAGCCTATGCCCTAGCCTTGCACCTGCTCCTGCACCCTGTGGCCTACCAGCTGTTAGCCAAGGCCCTAGCCGTGCACCCGTTGCAGCACCCTGTGGTCTACCTGCTGCTAGCCCATGCCCTATCCTTGCACCCGTTGCTGCACCCTGTGTAGTTGCTGCTGCTAGCCCATGCCCTAGCCTTGCACCCATTGCTGCACTTTGTGGCCTGACTTACCTGCTGCTAGCCCTTACCTCGCACCCACTGCTGCACCCTGTGTCGTACCTGCTGCTAGCCCATACCTTAGCCTTAGCCTTGCACCCGCTGTTGCCGCTAGCCCTTGCCCTAGCCTAGTTCACGCGCACACATACCACAGCAACCCCTCCACCCCCCCCATCTCCTACACCCACCTTTGAGGGGGACAACACCCACAAAAGCAACCTCGACCTGGCACTGACCAATGCACGCTCACTGCTCACGCCCTAGATATCCACGACCTCCTAACAGCCAATAACATAGATGGTGTAGCCATCACAGAAATCTGGCTTCACGCAGCATCAGGTCCTGCCCTAGCACCCCCGACTACACCATTTTTTCAAAGTGACAGACTACTCGCTAAAGGTGGAGGGACCCGCCTTTATAGCTAAAAACATCTGTTCATCAGGCAGCTGAGCACTTCACTTAACAAACCCTGTGACATCTTATCACTAAAACTAACAATTACTCCGACCAACACTAACGATCCATTTTCTATATTGACCTCTGGGTGCCACCAACACCTTCGAAGAAGACCTGCTCCAGACACTAAGTCACAACCTCAAACTATCCTCACAAGTGACACTCCTAGGGTACTTCAATCTTGGGTTCAACGACCACACCGACCCATCAGCATCCTTTCTCCACAATTCACTGCTCTCCCTAGGTTTCTGTGAACGAATCAACAACTACACGCACATTACAGAAGGAACACTTAACTGGATAGTCGACCTCAACTGCAATATCACCATACAAAAGAACACCCCATTCCCATGGACTGACCACCATATAATCACTTTTGCCATTCTGGTAAAGAAAACTACAAAACTGCTCGCCAAGCTATTACCACCCTCCTGGGACAGTAATTCTAGAAAACTCAGACAACAATCTACCTTTCCTGGACCCACTCGAATTGCAATCCACGTGCACCTCCGACCTTCAAGTCTTAGCTAAGCTCTACACCAGGACACTAACCGATGCGGTTAACACAATCGCCCCATTTACCCACAAGAAAGCTAAACCCTCCGCGCACGTCAATGCATGGCACACACAAGAGCTAGCTGACCTTAGATCCAAGAAAAGAACAGCAGAAACATTTTGAAAAAACTCCCCTACGGACACCCTCAAGCAGGAATTGAACACCCTGGCCAAACAGTACAAACAGGTCATCACCACAGCCAAAGCCTACACGTATAACTCTAGAATAACTAATGCCAATTCTAACACGCGTGAGCTATTCACCATCCTCAGAGAACCGGAATCGCCCATCCCAAAAGCCTCATCCGAGAACAAAGACTTGGCCTCGTGCACCAGTATACAAAATGCCAGGATGCCAAAAATTGACATGCTACAGAAAAAAATAGCAATCAAACAAGCCATCATGAAACCGCCACCACAAAACACCCCTAACAATCCAAGCTTTAATTCTGGTACATCTGACACTTCTAAGTTTACATTTAACAATATCACAACTGTAGAAACACCACATATCTTGAAGAGCCTTAAGCCCTCGAGGTGTAAAGGAGATGCTTTTCCAGCCCCACTCATCAAAGACTGTGCAGAAGAACTGGCCCCTTTCATCACAACATTTATCAATGCTTTATTCACTACAGGATTCGTCCCATCCCTGCTGAAAGAAGCCTGGGTCCTACTGTTACTTAAAAAACAAAACAAAAAAAAACTCCCTAGACCCTGCCATCCCAAACATCTATAGACCCATTACCACAGTCCCATTCCTTCTCAAAATCCTGGTCAGAACTGCCTACATCCAGATTGAACACCATCTAGAAAATAACCAAATCTGAGGTGTCCGGCAATCAGGATTCCGCCCCGGCCCTACCTGATCTGAAAAACCAAATGGACAACATTGGAGACAAGGGAAAACCGGCCCTGCTGCTCCACTTAGACCTATCCGCAGCCTTCGGCCTGGTAGATCAAAGCATCTTATGTCCCCACCTCACCTCTGCAGCCGCCTTCTTTCAGAAAGCAGCAGCTTGGATCACCTCCTTCCTAGAAGGCCGAGTTATGAAGGTTTTCTCTGACCAAGCTAGTGCAGCACCCACTCACATCACCTGTGAAGTGTGTCTCTCCCACGCTGTATAAAATCTTCACTAAGCCTCTCTTCGACCACCTAGATGCTCAGGGTATTATTTACACAAATTACACGGATACACAAATCCTCCTCTATCAGGCAACTACACTCAAGACTCTGCCTTGCTAAACGCCTCATACACCACCATCCAGGCATGGATGGCAACCCACAGCTGCTGCCTCAACGATGAAAAGACAGAACTACAGATTACACTGCCTTCAACATAGACGGTACGATGATCTCAGTATCGGCGGCTGTAAAGACCCTGGGGGTTTACTTAGATGCTACCCTCTCCCTCTCCCGTCAAGTAAATGCCATATCCTCATCTGCAGCCTATGCCACTAAACTCCTCATCGCTGCCAGACCATAACTATCTGACAATAACTGCCTAACTATTGCATGAGCAGTGATAGGTGCTAAATTGGACTACTGCAATATCCTTTTCGCCGGCACATCATCACACAACTTACACAGGTTCCAGACAATTCAAAACAACGCCTTACGAGCAGCATTAAACGTACCTAGACATCACCACATATCTGAGGCCCGGAAAGCAGTACACTGGCTCCCGATACAGCAAAGAATCCTCTTAAGACACTCACCATTATCCACAGGTGCATATCTACAGTGGCCCCACCATACCTAGCTCAAAGAATTGTTCTCCATCAAACAAACAGGCCTACCAGAACAGCTTACATCCACAAGCTAATCCAACCTAAATTCAAGCAAACCAGAGTGGGAGGCTCAAGTTTCCCAGTCCTTGCAGCAAAACATTGGAACGTCCTCCCGCAACTCAGAGCAGAAAACTCGTACTGAGCCTATCGAAAAGCCCTAAAAACTTGGTTATTCGCCTAAACTAGTCGACTATCACCCTGCCATCACTGCCAAATCAGTAGTCTAGGCGTTGAAATTGTACTTGTCTCTGTAACCCATCAACGAACATTAGATTGTCATGTTTCTACCTGTATGTACCTATATTTCTACACCCTACCTATGTAACAAAGACCAATTTCAATCTAAGGACCTTTTCCCTGTTTATGGGCTACATGGGCTAACGCCCTACCCGTAAGCATCAAAAACTAAGAATTGTTTCAATGCTTCAAAAATCTCCTAAAAATGTGGTTGTTTAATCAATTTTAGACCAGCAATTCCTTAGATGACAAAACACCCTCTGTTTTATGTAATTATTTTTTGCAACTTCTGGATTTTGTATAATGTACTTTTTTCATAAACACAGGATTATGTATGTACCTTCATACTGTAATTTTTGCAATGTATATGCACTCTGAATACTGTCTAATCATAAGCAAGATGTATGTAACTATGCCGTGATACCTTTGGGTCTGGGCGTATAACAAATGTAAAAAAAAAATAAAAATAAAAACAAACTTAACTGGATCGTAGCGCCCTGATCCCTGAGGGCTTGTGTGTGCGCTGTATAAATGCGAAAATAAAATACACATAAATAAAATAGAAAGGAAAAGAGACAGAGGTGGCTCATAATGAATGCTCATTTGTGGATTAGTCCTTTAGCTGTGTCCTTATGCCGCCCGGGTAGCTCCCTGCGTTCCGCCTGTATCGTCCGACTTTGCAACCTTCAGGATTGTAGACAATACGGTGGTTGCGCCCTTGTTCCGCTGGGGTACTTAGGTCCTTTCCGTCACATTGCTAGGGGCGCTTTCCTGGTCTCTCGACTTCCTACAGGGCAGGTACACCTTAGGTTTACCTCTTGCTGATCTGTGGTTTAAGGTAAGAACAGGTATTGGGGAGGCTTGAACTGTGGTAAGTCAGAACAATTGGTCATTGGTTGGTGTTGGTAGTTTTTTCTTCCTTACAGCAATGCCATGGGTTTCCCGATTCGCCTATCCTTTTCACTTAAACCCTAGACGACCAGGTTTTTTCCAATTCCTGGTTGTGCTGATTTTAAGGGGAAAGTTCCCCATAGATGGGGTTCACCACTGATCAGGGTTAATTGGTTGAGACCCTGACAGTATAATTAGGTGTGACTTGCCTAGAAATACTGTTAGTGATTCTGAACAAGGTCTATGCTTTGGTCTGTGTACCTTAAGTATTGTGCTGTGTTTTTAAATTGTGTTTATGACAAAGTACTTATCCACCAAGATATTTTGTATTTATAATAAACCTTAATTTTGTATAATACTTCTGGGTGTTAGTGTTTCTTTTGGACCATTTGTATGCTACAGGTACCTTCCTACAGCCCTCTCTCCCTCCTAAGAGAGGCCTGGCTGATCAGTCTACACTACCAAATACTCAGATGCTACAGCCTTCTACTAAGAGTGCAGTTTTGTACTGTTCAGGAGTATGGTTTTACTAAGCCCTTCGCTGGACTTCAGAAAAACTGTCCTAACATCAACCCCACGAATCACCCACTCAGCCTCACAGGATGCACACCAGGCTTAAGGTAACTATTAACCAGAAAAAACCTGAATGGTATTTTGTTTGAATTTCGGCGTTTGAACATTTAAAAAAACTGAAGATTTTAGGACAAGAATACCATTCTGTGTCATTATAGCACCCTTGTTCGCTATAATGGCACCGGGGGCTGCGGTGGTGTCCTCCGTATGCAGTACAATAAAGTAAAACACATTTTTTTTTTAAAAAGGTCCCTGCGGCACCGGATCTTATGCCAGTCAGTGAAGTGAACCGGCGTCGCAGAGGGATGGCGGATGAGTCGGCACACTTCGATGTGTGCCGCCAAAAGGTAAGTAAGGGGGTGGTGTGCGGGTTGTCGCAAATGTCTGCAGGACAGAAAACCGAAAGTCATTTTTGTGTAAATGACTAGTTTTATTCTCCCTCAGACATTTTATTTTTGATTTATTCATAGACATCTCTGAATTCTTGTTCTGGAGACGAAAGAACTGGAAACTGGATGGGAACTTGTAGCAGAGGTCAGTGGAGGCTTCCAGCAAAGGTTTCTTTTCGGACTCTAGCAGTTCTGTGGATTTGGCGCCTTTTTACAGCAGCTAGATGAAGAACGAATATTGTCTGTTGGATTCTCTTCACTCTCTCGGTCCTGCAATCTGGTGAGGGGACTTCAGGGATTCAAAACGTATTTCTGGAGGTGCAGGAGTCGTCCACCAAAGTTCCAGCTGGATTCGGACTTCGGAAGACCAATCACTGCACTCCGGCACGAGGTACCAGGGTATTGAGGTATTGCAGCCCAGCAAGGTTGCAACACATTGTGGGATTGCTCAAAATGCAAGTCCTCTTGAGACTAGAGCATTTCAGCAGCCTTTGGGTAGGGGTCGCCGCGTTCGGGACACCCAAGTCGATTGGAAGGAAAGGTTGCATCAGGCTCTGGTTACACAGCAAGCTCTCTGGTCGCTGGAAATTGCTACAGACATCTTTCTCCATCTTCCTCTTCGGTTTCAGCTCCAGTGGTCCACTTGCTAGCAGCTTCCAGGTTCAGAGTATTTATCAGAAATTACAGCACAACTTCTGCAATCTCTCCTTGCAGTTTACAGAAAGGGGCAGTCTGGCTGTCCAATCAGGACAGCCAGCCCCCACCATTGGGAGTTGGTTCCTTTAAGACGAGGTAAAAGACAAAGGTCTGCACAGATTTGGACTCCTCCGTCCCTGCCTGCCTTCTCAGACACTCTGGAGCCTTGGCAGGAAATACAAAGGATTCCCACCCAAGACAAAACTTCCAATGAGGTAGTTCCTACCTACAATGGCTGGGGAAGACCTTAGAAACGACAAGCAAACGAGAAATGGCAAACAAAGAACGAGACCACGATTTTAGCAAAATGGTGGCCATTCTGTGCATTATCGAGGCTTATTTAACAGCCTGCGAGTAATAAGTTACTAAGGTAAAACCAATGCCACCAGCCATTCAAGTAAACTTGCAATTGTAACAAAAATACTACAGGTAATTAAGCAAGGGGATACATTGCATCCCCTCAGCACGCCACATAATGTGGGGGGTGCTGGCTCACTATATAAAATGTAAAGGGGGGATGTAAATCCCTCTTTACCACTTCGGAACAGTAGTTCACCCAAGGACATTAACAAGAAATTAACAGGGAAGCCCAAAGGGGCAACCCAGCCAAAGTTC
This sequence comes from Ambystoma mexicanum, assembly GCF_040938575.1. Lineage (NCBI taxonomy): Eukaryota > Metazoa > Chordata > Amphibia > Caudata > Ambystomatidae > Ambystoma > Ambystoma mexicanum. Next base: position 934,041,143 of record NC_090922.1, read on the forward strand.
AAAAGTATACACTATGGAGAGACATAAAAAGGTCACCCATGAAAAGAGTAAGAGACTAGTTGAGAGGGGAAAAGATTCCCCTTCAACTAGGGACAAGGGAAAATAATCACCAAGTCCAAGCGCACAAATAGGAAAGTCTTCCCCAACACACCACCAAAGGCTGTTTTCCACTTTCTGCAAGACTACCACTAGATTCGACCCACTGGCCTGCTTTTGAGATCAATGTACCGCCAGCCACTGTTGTATTGGGTGCATGTTGAGTCAGGAATGATATAAATGCACAATGCCAACATGCCTAATAGTGTAATTACTTTCCTGACTTATCTGCCTACCCGCTGATTAAGATGGGATTTGTGCTTGCAAGGCTTGTACTCTTTTAAGAGATGGATAAGCCACTTCCTTTTGTGTATTTAGAACTGCCCCTAGAAATGTTTCATTTTAACTTGGGACAAGGCTGGATTTCTTTTGGTTGATGAAGAAAGGCCAGACTATGGAGGAGGTTGTCTGTTTCCTGCATGTTTTTTAGGCAGTGTTTTGTACTTTATTATCAGCTAGTTGTCTAGATAAGAGTAGACTGGAAGCGCCTTACTTCGTAGATGTTCTGTGACGACTGCAAGCAATTTAGTAAACAAATAAAATGCTGACAATTCCAAAAGGGAACACTTTGAACTGGAAATGTCCGATTGACCCTCAAGGAGAGAGATTTGCAATGACCTGGGAACAATGAAATATGAAACTATCCAACTTTCATGTCCAGTGTAATCTCCCTTCTTTAACATAGGTATGACTTCCTGTAAGGTGGTCATCCTGAACTTTAGCTTTTTTACATACTTGTTTGCTTGCCAGTCTAGAACCGGCCTCTTGGTTTAGTCTTTTTTGGGTACAAGGAAATACATGGAGTAGATGCCTGTGTTACCTGTTTTGTTGAAACAGGCTCTTTAACACCGTCTAAGACGAGTGTATGAATCTCTTCTTGTAGCAACAACAGGTGTTCTTGGGGCAGTCTCCTGTAACTCAGTGGTTGATCGGGTGGCTTTGATTACAGTTCTACGCAATACCCCTTCTGACTTTTCTGAAGTTATCCCCTCCTATTCATGGGTGTACAATGTTATTCAATCCCATACAGGGTTAACATTAAGGAACCACTACTGGGGAGTGTAAGGGTGCAGAAGTACGAACCTAACACAGTGGTAGTATGTTTGTGGGCAAAGACGTATTTATAAAAGAAAAGGAAAAACCTATCTTGCCCTATTTTTTATGAGGGGTTGCCCTACCACAACAAAAATTCTAAGGACTCCTTCAGGATTTCCAGTTAAGTACAAGGTCCTCTGTCCTGCGTCCAAACCCATTTTCGGGTCTTAACTAACTTCGATTAACTAAGCAAAAAATTGGGGGTCTTCTTGATCCAGAAGGAGGTCCCTCTCATTCTCTATACAGGCTCAAATGCTCAGTTCTTGATCAAATAAACACAATAAGTGGATTTTTAACTTAAAGGTTCTTGACACTGGATGCTCCTCCACATGTATTAAAAACACAACAGCACTCAAACATGGGAAACAATTGTGTTTACTGCCCTGTCCAGACTTGACTGAAGGTTCTTTTAACAAAAACAAACACAATTTTCACACATTAAGTGGGAGGGGGAGGTTTCTTCCCCTATTCTTCGGCCAGTTCACCGGAATAGTGTCCTGCCTGTTTTAATGTCTTGTCAGAATTGGACTGTAGACCACAAAACACATCCCAATTTTTAGGAGGAAGTCTCTTCCCTGTCTCAGAAGTACATCATCAAGTCTTGGTCACTATCCTGCCAGACTTGACTGTAGTCCTTTTATTACAAAACAGTTCCTAAATATCAAGGGGGAGCCTCTTCCCCTGTCCTTTCTTCAGCTCATAAACGTAGTATCAGGTTTGGTACACTATCCTGCCAAATTTGACTGTGGACCTCCTGTGCACAACATTTCCAAATCTTCCCAGATCACCAGGGGGGTATCAAGTCTGGTTCACCACCCTGCCATACTTGAAGGTACATTTTAGAATTCCAAAAAAGTGTTTTTGGCAAAGGGTCCCCCGACCCCTTGTTCTGGTTTCTTGTACCTCTTTTCCTCTTTTGCTAGGGTCCCAGATCCCTCTGGGCTGCTTCAGGATCTCCCTGACTTGTTTGATCACCTGTTTCTACTTTCGGTGCGCCCCACACCCCTCTATAGTCTCTCGGGTTCTCCCCAACTCACTTTGGGCCCCAGCCCATTGATTATGTAGTTCGTTGTGTTTGTGTGGGTCCTTGACCCCTGTATATTTCTCTTGCAGGCGTTGCCTGTTTTCAGATGGGTCCCAGTCCCTGATGTGCCATGCTGGCAGGGTTTCCCAGTCTTCATGTGGGTCCCAGGCCCTGGTATGCAACTCTGTTGGACCCCCCTGCCCCTGCTTCAACCACAGTGCAACTGAACAGACATGGTGTACTCTCCTGCCAAGCACTGTTCCACATAGGCTGTCTTGCAAAGTTTGTTTTAAACTGTATAATCCTTCAGTTATCCCTTTTTTCTTCTTGTGACACAAGTATGTGCCTTTTAATCTATGTAGCTCCCTTCATGCCCCAGTAGCCGGCCCAACCATTTCCCTACCGTCGGGAAACGTTGCTGCGGTCTCCGTTCTTTCCTGGGAGCAGGGCGGGACTTATCTACTGTTGCAGCGTTCAGCGCCTTGTCTTCTGCATTCTCTGCGGTTTGCCTTCTCATTCTTGCTTTGACTTCGCTGGTCGAGTTGCCGTTCTCCCCACCAACGACCAGGCCCCTGTTGCCTGGACCTCCTGGAGAGACTTGCACCTCTTTGGTTTCTTGCCTTCGGGTCCCTCGCCACAGAATCAGAGTCTGGTTCATCGCTGCTCCAGGGGTGGCTTGACCCAATATGCAGTTCTTTGCTTTTTTATCATCAAGGCTGCTTCTGGTAAGCTATACCGCAAGTGTTGGTTCCTCCGTGGGATTTTGCCTCCTTGCCGGATATTCTTCGTGTCAGTGATGATTTGTATTCTACCTGGGTAAGCCTCCCTCTTCCTTGTCTCAGTCTGATTAATAAAATCTTCTACTCAACTGAAATACATAGAGATAAGCGGGACAAGAGGGAACTGAGTGGGGTGAAAGGATAGTGAAGACAGTAATGGATGTGTTGAATACTGCGTTCTCCCAAAGCTATTGTCACTGATCCCAAGGAGGATTTCCCTCCCCATGTGATCCAACTGCTGAGTACGACCCCCAGGCGGAAAATCGGGTAGCGTCCTCCCCTACCTGGCCTCATGGCAAGGGGTTCCCCCATGGTAGCAGCAACGGTACCCTGGGATTCGTCACAGTAGTAATTTTGTAGCTGTGGCCACCCCTCTGGGGGTTTGGTCTCTGCTGCATGGTCTGCCTCTATGTTGATGACGTTGGGCTCCAAAGATTCCTTTTGTTTGAGGTCCTGACCCAGAGGACCATCCACCACCCAATAGGCAGTTGTAGTAGCTCTCTGAATGGCTAATTGGCTGGTCATGAAAAGAACACCTGCCAGAAATACCACTTAGATGGAAGGTTTTACCTGTAATTTACACTAAAGGTTTGAAGGTTTTGTGCTCTTTTATTCGCCTTTTCAAGAGCTAGATTGACTGGCTTTTCTATTGGTTTTTCAAGAAAACTTGCTTGAGTTTCCGGTTTAAAACCTGACCCCCTGAGCCGTGCATGCCTTTGAATAATGGTGGCTCTTGATACCATTCTCTCAGCTGTTTCAGCCGTGTCTACTGTATTTTTAATAACAGCATTAGTCTCTTGCTAGTCCTCATTTTTATTCCATGGCTGACCTAAATTGTCCTGGGACTTCTCTGGTAAATTCATCTAACTCATCCCATCGGGCCCTTCAATTTCTCACCATAAGCACTGTGGCACTATATGTTCTAGGCTACAGAAGTAGTTTAGTTCTGCCAAAAGCAAATCACTTCTTATCTGGAGGATATTTGCTAGTGGATAAAGGTGCATGTATCACCCCTTTTTATAGCAGTAGTGATAACTAGAGAGTCTGCTTTTCAATGACATTTAATGTAAAGAGGATCACTGGGAGCAGATTCAGATTTGTTTTCTCAATTCTGGGGTTAACTGGTTGAGACTGCACTGGGTTATTTAGAGAAAGTGTTACCCCTTTCTGTATACTTTTTAGAAGAGGGATGGACTGTGAAACTGGCTTTTTTTCTTGCAGGCTATCCTCAATTAAATGGGTTTTATCCCCCCCCACCCTCCCGAGTTTGAACATTTCTGTTGCTCTCTTTATAGAAAATATATAGGTAAGCTATGGAGTAGTCTGGGCTAATGTAATTTAAAATGACACTCTTCTGTATAGACTGCTTCTTGATCTACATCCTCTTCCTATAGTAAGGGCTGATTGTGCTGATCCCTACTGTGACAAATTCAGGGAATGTGTCCCTTCTCGCCAAGGGTGAGCCACCCCCTTTGGAACTAGGGATGCAAGCCCACAATGGAATACCGTCCCTAAAGATCAGGGCAAGCTGGATCTCACATGTGGTGCAACTCCCCTCCCTCTTAAGGGACAAGGAGACCCCAGACAGGGATTTAACTATACCTCCCCTCATACCTCAATCTCACATAGTAAATGGCATACCTAGGGACTGATCAAGGAAATAATGGGCAGGGACCTTTAGGACAGGTTGGGGTGGTTTCTGACCTGCAACTGTTACCAGTGTTTATGAGACAGAGAACCAATCACTTTCCCTCCATTAGATATCAATGAGACACCCTACATTTTGCTACTGTATCAAACCTTTCCTGACTGTTAGCGTAATTTAAGGCCCTCATTACAACCCCGGCGTTAAGGGTTAACGACGACGTTAACCCTTAACGCCGGATTCCCACTTTAACACCTGCTTTTGGCAGGCGTTAAAGTCCATGGCGCTAACCCGCCATGGTGCTAATTACGCCGCCGTAATTTACGGCGGCGTAATTAGCGCCTTCCCCACTCCCATTATGCCCTATGGGGCAAAAATGTGATTGGGAAGGGAAAATGGGAAATGGGGATTTACCGCCCCACTCACCTTGGAATGGGGCGGTAAATCCGCCATCCACCATGGTGTAAACGTAGTTTACACCATGGTGGTAAAGTTGGTGCACTTAGCACCAAGGTTGTAATGACCTCCTAAGTCTTTTTGCTTCACTAACCTTGCTAAGCTCACCTGTGTTGGTGGCACTGATCAGTCCCTATGACCATCAGTGCAGGGGAAATGCACAAAGTTCTCCATTTATTTTCCCCTGCATACAGCACCTTCTGTGGAGGGCTGTAGAGACACTGGGCCTGATTCAAAGAACATTTTCCTATGGGATTGTGCCATTATAAAACGCTTCCATACATCAGGCCCACTGTGTCCCTGTAACTTTTTGGTTACTTGCATGATTTGTCCAGGGTAGACTGGTGACAGTAGTTACTTTTGTAGTGTTTTCTATTTTAAAGTATTGTGCACCTTTGCATTTTACCTGCTTAATGCCATTTAGAGTATCATTTACTCTGTGCCATGAGAGTTTCTCCTGTCCTTTGGCCGTCTTGTAGTTTCACCACCTTCCAGCCCAATAGTGGCTGGATTTTCCATATATGATCAGCCTGTTCCTGGGGAAAGATTCAGCTGTTGCAGGCAAAGTGTGTGTCTGCGTGTTGCTATGCAGATGCAGTGGCTAGATGTGGTCCAGGATTGGACAGCCCCTGTGAGTTTGAATGGTGCAGATCCTGGCCAACGGTGGGCTGGGGGCAACTCCAGTCCGGATTCTGGATAAAAGGTGACTCCTGCATCCATTCTGCAGATCATTTGAGCCAAGACCACCCACAAATTAGAGCAGCCTGCTGAAGAAACAAAACTTTTTGCAGGATGATCGCCAGCAGCCCTTCCTTCACTTGCACAGCAAAGCCCAATCTCTGCATATCTCCTGAAGCCCTTAATCAGTGCTTCGACCCTTTGACCACTAGGAACCACCAGTCCCGACATCTGCTCGGAGATTCAGCGACCGGAAGCACTTGGAACAGTCCTGGAACCATCCCGACAGCTAGCCAGACATCCTTCGCAACAAAATATTCTACATCCCAATTTGAGCCTTGGGACTCTGCAGATCCTCAGCTAATGGAACAAGAAGCATTTCCCTTAAGTTGCAGCTCCAAACCACATTTTTTCTGTCTAAATGGTCACCTTCCACCATTTTCTTCAAGTGGCCATCACTGATCCATGGCTGCATTGCATCCTGCGAGTACTCGGAGGTCATGACCAGAGCGATGGCCCAGTAGTCTGTGTCCTGGGTGTCCAGCTGTACAGAACCAATCCATCGGAACCCGGAATCACGATCTAGCCAGACTGTTAGGGAGTTTTGCATAAGTTGCTGTCTGTGATAGAACTTGGAAAAGCCCATCTTAGGTGACAGGGTTGTGTAACTCTTTAGGTTTAGCCTGAGATACACAAAAGTCTGGTAGGTATAGCTGAGCAGCCAGGCTTAGTCTAGGAGGGAGAAGAGCTGTAGTAAGGCACACAGTACTTAGAGCATACAATTGGTTTAAGGAAACACTGACACACTAGCAGTTATATAAAAATAGTTATTTTATATACACTAAGGACTTAAGTCATGCAAGTACTAGCCACACCGTAAAATCATAGTAGAATAAAAGGTAGCATACTTTAAATCACAAATGTAAAGCAACACAAGAGTTAGTGAAAACTACTAATACTAATTAGCAAACATAGATTAACTCTTGCAACTTTAGTTAACTCTTTCTTAACCACTCCACAAAAGTCCAATGGTATAAGAGTCAAAGGGTTCCCTGGGGGTCCAGTGAACAAGGGCTGAGGTGGAAAAAGGTAGGTAATCAACAATGTCTTCAGGTTTGCATGTAGGTAATAGTTTTAGCAATTTAAAGCCCAATGGGTTGTTCACCCCAATGGGAGTCAGGGTGCCCCGGCAGGGGGTGCAAGTAACAGCTTAACTGCAGCCCTCCAAGAACACCTGAGCAACGCAACAAGACCAAGATAAGTACCTCAGCTTGGAACAATACCTTATCATTGAAGAACTTGGTGCAGCAGGTTGGTCCCCAAGTTGAGGCGAAAGTTGTCCCTGATTCGAGTTTCTTGGCTTTGATGGCTGAATAATGAACTTGAGGTAACAGACAGCTGCAGCCGAGCAGTGGAATGCCCAGTAGTGGATCTTTGCAGTACTGGTGCAGTGGAGCCCTTCACTGGCTTCGGTTCAGCAACGGTTGTCGTCCCCAAGACTTTTCATCGGTTCTCAGTCCTCGACTCAGCTGAGGGGACTTCAAGGAGTGCAAAGGTGTCATTGCAGGCACAGAAGGATGCCGACAAAGGTTTCAGCCGGACCTGTTCTTCTCACAATGTTGCAATGCAAAATGGCACAGGTCACAGGGTAATGGGAGTTTGCAGCCCAGGCGGTTCGTGGGATGGTGAAAAATGCAGGTGGTCTTCAGACTGGTTGGTCCCACCAGTTAATGGGAGGAAATCGTCTTCAAGAGATCTTCCCCGTCGCTCGGAATTCGGGGTCAGGTCTTCAACGGTATCAACGGCTCCGGAAGTCGCTTAGAAGTTGCTGCGGCGGCGTCCTTCGAATTAGTCTTCGGATCTTCAGTCCAGTGGTCACCAGCTTCAGCTCCAGGAACCTCGCCCTTCATGCATGAAAACTGGCTGAGTCCACCAATCCCCAGTGAAGCCTCTCATGCAAATGTTGGGGGGGGTGGTTGTCCAGGGGAACAGCCAGCCTTCCAGTTTAAACTGGTTCCAGGCAGGCACACTGCAGGACAAAGACCTGGGGAGTTTCGTTACCTCCCACACTTGCTGCCCTTTTAGGCACTCTGGGCACCTTGGTGGGCTTTCCACTGAAAAAATCCAGCCAAAGACAAAAGACCCATCAGGACCTCTCCCACCCAGGAAGGTAGAAGAAGGCTCAAGTAAGAACAAGCCATCATGACCAAGGCTTAAAAAAGTACATCCACCATTTTAGGCAAATGGTGACCCCCGTGTCTCTACTGCAGCTGCAAAGAAGTCCACAACACGTTGTGCAAAAAGGTACACTGTCACTAGCCTCTCAGATGAACTTGTAACAGTAACTAAAAGTTATTGAATTAATGAGAAAAGGAAGACAATGTTTCCCTCAGCACTCGACATAAGGTGGGGTGTGCTGATCTCACAAAACACAGGAGGAACAAAGGGGTGTTACCCTCTTCCCTGGGAACTCTAGTTAACCCAGGCAAAATAAAAAAGAAAGCTCAAGGAGCTTCCAGCAACACTGCAGAGAAAGTGCTGTGTACTGCAATAATAAAAGTTAGATGCCAGAAAACTTGGAGGAAAACCTAACTCCATTAAAGAGTATCAAAGAGATAAAAAAAAGGGATCCAAAGTACAAAATAAATGAATGAGTAGTGTGGAAAAAATGGTCCCACTCACTCAAGAGAGTCAGCTACAAACCAGAAGTCGAGCAAAACGTGCTGGGGTACTCACAGGTGGAGAGAATATCACACAAAAAGGAAATCTACTGTAATCTCCGTCGGAAACGGCTGTCCGTATCAGCACAGTAGTGCGGCTTGAGGAACTGATGGAGTTTTCCAGCTTACTGCTTTCGATGCAGGGTCCTTTCCTCTAATTTGACTTGCCTGCGCCGAGGCGCTCGAACACTACCAGAGGCGTTGTAGCCTGGTGACATTGTGCTGTGTGGAACGGCATCGGCTGCACTGCATTGCATGGTATTGCTCTGCTTCCTCCGACCCTGTCCTGCTGCTGCTGTCCCTCGACTTGGGTGTGCAGCCCCACGCCGTCTGCACTGTCTCAGTGTTGGCTCAGAGGACTTTGAGCAGCAGGTACGTTCAGTCGGCATTCTGGACTTGCGGGGAGTGTTACTTTCCGCTCTGCGTTCTTAATTCCCTCACCTGCAGCCCCTCACTTGCAGGTTGAGGGCAAGCTCTCCAATTGTTTTTCTTCTGCTCTAGTTGAGTTTTCCACTTGGCAATGATGTCAAATCTGAATAATTTTGTGCCAGATTCCCCGGCCGGAGAGAGCGTGTCCACAGTAGGCGAATTGAGACACCCCCTGAGCCTGAGGGTTGCTATGACAAGCCCTGTGTAATATCATCTAAATGTTTAGAGACGGCTCAACATTCTGTGAATCCAGTAATCGAGATTAATGAAATAAAAACTTCCACAGCCTATGTGATAGCCAGCCTCAACCACCCTGCAAATGGTGTGGAACCGCCAATTTGCACCTCTTTTGCAACCCCCTCACGGGTGGATGGTTCTGCTGAAGTCACCTATGTGTCCCCCTTTGGCCTTGAGAGCAGTGGGGATCAGTTAATTTCCACCTTCCTGGCCTTTTCCCCTCGGGCAGAGGGGGCTGTTAAACCTAACCTCTCCTCCTCCCGAGATTCACTGGTGGATACAGAGATGAACACTTTCTCTGAGTCGTGGAGTCTTTGGAAGGATACCCTCATTAATGAGTTGAATAGTTGTAATTCCTCCTCAGATTTTGACACATGGTTAGTGTCTCTGGACATTTCTGTTGAGAAAGAACATGCTCTTAACTTTGGAAAAAAATCTTCAAGCGGTCCGTGCTCTTCCTGTGAGCCTTCCGCCTACTAGCAAAATGAACTGTTACTCACAAACTGATTAGCCTTTATTGGAATCCTTTAACCATTTACATACACCAGCGGTTCTTCGAGTTGGTTCCAGCTCCAAGTCTTCGTCATCTATGAAAAGTACCTCCTTCTTCCGTCCCTTTGGGAAGTAAGCAATCACAGATTCACAGCGTTGCCCCGTCTGGGCCGGTTGTTGCCCCTGCAAAACGACGCCTGGTTGGTTCTCCTGAGCCCATGAATCCCAGACCGGCAAACTTAATGAGTTTCCGTCTAAGGAAATCCAATCTGCCAATGCCCAAAGATAAATCCATGAAAGCCCTGGTTATGGATAATAGAAACTTTATTACTAATGTCACAAAACCTTTGCAGCGAGAACCGAGAGATGCACTTCATAACAAAGTCCTTGCCTGGCTTTGGGCAAGGTTCGGGCCCGGGGTTGTTTGTTCTGCCGATTTGAAGTTCTTGCGCAGGATTGAACTGGCCGATTGGTGTGTGCAGGGGAATATGGATTGCATTGCGGTCGGGTGTGGAGTCAGTACCGTGCCCTTCTATCTGAGATTGGGCAAATACTTGCCCATGGGCTCCACAAACCTTGGTCTTGTAGTCTGACTTTGTTGCGCTGTTTCAAACAGGGAATTGATGGGCTTTTCCAGTCAGACGGTTTCTTTCTCCACATATGGTCTGCTTCTTTTTGTGTTTGTATTTTTGTATTGTTGGTATGTTATGCTTTCTTTCTGTAAGTGCTTTGAGGCCTATGGGCAAAGGGTGCCCTACAAGAACTTAAAAATAAATAAATAAAATAGACCCACTAACCTGAAGCAACTCCTGTATCCACAGACTCTGGCCTTCCTCCAAAGGCAAGATCAAAGAGGGGCCAGCTTCCTCCAAAGGCAAGATTACAGAAGGGCCAGTGATTTCAGAAACTCCTACAGTGATCTCCCAGTGACTCAGAGTACAGTGGGAGAGTAAACATACCTGTTTTGCCCTCGCCCCTCCTCTCTCTCTAGTTTTGCATGGGCGTAAAGTCCTGGACCGACCTATCCCTTGCCTAGCCTTGAACGGTGGTGTTCTGGTCCGGTATCCTACCCTGTGTGACTCCTAAGGTGTTTGGATTGGGAGAGGGTCTGTTAAAGACTTTCCTGTTATTTTTACTCAACTTTGGAACACTTACCAATTACCTGTTGTCTTTGGCCAACACTGGTTCAAACTTCTTAAAGATAATCCTAGCCTCCTTAAACCACTTACTGGGATCTGTGACTCTAAAGGCACTAATCCCCTTCTTTTCTATCCAGGGAAGAACTTTTTAAACAACAGTACCTTAATTCCAAGGTGTTTGCTAACTCCTATTGGGTACTTACCTGGTTGCAATTTATTTAATTGCTTCACTACACTTACAGTATTACGAAAATTGATTTGATGCGTATTTTCTCTTAGCAGAGCACACCAAGGTGAGTATGCATAGAATAGTAGTGAATGTTTTAGTGTACTTGTGGTTTTTCACTTCTAAAGGTTTGTACAGGGCCAAAATAAAGAAATGCATTGTATACATTCAACTTAACTTGTATGTGCTTAACTGAACAAGTCACGATTCTCGCGCCCTGCTAAGTCTAAGCTTTGCTGATCAGTCACACTACGCAGAAAAAGCTTGGATAGACATTAGGGTTTATCCCTCAAAATATTGTGGCCACTCAGACCTATACACAGAGCAGATTCTGAAAATCTATGTAACACGCCTAACATGGCTTCGTCCAACACAACCTGTGTAAGTTTCCATCCAACAAATATAGATCTAGATTTTTGTGCGGTATGCTGAATTTGATTCCTACATTGTAAGTAATGGGATTAAGGTTATCTACGAGAATAGTCATTTGTTTACTAATGTGTACTGGATGACTTGTCAAACTCTTGCTACCAATGTTTTTGCTCTATGACCTGTACAATGTTCTGTTGCTCCCAAGCTAGGTTTGCATTATATAAATATATACAGTTATCTGCTATACAATTATGCAAGGGTGGCATAGTTCCTTTATTGCAATATTTAGATTTGTAATCAGAGTACACAACATGTTGGGTGAAGAATGTAATAATGATTTTTAAATGATCATTATTAATTTAAGACTTATTTGTATTGCGATATATTTAAATAATGTGGGTTTTATGCGTTGTGTACGATTCTCCACAAACATTGCATGCATTTTGTAAAAATAGTCTTATTTTTGGTACAACGATTGTATTGAGAATTTTCTATGAATATTGTTTGTTTTTTCTTGAGATTAAGCACAATACATTTTGAAGAAAGTGTAAATATTGTTTTACACTTACATGTGTGGACATTCTATTGCTGGGCAAGCTGTTGGGTTTTTTAATTGTACTTTACACTAAACCCATTTTCTCCTAAGTGTCAGCTTATCTGTCTTCGTTTCCAAGAGAGTTACAGCAAGGTTGGCTTCCCAAAATCTTTTATCAATAGTAGTTCTGGGAAACCTAAACAGAGACCCCTAAGCGGGTGGTAAATGTACACACCTGCTCATTCCAAAGTCCTAAGGACAGGAGGGGGTCAAACCGCTACAGGAGGCAACGCAACCCATGTGCAGATGAGCTACGCCCAGTGTTTCTCAGGACTAGACCGTGCCTTGAAAAAAGTAGGTCACTGGGAACATTTATTTTGTCCGAGACGGTGTGACTTGGTTGGACAGTATTACTTTAAGAGTCAGGGTCTGGACCTTTTGGACTCAGGACCAGTGGTCCTTTTAGGACAGGAGACACATTTAGTTGTTTGTTTGGTTCAGCCTGATACTCTGATTTGGTAAAAGACCCCTTCATTTTTGTTCAGTAAATCGTAAGGCCCCCCCTATTAGTTCTTCCAAATCAGTCACTGTGATCCTTACTGTTGGGGGTGTCCGGGCCTGCAGGCGGTTGGAACCTGGGTAAGGACAATGATGGATGGAGCCTGTGTTATAACCATCTTCTCTGATGCCCAAATGCTTTGATATTTTTGAGATCGTCCCCAAGGAGTACCATTCATATGTGGGTAAAATAACTAACTGCTTAATAAGGGAAGAATGCAGTCCATGAAAAAGATAGGGGAACAGGATGAGCCCAAATAGAACCAATTTTCCGGGTTTCATTTGTGCCCACCCGATTGTTCCATCAAGATATGGTGGAAGCCGCAGCTTAGCAGCCACAAAAAGATGCTTATATGGAATAGCTCAATCAGGAAGAAACGGTCATCATTGATGAGTGCTGCTGAAAAAGGAAATAAAATGAGAACAAGCGCAACAATCACAGACTTAATTCCAATGTCTCGTAAAAGTGAGATCAGAACTCACAGTTCCACTCACTATGGTGGAAGGGAAAACAAATCTTGCAAGATATGAAAGTGCCTCAGGAAACCCTATATCAAGGACTGGTTCGCTGGCATGTCCTTGCTGTTGGCCAGAGATACAATTTCCTATTTGAGGAGGGACGATACAAGCAATGTGTTCAATGAGCGGTGTGAACTTGATAACCCCCCACCACCTCATTTTTCCCCCTCAAGGCTGGATGTATCCCTACCCTTTTGTTTCCGGTCTTTCAGGTTTTTGTCTTTTTGAGTACTTTCTTAATGAATGCTTTTGTTCCTTCTGCTTTATTTATTTACCCAAATGGAGGCCCCAGTTAGTCAGAGTCATCAGACCTTGCTACTGGGTCTAACATCGTGTCCCCTTTTGCCTCTTAAGGCTTGGATAGCTATCTCAAGGTTTGTATATTTTGTGCTGGTCAATAGTATCCACCGAACTCTAGTCTTATCTGTATGGGGCAATGTACTTTGTATACTTTCGTGCCAGGCTCCTTGATATGCATTTAATTTTCCAAATCCCCCATAAAATAAGCCTTACAATGGAGGAAGATGCCTTTACTGACACCAGGCACCCACATTCAAAGAATATTAAACCTATATCAACTGTATATTGTTGCTTTTTGGCTAACTAATCTACTCCACCTCAGCCCCATTAACCTACTATCAATGTATAGCTTCCTGAAACAAAACAAAAGAGTTTTAAGTTGCACTACATTTATTTTGATTAATTTCATGGTTTAAAGCTCAGACCTACCGTCAGAGCAGTGAAGCACTGTACAGCGTTTCGGGCTGGCATCTTTTAACAGTTGCGCAGTACTAAGAGTTGCGGTCTGTGCTTCAGTCTGTGCATTCATTGGGATTAGCTCTTGGTCTAATGTTTCAAAAGCAACGTTAACACAGAGCAGTTAAATTTGAGAATTGACAGGGCATTCCTAGTCAATACCAGGATCGAGTTCCAGAAGATGTGTGTGTGACATGAGAAAGAGTGTTTGCCGGTCCACTCTTTGCAAGTGAGTTGTGATTCAAGCTGATTGGTTTGCTACACAAGAAGCCTGTTCCACCAGATATGTGGAGCATAGCTGCCCGGTAGACTGGTGTGCTACTCATGACTGCTTTGTAGATAATGCATGCAGTCTTTAACAGTATCCAGGCCTGAAGAGGAAACCAATGTACTTTGCTAGGGGAGCTTTCCTAAAGTCTGCCTGGGGGTGAGACTTCAAAGATCCCTCGTTATACAGGCCCCAACTCTTAGTAGAGGTCTGTACTACCCAAAGGTTTGGTAGAATAGCAGAGTAGCCAGGCTTATCTTACGAGGAGGATGTGAGCTGTAGGTCCGTACAGAGAACGCAGTAAATACATTAGTCCAAAGAAACTCTCACACACTTGCAGTTACAGTAAAATATGACATACAATATTACGGTGAGTAATGTATCTGTTTTTATTCACATGCTGTGCATATAGTCTGACATCTAGTGGTAATTGCATATTTTTTTCTAAGATTGAAAAGAGACGTCGACATGAGCGTGACTGTAACACTATCCCAAACGTGAAGTGTAGTGTACCCAAAATCCTTCATGCGCTGAGGTCCCACCGGTTGTTTTTGTTCTGCCGTGAGGGAGCCTTACAGAATGTGTGAGTCAGTACAGAAGAAAGAAGGTGTAAGATGTCTATGTTCCTTCTATTCCAAGAGGGGAGGAAGGGTGGACGCATGTGAATCTAAGCAGATACAATCATCAGAAATACGATTACGGTGAGTAATAGGTCTTCCGATGCTTGTGAATCTGCTTAGAAACACATTCTGTGCATAGACTAGCGAGCAGTACCAGAAGATGGTTGTGAGATGTGTGAAGGAACAGTAGCAAAGAGATGTCTTAGCACCACTTGTCCCACCTGAGAATCAGACTTCGAGTGCGTGTCTAAGCAGTAGTGTTGGGCGAAAGTGTGAACAGAACTCCAGGTTGCTGCTTTGCAAATGGAATCTAGAGGAACATTTGCAATTAATACTATGGTAGCTCCTGTGCCCCGAGTAGAGTGAGTTCTAGGCGTAAAGGGTAGATCTGTCTTGCCAAGAGAAACAGTGTGATGCAATTAAAAATCCATTTGGAAATCGATGATTTAGAGACAGGGTCCACTTCTCTACCAGCTGCCAGAGAGACAAAGAATTGGTTAGTCTTTCTCAGTGGCTCAGTCTTTTCAAGGTAGTATATTACTGCCCTCCTCACGTCTAGTGTATGTAGGCTTCTTGGATTCCCTGCCAGGTCCCAGAATGTCTAAGAAGGCAGGGTGTGATGGAGGAGTCCAGAACTCTGCAGCCTGTTGTCTTTCACCTTGCCTGAAAGGAAAAAACTCCCAGTGGGGGCTGGCTGTCCTAATTGGACAGCCAGACCGCCCATGCTGTAAAATGCAGGGAGAGAATGCCTAAGTTGTGCTGTAGTTCCTGATAAATACTCCGATCCTGGAAGCTGCTGACAAGTCGACCACTGGAACCAAACGTGTGATGATTTACAGTGACAGTGACCGGCGAGCCTGCTGTGTAACCGCAGCCTGCTGTTAACCCTCCTTCCAAGTGACCCACTAGACCCAAGACCAACTGCATTTAGAGCCCTCCCATGTCGTGCTGCGACCATGTGGGACTGCAATATCCCAATACCCTGGGACCTCGAGCCATTGTGCGGTGCACAGTCTTCCAAATCGAGCTGTACCTTTGGTGGCATCCTGTTGGAACTCTAGAGACACGATTTGAGTCCTAAAAGTCCCCTCCGAGTGCTGCACCTTGCAAACGACAAGAATCTGACCAGCAATATTCAGTCTTCTTCAGTCTCCTGAAAAGGGCACCAAAACCACAGAGCCGCAGCCAGCCACGAAAAAACTCTTGCCTGGAGCCTTCTCTGTTGATCCCTGCTGCGAATCTCCTTCCAAAGTCCCGTCTCCCGTCTACATGGCTTCCTTTGTCATCAACCCGGCTTTTTGGCTGCAGATCCTGAAGTCTTGCTGCTGCAACTCTTCTTCTGTGGCGAGGTATTGGGTTGGCTGGGGTATTTACTTACCATAAGCCTGTGTGATATCTGTAAAGCTTTTGGGGTGTTTTCTGTGATTGGGAGTCCTCTCATCCAGTTCACCCAGCCCCACTGCTGGAATCTTGTCTTGACTTTTGCCTGCAACAGAACCCTGTCTACAGCTGCCACCTAGACCACTAGGGTTCCTCTTCTGCCCCCGAGTGAACTCATGCAATAGAATAGTGAAGGACTGGATAAGAAGAGGATTCTGGCCCTCATTACAAGTCAGGCGTTAAGGGTTTAACCCTTAACGCCTCATTAAGAGGTCCCGGGTTTTAACGCCTGCTTTTTGCAGGCATTAAAACCCATGCCGCAAAGTGACCTTGGTGCTAAGTACGGTGCTGCAATTTCGGCACCGTACTTCGCGCCTTTCCCCATTCCCATTATGCCCTATGGGGCAAAAATGGGAATGGGGAAGGGCAAATGGTGAATGGGGAATTACCGCCCCACTCACCTTGGAATGGGGCGGTAATTCCGCCATCCACCATGGCGGAATCCAGCATGGACCATGGTACTAATAGCACCATGGTCCACCGCCTGAGTTGTAATGAGGGCCTCTGTCTTAAAAAGTATAACAAGTATTTAAAAGTACTTACTTGAGAAAGAGCTAGTTGGTAATGAGGGTGAACAGTTACACACGTTCTTACTTACCTTGAATGTGTGTTGTGCCATTCTGAAAAGTATATATAAGGTTATTTTACTCACCTGTGAATTGGCTGTCTCTTTTTCCCAAAAAGGAATGCCGTTGGCTTCACCAACTATTTCTTGCAAAGAATAGGTGTATACGTTTCTCAACTGGGTCTTGCTTCCCCCTAACTTGCTGTATAGCTTGTTTAGAATAAGTCTACCTTGGGTTTTACTTACCTAGAATAATTGAGTCATTCATAAAGTGTAACATTAGGGTTTGCTGCTAAAACAGTCTTGGGTGTATACCGGTTTATAGTGAGTATTTCGAATGGCAAAATGTCGAAAAAATGTAACCAAATTTTTTTTTTTTTTTCGAATGTCTTTTTTTTGTTCTTTTTTTGTTTGAAATGGGGGTTCCTCCCACAACCCCCCCCCCCTTTTTTTTAACTCGCAAAACCAAAAAAAAAATGTAAATTAAAAAAAGAATACATTTGAGAAAAAAACATTTCGGTAAAATGTTTGACATATTTGTCATTCGAATTTTTTTTCCGACATTAACTGGATACCGTCTATACCTACCTTTAAAGTGCTGATAGCTCCTTTAAAAAGTATATTGTTTTTACTTACTTTGAGTTAGCTGTGTGCCATCCTAAAATAAGTTTACGAGTTACTTACCTCAGTCTATGTTCCACTGATCTGAAAAGCAACTGTAATTGAATATTACATCAAAAGGACTTACTTACCCAGTAGAACTGTGTGTTATCATAAATGTAGTTATAGATATACACTGTTCCTTGAATCCGTGTTCCACTATTCAGAAAACTATACTGGTAACAGGGTTGGTGACTGATTTCTCTGCGGAGTATCACTGCATAACTGACAGGGTCTACTACCCTTGTATTACAGAAAGTAATAGTAAAGCAACTAATGGTTTTTACTTCCCATGAATAGGTATGGCCTATACTAAATGTGTATGATGAGGTCGGACTTCCCTAGAAATACTGTTAGGTTTTTTTGAATAAGGTCTACGATTTGGTCTGTGTACTTTAAAGCATAGTGTGTTTTTATAACTGTAGTTATATATGATGTGATAGTACTTATTTACCCATGATTCATCTAGCCCTATGTGTATTTAAGTAAACCCTTTATTTTTACAATACATAGTATTTCAGTGTTTCTTTGGACCATTTGTGTACTACATTTATTTTTTGTACTGATTCTACAGCCTTCTCTACTTCCTAAGATGAGCCTGGCTGCTCTGTCTACGCTAACATATATTCAGGTGGTACAACCTTCTACTAAGAGTGGAGTCTTGTACTGTCTTGGTTGAATTCTTTTACTAAACCACTGGTTGGGCTTCAGAAAAACTGTCCTAACAGGTACAAGGAAGTATATTGAATAAACACCCTTGTTTACCTGGAGATGAGGGACGACTTTAATCGCCCTTTTCCAGCAGGACCTGGTCCAACAGGATACGCAAATGGTCTGGTGACAGTCGTCTGCTTCTGGGTGGATGGTATCAGAGTGGCTGAAGGAACTGGATCCCGTACCCATGGGTGACAGTCTTGAGAACCCAATGATCTGATGTGATCCGGGTCTCCAGCTTGAGGATAGTCTCCTGGGCAAGGATGCATCCGGCAGTTTCGGCAGAGTAAGGTATTCTTAAGAATATTTTGCGTGACTTGCCGTCCTTCTGCAACCACGGCCAGCAGGCGGTTGACATAGAGTTCCGGAACATCTTGGAAGCAGTCTTTTTTTTTATCAAACATTTTATTGAATTTTCATACAAGGTTAAATAAACATTACAACAACTGGGAGAGCCATATAAGAAGCTCTCCAACACAACATTCACAACTAACCGCAAAGAGAGGGAAAAGAAAAAGCAGGGGTCATTGTAAAACAAGAGCAAACATCTATGGCGTGTATCGGCACAATAGTCTCTGCACAGTTGACACGTATTCACAGACTCAGGTCATCTGGTAGGGGAGGGACATGTCATCGATAGTCCTCCCATTTCTGCCAGATCATCTTTGCTTTTTCTGGGCAGCCTCTCGCAGCGTAAACTCTTTACTCCATTGCAATACAAAGGTCTATATCCGTGGCCCATTGTTCGAGGGTGGGTGCCACCTCCGAGCCCCATAATTGTGCTATGTTCCTCTTCGTTACTGCTGCAGCAGTTGACATGAATAGTTTTTCGCATCTTGTCAGTTCAATTTCGTCCTCTATCCCCAGCAGCAAAAGCTTTGGTTCCCTGGGGACTGTTTTACCTAGAATTTTTGACAGTTCATTGCAACATGCTTGCCAGTAGCGTTGAATATGCTTGCACTCCCATGAAATATGGAAGAAGGTACCTTCAAGTTTACAGCGCAGACAGTTTGAGTCCGATATCCTGCCCCAGCGGAAGAGTGTCACTCTTGGGTAGTAGACTCGGTGGAGGATTTTAAGCTGTACGAGTCTAAATCTAGATGAGATCGCCATCTCCCAGGGGTACATTAGAGTGGTTATCCACTCCTCCGCCTGGATTACCCCCACCTCCTGCTCCCATTTGGCCTTTAGACTTGCTAGTTCAGTTGTGGCGAAAGAGGTGATGGCGTTATACATGACAGAGGTGACCTTATGTTTGATTCGTTCGGGAACTACATTGCGTTCCATCGGTGTGTAGGAAGGTGGGTTAACAGCGCATGGTTTAACTGTGGTTTAACTGTGTATAGTGGTATTGTTCTGTGGGGCGGGGGGGGAGAAGCGGGACACCAAGGTGTCGAATGGAATTACTTCTCCCTCTCGTGTCACATCTCCAATTTTTGCTATCTCATACAGTGTCCAATTGGGCCATCTGGGGAGTTTGCTTACTTCTGGGAGGTTCCTGTTATTCCACAGAAGGTTGTATGGGTGTTAGTTTGTTCCCCCAACCCATATACTTGTGTGTTTCTGCCCAAACTCTTGGTATGTGTGTTAGCATGGTTGGAGGGGTCGCTCGGCCCACCTCTCGATATAAGTGTTCCAGGGGAGGTTTGGTGGAGTTGCTTGTGATTATCGCTCTGATATGTGGTAATGTTGTGTCCCCGTGCAGCATGTCATTCACAATCGCCATTTGGCTGGCCCAGTAGTATGTTTGTAGTCTGGGGAGGCTTATACCACCCTCCCATATCGATCTTTGGAGTGTGGCATGTGCTATGCGTGGGTGTCCCTCACTCCATAGCAGTTTTCGAAGGATACAGTCAATTTTGTGGAATTCGCACCATGGGACATGTAGTGGGGCATTTTGCAATATATACAAGAAGTGCGGGAAGGCCATCATTTTGAAAAGGGCTGCTCTGCCAAGTAGGGTTAATGGTAGGGAGACCCAGTGTTGGACATCTTCAGCGAACCGTGTTATGATCGGGTACAGGTTTGTCGGTGTATATTCCCTAAGGTCTTTTGTAATTTGTATACCCAGGTATCTGAATTGTGTCAGTTCAATATGGTAAGGGCAGTTTGTTGGTATTGTTTCGTTCACCTTACCCAGTGGGAATAGTATGGACTTAGTCCAGTTAACACGTAGTCCGCTAAAGGAACTGTATCTTTCTAACAAGCGTGTCACTAAGGCACAGGAGTTAATCGGGTCTTTTAAATATATCACCAGGTCGTCTGCATACAAGGAGACTATCTTCCCAGTCATCTGCCCAGTGAAAGCCACTCCACGTCTCCGTGGTACGCAGCAGTACTGCGAAGGGTTCAATCGCAAGGGTAAAGATCATTGCCGACAAGGGGCAGCCCTGTCTGGTTCCTCTGCCTAGTACAAAGGGGTGTGAATTCCAGCCGTTCCCCCTTACTGTGGCCCTTGGAAGTCTGTAAAGAAGTTTGACCCAGTTCGTGAAGTGAGGCCCAAAGCCAATGCAGTGCATTATTTCCCAAATCACCTCCCAAAAGACTGAGTCGAATGCTTTTTCAAAGTCAATGGCCAATAGGGCGAGGGGGCTCTGGAGGGTGCCTCTTCTCTCCAGGGCGGAGTGTAGTCTATGGATATTCATGCGGGTTGATCTTTGTGGCATAAAGCCGCATTGATCTGGATGAATTAGAGACGGGATGACCTGTTGTAATCGGTCAGCTAGCACCTTCGCAAGGATCTTGGTTTAGCTGTTTATGAGAGAGATGGGTCGGTAGGAGGTGCATTTGTCGCGGGGTTTGCCTGCTTTGGGAATCACCATTATGGTGGCTTCTCCAAGGTCGGGGGCTAGAGAGCCCTGGTCACGGGCACTTTGGTACATGCGTAACATATGTGGGGCTAGCTCCCCTGGGCCTATCTTCTTCCACAGTTCCACTGGGAAGCCGTTTGGGCCTTGAGTCTTTCCTGATTGAAGCCCCTACATGGCTGCCACGATTTCTTCTTCCGAGATCTCTTTTTCGAGGAGTTCCCGTTCTTCGTTGTTCAGGGTGGGGAGAGTGACTTCCGCTAGAATCGTATTCTCTGCATGGGAGGCAGGTGTTTTGTAGAGGTCAGTGTAGAGCAAAGCCAACCGCTATTTCCTGATCTGTTAGCAGAGGGTCAGAGTCGAACGGGCTGAGCCGTCCTAGTTGACTGTCCCTCTGCTCCAACCAAGCGAGCATCTTGCTGGCCTTGTCACCGGTCTCATAAACCCTAGCGTGCATTGCCCTGTGCGCTTGTCTGGCGTTATCTAGGGCTATATTTTGGCGACGCTTCTGAGCGAGCAAGAGTGCCCGTTGTGTTTCGGGCCGATCCTGCGACAGATGGTTCTCTTCCGCATATTTTACTTGTCTCTCGGCCTCGTGTAGCTTAGCAAGGTGTGCCTTTTTATGGGCAGTGGTCCAGGAGATGATTTCTCCTCTCAACACTGACTTGTATGCTTCCCATAGCACTCCTGGGTCTTCTACCGTTCCTGTGTTTGTTTCAAAGTAGGATTTCGTAGCTGTTTGGATTCGTTCCACTAGATCCAGGAAGCCCAGGTAGTAGTTATGGAGACGCCACTGCCGGGTGAGGGGTAGGTGGGGGTCGGTCTGGAGGTGAGGAAATCGAACGACAGGGGGGAGTGATCTGAGATTCCCCTAGGGAGTAGGCATGCCCTGTTAGCCTTGTGTATGTCCACCAGAGGGAAAAAAAAAGTAGTCTAATCTCGAAAGCGAGGCATGTGCTCCAGAGTGGAAGGAGTATTCCCTGCTATCAGGGTACAGCTCTCTCCAAACATCCCGTAGGCCCAAGGCATTGACAAAGGTGGCCAGCTTGGTGTGTATGCCGGGGTTTCTGCCTCGCACGTGTGTGCGGTCCATTTCTATGTCCATGACCTTCTTAAAGTCACCTCCCATAATCATGATGTCAGATGTGTCCCCGGTGATCAGGGGTGAGATATAAGTGAGCAATGGGGTTAGCAGGGTCGGTGGCGCGTAGATTGCCAGCATTGCAATGGATTGTTCCCATAGCGTCCCCATGATGTATACATATCTGCCGCCTGTGTCCTGAGTGACGCTGGATAAATGGAGCAGGAGTGTTTTCTGTATTAATATGAGCACGCCCCTTGAGCCTTTAGTGAAGCCGGCGTGTATTGCAGTTCAATAATTTGTGCACTTAAACCGATTGCATTCTGTGCCCGATAAGTGCCTTTCCGTTAGGAATACTGCATCTGGCTTGTGTCTGTTTAGGAATTGCGTGACCAAACGTCTCTTTATACCGGTACCTAGCCCATTGACATGCCATGTCATGAACCGGAGCGTTTTAGTGGTGTTGCTATGTGAGGCTATGACAATTTGGGGTGGGAAGTGTCGCACATGAAAACATGCACCATGAGTGACTCGTGCCATCTGGCTACTGCTGTTGACTGCAAACATGAGGGAGCCGGGGGTTCGCTTACGGGATACGTTATTCCCAGTGGGGCCATGTTTGTGTTGTCTTTATGTGTTTTCCCCCCTTTGAGGAGTTGTGCCTTGCTCGGTAGACCCATAAATAACAGAACTAAAAAAGAAAACCCAATATACCCCCACCCTACACACCACCCAACTTGAAGTATCTGTCGCCCAAACATTTAGCAGCTGTCAAATTGACAACCTGCTCACTCTAAAACAAACTCACAATAGACTGGAACATCCAAGTGTCTGGAGGGGGGGTTCCGGGGGGGACTTTCCCTATCCCCTGGACCGCTCAAACTTAAGTCTATACGTGGGGCTCAGAATTGCGTGATTCGTCTTTTGTTGAGCCAACAGAATGTTATAAATTGGTTCCCATCAGATTAGGATGGTACCGTTTTCTGTTTTGTGCCTTCAGCGATCTTCAACTGGCGGCGGTGGTGGGTCCAGATCTTGTTCTATTGGTGGCAGGGCGGGCAATCCCTGCTCGGGCGGCGGTCTGGTCCTCCGGTTGTTTCTCAATCTCGCTACCCCCCAGTCGCCTTCAATGTGTTGTTCTGCCCATCTCCATGCGTCCTTTGGATCTGTAAAAAGCACTGTAGGTGCATTGTTGGTATATTTTAAGCTGCGCTGGGAAGAGGCCATATTTCACGTTCTTGGTTTGGAGGTGTTTCTTGAGTTGGTCAAAGGATTGACGTGCCCTCTGGACCTCCCTAGTGTAGTCCGGAAACAAGGCGATGCGAGAACCGTTGTGTGTGATTGTTCCCTTTGTGCGGGCCATTTGCAGTAAAGCGTCACGATCCCTGTAATTCAACAGTTTCGCAATCACCGTACGCGGTGGTAAGCCTGGTGTAGGTGGTCCAGATGGCATGCGCTGGGCCCGTTCAATGGAGAAACATTTTGAGAATTATTTGGGTTCGAACAGGTCAGAGAGCCATTGTTCTAGGAATAGTTCCATGCACGGCCCTTCCGCTTTTTCTGGCAGGCCAGTATGCGGACATTGTTGACCCTCTCCCTCATCGACTCACTCCTCCAATGTTTTGATGCGTGACATGGCCTGGGTCATACGCTGATCCATGTTTCGTAGCCCGTCTTCTGCTCCAGAATTGCGCTGTTTAGCAGTCAATTTTTGCAGGTCATGCCGGAGAAGGGAGACGTCCATGCTAATTCCATCCATTTTTTGCTCCATGGATGCCCGAGATTCGGGAATTGCAGCCATGATATCCTTGAGGGATATGGAGCTTTCAGCCTCTGTCATGTTGTGCAGCTGCTCTTGGTCCGAGGAGGAGGCCGCTGGTGTTGTAGTATATTGATCGATTCTGCTTTGGGTAACTGTCTTTCTGGCTTTATCTTTGCCCATCATGTGCTCGGCTGATACCAGTCAATGCGGAGGGTCGTTTTCGCTGTATGCAGCGGGTTGTTGCCCCGATGGATGTTGCTCCACAGCAAGTGTAGGCCGCGGCTCACCAATCTTTACCGCGTGTTCTCCAGACGGGGCTTGCCCCGCCGTGCCTCCCTGGGCCGTAGCATCACCAGATCTCGCGGCCGGAGGCAGTCGCAGGTCTGCGCCTGTCCCGCGCTGTACCTCAGGCCGCGCGGGCACTACGATGTTGGCGGCGCAGCTCCTTTCCAGTGTGCCTTCGATCAGGTCGCGTGCACCCACCTCCAAGGCCCAATTCGCCATTGCCGAACACCCGCTAGTGGCGCAGATGTGTACAGGGTATCAAACGGGCGGGGACAGGCAACGGGCAGCACGATCACCCGTGGAGGTTCTTTCTTGTAGCTTTCTCCGGTACGGTGGAGGCCGCGTGTGAGGATGTGAGGCTGGATGTGAGGCTGGAGCGAGACACACGGACAGGGGAGCCCGCTATGCCGCGGGCGGGCGCGACGCTGGGGGCGGGCGCCGGGAAGGTCTCCCTGTTGACGGGAGAGCCTTGTCGGCGTCCCGCGACAGTGCCGGCATTACAGCCGCGGCGCCGCGGGTGCTCACAGCCGCAGCGCCGCGTGTGCCCGCGAGGACCGGGTTCACTGGCGCTGCGGCTGGGAGACCCGCGAACGGAGTGTACTTCGGCGGCCTCCGGCGGCGAGGCTCGGGAACTAGAGGGCCCGACTCGTGCCGACTGCTCGGCGTCGGAGGTGCGCCAGACAGAGGGGTAAGAACCCATAAGGGGGAATCAACCAGGACCCCCTCCTTACCTAATGCAGGGCAGACACCAAACAGCAGCATGGGGCCTCAGTCAGGACGGGCCTCCGGGAGGCAATCCTCGAGGGAGACACCATATTGGGGGGGGGGGGGCCAATGAAGGGGGAGTGGCTGACAACAGGGAGGGGAAGCCAGAACCAGGCAGCCAGACTAAAGGAGGAGGTGGGGAGGAGGCAGCGCTTTTTATAGAGGGTGGGTGTCTAGAGTCCCCACCAATCGAACAGGGGGGGAGGGAAGTTAGTCCCGATTGGTCCTTTTCCCCTCCAAACACCAGTTATAAAAGGGACTGGCCTAATGGCGTTTTTGTTGCTTTTTGCAGGGAGAAGGAGAGGAGAGTGAGAGCAACTGGTGGGCCTATCCGGGTCCGTGAGAGTAGGAGAAACTTAAAGAGAAGAGGAATTCCTGGTGCCTTTCCCTCACAGTGAAGTAACTGTGGGGTCAACCTGGAGTCCAACTACCTTGGTTAAGACATTGTGTAATAAAGGTCTACAAAGCTCCACTTTGGCTACTGTCCTGATTTCCACAAGTGGCGTAGTCGGCAGGGTAGAGAGAACGCGATGGAGAAAATAATACAGACACTATCAGAAGGGCAACAACAGTTACAACAGCTCTTCCAACTGCAGGCCCAGCAGGCGGCCGCTGATCGCCAAGCCTTTCAGCAGGCAATACAATTGCAAGGTACCCTGCAGTCCACTTCTCAGGACAAACACCAAGAGACGATAAAACACCTGACGGATGCTGTCACCGGCACCCGAAACCTGCCCATGGTCCCTTCCGCAGTGTTGCAAAAATTCAAGGAAGGCGAAGACCCGGCTTTCTTTTTCACCACCTTCGAAAGAATCGCCCGAAACGCTCAGTGGCCGGTGGACCGCTGGGGCCAGTATGTTGCTCCCCTTTTGTCTGGCATCATGCAAGGTGCCTACCAGGCCGTTAACCCAAACGGAACCACGCCTTACGCTGAAATCAAAAAGGCAGTATTGGACCGGTTAGGACTTGACGAAGAGGCCTACAGAATGAGGCTGCGCGACACTAAACTCAAGCCGGGGGAGAACCCCCGACAACTCTTCTACCGGGTTAAAGATCTCACCGAGAAATGGTTACAAGTACCGGGAACAGGCCTCCAAGATGTCTTAGATAAAGTCACCCTCGAGCAGTTCATTGAGGCCCTACCCCCTCCGATGCAAAGATGGGTCCGACAACATCACAGGCCCACCTTATCTGAGGCGGTGGACATAGCGTCGGCCTACCAAAAGGCAGGGGGAGCGGGTAAACCCCTTGGAGGCGGATCTCCCATTCGCAATCCGATGCCACCGTTGGAACCCCTCCCAACCAAGAGCCTGCGAGGAGGGCTTCCCAAATGGAGAGCAACGGAAGGACGCCCTTCTGGATCCGAGGAGAAAAGGAGCGGTCCCGACCCACGATCTATCCATTTGTCCACGGGATATCGACAACCGCAATGTTATGACTGTGGCGAGTGGGGCCATATAGCCCGGTTTTGTCCCCGGAAGAGAGGCACCGAGCCGATGGAGATCGGATTCATGAGGACCGAGCAACGACCAAGGTGCCAAGGTCTCTACGAGATGGACGTCCGGGTAGACGGGAACCAAGCCAGGGCCCTACTAGACAGTGGAAGTCGACAGACGGCGGTACTACCAACCGTAAGTGATTCTCCTTACCTCGCCAATGTTAGTATCCCCATTCGATGTATACATGGGGATGTGAGGACCTACCCCATGAAATCCATAACAGTAGAAGTGGCCCCTAATATTACAGAGATGAAAGCTGCCGTCCTCCCCTCCTTACCCGCCCCAGTGGTGATTGGGACCGATCTACCCCACTTCCACCAGACTATCAAAGCCCTAGAGCAGGGATGGTGGGAAGAAGCACCCTTTGCCAGGGAGCCCATCCCCCCGAACACCCAGGGACGAGAGAGACCCACTATGAAAAGAAGGGAAGCTCGCCTTGCTCAGTGCGCATCCATGTATGCCACCCAACGGATAGCCTGGAACCCGGAAGACCATGAGGATTCCATCCGGGGAGAAACCCTGACGGACCCTACCTTAACATTGGCCCGCGAAAGGGCCATCACTAATGGGGACCCAGACCTGACCAAGGGAGCCGGTTTTACATCTAGACAGGGCCTACTCTATCGGGTTTTCCAGGAAGAGGGAGGTGCACGGAGGGAACAACTACTCCTGCCCAAAACACACAGGGGCATTGTCCTCCAGTTGGCACATAATCACCCTTGTGGCGGCCACATGGCCTCCCTAAAGACAGCAAAACATTCTAAAACGTTTCTACTGGCCGGGGGTCTATGGGGAGGTGGCGAAATTCTGTAAGGAATGCAAAATCTGCCAGTTGACGAGTGGGGAAAAGCCAGCCAAAGCGCCTCTGCAGCGGATGCCCTTGATCACCATACCCTTTCAAAGAATAGGCATAGATCTGGTAGGCCCGCTAGAGCCAGTCAGTCGTGGATATCGATACCTGCTGGTCATTGTGGACTATGCCACCCGGTACCCTGAGGCCTTCCCCCTAAAGGGGACGTCGGCTAACCAGATATGTGACCAGCTCATCCCCTACTTCGCACGTGTGGGCCTACCCACCGAAATCCTCACCGATCAGGGTACGAACTTCATGTCAGCTGTCATGCGACAAGTCTGTGAAAGACTACAGATCAGAAGGCTGCGTACCTCAGTTTACCACCCCCAAACGGATGGGTTAGTGGAGAGGTACAACCAAACAATAAAGAAAATGATGAAGAGGGTAACAGGCCCGGAGGGAAAGGACTGGGATAGAGTCATACCCCTGATCCTAATGGTATTAAGGGACACACCCCAGTCCTCAACAGGATTCTCCCCATTTGAGCTGCTGTTTGGAAGACAGCCCAGAACAATCCTAGATCTGGTTAAAGAGGATTGGGAAAACACTAAGGAAACATCCCTCACCGAGTACGCTGAGGACCTTAAGAACCATCTATCTACTTTAAGGGGACTAGCGGAATCCCATCTGAGTATAGCCCAAGACCGGCAGGAGAAGACATACAACAAGGGCTGTCGCCTAAGAAAGCTAGAACCAGGGGATAAGGTACTGGTGTTACTACCCACCAGTACGAACAAAATGTTGGCTCGGTGGAGAGGTCCCTATGTGGTGAAGGACGTGGTGGGACCAGTGAATTACCGGATACACCAACCTGACCGAAGCCCATCATATAAGGTTTACCATATAAACCTACTAAAGAAATGGACCGAGCCTGCACCGGTCAATATTCTGGCCACCCAAGATACGGGGTTGTTACACGCAACCGGCCAATTGGATGAGGTGCAATGGGGTGAAACACTCACTGAACACATGAAGAACGAGATACGGGAGACACTCAAACCATACCGCAACACCTTCTCCCATTTACCTGGAAGGACCGACCTAATGGAGCATCGTATCGAAACCCTAAACGGACAGACAGTCCGGCTGAGACCCTACAGGATCCCGGAGACCCGAAGGTTGATCATTAAGAAAGAAATCGAAGAAATGATTAGGTTGGATATCATTGAACCCTCAACCAGTGCGTGGTGTTCTCCAATCGTACTCGTACCCAAGCCAGACGGGGCTGTACGATTTTGTATGGACTTTAGGCAACTCAACCTGATATCCTAATACGAAGCCTATCCCATGGCCAGGATGGATGAACTGCTGGAAAGGCTGGGTGCTGCCCGTTACCTCAGTACCTTGGACCTCACCAAGGGATACTGGCAGATCCCACTACGGGAATCTGACAAAGAAAAAAACGCATTTGCTACACCCCAGGGACTCTTTCAGTATAAAGTGCTACCGTTCGGGTTGCATGGGGCTCCGGCCACCTTTCAGAGACTGATGGACGTCCTCTTACAGCCCCACGACCGATACGCTGCGGCCTACCTGGACGACATTGTGATACACAGCGCATCATGGAATGACCATCTAACCCATCTACGCAAGATGGTCGGCAACCTGGCCCAGGCCGGACTCCACATCAACCCAGTGAAATCGGTACTAGGGACCCAGGAAACCAAGTACCTCGGACATATAGTCGGTGGCGGCGTGATTCGACCACAGGTGTCCAAAATCGAGGCTATTCAGGGGATCCCAGTACCAACTAACAGAAAACAAATTAGGGCCTTCTTGGGGTTTATAGGGTACTATAGACGCTTCATTACCGGTTTTCTTCCCTGGCTGCGCCACTGACCGAGGCGTTGAAAAACGGGGGTTCCCCAGACCTGTCAACCAATCACGCAGCCATACTGGCCGTTGAGGGGCTGAAGCACTGTATATCATCCCACCCGGTGTTGGTATGCCCGGACTTCCGGAAGCATTTTTTTCTGCAGACGGATGCCTCTGGCATGGGGTTGGGGGCGGTCCTGACGCAGGAGGTAGACGGGTTCCTGCGACCGATCTGTTTTGTCAGTCGGAAGCTCCTTCCGCATGAGTTGGCGTATTCCACTATCGAAAAGGAATGTCTCGCCATTAAATGGGTGGTGGATTCATTGCAATACTACCTACTGGGGAGGAAGTTTACGTTATATACCGACCATGCACCGCTACAGTGGTTGGCGAGACACAAGGACACCAACCAACGAGTTCTACGATGGTTCCTGTCCCTCCAGCCCTTCGACTTCGCTACCTTGCATAGACCTGCCAGCTTTCAGCTGGTGGCGGATTACTTATCCAGAAGTCCGATCCGGCCCGACCGGCCTGGATCTGTGGTGGGGGTATGTGAGGATGTGAGGCTGGATGTGAGGCTGGAGCGGGACACACGGACAGGGGAGCCCGCTATGCCGCGGGCGGGTGCGACGCTGGGGGCGGGCGCCGGGAAGGTCTCCCTGTTGACGGGAGAGCCTTGTCGGCGTCCCGCGACAGTGCCGGCATTACAGCCGCGGCGCCGCGGGTGCTCACAGCCGCAGCGCCGCGTGTGCCCGCGAGGACCAGGTTCACTGGCGCTGCGGCTGGGAGACCCGCGAACGGAGTGTACTTCGGCGGCCTCCGGCGGCGACGAGGCTCGGGAACTAGAGGGCCCGA
This sequence comes from Ambystoma mexicanum, assembly GCF_040938575.1. Taxonomy (NCBI): domain Eukaryota; kingdom Metazoa; phylum Chordata; class Amphibia; order Caudata; family Ambystomatidae; genus Ambystoma; species Ambystoma mexicanum. The sequence goes on from NC_090922.1 coordinate 934,070,888, forward strand.
CTCTTGCCGACCGCTCGGCGTCGGAGGTGCGCCAGACAGAGGGTTAAGAACCCATAAGGGGGAATCAACCAGGACCCCCTCCTTACCTAATGCAGGGCAGACACCAAACAGCAGCATGGGGCCTCAGTCAGGACGGGCCTCCGGGAGGCAATCCTCGAGGGAGACACCATATTGGGGGGGCGGGGCCAATGAAGGGGGAGTGGCTGACAACAGGGAGGGGAAGCCAGAACCAGGCAGCCAGACTAAAGGAGGAGGTGGGGAGGAGGCAGCGCTTTTTATAGAGGGTGGGTGTCTAGAGTCCCCACCAATCGAACAGGGGGGGAGGGAAGTTAGTCCCGATTGGTCCTTTTTCCCTCCAAACACCAGGTATAAAAGGGACTGGCCTAATGGCGTTTTTGTTGCTTTTTGCAGGGAGAAGGAGAGGAGAGTGAGAGCAACTGGTGGGAGAGGAGAGTGAGAGCAACTGGTGGGCCTATCCGGGTCCGTGAGAGTAGGAGAAACTTAAAGAGAATAGGAATTCCTGGTGCCTTTCCCTCACAGTGAAGTAACTGTGGGGTCAACCTGGAGTCCAACTACCTTGGTTAAGACATTGTGTAATAAAGGTCTACAAAGCTCCACTTTGGCTACTGTCCTGATTTCCACACCGCGTCACAGGCACCTCATGTGGCACGTCTCCTCCTCACACAGCGTCGCAGGCTCCGGACGTGGACCGCGGCCATCTTGCTTTTCGCTCGCCGACATCGCTACGAAACCTTCTCAGCGATTTAACTCAGTTACGTGGAAAGCTCCGGGCTTCGTTTTCAGTTCGTTTGGTCACTAGGTGTGTGGCTCTCAGCAGGGCTATTTTGCGGCAGTAACACCACGGATAGCAGGCTGTTTGAGCAGGATTTGTGCGGCGGTCCCGGGAGCTTCAGGGACTCACGTCTGCATCGCACCGCAGCTGGCCACGCCTCGCCCCTTGGAAGCAGTCTTGAACGAGTCCCCACTGAATGTCCCTGTAGCTCACCGGGAGCGTGGTAATGTTGGCAATCCGAGTGCAAAAGGCAGCAGAGTTGGTGTCACGTTTACCAAGGGCGTATAATTTCTTGCAGTCCTCGTTGGGGGGTGATTCCAACGAGGAAAGTGGTACTCTTTTTCCATGTAGTAGTGACTACCAGAGTCTGGGATGACATGGCCCCTGATGTACAGCGAAGGAGCAGGTCTGAACATTTTCTCCTCTTCTGAAAGTCATGGATCGGGTAGCCACTAAGCAGCTGCAAAAATACCTTGAGGAAGCCAACATCCTTCATCCAAGACAATCTGGATTCTGAGAACATCATGGCACTGAGAGTGCTTTAGTTGACCCCCAGAGCCAAATGCTGGACTGTATGGACAGGAGTAAGCCCGGCCTGCTGATGCTGCTTGACTTAACAGCGTCTGACCTCCTGTATCATAAGAAACTATTGGCTACTCTAGCTTCTGTGGACCACCTCTTCCCCCACCAGCAGTGAAGTGGATGAAGTCCTTCTTGTCAGGCAGGATGTCAAGAGTCTGCGGAGGCCAGGCATCCTCTACTCAAAGACCATCTAACTGCAGAATTCCAAAGGGTGCATGTCTGTCCCCGGTACTTTTTGTGCGTAATATTCTGGACAAATTTGGGGCCAGATTTACAAACTATGCCGATGATAGTCAATTGTTAATAGAACTGAGTGGAGACTATGGTGAAGACAATAGAAGCCTCCAGAGTAGATATCAAACAGTGAAACATTGGATGACAGCTAACTGGATTTGTCTCAACAGTGCAAAGGCTGAAGTACTGGTCTTTGGATCCCCCAAACTAGGACAAAACTGGGTTCTGAATAGTCTGAGTTCCTTAATAAGGGCACTGTATTGGGACTGTGGACAAAGTTAAAACCCTGGGAGTGACTGTTGATCAGTCTCTAGGAGCAGGAGCCCAGGTGGACAATGTTACAAAGAAACCCACCATCATCTGAGGCTACTTAGATTTGTAAAACCCTATGTCACCAGTAAGAACTGTGAAACCCTGGTCAGAGCATGTATAATGCCCCGGATAGATTATTGCAATGCTCTTAGGCGGAGCAAGTAAGAATTGTGTATGAACGCTTCAAACCCTGCAAAATGATGTGGTTCGCATTATCAAAAATGTTTCCAAAATGGATCAAATAACTCCAGCCAGGAGAGAACTCACTGGTTGGCCGTCGCATCCAGGATTACTTTTAAAATCCCCACTTTGGAGGATTCAAGATGGTCGCCTGCAGGGGATAGACGTGCCGGCGGAGCTCCCAAATCATGAGGCTGGGGAATGCCCACCACCCAGCGATCGAGGCAGGAATTGGGACAGCGGGCGCAGCGACGCATACTCTGTGCACCTGACAGCGCAAGGTGAATGGGGAGCAGTGCGGCAGTCAGTCTCCAGCAGCGCTGAAGGAAGAGGAGCTGCAGCGGAGATCGTGGGGTGCCTGACTGTGTGGCGGAGGAGCGGATCGCGGCCGGCTACGGGGGTGCATGGCCCGCGGTGAAGAGACCCGCTCCGAGATCAGGAGGCGGCGGGGTGGTGCGTGCCCAGAGAGGTTTGAGAGGGGTGCCGGCTAGCCGCGCCATTCGGAGTTGGGGCGCCCTGTGAGAAGCTGAAGGGCCCATCCCCGGGGGTGCTGAGAAGGAGCCCGGCGGCGAGTCCTTCGCACCGGCAGTGAGGACATGGAGAGCCGGCAACAAGGAGAAATTGAAGCAGCCCCACCGGGGGCCGCGGAAGGTATCTAACAGCGTTGCCGGCCAGGCCCAGTAGGGCTAGCATCGCGGAGGCCCGCTCTCTGAGGAGAATCGGGCGGACCTGCAGACGGCCCCATAGCATGCCCAGTAGAGCGGAAAAGAGGACCAGCCCCGGGCCAACTGTGCAGAGGGGCGAAGAACGACCCTGCTGGGGGGGGGGGTCGGTTGAATCATTCACCAGTGGCGCTTAGGGGGGGGCCCACTAGCGACAGAGGTGTCAGAGGAAGCACCAGTCTGGGAAGCTGCAGAAGAACCCAAAACCTAAGAAGGGAGGCGCTCCAGTAGAACAAAGTTGGAGTTTAGCACCTGGGGTCCCCGGAGCCCATTAGCCTCTCCAGTCCTCACCAGGAGAGAGGGGTGTCGGCTGGGGGTACCGCACCTGTCAGAGGAGTTCTCACCTGACAGCCACTGCGGCAAAGCATATCCTCCCACTGGCGGGACAGCCCAGGGAAGCGCCGGCAGAGAACGAAGCGTGGAGCCTGGAACTGGGCGCTCAGAGAAGCGTACTACCGGTGGAGGCATAGCGGGGAGAAGAGCCTTGATAGCCCCCTGAAGTGTAAGCAGGGCGCCCTGAGTAAAGGGGAGGCTCCGGCGGGGCAGAGGGTGTGCCGTACGGTCAGGCCCTGCACTGACATGGCCGCGAAAATTAAGGGGAAGAGTGGGAGAGCACTGCAAACCTCAGGAGATGCCCCAGGTACCCTCCCTACCATTTGGCCGATGCAGGAGGTGAGGGAAACAGCTAAGGCCACGGGGGAGGACTTAGCAAGAAGTGGCTCACCACCTGAAGGAGAGAGCACAGCCACAATGTCATGACAGGATTTTAGGGGGGAGATGCACGCCCTGCAGACCAGCCTAACTAAGACATTTCAGGATCAATTCCAGCTTCTAAGAGCTGACCTCAATTCGGCCTTGGGAGAAATAAAGCAGGAGCTGCGGCAGCAGGGCGAGCGGACGGACCTCCTGAAGAGAGGTTTGCAGGAAGTGGACAAGGAGGTGATGATCAACAGCAAAGCAATTGAAAGAGTGGACGCAGCCACGCACAATTTGGAGATTCAAATGGAGGACATGGAAAACAGGTCCCGTCGAATCAATATAAGGGTCAAAATGCTACCGGAAACCGTCGAAGACAAAGATTTAAAAGGGGTAGCCCAATCTATCTTCACAGAGATCTTGGGAGTCTCGCCTCCGGAAAAGATAGAGCTTGATCGTATTCATAGAATGGGCAGAGCAGTCAAAGATACCAATTCCTTAAAGAAGCCCTCGGGAATTGCCTGCAGTATTGCCTGGAAAAGATATAACAAGCGCGGGAGAGTTACCATTTTGACCGCCGCTATCCTGCCCAACCACGAGATCCGAAGACCCCTTCATCTGCGGTAGTCGCGTTTGATGTCCTTCAATAGCTGTGGGTAATTAGCTCGGTACCAACCTGCCAGGGTTGGCGTAATTTTCACACCCAAATATCTGATTCCCCCTGGGCTCCATACAAATGGGGTAGCCACCCTCAGGGAGCCCCGATTCTTCGCCTTTAGAGTCAAATTTAGGAGTTCAGATTTGCCAAAATTGATCTGAAGGCCAGAGACTTCCCCGAATTCCTCCAACAGTTTATGGCTCAATCCAATAGACTATCGGTGCCGTCAGTGTTAATAACATATCATCGGCAAAGGCCACTACTTTTTGTTCTATCGAGACAATCGAGACCCAGAGATGTTCTGGCAGCGTTCACGAGGTACGCCCAAAAGGAAGCAATTCTCCGGGAGGCAATGAAACAAGAACCAATTATGTTCAAAGAGCACCGCATTGTGCTGTTTCAGGACTTGGCGAGTAGTGCTCTGACAAAGAGGCATCAAATGGGACCAGTTCTCAAAGTGCTTAACGAGAGCGGGATTAAATACAGGTGAACCTTCCCATTTGGCTTGTTGTTCGAGTGGGAGGGGTCTCAGAGGCACATAACCACATTACAGGAAGGGGCGGGCACTCTGCGACTGGACTTGGATGACGCCCCCATGGGATCTGGAAAACAAACCACGCTCGCTGGGCTAGAGTCAAGGCCATGGGCTTGGACAACAGTGGGAGAGAAGAGAGGAGGGTGAAGTTGAGTGGTAAGCCGACCAAGGAAAATAACAAGAAATGCTCCGGGGAGGCGGGAGAGGATGCACAAGAGGAGACCTAAATCACAATACACTATAACGGTGGTGGCCCACTAAAGGGAGTAATTGGCAGGGGGGGTGGCATTCATCTATGAACCAAAAAAGGTGGGTATATCCGAGGAGTGGGGGGAGAGGGAGGCGGGAAGGGCACGCCCTTCAAAGAATGAGGGAGAGAGAGAGGGGGGGTTTATGGGGGGTAGGGAGGTGGGAAGGGCAGCGGAGGCCTCGCGCAAGAGCCGGGATATGGAGAGCAGAGATTCTACCCAATACCAGGAGATGCAAGGGGGGTCGGAGGGGTGACTAGAATGTTCTGCCGAATGGGCGCTCCTAAAAGAGGCAGGTCCGGAGTGATCTAAGGCATCATGGAAGTAGAGGTACATTAACCCATTCTTAAGTGGCTAACACATAACGTGAGGGGCCTGAACACCCCCCTCAAGAGAAAGAAACTGGAGCAATTCACGAGAAAAGAGAACCCGGATATCCTGAGATTGCAGGAAACGCATCTTAGACCCAAAGATCAGGAGCGCCTCAAATTACAGGGTTTTGATCAGATTCTGCACGCATCGGGAGGGAGCAGGTCGGGCGGGGTAGCCTTAGCTATCAAAAACTCGGTGAACTTTAGGGTTACTGAAACTATAAAAGATAAGGAGGGTAGGTATATAATAGTCAGTCATAGGGGTGTACCAAAACAGCCCATACACCTTGGCAGTGGTATATGCACCAAATGTAGGTCAGGAGCTGTTTCTGAAACGGGTTCTGGGAAAATTACAGGACAGAGCCCGGGGGCAAATAATCTTGATGGGTGATTATAACATAGCCTGGGAGAGGGACCGGGACAGGTCAGGGCGCCCCGTAGGAGGAGGTGGAGCAGTGATGTCGACGGACCTCAAAGATAGAATATGCGGTGCGGGGCTGAGAGATGTGTGGCGGGAGGTTAAGGGGAGGGAAGAGGGGTACACTTTCCTATCTGGGGTCCACAAATCTCAATCTAGAATCGACTATATTTGGGTAACTTCGAATCTAGTTGGCCAGATTCGAGAGGTAGTGACGAGCCCCATCGGTATAGCAGACCATAAAGTGGTGTCTATGACAATGGACTTAGGTCATAGGGAAAGAGGGGTATGGACGTGGAGGTATCCAAGACATCTTCTTAGAGACCCGATAATTAGGCAGAAAATAGAAGAAAAGATTAGGAACTTCTTTGCAATTAACCAGAGAGGAGACACCAGGGAGGAGATAAGATGGGACGCTTTCAAGGATATGCTGAGGGGGGAGCTAAGAGCTGCAGCGACTCACAGGGAGAAGCAACTGAAGGCGTTGGAAGCGCGGTTGGAGGAGGAAGTCGAAACAGCGAGGCGGAAGGCGGGGTGACCCCGACCAGGGCCTCTATGAGGGACTATCGAAGGGCACTAGGACAGTTGGAAATCCTCTGAACCAAAAAAGCCAAGGGGGCCCTCCTCAGGGTTCGCCAGCAATTTTATGCTAAAAGGAACGAGGCAGATACTCTCCTTGCACGCTTACTAAGGGGGGGTGAAAGCTAGAAACGCAATCACGGCTCTAAAAAGAGGATCGGGGAAAGAGTAACAGAGGCAGGGGAGATATGAGAGACGTTAGTGGCTTTCTATGAATCTCTATACGCGTTGCAGGACCCCCGGGATTGTTTGCAGCTGGAGTTTCTAGATAGGGTGAAGTTTGGGAAGATTGGGAAGGAGGCATCGGAACTGCTGAGCAGGGAGATTAAATAGGAGGAAGTAGTGAGGGTGATCAGAGGCTTATAAAGCTTTCGCAACTGAACTAACCCCACACTTAACTTACCTTCTTAACACATTTAGGACAACGGGGAAAATAACTCTGTCCATGGAGGAAGCCAGACTAACCCTTATTCTGAGGCCCAATAAGAACATCTTATAGACCAATAGCGTCGATTAACATCGCCGCCAAGATCTTCACAAAAATATTGGCAAACAGGATGGAGGGCTTTCTCCCGGATCCGATTCATCCGAACCAGGAAGGGTTTATAAGAGGCCGGCAGACAACATCAGGAGGGTGGCCCACTCGGTGGAAAAGATTCACAGAATGGACACTCCCGCGGTCCTCCTATCTTTGGACACAGAAAAAGCGCTTGACCTTGTGGAGTGGTCTTTTCTGTTTAAGGTGATGCAGAAGATGGGTATTAGTGGGAACTTTTAAGCATGGTCCAAGCCAACTACCAAACGCCCTCTATGAGAATAGCGGTGAATGGGGCTAGGTCTAGGTGCTTCAGAGCGAGTAGGGGTACTAAACAAGGTTGCCCACTGTCTCCTATGCTTTATGCAATCTATCTCGAGCCCTTATTAGGGAGGAGGAGGGGATAAAAGGCACCCTTTGCCGATGATATGTTATTAACCCTGACGGCACCGATAGAGTCTATTCGATTGAGCCAGAAATTGTTGGAAGAATTCAGGGAAGCCTCTGGCCTTAAGTTCAATTTTAGCAAATCTGAACTCCTAAATTTGACTCTAAAGGCAGAGAATCGGGAGTCCCTGAGGGTGGCTATCCCATTCGTATGGAGCCCAGGGGGAATCAGATATTTGGGTGTGAAAATTACACCAACCCTGGCAAGTTGGTACCGAGCTAATTACCCACAGCTGTTGAAGGACATCAAACGCGACTACCGCAGATGGAGGGGTCTTCGGATCTCGTGGTTGGGCAGGATAGCGGCGGTCAAAATGGTAACTCTCCCGCGCTTGTTATATCTTTTCCAGGCAAGACCACAGACAATTCCTGGGGTCTTCTTTAAGGAATTGGGATCTTTGACTAGGGACTTCCTGTGGGAAGGGAAAAAACCGCGGGTAAGTAGGCATCTGTTGATGGCTCCTTGGCGGGAGGGGGGTACTGGCATTACCGAATTTCCAACAGTATTATGAGGCACTGCAGCTGCGAGTAATTAGAGACTGACTTTGGGAGGGGGAGGCCACACAAGATAAACAATGGGTGGACAGAGCGGTAGTACATCGTAGTCTGGCAGAGGTCCTGTGGCTCCCAAAATAGCATAGGCCTAAGCATGTATATGAAAGTACCATTACGAGACTGATGGCGGTGAATTGGGACAAATTGGTGAGAACTAAGGGAATCACAACCTTTCCTTCCCCGTTTACACCTCTGTTTCGCAATGGAGACTTCACCCCAGGGATGGAGGAAAGAGCATTTAAGCAGTGGCAAGAGGGGGGCTGTAAATGGCTGGGCAATATGTTTTTGTGGGGGGAGAATGCTCTCATTCGAGGATTGTAAGAGGGAGTATGGAGTGAAGGAGGGGGAAAGGCTTAGATACGCGCAGCTAGGTCACTGGGTCTTAAACCCCATGAACAAACAGGCCGCAAAAAGGGAAAAGACACGGTTTGAGAAGTTTCTCCTAGTTAATGACAGATCCAAGGGTCTAATATCTCATCTATAAAAGATCTTGGACGAAGCAACTGTTAGAAGCCAATGGTCATATATGCGGAGTTAGGAACAGACTCTGGGAAGGGCAATCGAGCGAGAAGAGTGGGAAAGGTTATGGTGGAAAATTCCCAAACTGGCCAAAGCATCTCAGCTACAGGAAATGTGGTACAAGATCTTGTTTGGGTGGCATTACACACCAGCCCTTCTTTGGGAGATATATCCCAATACCTGTGGGAGTTGTTGGCGGGGTTGTGGGATGGAGGGCACGGCGCAGCATATCTGGTGGACATGCCCAAAAATTAGGTCCTTTTGGCTGGAGATCCAGAGGCTCCAGGAGCAAACATATGGGCCAGGAAGTAGCAGACCCCCAGAGGAGGTCCTTTTAGGGGTTGGGCGAGGCATCAGGACGGGGGAGCCTAAGTCCCGGGGGAAATCAAGGGCGATCCTTACGATTGCAGCTATGACAGTAATAGCACAGTGGTGGAGGAGTATTGAGGTCCCCCTCCAGCAGGACTTGTTGCGGAAACCCTGGGAAATTGTGGCACTTGAATGGGCAACATATGCGAAGGATAACAATCTCCAGTCCTTCGCAAGGAACTGGGAGGAGACTATGGCTTTTCTTAAAGAGGACTTTCAGATCAGGTGACGTCCTCAGCGCTTGCGACTACTGGAATTGCAGTGAACACTAGTGGATGACCCATGGAGGTAATAGATCATGGACAAGGAGGAGCCACTTCCGGGGAAGGAGGGGCGGGGGGTAGTTGGGAAGGGTTGTTTCTCTGTTACAAACTTGACAACTTGAGGTGACCGGTCCATGGCGCTAATGGACTACGGACGTAACGCAGCTGCCTTCGGGGGGAGGGAGGGCGGGGAGGCATTGGGGAATGCAATTTTTTCTGTGTTGTAAAACTAATAAAAAGAAGTTTTAAAAAAAATCCCCACTTTGACACAAATGCCTGCACGGCCAAGTTACTTAAAAGACTGCCTTACTCAGCAAACACACGGAAGACCCACAATCTAGTAATACTTAATGCCTCGTCTATACTAAGGTCAAAAGAACACACGATAAGGGTTGGTCTTTCCCGGTTATAGGCACACTTGCCAGTTGAGATGCGTACAGAGAAAAATGTCTCCCCATGTTCTGTACACGGCGTAAGACACTACTATTTAATTAGACCTCTTGTTGACCAATGATTAAGACCTCAGCCTTGTTTGATTCACTATCCATTGTTTTTTTTCCCGTCGCCTGTTAGAGCTGTTAGTTGTTTTTCTGTCTTTTTGATCCATGTGCGCCCTGATGCCTGCGTGCTGCGGCACGTTATAGGCATTAAACATTAAAAAAAAAACACAGGGATTGACCGTACAATTGAGCGATGGTGCGTGCAATGAGTGGCAGTCGCTTCTTCACCGAGTTCAACAAGGGGATAGCCTGGCTTACCGGGACCTTTTCTTTAAGGATGTTTTCCACGAAGTCCGAGTAAGGGACGGCTTGTTGTGTGGTGATTCTAAAGTGATCAGCCGCCTTCTTAATGTTATGTTATTTGTATTTATAGCACGCACATTCAACTGACAGCATCTTGGCACAAAGATTCCAGTGTAGCAACCCCCCGCCCCCATGGACAGCTAAAACAGGGGTTTTCAGGACACGCATGAACTGAAGGTTATTCAAAATACCTTTGAGGTTAGGCGGTAGACCATTCCACAGCTTCCCAGCCGCAAAGGAGAAAGCCCGTCCTCTAACTCGGGACAGCTGAATTTTAGGAATTGCCACCAAATTAGCATTATCAGAGCGAAGTGATCATCCTGGAATATACGGGCAGAATGTATCTTGAAGGTACTAAGCCCCATGGTGATAAAACACTGGTGGACCAAACAAATAGACTTGAACTTAATCCTTTGGGCCACAGGGAGCGAATAAAGAGCACGAAGCACCGGGCTGATGTGTACTGCATAAGGAGAATTAGTAGCCATCCAAGCCATTAGATTTTGCAAAGGTTGCAGGCAATGTATGGAGTCAGTGGGTTGAGACAAGTAGAGAGCGTTCCAATAATTAATATGACTGGTAATCAGTGATGCCACTACCAAAGGAAGAAAAGGAGGTAATTTTCAGAGCACTCTAATAAAGCACCTTGTTTTGAAAACCGCACTCACTTGCTGGGTCATAGAGAGAGAAGCGGACAAGAGAATCCCTAAGTTCCTGTCACCAAGAGGCCAGAATGAGGATGTCCACATAGAGCCAGAGAGGGGACCAACCACCATGATGTCCGTCTTGTCCCCGTTCAGCTCAAGCCAGTTTGCATTCATCCACCCCACTACTGTCAACAAGGCACTCACACAACCCTGAGGGCGCCTTGGCCTGGTCCAGATCTAATCGTGTGAGAATCTGGGTGTCACTGACGTAGGAGTAGCCAGGAGAGCGGATTAGACGAACCAGCGGCTGAACACAGATATTAAAAAGCATGGGGGAGAAGGCAGAGCCCTGAGGAACAACGCAGGATAGTGCACAGTGAGAGGAAAGGAAGGGAGAAAGAGACAGCGACTGATTCCCATCAGTTAGGAATGAGGTGAACCCAGTCACGAGGTGCCCGGAGAGGCCAGCTGTTACTAGCTGGGACAACAGGATCGAGTGGTCGACTGTGTCGAAGTCCGCAGATATATCTAAAAGACCTGGGATGTGTATTAGTTTTACCAATATTTTACATTTTTCCTTTACGCGGTATTGGGATCTATGTACTCTGTTTAAAGTAGTCAGATGGGGCCAGCAGTAAAGGATTGGGTCCATTTCGCTGTGATAATTGGATGGACTCTTTCTACAGCTACAAAAATCAAAACAAGGATTTTTTCTTTTTGTTTATACATTACTTTGTCCGTTTGAATATTCTCAATCCAACTTGTGTAACAAAGAAGGTTGATTCCTTTTGTTTTTTTATTTGACAACCATCGTGTATAGGTGTAACTTACAGTTATATGGGTCCACCATCATGCCAGATTTTGCACCGAAAACAGGTTTTAGGTGGGGGTTTTACCATTGTGTTATTGAATTGCTTCATCTGTATACGTTGAAATCTAGTATACCTTTTGTATGTATGTTTGTAGGACACATGGGCCTACTGAATAAATAAATAATTAACTTTTTTATATTGCATTGTGTGCCTTAAAACAGATTCACTCAACAGATTCACTCAAATAGAAATAGAAGAATAGAATAGAAGAACAAGTCACTTTCTTACCTGGTAACGTTCTTTCGATGGGATGGTCCGACGACGTATTCCATATCTATGACATGTAATCACCACAGCTGTGCTGCTTCGGAAACTTTTCCGGCGTCTGCGTCCTGCGTCGATGACGTCGATGCGCCGATGCGCCGACGTCGAGGACCTCCTCCGACGTCCGACGTCATCCGATGCGATAAGTAGGACGCACGACGCCCGTAGCCTCAGTTGTAGTTTTTTCCCCCCAGAACGTGTGACATAAGTCAACTGCCAGTCAGACACAAAGCCTTGCTGAACGTAAGCTGCAATCGCAAAAGAAATTCTGCAGCGGGGAAGGCAGGGGGGGAGCGATATGGAATACGTCGTCGGACCATCCCATCGAAAGAACGTTACCAGGTAAGAAAGTAACTTGTTCTTCGAGGGGATTGGGTCCTCCGACGTATTCCATATCTATGACAGACTCCCAAAGCAGTACCAAAACAAGGAGGAGGGAAAGAATTTAGAAGCAAAATTTTAGAATAGCCAATCAAATAGCCGAGCAAAGGACCGCCTTGCCAAAGGCCAGATCCTGCCCTCTGATGGAATCGAGGGAATAATGCCGTACAAATGTATGTACTGAAGCCCAGGTGGCTGCATCACAGATGTTACGAATAGGAACACCCCTCTGCAGGGCAGTAGATGCAGCCACACCCCTGGTAGAATGGGCCCGCAAGCCAGCCGGTGGGTCCTTACCCGCCAAGCGGTAACACTCCGAGATGGCCAAAATAATCCAGCGGGACAAAGTCTGTTTCGTCACAGCTTGCCCCAAACGCTTTCCAGCGTAACCAATAAAGAGTTGAGCGTCCACTCTGACCCGGGACATGCGTGAAACATAAAAGCTCAAAGCTCTCCTAGGATCAAGCCTATGGAGCCTCTCCTCTTCCTTACCAGGATGCGGAGGAGGATAGAATGCCGGAAGAACAACCTTCTGGGCTAAATGAAATTCTGTCACTACCTTCGGAAGAAAAGAAGGACGAACTCGAAGGACAACCCTGTCCTTGTGAAAAACAGTGAAGGGTGGCTTAACTGAAAGTGCCTGTAACTCACTCACTCTGCGAGCGGAAGTAACCGCAACTACAAACACAGTTTTCAGAGTTAACAGCCTCAAAGGGCAAGAATGTAAAGGCTCAAACGGAGCACCCATAAGAAACCTAAGAACAAGGTTTAAATCCCAACCGGGCACCAGGAAAGGCGACGGAGGGAACACATTAGTGAGCCCTTTCAGAAACTGTGAAATTGAAGGGATTTTAAAGTAAGAACACTCTTCAGACGAGCGCTTAAAGATGGACAGCGCCGCCAGGTAACCTTTAATGGTACCCACTTGCAAGCCCCTGTGGGCCAGAGAAAGCAAAAAGGACAGAACCATGGGGATGTCACATGCAAAAGGATCCACAATCCGAACTCTGCACCAGTCGCAGAACTTACGCCAACGGTACAGAGACTTCGTTGCTGGCCTACGGGCCGAAAGCAACACCTCCATCACGTCTTCAGGGAGGTCCCAATCCAAATACCTCAACCGTTCAGAAGCCAAGCGTGAAGGTTGAGGGATCCGACCTCTGGATGGAGAACCTGACCCCCCTCCCGTGAGAGCAGATCGTTTCGGTAGGGAAGACGGCGTGGAGGGCAGATGGACAAGTCGAGAAGGTCCGGGTACCACGTCCTCCGAGCCCACGCCAGAGCAATGAGGATCATCCGGGAACCGAACTTCCGCAACCTCTGCAGCACTTGCGGGATGACGGGGACTGGAGGAAACGCGTACAGCAGCGGGAATGACCACTCCACCACGAACGCGTCTCCCAAGGCTCCTTTCGGAGGAAATTCCCACGAGCAAAACCTTTTGCACTTCCGGTTGACACTGGAGGCGAAGAGATCCACTTGAGGGGTCCCCCAAAGGGCGAAGATCTCCAAGAGAATCTCCTGAGCCAACTCCCACTCGTGAGAGATCGCGCTCTGCCTGCTCAGAGAGTCCGCTGTCACGTTTTCGTCTCCGGCCAGATGAACTGCCGAGATCGAAACTTCCTGCTGGATGGCCCAGAACCCGAGCCGGAAGTGACCCTGCCCCCCCCCTTTTTGTTGAGGTAGTGCATGGCCACTGTGTTGTCCGTCAGGATCAGGACATTCTTTCCTCTCACAGTCGGCAGAAAAGCCTTCAGGGCTAGCCTGACGGCCCTCAGCTCCAGCAGATTGATATGGAGTCTGGACTCCGACGGAGACCAACGACCGCTGACTGTCAGCCCGTTGGCATGAGCTCCCCATCCCGTGAGGGATGCATCCGTCACGATTGTCACCTCCGGCCAGGGAAGCCAAAATGGAGCCCCCTTCATCAAGTTGCCTTCGACGGCCCACCACAGAAGGCCCTGGGCGACCGAGGGCGGCACCTGAACCGGGTCCGACATCCTGCCGGAGGACTGCGACCATTGCGTCTTGAGTGCCCACTGCAAAGATCTCATTCGCAGGCGAGCCTCTGGCACCAGAAGAATGCAGGATGCCATGAGGCCGAGCAACCTCAAGAACTCGAACGCTGGGAGCGTCTGGGCCTGCTGAAACTTGTGCACCATCTGCTGAATGTGAAGAGCCCTCACCTGGGGAGGAAAACACTGCCCCAGGGAAGTGTCGAGCACTGCTCCGATGTACTGGAGCCTCTGTGTTGGCGTCAAATGGGACTTCTTTAAATTGAGGGAGAAGCCCAGCCTGTGAAGGGAGTGGCAGGTGACGGACAGATGATCCAGGACTTGCTCGGGAGAGCTCCCCCTGATCAACCAATCGTCCAGGTAGGGGTAGACGTGAATCCCCCCTTGCCTGAGATGCGCTGCCACCACCACCACGAGCTTGGTGAAAACCCTCGGGGCGGAGGTCAATCCGAACGGCAGGACCCGAAACTGAAAGTGCGAGTCGCCAACCGCGAACCTCAGGTACTTCTTGTGCTTGGGATGGATCGGCACATGGAAGTAAGCATCCTTGAGGTCGAGTGACACCAACCAGTCCTGAAGCTGAAGGGCCTGGAGGACTTGAGAGAGAGTAACCATCTTGAACTTGTCCTTCCTGAGGAGTTTGTTCAAACCGCGCAAGTCCATGATGGGTCTCAATCCCCCGTCTTTCTTGGAAATCAAAAAATAAGGGGAATACCATCCCTTGTTCCTCTCCGCTACAGGCACCAGTTCTATAGCGCCCTTCTCCAGCAGGGCTTGAATTTCCTGCGCAAGGAGCGGATCCGGACACTTCAAAGAGAGGTTCCCCGGTGGATTGTCGTGAGGCCTGTGCCGAAAGGGAAGACAGTAGCCGTGGGTTATGATCTCCAGAACCCACACATCTGAAGTAATGGCTTGCCACTCTACAAGATGCTGCGCCAGCCTTCCCCCAACCGGCGAACCATGGGACCTGGCCTCATGACTGAGTAGGAGCGGCTGCGGCGTTACCTGAGGGCAAAGAGGCAACTGCCCGAGCGGCCTTGGCACCACGGGTACCCTGTCGTCCACCTCTGGTACCCCTGCGTTGGCCTCTTTGACTGCCAGCTCCTCTCGCTTTACTGAAGGACGAGTAATAGCGAAAGGAACCACCCCTCCACTGCTGTCCCCTAGGACGAAAAGGCGGAGGTTGGCGAACTGCAGCGCCCAACGACTTCGCTGCAGCTTTTGAGGTCTGCAACCTCTCAAGGCTCTCGTCAGCCTTGCTGCCAAAAAGGTGTTCACCGTCAAAGGGCATGTTGAGGAGCCGGGACTGCACATCAGGAGCAAACCCCGACTTCCGCAACCACGCAAACCTGCGTATCACGGTGCTCGCCGCCATGGACCTACTGACGCATTCAGCCAAGTCCAGACCCGACTGAACGGACTCACACATGGCATCCTTACCATCCTGGACCATAGCAAGGAAACCATCCCGTTCATCCCCTTCGGGAATATATTCAGCCGCTAACGCAACACAGTTCCACAGAGTGTGCGTGAAACGTGACAAGGCACAAATGGAGTTGGCCGCCTGAAGCGCCATACCACCAGAAGAAAACACTTTCTTCGCCCAGCCATCAAAACGTTTGTCGTCCCTATCAGGAGGGACGGTAGGGTACGACGCCTGCTTTGCCGGGGCCGTGGCCGCCTGCACCACCAAACTTTCCGGAGTGGGGTGCCTGGTCAAGTAGCAGGGGTCGCTACCGGCTGGACGGAATTTACGCGACAAGGATCTGTCCACCGCCGGGAGACTCTCCGGAGCAGTCCAAGCCGCCGCCACCCTTCTCTGTAAAGCCATATGGAACGGCAGTACCGGGTCAGTTGGGGGACCAACATCAAGGATGTCCGTCAGATCATCCTGCACAAACTCCCATGGGGGAGCAGACCATCCCAGATACTCAGACACCCTAGCCATAAGGCGCCGGTACGAGGAATCGGCATGGGAGCCAGGCTCAGGCCTACAAAATTCCAACTCCGGAGAGGTGTCCAGTCCACTGGCATCATGCAGTGACTGCCTCAAATCGTCAAACCAACTATGGCCCGAGACAATTTCATCTGGCACCTGACTAGGAACCAGGCCATCAGAATCCTCATCCGCCTCTGAAATATATTCCAGGTGGCGAAAAGGCACCCGAGAGTGCTTGCTCTTAACCAGAGCCTTCCTAGGCGGTACACCCGTGACACGGGGTACCTCCGACACGAAAGGCGTCGATGGCGTCGAGCGAATCGGCGCCGACGCCGAGAAAACCGGCAACGGCGCCGAGAGGATCGGCGTCGACGTAATCGGCGTCGACGTCAGATGCAGCGCCTCCAGTATCGGCGGCGTCGACACAGCCCTCGAAGCCGGAGCCCCGAGCGTGTCCCTCGACGACCTGATCGTCGACGGCTTCGACGACGTCCTCGAAGCCGGAGCCTCGAGAAAGCCTGTCGACGCCCTCGACGCCTCAGACGTCGATGTCTTCCTCGAAGACTTCACAGGAGCACGCGGTCTCGAACGCGTCGAGGACCGGGACCTGGAACGGGTACGGCGAGAACGAGCCTCCTTGTCCGAACGGGACCGCTCCCGTGACTCGTGCCGACCACTCTTGCGAGCGGCGTCTCTCGACCTCTCACGGCCGACCTCACTCGGGGGCGCGGACGGCTGAGTACCCTGCGACTCAAGAATCGCCAACATTTTCTTCCCGAAGGAAGCCCATTCCTCCGGCGCCGCACGGCTGGTGGGGTAACCGACGTGCCGTGCAGAATCCTCGGAAGAGGACCTGGAAGGCGACCGGTGACGGCCCTTCCGAGAATGCCTCGAAGAGGCTGAGGAGTGGCGAGACCCACTCCTAGAAGACGACCGACGAGACTTCCGACGATGACGCGGAGAGTCACCCCTCGAATCATCCGTCGAAAGCCCCGCCGACTTCGACTTCCGGGGCTTGGACACCCGACCTACCGACAACTTCTTCTTACGTTTGCGTAAGGCTTTGGACGTGAGCGACTGGCAGTCGATACAGTCATCCGTGTCGTGGGCCTCCCCGAGGCACCAGAGGCAGGCGTCGTGCGAGTCAGTCACCGACATCTTGGACCCACACTCCCCGCACTTCTTAAAGCCCGGACGCGGGGTTGAAGACGAAGTGGAAGACATCGCCGAAGGAAATTCACAAACGAACAGGTTCGAAGAACCAGAAAGAACAGAACTCCAAAGAGTCGAGGCTTAGAACCGAGAAACACGAAGCAACACGTTCGCGGAAAAAACGGAACTGAGGCTACGGGCGTCGTGCGTCCTACTTATCACATCGAATTACGTCGGACGTCGGAGGAGGTCCTCGACGTCGGCGCATCGACGTCATCGACGCCGGAAAAGTTTCCGAAGCAGCACAGCTGTGGTGATTACATGTCATAGATATGGAATACGTCGGAGGACCCAATCCCCTCGAAATGGCTTTATCTAATTAGAATTTGAAATGGTTCATTCAGGGGACTCCCCTTTGTGTGATAGATATATCTAAAAGAATCAGGGCCCCCACTCCACCCTGGTCAACCAGCATGATCAGATCGTCAACCACGGACACCAGAACACTCTGTGCCTCGCCCCAGCCAAAATCCAAACTGAAAGTAGTCAAAGAATTTCGAGGTTTCCAAGAAGGAAGAAAGAAGGGGGCTACCAGGGACTCAAGCAGCTTCATGAAGAAAGGAAGAAGCGACATAGGTCCATAGTTAGCCAACCCTGATGCATCCCGTGACTGTTTCTTCAGGAGGGGGATAACAGTCGCCCGTTTCAGTTCAGGTGGAATAGAACCTGACAGGTGAAATTCACAGCTTCTGTGACTTAGGAAATCATGTTTGGCATAATTACTTTAAGAGTGGTGTGAGACAGGCATGGTATCAAAAGAGAGACTCAAAAGGGTTTGTTTTAAAACCTTTATTTACTAAGATTCCTCGGTAGGTGTAATGCCTGACTGACCAGAACTCTAAAGGGATCGTTCCGTTAACTGATGTTTCTAATGACTGTTGTTGTCCAATAGTCCAAAATAAAAGTCTGTCTAAACCTATGCTTGCCCTCACTTTTTACAAAAATGTGATAGGAAGTCTTTTGGAAAGGAAATAGTGGTTCAACAGAAAGTGGGAAACCAAAGTTTGTTTCAGGTGGTTGTCTCACCAGGTGCAGTTTGGTCAATGTCACACACATTTGTTCAATCAACAGGGCTGTTCTGCAGAGCCCTTGGAGTGATTTCAAATGCCTTCAGTGTCTGAGTACCTTGGGGTTCCCTTCTCCAAGCTTCAATTTATTCAAGTTTCAAAAACCACACAAGAAATGTAACAGTTCCTTTTTAAGTTTCTCAGGGATCCCTTCCCCACGCTTCAATCCTTTCAACACTATAAAGAAAACAAATACGTCTCCAAGTTAGTTGGGCCTCTTAGGGTTCCCTTTCCCAAGCTCACGCCCCTTCCAGCTTTCAACACAAAACAAATGTATATCACAATTTCTTTTAGATTACTCAGGGTGCCCCTTCCCAGGCTTGGGCCCCTCTAGTTCCAAACACAAGTCAGCTGTTCAGGATGTACCTTTTCCTTCTATACAGTTTTTCTTACATACCACCTTCTCATGGGGTAGAATCAGAGGCTTTCAAAAACACCAAGCTCTTTGCTTTTTCTAAGCGCGACTACTCTGATCCTTTTCCCCTCTCTTAATTCTTACTCTTGCTTTCCTTGGTACCTTTTTCTTGAGGTGCTTCCTGCACCCACTTTCATGTTTTCCTTTCTCTATGTTATGCACACTTGCACTGTCTTTTATTCGTGTTGTGTCTCTTGCACACTTCTTTCACTTTTCTGTGCACACCTGCACTCCTCCTTTCCGGGTCGCTTGCGCCCTTTCCTTTTTCACTGGACTTTAGTTTTACTTCTGCGCCGCTAACGTACCTTTTTTTCCTTCCTTCTGTGTCACTAGCGTGCTTTCGACTTCTTTCTTACTTTGTTTCTTAAAACTGTCCTTCTTGCTTTTCGTTCTGTTGTGCTTTATAAATCTTGCTTTTTCTCCCTTTCCCGCTTCAGCCACCAGCATGCTCAAGTTTCTCCCTCTCTCTCTCTCTCTCTCTCTCTCTCTCTCTAATGCAAAACACAGGATAGCTTTGGATCGAGGCCAGGGTATCACCACCTGCCCCTCAGATACCCCTGGGCATGGCACACGGCCAAGGGAACGAGCAATTGCACAGACACCGTCCGCAGGGTCCCAGCTGCCTCGCTGCGGCTCTCAGGAGACACGGCTCTCCAGTCACGCTGCAGCCCCTCTCCAACACCGGGCCAGGGTTGCAGCCCTCCGGATCCTTCTTTCTGCAGTCTAAGCTTTGTGGCATCTCTGATCCAGTATGCTTCCCCCCCAGGTCGCTCATCCATCTGTGCAAGACCACACCTTTTATAGTGAAAAGGCCAAGTGGAGTCAGGTGTGAATGGTCACTATTAAATGCCTCACTATTATTGGGACAACTTCAGTTCTTTCTAGGGTAGGTTGCCCTTATGTTTCCCATGATACGTTCCTATGGGTAATCTTTACTGATCTTAGTTGCCTCATACTCTTCTCAGTATTTGTTGGAAATGGTGAGGGGGAGATGGGGTTTTGATTTTTTTTTTTTTGATTTTGAGAAATTTCTAGAGCGCACCAGACAGACTGAACCGTATTCGGGTGCAGATGTTAACTATTACTGAAATGTTAGACTACAGAATACGGGCAGAGGTAGAACTCTAGTTCTACTACTTTCCTCCTTATTTAAATAGGAAGGTTTTCAATTTCTTCCTAAATATATCCAGTGTTTCGCACATTCTAATTTCAAGTGGGAGTTCATTCCAGACTTTTGGGCCAAAGGCTCCAAAGCTTCTGTCTCCTCTTGATACACATTTAGTTTGAAGGGTACAGATCCGGAGTTTCTCCTTTGAACGTAGGTTCCTTTTAGGGTGATAATGTCATCTTGTCAGCCAAATACGCGGGTGCATGCCCTTTCAAACATTTAAAGACTAGGCAAGCCGTCTTAAACTTGATTCTGTCCTCCACCCTCAACCAGTGGATGGATCTCCGCATAGTTGATACATGATCTCGTTTTCTGAGGTTCCCAACTACTCTAACTGCTGCGTTCTGTGCTTTTTGCAGTCTGTCCATCTGTTTTTGCGGGATTCCCGCTAGCAGGCTGTTACAGTAATCTAGGTGGGGGTTAGTCACTGCCCCTACCACAGCTGCCCTGTCTTCTGTTGGGATATAAGGCAGTATACTCCGCAAAGATTGCAATGCAAAGTGTACTGCTGTTACCTTTGCTCCCACCTGACTCTCACTTCCCAAATTTTCCTGCCACCAATAACCCAAGTTTTTAACATTTTTAGCATACTGCAGTTGTTCCCCTAGAATCAATGGAGGGAAATGTTGTCTTTCTTGTGGTATTTTATTCTTTGGGCCAAATAGTATGATTTCTGTTTTTGTTGCATTTAGCTGTAGGTGGTTGTCAGTCATCCACTCCTTGAGCTCTTCTATACACTGATTAATTCTTTCGAATGTGTCCTCACTATTCTTGAGTTCCATATAGAGTTGTGTGTCATCTGCATATGAATGAAACAAACCATATTTTTAAATATTCGAAGTACAAGTTAAAAATGAGAGGAGATAAAGAGGAACCCTGAGGAACCTCGCATTCCAACTCAACCATCTGGGAAATAAATCCATCCAATATAACTCTCTGCGATCTATCTTGAAGAAACCATCTCACCACTTCTTTGGATGCTTTTCCCACTTGCCCTATTCGTTGAGCCATTATCTTATTGGTTCACGGTGTCGAAGGCCGCGGATAGGTCCAACATTAGTAATACTGTTGAGTTTCCCCCATCCGCCGCCTTTAACAAATCATCTTGTACGGCCAGCAAAGCTGACTGCGTACCATGATTTGGCCGAAAACCCGACTGCAGGTTATCTAACAGTTCTTCCTGATCTACAAATGCTTGGAATTGGGAACAAGCCACTTTTTCCAAAATTTTTGTTGCCCACATCAAATTTGCCACCGGTCGGTAATTCTTCATTATTTCCAGGTCTAAATTGGATTTTTTTAAGAGTGGCTTTATTAGTGCTTTTTTTAGGGCTCTAGGAACTTGGGAGTCTTGTAAAGACTTATTCACGAAAGTCCTAATAAATGGTGCCAAATCATTTGCTAAATTTTTTGCCACGTATGCTGGTATCTTACATGACAAATCATTAGTGGGTTTTAATTGGCTCAAAAACGCGCAAATCGTCTTTTCGTCCACCATTTGGAACTGGAAGATTGTTGCTTCTTGTTTAGTTTCCTCTTGTTCTCTATCTTTCTCAACTTTTTTCTCACATCTGGTGGTCCTTCCTTGTTCTATATTCTCTAAAATGGTAATTTGGGTGAGATTGAAGATACCTCATAAGGGCTGAGGGAGAGTAGATTAGGGTATTTTTGGGACTGGGGGAATGCCATTTCTTGCCCATGTGTATCCTCCACCCAATCCTTCGTGGCTCTCCACTCAGGTGATCCTCCCTTGCTTGTCCACCCGCCAGGGTCGGGATCCAAAAGCAATGCCCTTCCCTGGCCCCATAATTGGAAGATCCTGAGGGAGTGGGTGGGATAATAACTTCAGGTTTCAAACAGTGGCCAGCGGAATCGGGTCAGAGGGGGCAGCAAACTTAAGTCGGGAGACTGTCTGCAAAACCACATTAACAGAAAATTCTGAGAACCAAGCTCACACACTCTTCTGAATATATGCAACCTTAGTAAGGAAAGAAAAAAAGAAAAAAAAATAATAATAATCAGAGAGCGAGTCACATAATGCTTGTGTTGGAAGAGCCACTGGAGAAAAACAGGTAGTGGTTAAGAACGATTTTAACACAGAAAATTATGTTATTGGTTTAGAGCCCGCGCAACCTCCTAGGTAAAAAAGATTTGTTTGGCAATCCGAATATCTTGATGATATTCTTTAGTGAGCTGCCGGGAATATTACTTTCTGCGAGGGGCTACAGAAACAGCGACATTTGCGCTCCACCTGCCTCACTTGCAGGCGTGTAGCTTTAAGTTGGTCTGTAAACCAGGGATCTGAGGGACGCCTCCGAGCCTGGAAGAGTTTGAGAGGAGCTGCCCGATTGGCTACCTCACTCAAAATATGTGAGAGGGAGGACAGATTACTTACATCAGAGCCCCTACATCTATCCACAATCAGGGTCAACAACAGCTGGTGATCCAGTGTGCCAATTACGTCTCCAAAAGGTTGCAGGGGCCGATTTGGCAGAGACTACTGGCCCCAATATCCTAAAGGATATCAGGTTATGATCTGACCAAATCACCCATTTTCCTAAGGCAACAGCAATACAGGCTACTGAAAAGAATAAAACAATATTCAGATCTAGTATGCCACCTTGAACACAAGTAGGTTAACATACAAATTGACATAACCCAAGATGTAGCATAGCCTCACAGAATTGGGCTAATGCTGGAACCTGAAGGGTGTTGAACCAAATTTCACCTAAAGTGCTGCGACAAATTCCAAGAAAGGATTTAAAACCACCATGTATGAGCCTGGCGGGCGATAAACAATCACAAAATGGCAAGAGACTGATGCAGATACTGTGAAACGAACAATAAGTGCTTCCATCCACATCTTGTGATCCAAAGGAACCAGGGAGAATTGAAGAGCTGTTCTAAATATGACCGCTACACCCCAACCGGATACGGGGAGATCCCGTCCAAGTGAATAATACTATAGCCATCTGGAAAAGCATGAGAGAGAGCCGGAGTGGAGGTTTCAGTCAGCCACGGCTCAGTCACAAAAGCTACATTTGTAGGAGTGTCTGCCAAAAGCTTGTGTACAAATAAAAAAGCAGTCCGTAGACAATCCTCAGCACGTACATTAGTATCACTCAGACCCCTAAATACTAAAATTGTTATGCAATACTGTACTCTGAGGAAATGGATCTAACAGTGCTTTCCTCGAGTAACGTTTTACATCCAGGTGACCTTGCCCGCTGGGCCCAGACAGGTTTACCTTTGCTGCAACTTTGTTGCAACTTTGGAGCGACTGACATGATCTTGCTGTCTGTCTAGTCCACCCATATATGTAAGCAGTGTATTAACAGAGCCAATCCGGTCCCACTGCTAGTGAGCAGTGAGGACAGACTGCCCCTAGTGTCTACGTGAGGCAAGAAACCAAAGAAAGACTTGTACAGCAAAGCACAAGCCTAGGTGTACAAATGAGGCCAGGCACCCTCCGGCAGTTACTAGCATACAAGGAGAGAAGTAATTAAAACATGAAGCAAGTTAAAATAAATGTAAATGCTAATATATATTCACTACATAGTAGCGTGAATGTGGGTAAGTGGTGCCCAGTCACACGCTGCAGCCCCGGTTATGACCCAGCTCTTAAGAAGGTTATTGAACAGCATCTGGTCATCAATAGGCAACAAGTCCCTGGGTTGAGGGACAGGAGGAGCGTTCAAAAAATTGTTCACAGGGTAAGGGTAATGGGGGGCGCGGAGTGCCATGTGCCCTGGTCATCCGCAGGGTTCCAGTCAATGTCATGATAGGTAGGGTCCTGGCTGGCCAGGCAAGGGTCCTGTACATAGTATACATCAGGGTCATCTGGGTCTTCCAGAAGGACATCTGCCTAGGGGTGCTGCGGATGGGATTCCTCCAGTGATGCAAATTGAGCACCTGGAGAGAGGAGCCTCTGTGACTTTAGAGGGACAGGACAGGAACCAACAGCCCTATGGCATTTCAAAATCTCATCAAACTGGGCTGAGAAAAGCACGAACTCAGCCATTTTGTCCATACAAGCTTCAAATGTATCCCTCGTCCACTCAGAGGAGCCAGAAGCATCAGGAGGGGGAAAGGACCGGGTAGATGAAGTTGGGTCCTCCTGCAGAGCCCTAGAAAGAGGATGAGAGGCCGGAGAATAGTCCTAAGGCAAAGGGGAGGCCTTCCTGGAGTCCCGTATGTGTAAACGGGGTTTAGAAAGCTTCTCCCGAAGCTTCAGGAGCGTTTCACGAGTGGACCCATTTCGGTGCGTCTTTCGGCGCTACTGCGAACGGAGGCCATGAATTTAGAAGAAGCGCCCGCTCGAGTAGAAGATTTATTGCCAGGCGTAGGCTGCAGTGGTGGGTGTGCAGCTGGTGCCGAACCGCGATATTCGTAAGGCCCTAAAGACTCAGATGGGCCTACGGGCATAGAAGCTTTCCTCAACGGATTCACAGGGTAATGTTTAGGGGTTGTGTGCTTATGAGTGGGTGGTGCATGCGTGTCCTTGTCACCGGGGTGTGTCTTCCCCATCGCACTGCCAGCGGCATGCTGGTCGGGCCTGGGATGGACATGTGGGTACGCGAGGGTTCCATAGTTGGGCAAACAGCCTTCGGATCAGAGATGTGGCTGAAGACAGACTCTTCGTCCGAATCGCAAGCGGGGGAGTGACTCTCGGCCTGCATAGCATAGGTGGCCCACTGTTTAGTACGCCAGTCTTTCAAGGCCTTAGGCCAAAAATGTTTGCAGGCTTTACAGTGATGCTCGTTGGGATTACAAGGGAGTCACCGATTGCATCAACAATGGGTGTCTTTCCAAGGAAGTTTGCCGCTGCAAGACGGGCAGAATTTTAAAAAGTGCCCTCTCCATAGCTTTGGAAAACAGCAGCCATGCCAAAGAGAAGGGCTAAAGAAAAGGCATTCTCAAAGGTATAAGAATGAGGTGCTCCCCCCACTGCTGGCAATGTTGAACGAGGCGTTCGAAATAGGAACGCTGCCACAATCGAGGGAAGCGATTATTATCCCACTTCCCAAACCTAATAAACCAGGCATGGAGTGCGGATCGTACAGACCGCTGTCGATGCTGAACCAAGACAGCAAAATACTTACTGCGGTGTTGGCCAACAGAATGAGACCAGTCATAGGCAACTTA
This sequence comes from Ambystoma mexicanum, assembly GCF_040938575.1. Taxonomy (NCBI): domain Eukaryota; kingdom Metazoa; phylum Chordata; class Amphibia; order Caudata; family Ambystomatidae; genus Ambystoma; species Ambystoma mexicanum. Next base: position 934,095,832 of record NC_090922.1, read on the forward strand.
ATACACCGCGATCAAACAGGGTATGTCCCGTGCAGAAGTATATCAGACAACCTAAGACAGCTCCATCGGGTCATGGAGCACACGAAAGGAGACCCGAGTGAGATTGCTATTGTATCACTTGATGCGATAAAAGCCTTTGACTCCGTCAAGTGGCCCTGGCTTATGGCAGCTCTGAGTAAATATGGGATGGGGCCAGGGTACCTTAGATGGGTGAAATTATTGTACAGTGCACCGCTAGCCAGAGTTAAAATGGGGGCGTGTATCTCAGAGAGGTGGCAGCTCGACAGGGGTACCAGACAGTGATACCCGTGGTCGCCAATGTTGTATATACTGGCGCTGGAACCCCTGGCGATATACTTGAGACAGCAATAGGAGAAAATTGGGATCCACACAAATGGGGAACCGCACCTAATCTCGTTATATGCAGACGATATGCTGCTGTACTTAAGATACCCTGAGGAAAACCTCCAATACATATTGGAAATTAAGGAGCGTTTTGCATCGTTATCGGGCATCGCTGTCAACCCCAAGAAATCGTGTATATTCCCTCTGGGGAGGTATGTAGGGGTTCCGAAGGAACAATTGCCAGTCTTGCAAATACCATGGGAGATCAACACATTCAGATACCTGGGGATAGACATTTATCACACGGTGGAAGCAGAATACAAGCACAACACCGAGAAAGCGGTAGCGAGCATTGAAAATAGCATGAGGTTCTGGACTAAGCTCTCCTTGGCTAGGATGCGAAGAGGGGCGCTGTTGAAGATGGTTGTATTGCCTAGGTTACTACACTATTTTGGGAACATACCGTATACGATACCGAAGCGATTTTTTGTCAAACTTCAGAGGGGATTCCTCTGGCACGGAAATAGGAATAGAATTGCCCTGTGGAAGTTGCAGAACACGCACGATAGAGGAGGTATAAAACTGTCAAATTTTGAGGTCTATTACTTTGCAAGTCAATTGAAACATGTGGCTAAATGGTTATCTGAAGACCCGACGTCAGAGTCCAGACTGCTTAGTTTGGAGTGCAGCCCGTATTTCCTGAAAAAAATGATATGGCTCCCCAAATCCGAGTTGAAAGGGTGTCCGGTGATGCTGGAGTTGGGATGGAAGTTATGGCATAAGGCATGTCAGGTCATGGAGAACCCAGTCCCATGTTCCCCCAAGTCCCATTAGTGGCACTGACCAAAGGGGACGAACAATTGAGGAGAATGGTTCGTAGGCGATGGGAATCAGTGGGGATTGCAACAGTGGGAGACATATGGCAGGCGGGGGAGATAAAGGAATTTGGGGTGCTGCTGGAGGAAAACGTTCTACAGGTGGGGCAATACATCACTTACACTAGAATGGTACGGCGGATCAGAGAGACATGGTCAGAAATAACGCTATAAAACAACCTGACAAAGCCATAGAAATGATGTATGATATGGCAGATGGAGGGCATGAGCTCTCCAGAATCTATGAGTTCTTAATGTCCAGGATTGGGAATGAAGTGACCCAATTAAGACTAGACTGGGAAGAAGAGGTCGGGGAAACTATGAGTGACGGACTATGGGAAAGGGCCCAAGGGTACCACAAAAAGGTGTCTAGAAATGCAAGGCTACAGCAAATACAGCTATATGTAACCCACAGGACATACATGACCCCCCGCCCCCCAATGGATAGCTAGATTTAAGAACGCTGAACGACAAACATGCCCTAAATGTGGGGAAGTAAACGCAGGGATGACATGTTTTGGGCATGTCCAGAAATTGGGAGGTTTTGGGGAGAAGTAGCCCACCCGCTAAATGAGAAAGGGATAAAGATAAATGTTGAATCAGTATGGGCTTGCATGGTAAGGGGATTCCCTAGACCGCATCAATTGAAACATGTGAGCAAACTGAAGGACCTGGCATACATACTTGCCAAACAGAGAATTGCCATGGGATGGATATCAAGCAATAGACCGAGAGTAGAGGCCTAGTGGAGGGACCTCCAGAAATGGACCGAAGCTGAAAAAGCAGTGTGGCAAGAGGCGAGCAACAAGGGGAGGTGGGGGGAGGAAGCAGGATCCCTTATGGCCTGGAAACATCTAGTAGCTACACTTCATGAGCCCACACAGGATGGCTTAAGCGATAAGGAATCTGCTGAGGATGAGGATGCAGGAATGCTCCAGAATGGAGGAACAGCAAAACGTGAAGTTGAGTAGGCTTGGGGGGGGAGGGGGGGCCTAAAGGTAAATAGCAGAGCCTAAATGTTATGTATAAGATGTTGCAGATTTATGATGTACACTGCTGGTTTGTTGAATGTGGATTGTTGTGAAAATCAATAAAAATTGTTTTTTTTAAAAAAAGGCATTCTTGAGAGAAGTCGGTAAGAACAGGTCCCCACTCTCCCTACTGTAAAAGGCTGGGCTGGAGGGAAAGGCCACATGGAAAACAGTTGGTGAACAGTCAAGGATGGAGTGTCGGCGGGCAGGGTCAGGCGTCAAGCATCCATCAAAATAGTCGCCAAAGGCAAGCAAACCACTGAAGGATAGAATCAGCAAAATAAACGTATGACCTTTGCAGTATGTGCAACTGACTAAATAGGCAAAATATAAAATCTGTGGGCCCTCGGCGCATGAAGGATTGTGTACACCACGTCACGTTAGGGATAGTGTTACAGTCATTCGGTATGCAGTAATAAAATTGTGGCACAAATTTCGCCTTTACAAAAAATCACGGCAAAAAGGCTGTGGATTGACCCGGTAAAGGTGTACCCCACTCCCCTTAAATGGTATAATGGGTCTGGGGGTTGCAGCAGTGTCCACCGCATCCTTTACATGGATTGCAGCGGCAAAACCACAGCCTTTTTGGAACCCAGTCACGCCCATGTCGACGTCCCTTTTCAATCTTCGGAAAAAAGATGCAATACTCTGCGATTACCACTAGATGTCAGACTATATGCACAGCATGTGATTCTAAGCAGATTCACAAGAATCAGAAATTGATTTTATAAATACACAAGGCAAAGGTAAGTAAATACTATTTAGACTAATACAACACAAAGAGAAAACATAAGCAACTCTTTTTCAGGTAAATACTTCACTAGTATTGGCTCGCGGTCGCAACAAACAAAATGACAGTAATGACAGCTTCACTGCTTAAATAGTAGTGTCTTGCACCCACAATTAACAAAATCAATGACAGTTCAGTTGTACGGAGGAAAAAGGGTTACTCAACAGTTTTATCAACAAACTACACTTTAGTAAGACTTTAAGGATTCTAGCCCTTTAGCAGTCTATTCCTGAACTAGTTTCATAGTTTCTCCAAAGTCAGTGGAGGATGGATGCAAAAGTAATGTACTTGTAGAAAAGGCAAATGTTCTTCAGTATTCTTAGCTACTTTGAAGACATACGCTGTAGTGGGAAATAAAGTTAGTAGGGACATTGGAAAGGACTCCCTATGGGCGCACAAGCTGTTATGCCAGGTCAAACACCTGGCACCGTACTCTAGTCACACTGAAGCGACTATTCAGCTTGAGGCAAGTACTACCTTTAGCCCAACAGTATCTTAGGTGTCTTGAAGAAAATGCAGCTGCATTCTTTCCTCTGCAGTAGCGACAGTACCGGTCTCATGTTTCTTCAGTCGTATGATGAAAGGCAGGGCTCTGTAAGGCATGTCGCAGCAGCATTCATGAGAAAAGACCCTCAGCAAGGATTTCTTCGGTCTCCCACAACAGTCTGTGGTTTTGGTACCTATTTACCAGCTCCAACAGTGATAGGTCACTGCCAGGTCCATCTGCCCCGATTCCGCACTCTGGTGAGTGGACTTTGAGGAGTGGGATTGTGTCTCCGGAGGTGCTACTGGAGCTCACCAAAGTTCTGGGAGGATTTGTGCACTGGAAGATGATGCACTGCAATTAGGTCAGAGGTCTCCTGGTATTCGCGGTTTGCAGCCCTGGAAGGTCACAGCACATCGGGGGATGGCTCGTTCTGCAGCTCATCTTATGGTTAGTTGGTCCCACCAGCCGAAGGGAAGGAGTCTTCCTCTTCAGAGCCCCCGATGGCGATTAGAAAACAGGGTCAGGACAGCAGTAGACTCTTTGCGGTTACTGGGAGAGTGCCAGTGTCTCTTGTCTTCTGCTTTGGATCCTCTATTAGAGTGGTCAACTGCCTTCTGCCTCAGGAACCTCACCTTTTATTAGGAGTTCCAATTTACTCCTCTGCAACCTCTACCAGCAGTTTACAGAAAGGGGCGGGTGGCTGTTCAATCAGGACAGCAACCCCCCCAGTGGGAACTGGTTCCATTCAGGCACACCAGCAGGCAAAACACAGGGAAGTTTTGGGCTCCTCCCCTGCTTCCTGCCTTCACAGACACACTGGGGCCTTGGCGGGTACACAAAGGGTTCCCGCCAAAGGCAAAACTCACATTCAGACCTCCCCATCCCAGAATGTTAGAAAGGCTGACCAAGCTCACAAACCACACGAGAAATGGCAGAAAAAGAAAATAGAGCAATATAATAGCACAATAGAGGACTCAGGTTGATCGGTTCTATGGGGGATATTGTAGTCAAATATCTAATTCAGAGTTTGGGTTCGCCCTCTTGTGAGGTACTTGAGATTGCTTTAAAAACTGCTTCATAGATGAAAAAGAATCCACAGGGTATAAAATGAGGATACATATATATGTATTTCTATTGGATACTTGTATTCATTTTTCAAAATTTCCTCAGAATTCAGGTCTCCCTTGTTATTTCTTCTGCTCTGGTCTTTTTCATAATTGTACCAGAGTCTTTTTAGGGATAATGGTGATTTGCATCTTTTTTGAGGGGGAGTGGGAGAATTTGATGAGGAAGCCCAATGAGTTTCAGGAAAAAATGTATATCTGCTCGTCTGGGTTTGTTCCTGGTAAAGAAGCCACAAAAAGCAAGAAAGGAGCCACCATGTTAGAACATAGCTGACCCTTTCGTGCATAAGAGGATTACGCATAAAACTAATATATCTCCCTAAAATACCTCACATAAGACCTGGGTGATTGCCATTTTCTGTGCACCTGTGATAAGGCGTGATGGACTGCTTTTAGGGGAACCCCATCATGAGGGCACTTTGCTCATCGATATGCAAGACCACAAGGGGCCTGCATTACATTCAACAAGTCCTGCAGTGAGATGAAAGGTTTTCATAATATTGGGCTGTGAATACAGTGTGTGGTATAAAAGTGCACGAAAGTTGGTAGAACACATCCACTAAACTAGCCATAACTTCAGGGTTGTCACTGTGACCAAAAAGTCACAGGAGCAGAGAGAAGGGGGGTACTAGGTATCCCCTTAGCACTCCACATAAGGTGGAGTGTGCTAATCTCTCCTAAATTGATGTTTTAGGAAGGATACAAAGTATCCCTCTTTCCTTAAGAGCAGTAGTTTTTAGGGAAAATGAAAGAACATAAAAAGGAGAACCCAAAGGGTCCCCAGCAACACCGCACATAGGGTGCTGTGTGCTGCAAATGTGTTACACAGAAGCCTTTAAGAGATATGGAGGAAAGTATGACTAAATAAAGTAAAGTAAAACAAAGAACAGAGTTTCCATGGATAGAGCATATAAGAATGAATGAGAGGAAAAAAGGCTCCCCTCCTTCAGGAGGACAAGAAAAGGGTCCAGAAGTACTGCATAAAGTGCTTGGGGTCTCACTAAGAGAGGATTAAGCATAAAACGGATATATCTCCCTAAAATACCTCACATAAGACCTGGGTGATTGCCATTTTCTGTGCATCCGTGATAAGGCGTGATGGACTGCTTTTAGGGGAACCCCATCATGAGGGCGCTTTGCAAGACCACAAGGGACCTGCACTACATTCAAGAAGTCCTGCGACCAGATTAAGAGTTTTCATAATATTGGGCTCCTTCGTTTCAATGCAGACGTTTGAACAAGATATATAGTCTTCTAGGCTGTAGATGCAGATTACTTATGTTTTCCTCATTATTGATCACATGTACTCACTGTTTGCAGTTTTCTTTTGATTACGTTTAGAATAGACTCTCTAGCATTAACTTTTTTCAGGTAATAAGAGTGGGTTTTCATATAATGATTGATTTACTAATAGTGAGTTATGGGTTTCACTGTTAAAAGCCACATCGGAGACCAAGTTTGCCATTTGATTCAAACATTGAAGTTGCAGGGGCAGCGGTTAAGTGCAAGGCACCAGGAGTGTCACGTTGTATGGACAATATGAACTGATGGATTGAGCAGGTAGCAATGGAAAATTAGCCATGTGGGAAGTACGAAATAGCAGCACTGATAGTCGCTTGGGCGGGAGCCTTGCAGAAGGATCCAGGTCAGGTGATCAGTGCAGCAGAGATATCTGTGTTAGACAAACAAGTTACCAACTGTAACGTTCTTTCGATTGGATGTTCCTCCCATGTATTCCCCATCTTAGATATTCATATCTTCAGCTTTGCTGCTTTGGAAAAAAAATGTCTCCACCAGAGGGTGCTGTGCTCGAGGTTGCGTCGCTGATGTCCCTCTGAGGCTGCTGTCGACGTCATCTGCAGTATAAAGGGCTCGAGCCGTGCCCGTTGACTTCAGTTCTGTTTTTTCGTATATTTTCCATTGATGAATTGATGAGGTGTAACCCTCATACCGTAAGCACTCAAGGAACATCGAGTGTAAAATACATAAGCTGTATGGCTGGGTACGATGGGAGGGTCGTTGAGGAATACGCGGGAGGAACATCCAATCGAAAGAATGTTACAGTTGGTAAGTAACTTGTACTTCGAATGGATTGTGTCCTCCCACGTATTCCTCATTTTAGATAGGCTCCCAAAGCAGTATGAATTTGGAGGAGCGAGTACCAGAAAGTATTAATCATAGACGGTTTAAAGGACAGCTTTGGCAAAGAGACCCCTTGTGATGATGTTGAATCTAGAGAATAATGCTTCACAAAAGTGTGCATATAGGACCATGTGGCCGCTTCACAAATGTCTTGCATCGGGGAACCCCTCTGAAGAGCTGTTGAGGTTGCCATGCCCATGGTTGAATGAGCCCTCAGCCCATCTGGAGGATCTTTTCCAGCCAACCTATAGCATTCAGTGATTGCCAAAATTATACATCTGGACAATGTTTGTTTGGTTACTGCTAGACCCAATTTGTGTCCAGTATATCCCACAAAAAGCTGATCATATTGCCTAAATGTAGCCAATCTGGAGATATAGAAACTGGGAGCCCTTTTAGAGTCCAATCTGTGTAACCTTTCTTCCCCCTTACTTGCATGAGGAGGATAAAAGGAAGGTAATGTGATTTTTTTGTGACAGGCGAAAGTCAGACTATTTTTGGTAAAAAAGAGGGTTAGACTCCAAGAGTAACCTTGTCTTTATGAAAAATGGCGTGAGGAGGCTTACAAGAGCACCTGCAACTCATTCACCCTGCGGGCTGATATAATTGCCAATAGAAGTATTGTCTCTAGAGTAAGGAGCCTTAACGGGCAAGAATGTAAGGGCTCAAATGGAACACATGTGAGGAATTTTAAAACTAATTTTAAATTCCAGACAGGTACATGAAAAGGTACATGGAAAGGGGTTGGAGGGTACACATTTGTGAGCCCTTTGAGAAACTGAATAATCAAGGGCATTTTGAAGTAAGACACTTCTCCTGAGGAGTGTTTAAAAATAGATAGCGCTGCTAAGTATCCTTTTATTGTACCAACTTGGAGCCCCAAATTGGCCAAGTGTAAATGGAAAGAAAGTATTGTAGGAGTATTACATAAGAATGGATCCACATGCTTATCCCTGCACCAGTTACTGAACTTGTTGCAACAACACCGGTACAAGGATTTTGTTGCTGGCCCTCTAGCCAAAAGCAAAATCTCCATTACCTCATCCGGGAGGTCCCAATCCTTATATCTCAGCCTCTCAGAAACATTGCGTGAAGGCAAAGTGTCTTGACCTCTGGCTGGAGAACCCGACCCTCCTCTTGCGAGAGAAGATCCTCTCTTTGTGGAAGACTTATTGGAGGGCAGATGGACCTGTCCAGAAGGTCGGGGTACCATGTCCTCCTGCACCAATCCGGGGCAATTAGTATCATGGATTTCCTCAACTTTCTCAACCTCCCGATTACTTGAGGAATCACAGGGACTGGAAAGTCCCAGTCCACTACGAACATGTCCCCTAGAGCTCCTCTCGGAAGAAATTCCCTTGAGCAGTACAGTTCGCAATTCTTGTTGACACTGGTCGCGAACAGATCCATCTGAGGGGTTCCCCAAAGGGCAAAGATCTCTTGGAGGACTTCCTGAGCTAGTTCCCACTCGTGAGAGACTGTGCTCCGCCTGCTCAGAGTGTCCGCCACCGTGTTCTGCTCTCCGGCTAGGTGAACTGCTGACAGAGATTCCTTCTTGCATTGCCCACAACCAGAGCTGCATTGCCTCTCTGCACAGTGGTAGTGACCCTACCTCTCTTGTTGAGGTAGTAGATGGCCACTGGGTTGTCCGTCATTATCAAGACATTCTTTCCCCGTACAGGGGGCAGAAAGGCCTTCAGCGCTAGTCTGATTGCCCTCAGCTCCAAAAGGTTGATGTGTAGTTTGGACTCCGATGGAGACCAACGACCGCTGATTGTCAGATTGTTGGTGTGGGCTCCCCGCCCCGTGAGTGAGGCGTCCGTCACTACTGTTCTCTCTGGTCATGGTTGCCAAAAGGATTCTCCCTAGAGGATATTTTCCTTGCAAGCCCACCATAGAAGATCTTGAGCCTCTCTGGCCGGAACATGCACAAGATCTGACATAACCCCTGAAAATTGGGACCATTGAGTCCTGAGGGTCCATTGAAGGGATCTCATTCTCAATCTGGCCTGTGGCACCAGAAAAATGCAGGATCCCATGAGGCCAAGCAACCTCATAAAATCGAAGGCGGCAGATGCTGGGCATTCTGGAACTTTGCTACCATCTGCAGAATGTGATGAGCTCTCATCTCCGGAGGCTAGGCTTTGCCCGAGGAAGTATTCAGGACTGCTCCGATGAATTGGATTCTTTGGAATGGTATATTTGACTTCTTGTAATTGAGGGAGAAGCCCAGTCTGTGTAGGAAGTGGCAGGTCATGTTCAGATGTTCCCGGGCTTGTTCGGGTGAACGTGCCCTGATTAACCAATTGTCCAGGTAAGGGTAGACATGAATCCCACCTCTCCTGAGGATCGCTGCCACTACCGCTATCCGCTTGGTGAAGACCGTCGAGGCGGAGGTCAACCAAAATGGCAGAACTCGAAACGGAGAGTGAGAATTGCCAATCGCGAACCTCAGGTACTTCCTGTGCTTGAGATGGATCGGGACACGAAAGTAAGCATCCTGAAGGTCCAATGATACCAACCAGTCTTGGAGTTGAAGAGCCTGAAGGATCTGAGAAAGTGTGACCATCTTGAACTCGTCCTTCTTGAGGAACTTGTTCAAGTTTTTCAAGTCCAAGATGAGTCTCAATCCTTCATCCTTTTTCAGTATGAGAAAGTATGGGAGTACCAACCCTTGTTCTTTTCCGCTACAGGTACATGTTCTATTGCACCTTTCTCTAGCAAGGTTAAAATTTCCTGCAACAGGAGCGGATCTGGAATTTTGGCAGAGTTGTATCCCGGTGGATGATCCCAGTGGCCAAGCATCTGAAATAATGCCCTGCCATTCGTTCAGATGCTAAGAGATCCTGCCTCCCACCAGGGTCTTGTGGGTCAAGACCTCAGAGTGGCTTTGTGGCGGCTGCAGAAGCGGCTGAATGGACAGCTGCCGCTGCTGGGGCTGATCTAGCACTTTTTCCTCTTCCACCACAAGGACATTTTCTTTGCTGTCCTCTTTGACTAGCCTGTCCCTTCCTTCCCTTTGACAAATGAGGAATAGAATCAAAAGGGACGACCCCTCCAGGAAGATGAGCCCGAGTAGGAGTGTTGTTGAGGTTGTCTTACAGAAGCGCTAAGAGACTTAGCTGCTGCTTTTGAGGTCTGCAGCTTTTCTAAACTTTTGTCCGCCTTGCTGCCAAACAACCTCAAGTCGTCAAATGGCATATTAAGTAGCCTGACCTGCACGTCCGTTGCAAAGCCCGACTTCCTCAGCCACGCAAATCTGCGCAGCACTGTGCTAAATGCCATGGACCAACTGATGCTGTCAGCAATGTCCAGTCCTGATTGAAGGCATTCCCCCATAGCCTTCTTTCCATCTTTCACAAGCGCAAGAAAACCTTCTTGCTCCTCGCCATCAGGAATATGTTCAGCCGCAGCGGTCATCCCACAGGGTGTATGTGAATCTTGCAAGGGTGCAAGTCACATTCGTCGATTTTAATGCCATGCTTCCCGAAGAGACAATCTTGCAAAGCCATGTAACAATCTTCTTGTCATCCCTATCTGGGAGAAATGTAGGGTATGCCGAATGCCTAGTGGATGTGGCTGCTTGGACCACTTAACTTTCAGCTGACGGATGTTTTGTATTCAGGATCAGAAGAAGAGGACATGTATTTGCTCGTGAATTTTCTATTTACTGCAGGCCCCGATTCAGGGGCTTCCCATGCAGCCATCACCTTCTTTTGCAGAGCTATGTGAAAGGGAAGGACAGGATCCTTTTGAGGACCCTCAGAGAGAATGTCTGTCATTTTCTACTGCTGGTAAGTAGGGGAACTTCTGTTCCACCTCATGAATTCTGTCACCTGGCACTCCTGGCACACCGCATAGCTGCTCTCTGCCGCAACTTTCAGTGCTACGTGGATGACACTCTGCTCATTTTCATGCTACCCTCGGCCTCCTCCTCTACTTCCCTCATCTCCGACTGTCTGCTATCCAAGAGTGGTGCGCCGCCAATGACCTCTGCCTTAATGCCATTAAGACTGAGATTCTCCTCATCATCACACCCACTCCCTCCTTTCCTTTATCTCTCTGGCTGGCCTCTCTTGGCCCCCTTCCTGCTCCCACCTGCAAGGCTATAAATCTCAGGGTCATCTTTGACTCTACACTCTCCTTCTCTCCTCATATCTCTGACGTCTCTAAGGAGTCACACTACAAGCTACACCTCCTCAGAGGTATTCTGCCTTTCCTTTCCTTCCCCCAGAAGCTCACTGTCTCCAGAGCTCTGGCTCTCTTCATGCTGGACTATTGCAACAGCCTCTTTCTAAATCTGCCCTTTGCAACTTATCGAAGACAGAACTGCGAGATTTGTCCTTGGCCTCAAGCCCAGGGATCGTATCTCTCCGGGACTGAAATCTCTGCACTGGCTCCCAGTGGCTGCGAGAATACAGTTAAAAACCCTCTGCATCGTCCACAAGGCCTTCTGGGGCCTGGGGCCTCAATACCTTCAACTATCTCTTCCTAAATACCTTTCTTCTCGAGCTCTTAGCTCATCTGCCTTCAATTCCATCAGGGTCAATCGCTTCTCCAATCAACGAGCTGGTGGTAGATCTCTCTCTTCGGCTGGGGCCTCCCTCTGGAACAGCCTCCAGCCTCCCTGAAACTTGAGGAGAATCATCTTCGGTTCCGCAAGTGTTAGGCAGAAACCTGTGCAGTTCCCTCTGGGACCACTGCAAAAGATTTAGGACTACAGGTGTTTGGCAGTAAACCCACTTGGTAGCAGTCTGTACCACACAGATTCACTTGGTAGCTGTGGCTGAGCAGTCAGACTTCCCTCAAGAAGAGTTAGGCAGTATACAGGGTATTCACAATAGGTCAAGAGAATACAATAGAACAAGTAAACACTGACCAGGGCTTGGTGTAAAAGAGATAATTATTTATTTAAAACCACATCTAGAAAAACACACAGGCACTAATAGTAAGCAATTCAAAAACACAGTCACTAAAAGATATACACTCCCTTAAAAGAATATTAGGCAAGTCTTAAGTAAAGCCCCACTTATTTTCAGACAGCGGTGAGCGCTTAACGTAGATGGCACTCTAATAATTCGTTTTAAAAAGGGAGAGAAAAGCAGAGAATAAATTGCAACAGATCCCAACACTTTTTCACAAACACAACAAGAGAGGAAGGCAAAGTAACACTGTGAAGTAGGCCGGATCTGCTTTAAAAGGATCAAAACGAAATGTGTCCAAGGTCACACGGTTGCAGTGCACAAGAGTCTTCAAAAAGGAGTTGGACCAAAGAAAGGGACCAGTTAGAGGGTCAAGGCGGCCAGCCCAGTCCAGAAGGTTAAGGGGTTATTATTACCTTGTAGCAATCTTTAGAAAGGGAGGCCTGGCGGACACGGTACCTTAAGAGTGGTGAGAACACTCCAGCGGGGGCAGTTGTTCCTGGCAGCGGATGCAAGTCAGTGCTTTGTCCGGGGGAAGAGAGGATCTCGAAGACAGGAGTCGTTTGCACTGCCAGGGAAGAAACCAGCCGCTGAGTTTCTCAGGTACAAGGAGCGGTCTGTTGATTCGTGGTTATGGGGTAAGTGGCTATCCGGCTGCCGGGGTGCTTGGCACGGGCAGTTCGACCACACACCTGACTGGGGTGCGAAGAGAAGAAAGTAAACTGGTTGTGCCCACCAGTCAGGGGAAGAAGCCTCTCCAGCCGGGAGATCTTCTCTGTCGTCGGGAAGTGGTGAGTCGGTTCCGCAGGGTTCCACCGGTGGTGTCGTCGTGGTAGGTCGGCTCAGCTTCTCCCTCGTCGGATTCTCAGGTCCTGTGGCGACTTCTGAAGTTCCAGTCCCAAAAGCTCTGCTTTTATGCAGCATACCCCCATTCACTCAGCCTAGCTGTCAATCAAACATGCTAAGTGGGCCAATCATACAAGAGTGCGACTTGAGTTACCAAGGTAACTCAGTCCAGGGTGCCTAAACACCCTCCCACACCCCCTGTGGTACCCAGACAGAGTGGCACCACTTTTGGAGGCTTCTGTGGAGAAGCCCGCCAAAAAGTGGAACAAAGGGCTCGACTTGGGTTGGAGTCACAGAAGAGAACACAAACGCCATTTTAGAATCGAGTCCTGGCAAAAAATACCAACCAGTGAATTAATATTAATTAAATAAACCGGCGGTATGTTCGAGGCTATGAGAATTAAATAATTAAAGTTGGTAGCCTCGAACAATGGGAAAATCCCATAGGGAAATATTTGCGGTCGAATATAAAAAGTAGTATCCACTGCCACCAGCCAAAACTCGATCAGGGGGGACGGAGACGTGCCCCCTCGACTAACAGACCCCGGGGCAATCGAAGTGCCCCGACCAGTACGTCCACAATATGATGGTTTGTACTGGTTTCTGTTACTAATTTGGGACTAGTAAAGCCAATGGTGACTTTACATGCCCTGGGAGACAGTAGTCAGTCCCAGGGTATGGAGTCTATGGTGGGGTGTCACTATGACACCCCTGTGTTACTGCACAGAGGGTGCTGTGTAACACATAGTTAAAACACATGAGACCCTATGGAGTAAAGGACCCCATAGCCCATAAAACACATTAACATTCAAATGAACACCATAAATCATGTCCAAGAGTGGGGGAAAAAAGAGTCTCACTCTTGGCAGGAGAAAAAAACAAACTCCTAAACGCCTAAAGAGAGAATTCTCCCCAACACTCGCCCCCCGCCTCAGACTAAGGGACAGGAGGATTTAATCCACTCCTGGATGAATCCAATGACATACCTCCTAGAGAGACCATCAGCATTTTGGTGGTGACACCCTGACCTGTGCTCAATGGTGAAATCAAACCCTTGCAGGCAGATTGACCATCTCAATAGTTTTGGGTTTTCCCCTTTCATTTGCATTAACCATCTCAAGGGTTGGTGGTCAGTCTGAATGACAAAAGTAGTACCATACAAGTATGGCCTGAACTTCTTCAGAGCCCACACAATAGCAAAACACTCTCTTTCAATGGTTGCCCACCTTGTTTCAGGATTCTTCAGTTTTCTACTGATGAAGCAAATGGGGTGCTCACTACCTTTCCCATGCAGTTGACTGAGCACTGCACCTATTCCTACATTTGAAGCATCTGTTTGCACAATGAAAGTTTGGTGGTAGTCAGGAGCTCTGAGTACTGGGGCTTGTCAAAGAGCCTTTTTTAGGGTTTCAAAGGGCTGATTGCATTCCTCATTCCACCTAACCTTTTTAGGGAATTTAGGAGAGGAGATGACATTCAGTGGAGAAGCTATGGACCCATAGTTCTCAATGAAATTCCATACCCAGTGAGACCTAAGAAGGCTTTCATCTGGGTCTGAGTAGTAGGTGTTGTTCAATTTTGCACAGCTTCAATCTTACTGGGCAAAGGCCTTATTTCTCCACCTCCTACCTCATGTCCAAGGTAGACCACTTTACTCTGTCCAATCTGGCATTTACTTGCCTTTATGGTCAGATTGGCCTTTCCAAGAGCCTACAAAACATATCTCAGGTGGTCCACATGTTCTTCCCAGGAATTGCTGAACAAGTATGCCATGCAGAAGTCCTCCATCCCATTCAGAACCTGGTTTACCATCCTTTGAAATGTAGCAGGTGCATTTTTCAATCCAAAAGGCATAACCTTAAACTGGTATAAGCCAACTGGGGTAGAAAATGCAGTTTTCTCCTTGGCATGGTCTGTCAGGGCTATTTGCCAATAGCCTGACGTCAAGTCAAATGTGCTGAGGAACTTGGCTGCACCAAGTCTATCCACCAACTCATCTGTCCTTGGCAAAGGGTGGGCATCAGTCTTAGTGACTGCATTAGGAGCTCTGTAATCCACACAGAATCTCAGTTCTTTAGATCCTGCCTTTGGTACTAACACAACTGGGCTAGACCATGGACTAGTAGAGGGCTCTATTACCTCGAGATCAAGCATCTTGTTGACCTCACCTTTGATGTGGGTTCTTACATTTTTTGACATTCAATATCCTCTGCTTTTGACTGGCAGACAGTCACCAGTGAGTATGTCATGCTGTCCCCAAGGGGTTAAGCCTGGTGAAAGTGAGAACAGAGAGGCAAACTGATTTAACATAGACTTGCACTCTTCCTGTTGCTCAGGTGTCAGATTTGAAGAGAGATTTACTCCTTCAATCTTTTCGTCTAAAGGTAAGCCTCTGAGGAGATCAGGAAGAGCTTTACTCTCTTCTTCCTCTGATGATGCTAGAAGCAATGCTCCTACATCAGGTCTGGAGACATACGCTTTTAGTCTGTTGGTGTGGAAGACTGTTGGAGCCTCCTTGGGGTTGCCCAAGTCCACCAGATAGTTGACCTCTCCAAGTTTACCCACAACTTTGAAGGGTCCCATCCATTTCCCCTCTGCCTTGTTGGAATCATAACGAGAACTAGCTGGTCCTGAGTAAAGTCAACCATGTTAGCCTTTTGGTCATGCCAGTGCTTGACAAATGCTTGTCCAGCTTTCAGGTTATCACTTGCTTCTGCCATCTTTTGTGACATTCTCCTTCGGAGACCTATCACGTAGTCAGTCACTCTGACTGGCTTGGGGGAAGGAGCACTCTCCAACCCCTCCTTGATCAGGGCCAATGGACCTCTGACCGGATGACCATAAAGAAGTTCAAAGGGAGAAAAACCTACTCCCTCCTGAGGGACTTCTCTATAAGCAAAGAGAAGGCATGGCAGTAGAAGGTCCCACTTTCTTTTAAGGGGTCCTCTAAAGCACCTATCATGCTCTTCATGGTTCTGTTGAACCTTTCAACCAGCCCATTTGTCTGAGGGTGGTATGCGGTTGAGGACTTGTAAGTAACTCCGCAGGTTTTCCACATGGCTTTCATGTAGTGGGACATAAAATTTGACCCTGTCAGAGATTACTTCCTTAGGAAACCCAACCCTGGTAAAAATACCAAGGAGGGCCTTAGCCACAGCCGGAGCTGTAACAGTCCTCATAGGAATTGCCTCAGGGTAACTAGTAGCATGGTCTACTACAACAAGTATAAACCTGTTGCCTGAAGAGGGTGGAGGATCAAGGGGACCAACAATGTCAATCCCTACTCTCTCAAATGGGACTCCCACAACTGAGAGAGGCACTAAAGGTGCCACATTCTTGGAGCCAACCTTACC
The DNA here is from genome assembly GCF_040938575.1 of Ambystoma mexicanum. Lineage (NCBI taxonomy): Eukaryota > Metazoa > Chordata > Amphibia > Caudata > Ambystomatidae > Ambystoma > Ambystoma mexicanum. The sequence continues at coordinate 934,111,747 of NC_090922.1, forward strand.
AGAAGTCTGGCAGGTGTGGCAGCTCCTGCAGTATTTATCTACTTCAGCCCCCATCTTTGGCCAATAAAAGTAGAGCGAGAGCCTTTCCTTAGTCTTATTGAAACTCAAGTGACCAGCCAAAGGAATCTCATGGGCTAACTGCAAGAACTGTGGTCTGTTCTCTTGGGGTACTACCAGCCGTTTGTTGTCCCCAGGTGCAGACTCGGTTGGTTCACTGTAGAAGAGGCCATCTTCCCAGTGTAACCTATATTTCCCAGGCTCTTGCCCTTCAGCCTGAGCATCTGCCTGGTGGCGAAGACCTTCCAGAGTTGGACATTCTCTCTGTCCCTTACTGAAGTCTGCCCTGTTGGGTCCACCTTCTGCCAGTAAAGACTGCAGCTCAGGATGGTCAACAGGATCCAGATCTCCAATGAGTTCCTGGCCTTCCACTAGCTCTTCTTCAGAGTCTAGTTCAACCACACAGGGTTGTACCTCCCTCTCAGCCTCAGCTTGAGGGGGAGTTACTGGTGTAACTTTGGACAACCTAGGGGGCGTCCTTGTTGGCTGCACTGGAGTGTTGACTGCTGGTTTCCTGTTAGCAGTCTTAGGTTTCCCCTTTGCTTCTGTTTGCTTAGAGACAGCAGCTGACATCTCCAGTGGAGCAGGAGTGATCTCTTTCTTCATCATCTCCTTGGGAGTACCTCTCATGGTTCTCTCCCTTGCAGGTCTGGTGAGCTCCTTTAACCATTTATTAGGAGGTCTGGGGGTATGTGACTCTACTCCAAGAGTTTTCAAGTCATTACCCAGCAGAACCCTTCCTGGCGCCTCACTTTGTATGCTGACAGGTATCTTCACAGTCATGTCATTACACTGGATGAGAACTGGTAATTGGGGAAGCATCTGCACAGGCCCTCCAGCTAACTTGGTGAGGTGTTTAGGTGCCTTAGCAACATCTTCAGCCTGAAAAAACGATTTGTCCACCACAGTTATGTTGGCCCCAGTGTCCCTAATGGCAGGAGTCTCCTGACCATTCACCTGGACACTGTCCTTATAATACTCTTTAGTATTATCTGGGATAGAATTATAGACATCTAAGTTCTGTTGTTCCCACAAACCCAGAGACACTAAAGAAACACTGGCTGAGACGCCAATGGGTTCATCAGCCAGTAATGGAAAGTTTCCACTTGCCAGTTGTACTTCCTCCTCTGGAGCGAAGGCTAAGGAGACAAGCTGGACCCCTGAAGGTTTACCCTTACATCTGGGATCTCCTTTCACATGGTCAGTAGAGCCACAAACAAAGCATTTACCAAATGCTTTCTGGAATGGTGGCTTGTTCTGACCTCCTTCTGGTTTGGCACCAGAAGGTACACTAGCCTGATTTGGTTTCCCTTGTGGCTTACCCTTTTGGTTTTGTTTGGGGCCCTCTTTGGAATTGGAATTATTAGAATTCTCTTTGGAGTCCTTTTTTGGCTGTTTTCCCTCATCCTTTTTCTGAGTAGCCCCAGAATCCTTGTGAGTGGCCCTGTTGGCAACCCACAAGTCAGCAGCCTCAGCTAACTTCCTGGAATCTAATTCCTTTGAATCAGCCAAGTGCTGTCTGAGCTCAGGAGAGCAGGCATCATAAATTGACTCCAACATTACAAGATTCTTCATTCCTTCATAAGTGTTAACTCTGTAATCCTTAATCCATCCCTCTAAGTTTTTCAAACTTTCACTCACCCAGGTAGCCCAAGGGGTACCATCATGATTTTTGAGGGTCCTAAACCTCTTAAGGTACTGGGAAGGGGTCTTCCCAAAGCTAGTTTCACACACTCATAATCCTTCTTATCCACCTCCCCCAACTCCATTACCACATCAGTTGCAACAGGGGGAAGCCTAGAGAACAACCAGGGAAGTAACTCATTCCCTGTGATGTCCTGGAGCCCATGATTATACTCAAACATTTTTAACCAATCCAACACATCCAACTTAGGTTCATACATACCCACTAATTCCTTAGGCATCCGGGGTCTCTTGGGACTGGAACTCCTAGAAGAACCAGAGGAGAGAGAAGCATTTTCCACAGACAACCTTTTCATTTCTAGTTCATGATTAAGCTCTATTTCTCTGAGTCTTAACTCAGCTTGCTTCTGCTCAGCCTGGGCATTCATTCTTCTGAACTCTAGCTCTTGGTTTCTCTCAGATTGAGCAATAAAACGTTTGTATTCTAATTCAAGCTTCATTTTTTCAAGTTCAAAATAAGCAGGGTGACATGTGGGACCTGGTATAGGCCCAGTAGGTACAGTAGGTAAGGCAGACAGAGGCTCAGAGTGGCTAACTCCATTAGGTTCACTTTCCTCTTCTGACTCATTATCAAGACTTTGATTCAGATCAATACCATCACTGTTTTCTACATTTGCTAGGGGGGGTAGATTCCTCTGTACCACCCAGACTTTGGTTTTCTAACAATCTTTCTATAAGTTCCATTTTCTTGCCCTTCTCAGAGAGATTCTTATGTCTACACAATACTTTTAAGCAATCAGCAGTTTTGGCAGACGATGATTCTAGGGTATAACTCTCCATAGCAGACATAGTTAGAAAATCAGCTTCTCAGTGCTAAGCTCTGAGGTTAGTTGTCCTAAAGTGTTCAACAAGCACTCTAAAGTGTATACTCAATACACATCCCACCTCTGCCACCAGTGTTAGGCAGAAACCTGTGCAGTTCCCTCTGGGACCACAATAAGAGAGGAAGGCAAAGTAACACCGTGAATTCAGAGTCAGTAGGCCGGATCCGCTTTAAGAGGATCAAAACGAAATGTGTCCAAGGTCACACTGTTGCAGTGCACAAGAGTCTTGTAACGGTTCAAAAAGGAGTTGGACCAAAGAAAGGGACCAGTTAGAGGGTCAAGGCGGCCAACCCAGTCCAGAAGGTTAAGGGGTTATTATCTTGTAGCAATCTTTAGAAAGGGAGGCCTGGCGGACACGGTACCTTAAAGTGGTGAGAACACTCCAGCGGGGGCAGTTGTTCCTGGCAGCGGATGCAAGTTGGTGCTTCGTCCGGGGGAAGAGCGGATCTCGTCGGGGAGGAAGACAGGAGTCCGTTGCACTGCCAGGGAAGAAACCAGCCGCGGAGTTTCTCTGGTACAAGGAGCGGTCCGTTGATTTGCAGTTCAGGATAAGTGGCTATCCAGCTGACGGGGTGCTTGGCACGGGCAGTTGGACCACAAACCGGACTGGGGTGCGAAGAGAAGAAGGTAAACTGGTTGTGCCCACCAGTCAGGGAAAGAAGCCTCTCCAGCCGGGAGATCTTCTCTGTCGTCGGGAAGTGGTGAGTCGGTTCCGCAGGGCTCCACCGGTGGTGTCGTCGTGGTAGGTCGGCTCAGCTTCTCCCTCGTCGGATTCTCAGGTCCTGTGGCGACTTCTGTAGTTCCAGTCCCAAAAGCCCTGCTTTTATGCAGCATACCCCCATTCAATCAGCCTAGCTGTCAATCAAACATGCTAAGTGGTGAGCCGGCTGGCTCACCACTTGGGCCAATCACACAAGAGTGCGACTTGAGTTACCAAGGTAACTCAGTCCAGGGTGCCTAAACCCCCTCCCACACCCTCTGTGGTACCCAGACAAAGTGGCACCACTTTTGGAGGCTTCTGTGGAGAAGCCCGCCAAAAAGTGGAACAAAGGGCTCGACTTGGGTTGGAGTCACAGAAGAGAACACAAACGCCATTTTAGAATCGAGTCCTGGCAAAAAATACCAACCGGTGAATTAATATTAATTAAATAAACCGGCGGTATGTTCGAGGCTATGAGAATTAAATAATTAAAGTTGGTAGCCTCAAACAATGGGAAAATCCCATAGGGAAATATTTGCGGTTGAATATAAAAAGTAGTATCCACTGCCACCAGCCAAAACTCGATCGGGGGGGACGGAGACGTGCCCCCTCGACTAACAGACCACGGGGCAATCGAAGTGCCCCGACCAGTACGTCCAAAATATGATGGTTTGTACTGGTTTCTGTTAATAATTTGGGACTAGTAAAGCCAATGGTGACTTTACATGCCCTGGGAGACAGTAGTCAGTCCCAGGGTAAGGAGTCTATGGTGGGGTGTCACTATGACACCCCTGTGTTACTGCACGGAGGGTGCTGTGTAACACACATAGTAAAAACACACGAGACCCTATGGAGTAAAGGACCCCATAGCCCATAAAACACATTAACATTCAAAGGAACACCATAAATCATGTCCAAGAGTGGGAGAAAAAGAGTCTCACTCTTGGCAGGAGAAAAAAACAAACTCCAGAAATCCAGCAAAGCTGCTGGGGGACTCACTAGGTTAGGAAATTCAGCCTAAAGAGAGAATTCTCCCTAACAGCAAGCACCTCAAAAAGTTTCTCTTCTCGTCCACTTTTTCTCCTCTTCTCCCCTGCTGACTCCCTGGACATCACGGGAACTGCACGGGTTACCTGGCTACCTCCGATTCTCGGGCCTGGTCCCTCCCCCGCTAGTCGGTTCCTGACAATCCCTGCACTTGGTGACTGTTTTCTGTATCCCTACAGTCCCACTACCTGCACTTGACACTGACGTCCGCTCTTTCACTTGCCCTGTTTTCCCCTCTCTTGCCTCGTCGCGCCTTGAAACACTTGTGTATAGGCGCGTTATAAATGCCATATCATATCATATCCTACCTTATTCATAAGTCTCCTATATCCTGCGTCTGCATAATCAGCAGGGTCAGGTCTTTTAAAAATCCAACTCAGGAGACGTGTCCAGACCACTTGCTGTGACACTCATACAGGTCAGCCATCTTAGAGTGAGACTAACTTCTTGGGAACATCTTTTGTCCCAAATCTCGCACCAGAAGGAGAGATGTCCTCTTCAGAGGATTGCTCTTCAAAAATGGAAGACATAGATTTGAAAAATCCTGTCTAGACTTAGGATGATACTTTTACCTGGTGATTCAATGGGCATAGACCTTGGCTTCGACAAAGATGTTGATTTGGGTGCTGGAATTAGAATGGACTTCGACAAAGGTGTCAATGTTATCGACGCAGGCTTCAACACAGTTGAAGGAGCCCCCGATGAAAGCGTTGTCTCGTGAACTGTCGATGCCTTTGATAATGGCGTCGAGTAGGCCTTCGACACCGCCTTTAATGGTCCGGACCCAAGCACCAGAGGCAAACTCGATGGGTCGTTTATTGACATTTTCCTGCATTTCTGACATTTTTTAAAGCCAGTCTTGGGCGTGGAAGGATTCGCTGAGGAGGACATAGTTCGAAGAACTGAAGCGCCGTTTTCGGGACACAAAGTGAAAGCTATCGGAAAAACAGAACTGAAGCCAACACGGCCGTGGCTCGAGCCCTTTATACTGCGGTTGACATTGACGCTCGACGGCAGCCTCCGAGGGATATCAGCGACGCGACCTCGGGCACAGCGCCCTCTGGTGAAGAAAACATTTTTCCAAAAGCAGCAAAGCTGTAGATATGAATATCTAAGATGAGGAATATGTGGGAGGACACAATCCATTTGAATGTTCCGATTGTTCTAAAAAGAACTGGACAGAGGAGGAAGGCTGCCTTCCAGGCACTGGGCAGTGGACTATTGTATTGGTGGGTCGTCTTTAAGTTTCAGTTTAGTTCACAAGGTCATATCCTCTAACAGGGGAGGTATGGTAGGTGGATTAGGTATTTGCAGGATTGTTCTGGTAGAGTGTACATGTCACTCTGTAGATTGTCTTGTAAGACAAAGCTTTTTGTTTTGCCTACTACCTGAAAATGATTGTGGGAGTTTTGTTTTCCCTGATTAGTCCAAAACAAAAGATTTCTATTTTTAACAGTGATCTAAACCTACGTATCTATTGTGCTCAAAGTGAAGTATTAAAAACAAATGTTTCATTGGACCTGCTTCTCAGTGTCCCACCTTAAGAGAGGTTACAAATTCTAACAGTGAAATCTTGTTTATATACTTATGGAGAAAGGGCGTCAATAATTAATTTATTCAACCATCGGAAGATTAAAGAAAAACAGTGTTGGAGGTAAGGGTCTTTGACCATTGCCAGGATATCAAAACAATACAGCAGTTCTAAGCCTAGGGCGATAATGGAGCAAATTTCAAATCATCTTTCTGTAATTTAGTTGTACGATGCATAAACATGTTTTAAAGGGTGTGCAATATTTTCAAATACCACACCATACTTATTTTGATCCTCCATAAAATAAACGAAGTAAAAACGAGAACGAGGGAAAGGCAATGTCCATTTACTTCCTCATTCTAAATTTCTGTCTTTTAGATCGCATCTGAAAAGTGTCTGGAGTACATACCTGCGCAATAATTGAAAGAATCCCCAGGACTGCTATAAAGGCTGCAACACTTTCAGGTGAAAACCTCATAATCTAAAAAGACGAGAAATGTTAAATTACATGAATTAAAATGGTCCATTAATACAATTTATGAACGCATATGTTTATTCAGAAAGAATAAAAAGAAAAAACATGCCTCAAATACAAGGCAAATCACTTTCTTTGCATGGTATTTACACAAATACTCAACCCCTATCGGACTCAATGTCCAACATGTTGATATAGCATCTCCAGGCAGAAATTACTTAAATCTTTATCAAAACTTAGCACAGTAAAGTCATGGACGCTGTCTACAACAATTCAAAAGCACAGCCATGCTTCCCATGTATGACCCTTATATAACCGGTCTTCTGCTTCTAAACAACTGTAGATCAGATCTACAAAAAAACGGGTTGTATTTGGGTCTATAGATGTTGGTAAGGCAAGGAGGTTCTGCACTTTTGTTTGTTTAAACTTAATGTTCATTTTATAACAACTGCAAATGCAATTCAAATATCATATTGTACATTCATAGTTCACAATGGTGTCACAAAGTCTACGGTTCGCTGGAATTATTCATGCTGGTCAGTTGTGCTGAGCACCCTCTCCAGTCTTTCAAGTAACCACGAAAGTCTGCCCAAATGTCCTTAAGCCTGCTCCTTGCATGCATTAGAGTTCCATATATCTCCTCCATATCGGTCCTGTAGCAAGATGTTCACTGCTGGTACATTTTGCTGTGTCCAAGCCAACAGAATTTGCCTATTGGCCAGCAGTAATCCTAGGTTCAAAAACATACGCTTTTCTTCTGCATTCTCTCAGTGTAGCCCAACACCCAAAACAAAGGGGGGAAAGGAATCGCTGTGGCCAGTCCCCCCTCTCAGCACCCCCCCCCCACAATAGGGTAAGTGTGGACAGGTACACAGCATATGCAACAAGCCTGCATCATCTCCGGCACATCTGGGGCACTTACCCGCACAATCTTTTAGTATCTTGGCTAGGGTATAAAATGCTATCTATTCAGTATCATGAACTGGAATAATCAAAACTTGGAATTATAGGAGACTTTTTGGCTGCAAATATCCGACCACTTCTCATCAGTAAACTCAGAACCAAAGTCTCTCTCCCATTTTACCTTATTGTCCAGCCCTTTGTGTGCGAGTTCACCAAGTAATCGACTATAAAGTATTGACACACATTTAGCCATTCCTCCTATCTGTGCCTCATGTATATAGGACTCGCCAAGAATAGTTTTTTGGTTCAGGTCGGGAAGCCCGGCCACTGTGCCCTGAACGCCTTTCTCATTCTCCAGTAGTGTAACATCTGCAGGTGGGACCCGCTTGCGTGTACCTTGAACTCCTCTGAATCGATATACTTCCCTCATCCATACATGCACCCCAGTGAGTCGACACCAGCCAGCCTCCAACTTTTTTCTATCGTCGGATCTAATGTCGGTGCCAAAGCAGAGTGACCCCACAGGGGCACCCTCCTATCGTATGGGGCCTTAACTCTTAGCATCCTGCGAAGTCTACTCCAGGCCTGTTGGGTACCTGCAAGTGGGTCTAATGGTCCTCTTGCTTTGTAGTCCGTCCCATATATGATGGTTCGGAGGGGCAGTTCACCCACCGCACTCTCCTCCAACCTGACATGTGGTGGGGGTTCTCCAACTCCTCCCAGAATGCAGCATAGAGTCCTTGCACCGCTAAATAGTACAGCTCAAAAAGGGCTGCTCCAAGCACACCCTCTTCCCACAGTTTAGTCATTGACTGCCCTTTCGAATCCCACGGTTACCCCATACAAACAACGTACACAGTGCTTGTAGCTCACAACTTTCTACCTGGCCAGACTGGGATATTAAATAAGTACAACTATTTCAGTAGAACTAACATTTTGAGTACCGAGAGTCGACCCAGGAGCGACATCGGAATCTTTCCCCAATATGCTAGCTTGACTTCAAACCACTTCACAGAAGCAGTAAAGTTTCATGCTATCGTCTCTGCTGCAGACCGATGGATAGTTATTCCCAGGTATTCAATGGAGGCCTTCACCTCACCTCATCTAGGTCCCTCTGCCAGTCGAGGTGCATTGTCCGTTAGAGGAAACATCTCCAATTTACCCGTTAAGATGAAGTCCCGAGTATCGCCCGAATAGTTCCACCGTTTCCATAACTAACCCTGCATCTACAGAAGGCGCCCGAATATACAGCAACAGGTCATCTGCACATAGGGATGTTACAGTCGGGGGACCACCCAGTCGCATACCACATCCGGTGTGTCAGCATCTCAGGAGATCAGGGCTCGATCACAAGAGTGAACAAGAGGGGAGACAGAGAGCAACCCCGTCTTGTACCTCCCCCCAGTTGGATTCCCTCTGATAACACTCCATTCGTGTTGATCTTTGCTATCAGTGCTGCATACAGCAGTCGTACCCAGGATGTAAACATGGGGCCGAACCCTACAGTCTCTAGCACTTTAAACAAAAAAGACCAGTACGCTGTATCCAATGCCTTTTGCATATCTAACAATATAGTTACCGCGCTTGAGTTGGGGGAGACTAATGAGAGTACATTATAAAATTGTCTTAAATTTAGTGCTGTGGACCTGCCCGGTATGAAACCAGATTGATCGTTATTAATCAGGTGCGGCATAAGCGACTGTAACCTACTCGCTATTTCCTTTGCAAAAATCTTGGCATCAACATTAATCAATGAAAGAGGCAAGTATGAGGCAGTCATTTGAAAGCTTGCCCGGTTTTAAAAAAATCTGCTAGAACCCCTTACCGCACAAACTCTGGAAGGGAACCCCCAGTCTGCCCCTACTCCCACATCTGCAGCAAATATGGGGCCAGCATATCACAGTTTTCCATAAACTTCTGCCATCAACCCATCTGTCAAGGTGCTTTGCCATTAGGTGATGCCTTAATCACCCACTTAATTTCTTCCACCGTCACCGGTGCCTCCATGGCCTCCGATGTCGACCTGGACAACAGTGAGGTTGGGACTGCCTCTAGGTACTCCTTAAATTCTGCATGACATTTGATAATCTGACAGAGCAGTAACTGTTATTCCTGCGTCTAGCGCCTTCCATGGCCAACTTGTGCAAAAATTACATAATAGGGAAATAGATGAGAAGAGCCGATATCATAAGCTAATCAGCATCAAATGAATGTGTTTTGGAATAGCGTTTGTAGTAGAGCGTCAGTCTAGAGTATTACTAGCCGCCATAAAGATGATCAAATAAGGATACAACACTTCGAAGAATAACTTACTGTTGAATCGTTTTTTGTACAACACCCTGTTGAGGGGCTGTAGAACCACTAACCTTAAGGTAGGGCAAGTAAACCCAACCCAAAATGGAAGCCAAACCTTGTAAGGTAGGTAACGCAACAGAGCAGTCAGGATTAACTCAAAGGTGCATTTATTTCACACACTTCTCCATATAAAATACACCTTTATTGGATTACCCATATATATCTCTATTACGTAAACCAAAAACCCAGTTAAAATACTAAGTGCGGTTACAAAAACAGTATATTGTCATAAAGACCGCACACTCCTATTGTACTGTAAATCCATGTTGAGGCATATTTTGTGCCACCTTCTGTTGAGGGAACTACAACTGCTGACCTTAATGGCAGGTGCTAATGACAGAAAAGGAACCCAAACCGTTGTTTAGGGTAGGTAACGAGGACAGAGCCACAAGGCTAAACTTTCCAGGAGGGGGTTGCAGGATGACCAAGGGTACAATTTGTCCACGCACATATCTAGAAAATACACTACAACAATTTACTTAAAAAATATATACTTTATTAAGTCACACATAGAAATCTACCATGTCAAAACAAGTACAAAAGGTATAATACACATTATAAAAATAAATTATATATGTTACTCACCGTAGTGACTAACATACTCCTAGTCCATAATACCCATTCCTCCATACTGTATGGGGCGTCCCTCGCTAGGGCCTGGAAACTGAACCTTTCACCAGAAAAATTGTCTTCGCCTTAAATTGAGATGCATGCTGGGGTGCGGCCCGGGAGCATGCGCTCCTTTGATTCCACCCACCGGTGCCACTCCTCAGTCCCCTTTGACACGTCAGCTATATTACTATTGCCGAATGGTGGTAAAACGTATGGAGAAAAGGGGACTATGGACTAGAAGTATGCTAGTGACTACGGTGAGTAGAACAAGCTACTTAGCAACTGGTAACGTTCTTTCGATTGGATGTTCCTCCAATCCTCATTTTAGATGTATTCCATCCAGCTTTGCTGCTCTTTGGAAAAAAAAATTCGGCAGAGGGCGCTGTGCGTCGATGTCGTCGAGTCAATGGTCCCTCGAAGGCCTCCGTCGAGGCCGACGTCATCGGGTGTATAAGTAGCACGCGCGGCGCCCGTTGGCCTCAGTTCTGTTTTTCCCCTATTTTGTATCTGTGAACTTGTACTGTGTAGATTGTGCCGGCAGACAGGTATCAGCCTTGCGAGATTTGAGATGGCAATAACCCGAAAAAAATCTACAGAGGGGTAGGTTGGGAGAGCGATGAGGAATACGTTGGAGGAACATCCAATCGAAAGAACGTGTCCAGTTGGTAAGTAACTTGTTCTTCGAGTGGATTGTGTCCTCCAACGTATTCCTCATTTTAGATCTTAGATAGGCTCCCAAAGCAGTATTTTGCATAGTTCCTCTGGAGGAGGGGTGAGATTTTTTCCCACCAATGCCTTTAGATGGCGGAATAAAGCACTGCTTTTGCAAAAGTCAGTTCCCTAGACTGGGAAGCATTCAGGCTATAGAATTTTGAGAAGGTGTGAAGTGAAGACCAAGTTGCTGCTTCGCAAATGGACCTTATTGGGACACCTCTTTGAAGGACTGTGGAAGAGGCGATGCCTCTGGTGGAATGAGCCCTTAACCCTTCTGGTGGGTCTTTTCGTGCTAGTCTGTAGCATTCTGAAATGCAAAGCACGATCCAGCGTGAAATTGTCTGTTTTGTTACTGATTGACCCAGTTTTCTTCCTGTGTAGCCTATAAACAACTGGTTATCCACTCTAAGCCTAGAAGGTCTAGAGATGTAAAAGCTTAAAGCTCTTTTTGGGTCCAGTCTGTGTAATCTTTCTTCCTCCTTAGAAGGATGAGGTGGAGGATAGAATGAGGGTAAAACAATTTTCTGACTTAAATGAAAATCAGATATTACCTTCGGTAAAAATAATGGTTTAACCCTCAATACAACTGTGTCCTTATGGAACACAGTATCGGGTGGCCCAGAAGACAGTTCCTGCAATTCGCTCACTCTTCTTGCTGATGTTAGATCAACTAAAAAGGCTGTTTTCCATGTTAATAATCTTTATGGAAACGTGTGCATAGGCTCAAAAGGGGCACACATTAAGAATTTTAAGACTAAATTTAGATCCCAAATCGGTACTTGAAATGGGTGAGGAGGAAACACATTAGTGAGACCTTTTAAAAATTGTGTTATCAAAGGAATTTTGAAGTAGGAGCATTCTACCGATGAGCGCTTAAAAATGGAAAGCGCTGCAAGGTAACCTTTTATTGTTCCGATAGTCAGACCTCTATGTGCTAGGGTCAGAAGGAAAGATAGCACTTCCGGAATAGAACATAGAAAAGGATCGACATTCTTTTCCCTGCACCAGTTGCAAAACTTTTTCCAACGGCACGGTACAGAGACTTTGTTGCTGGCCTTCTTGCCGAAAGCAACACCTCCATACCATCATCTGGAAGGTTCCAAACCCTTTATCTCAGCCTTTCAGATACCAAGCATGAAGGTTGAACGTTCTGACCTCTGGGTGGAGAACCTGACCTTCCATTTGAGAGAGAAGGTTCTCTGAGGAAGACGTACTGGAGGACATATGGACATGTCTAGAAGGTCCGGGCACCACGTTCTCCTGGCCCAATCCGGAGCAAAGAGGATCATGCGGTTCCCGAAGCGTCTCAGCCTCCTGATGACCTGAGGAATGACGGGAATAGGAGGAAACGCGTACAACAGTGGGAAATTCCCCTCCACCACAAACGCGTCCCCCAGGGCTCCTCTCGGGGGAAATTCCCTTGAGCAATACCTTTCGCATTTTCGGTTGGTAGTGGTTGCGAATAGGTCTACCTGAGGGGTTCCCCAAAGGGCGAAGATCTCTTGAATGACTTTCTGAGCCAATTCCCATTCGTGGGACACCGTGCTCTGCCGGCTCAGAGCGTCTGCCATCATATTCTCTTCCCCGGATAGATGAATTGCCGTTAAAGAGATACCTTCCTGAATCGCCCAATACCAGAGCTGCATTGCCTCTCTGCACAGGAGTAGTGATCCCACGCCTCCTCTTTTGTTTAGGTAATGCATGGCCACTGTGTTGTCTGTCATTATCAGGACATTATTTCCCCTGAGAGATGGCAGGAAGGCCTTCAGCGCTAGTCTGATTGCCCTCAGGTCCAAATGGTTGATATGTAGTTTGGACTCCGATGGAGACCAACGACCGTTTATTTTCAAATCGTTGACATGTGCTCCCCACCCCAGGAGTGAGGCGTCCGTCACTACTGTAATCTCCGGCCATGGTTACCAAAAAGGTTCTCCCTTTAGGATGTTCTCCGCACAGGTCCACCATAGAAAGTCTTGTCTGACCTTGTTCAGAATCTGAAGATCCGTCATTTGACCCGAGAACTGCGACCACTGAGTCTTTAGGGCCCATTGAAGGGATCTCATCCTCAAGCGTGCCTCCGGCACCAGAAAAATGCAGGATGCCATGAGGCCGAGCAAACTTTAAAAATGTGTAAGCCTGGAGATTTTGGGCATTTTGGAATTTGGAAACCATCTGAAGAATATGTCTTGAGCCCTCATCTTGGGAGGCGAGCCCTTTCCCAAGGATGTGTCTAATACAGCTCCTATGTACTGAAGCTGTTGGGAAGGTGTCATTTGAGACTTCTTTAAATTGAGGGTGAAGCCCACTTTGTGGAACAAGTGGCAGGTGACTTTCAAATGATCCAGTGCTTGCTCGGCTGAGCGCGCTCTGATAAACCAGTCGTCCAGGTAGGGGTAGACATGAATCCCCCCTCTCCTGAGGTGCGCTGCCACCACTACCATTAACTTGGTGAAGACCCTCGGGCGGAGGTCAACCCGAATGGCAGGACTCGAAACTGATAGTGTGAGTCGCCAACTACGAACCTCAGGTATTTTCTGTGTTTGAGATGAATCGGCACATGAAAATAAGCATCCTGGAGGTCCAATGACACAACCAGTCCTGGAACTGAAGGGCCCGAAGGATCTGAGAAAGGGTAACCATCTTGAACTTGTCCTTCCTGAGGAACTTGTTCAAGTTTCTTAAATCCAAGATGGGTCTCAGTCCTCTGTCCTTTTTGGGGATCAAAAAATATGGGGAGTACCAACCCTTGTTCCTCTCCGCTGCAGGTATTGGTTCTTTAGCACCTTTCTCCAGCAGGGTTAGAACTTCCTGCTGTAGGTGCGGGTTTGAAAGCTTCAACGGGTGTCTCCCTGGTGGATTGCTTTGAGGTTGCTTTAGAAAAGGAAGGCAATAGCCTTGGGCTATTATTTCTAGAGCCCAAACATCTGAAGTAATGGCTCGCCATTCTTACAAATGCTGCGACAGCCTGCCTCCTACAGGTGTTTTGTGGTGCAAGTCCTCAAAGTGTTTTTGTGGCGGTTGCTGCTGCTGATGGCAAAGAGGCTGCAGCTGAAGCTGGCTTAGCACGTTTTCCTCGCCCACCACGAGTGGCCTTTCTTTGGCCCCTTTGACTGGCCATTCCTCTCGTCTTCCCGTATGAGGTGTAATAACGATAGGATCGTCCCCTCCGTGATTGCCCTTGCACACGAAAAGGCTTAGGTTGCCCAATAGCAGCTCCTAAAGATTTGGCCGCTGCTTTTGAGGTCTGCAACCTCTGAAGGCTCTCGTCAGCCTTGTTGCCAAAAAGGTGAGACCCGTCAAAAGGCATGTTCAGGAGGCGGTTCTGTACATCCGGTGCAAAACCCGACTTCCGTGACCACAAAAACCTGCGCATTACCGTGCTAGTGCCCATTGACCTGCTTACACTATCCGCAGTGTCCAATCCAGATTGAAGGGATTCCTGCAAGGCCTACTTTCCATCTCTAACGATGGCTAGGAAACCTTCCCTTTCTTCCCCTTCTGGTATGTGCTCTGCCGCCATTGCAATGCACTCCCACAGAGTGTATGAAAAGTTTGCAAAGACACATGTGGAGTTGGCAGATTTTAATGCCATGCTCCCGGCTGAAAATACCTTCCGTGCCCAACCATCCACACGCTTATCGTCCCTGTCTGGAGGGATAGACGGGTACGCAAGTTTGTTGGAAGCTGTAGCTGCCTGTATGACCAAACTCTCGGGAGTTGGATGTTTTGACAGATAGCCGGGGTCGCTACTGGCTGGGCGGTATTTTGAAGCGAGAGATTTACTTACCAGAGGAATAGAATCCAGAGTTTCCCAATTCTTGGCCACCCTGTTTTGTAAGGCTACATGAAAAGGTAGTACTGGGTCTTCAGTGGGACCATGGTCCAATATGTCTTAAATCGTCCTGGACGAATTGGGCTGTGGTCTAGCCCATCCCAAGTAATCTACCACCTTGGTCATTAATTAACAGTAAAATGGACTGGCATGCTCTCCTGGATCTGGCCTACCAAAGTCATTCTCAGGGGAGGCGTCAATGCCACTTGCATTGTGTAGTGACTCCACCAAATCCCTCATTCTGCTTTCTTCTGATATCAAGCATTCTGGGGCATTTTGGGTGCCATATTCCAATCCAAAAGTTAAATCTTCATCCTCGGATCTCTCATGTTCCTCAAAAATGGAGGTCAAGGATTTGAAAAACTCCTTCCTAGGGAGAGGCTTGAAAATCTTCTCTGGGAGAGGAGGAGGAAGAGGTGTAGTACCAGGTTTTGAAGATGATACCTGTTTTGTAGCTTTCTCCTCTTTTTCTGGCTGCCCTGCCTTGGTTGGAGCCTTTGGAGACATCAATAAAGGCGTCGACGGCGTAGATGAGATTGTGGTCGTCGACAGGGTTTGCTTCGAGGGCGTCGAGGCGGCCTTCGACGGTTTCCCCTTCGAGGTGTGATAGGTCTCGGACGGCGTCGGTGACCTCGAGCGGTCGACTGGACTCCAGCGTTTTTTGCTCGGCGTCCTGGAAGGTTCCCTATCCTTCCTTTTACGATCACCCGGGCTCGAGGGCGTGCGAGTCGGAGCAATGACGCTCCCGGCCAGCTTCCGAAGAAGGCGCGAACCGAGGCTTCGCCTTCTCAAACACCTCCATCATTTTGACCCTGAATGCTTCCCACTCTTCGGAAGACGAACGTTTTGTGGAGCATTTCATTTTCGGAGACTCGTCTGACGAGGTGGAGGGAGACCTATGGCGTCGTTTCTTCGACTTTCGACGAAGACGAGCGATGAGAATCGCTTCGGGATCTAGATCTATGCCTTTCGCGTCGAGGAGATTTTTCCCCATGGGGTCTCGACTCGACGCTAGAGGCTTTCTGATCCTTCCGACCTACCTGTAGCTTTCCTCTCCTTTCTCGCAAGGCCTTCCCCGTCATCGCCTGACACTTCGAACAGGCCTCCATGTCGTGGCCTTCCCCGAGACACCACAAACACTCGGGGTGCGGGTCCGTGATCGACATTTTTGAGCTGCACGACTTGCATTTCTTAAAACCCGATCTCGGGGTCGTGGTTGGCGTCGATGACAAGGACATAATTACTTCTCGTAATATTATATTTCCTGACAGAACTCGAGGCGCGCCGAATGTCCGAAGCAACATACTGCGGAAAAACAGAACTGAGGCCAATGGGTGCCACGCGTGCTACTTATACACCCGATTACGTCGCCCTCGACGGAGGCCTTCGAGGGACCATCGACTCGACATCGACGCACGGCGCCCTCGGCAGAAAAAATTTCCGAAGAGCAGCAAAGCTTGATGGAATACATCTAAGATGAGGAATACGTTGGAGGACACAATCCACTCGAAACATAATTACTCCTAGGTCCCATCCCTCATGGCCTCCATACTGTATGGGCGATTACCACTGAATGAAGGAGAGTTGCCCGACTAGGAAAGACGTTTTTTTAAAATGCCTGGCCAAATGCTGATTCTGATCTGGCGCTGGTATCCAAGCAGTAGTGCTTGCAGAAGGCTGATGGAGAAGCCCACATGGCCGCCTTGCTGATTGTCTGCCATGGCACGCGGCTCTGGAAAGCCACAGCCATGACCTTGGCTGTGACCGCGTGCACGTTTGCTGGCAAAGTCATGTTCCCCCCTCATGCTTGGCCGCCTGTATTTGACCCACTGAAAGTGACAAACAGGACATCCAAAGTGCAGAAGCTCCTAGCCCTGTCCATGTAAAATCTCAGTGTAGACCTGACATCCAGACAGTGCAACACTTTCTCTGCCTCGTCCTTCGGATTTGGAAAACAGGTTGGAAGTACCATCTCCTCATTGAGGTGAAAAGATGACACGACCTTTGGGAGAAATGAAGGGCGTGTTCTTAGCACCACTTTGTCCCAGTGAAATGTGGTATATGGCTCTGATGCCACTAGAGCCTGAAGATTACTGATCCTGCGTGCTGAGGAAAGGCCAAACAGTAGTGCAGTCTTAATGGTAACCAGTCTGATATCCACTGATGCCAAGGGCTCAAACGGCTTGTGGGCCAGGACACCCAGCACTACGTTTAGGTCCCAGACCGGGTGTGGTCGCTTGACTGAGGGGGGTGGGGGATACAACCTGAGCAGGCCCGCCAACTGTTTCTTAGCCATCGGATTGCAGGAGGAGAAGATGGTATCTCTGGAGTTTTTGTAAGCCCCTATGGCCACCAGATAAGTATGACAGGTGTACACACTGGAATGAGCCAGATGCGCAGAAAAAGACAACACATGGTCTAGTGTGCATGCGAGAGGGGCTATCTCGTTTGCCTTGGCCCAGTGACATAAGCTGGTCCACTTGCTTCTGTATTGACTCCTGGTAGAGCTGCTTCTTGCCCCTTGAATGATGTCCAAGATGCCGTGTAACAGGTGTAGATGTTTCAGGGTCACGTGTTCAGGAACCAAGCTGCTAGGGCCAACTTCTCCAGTACCACCCTGCTGGGATAATAGGGGGGGCTGGTCCCACTGGTAGGGGGAGTGGAGGTTGACCCAACAGTTGGAAGAGCTCTGAGAACCAAGGTCTGGCGGGCACCGCTATCAAGATGAGGCGTAGCTGCTGCGCCTCCTTGACTTTGCAGACGACCCTATGTATCAACAGGGTGGGGGGCAAACCGTATGTCCACATGTTGTTCCACTGAATCTGCAACGCATCCCGTTAGGCAGAATCCTGTGCAGTGCCCTTAGGGACCACTACACACAATTAAGACTACAGGTGGCAATACAAGTTTTACCTTTGGTACAAGCCTGTACTACTATTTCAGAGTGGTAGTAGTGGTGGAGCAGTCAGGCTTATCTCAAGAGTATATGAGCAGTACCAGAGATTACACAAAGGGACCACAATTACTGTGACTCAAGCTAACACTGACTCAAGGTTTCAGGTAAAAAAATATAAGTACATTTATTTTTAAACCATTCGTTATAAACAGAACACTTCTATTAAACTCAAATAAAAACCACATGTTAAATTTACTACAACTAACCAATTCACTTTGTACAGTAAGTCTCCAGGTAAGTACCCTGTGTTTGAATGAACCGGTGTTACGAACAAAACACGTTACCGCAAATACGATTACGATCACTTTTTGACAGTTCGGTCTACTAAATAAACGCGTATCCGTGACATGAAATGCTACCGGGGCAAAAACACACTTAGCACCTGAGATACCCAGAGGGAGTTGGAGGCAAAAATCACAGGCAATATTTTGGTTAGGCAGGTAGAATCAAGAAACACTCAGACACAGGAGTTCAAAAGTCAAAGGGCCGGAGCCAGGGTCGAAAGACACCGGGGCATGTTGCCAAAGATCACACAGTCAGACAGTTCACGATTCAACATAGCCAAAAGTACTTTGATATTGTCAATGTTCGGAAGCAAAAGTTAGAAGGAGGGAAGACAAGGGCAAGCCTTGGAAATGAAGAAAAGGGAGTCAGCCAGTTTCCTCAATTAAAACACAGTACCTTGTTCCAATGGTGCACATGGTGCCCTGGCAGTTGTTCCTGTTGGTTTCCTGCAGACCCACGATTCCTGGAACTTCGTTGTGAAGGAGGACGTCTGAAGGGGGTCTGCACAACACGGGGATGAAGCCGGCGGCAGCGACGAGAAATAAAAAGGTGCGCTCCTTAAAAACAGGAGAGGCTCTTCAGGTGGCCATCCAGACCACTACAGCAGCGTGCAGCGATTTCGACCAAGGAACAGGATCCTCTGGCTGTGGAAGATGAGCTGGTTATCCCCACCAAGCTCAAGGGAAGACTCCATACTGGATCTTCTCTGAGTCGTTGAAGGCAAGATAGCTCAGGACTGCAGCAGGGCTTCACCGGGACGGGGTAGTTGCAGCAGCCATCGTTCTCTCCGCTTCTCTTCAGTTCCTTATAGTTCCAGTGGCGACTCTCTGAGTTCTAGCCCAAGAGACCTGCCTTTTATGCGAAAAAACCCCATTCACACAGCCTCGCTGTCAATCACCCAGCAGGGGGGTTGTCCAGCCCAGACAACTACCCTGGCCAATCATGACAAAGTGCGACTTGGGTTTCCTAGGATACCCTGTGCATGGGGTGACTACACCCCTCCCTCACATTCAGCCCACCTAGACACCCAGGCGCCTTGAGGAGGGCTTCTGAGCAGAAGCCCGCCAAAAGACAGTGAACAAAGAAGGCGAACCTTGTTTGCCGCGCAAAGTAAAACACAAGAAGGACTTTAACAAAAAGAAATGGCGAATAAACCCAACCGGAGCCAAAAGAAAGACGATTTGGTCAAGCGGATTTATGTTCGAGGCTAATATAATAGCCAAGAACGGTACCACGTTTATCTAATATAATCGCAGTAGAAAAGTTAGGGTAGATACCACTGCCACCAGCCAAGTCTAAATGTTAAAAGAGCGAAACAATGCTCTAGGAGGTACAGATAAAAAGGGATACGAATTAACTCTTTCCAGTACTCCATGGAAGATGGGGTGTACTGGATCTGTGGTAGATTGACTAAGTAAAGTTCATGGCAACTTTACCCTTTTCTGGGGGACGGTAGTCGTCTCAGAAATGGAGTCGAGGGAAGTCTCAAAGACAACCCTGTGCCACGGCACTGAAGGTGCTGTGTGACACACAAAACAAAGGGGGCTACTGAAGTGATGTACTTCAGAGTCCACAATCACAAAAACAGGTAGAAACACATAGCAAAATACAGGCAAGAGTGGGGGAAAAGCTCTCACTCTTACCAAGTGGAAAAAAATAAACTCCAGAAGTCCAGCAAAGCTGCTGGGGGACTCACTAGCTGAGGGAAATTAGCCATAGATTCTCCCTAACACATCCCTCAGTGAGCCTCTGCCCTGACCCATCCAGGACGCAAAGTGGTGACATCTCCAGTTGCTCACAGTGGCGAATAGGTCTACCTGAGGATGGCCCCATCTGTTGAAGATCTCCATCAGGACACCCTCGTTCAATTGCCACTCGTAGTTGTCAACCCCCAGCCTGCTGAGTCCGTCTGCCTCCAGAACGGCCGATAGGCGTATGTTGTTCGCCAGAGCCCATGTCGATGGACAACATGCAGAGGGGAGGAGACCTGGCGCCCCCTGTTTGTTTAGGTAATACATGCAGATGGAGCGGTCTGAATGCAGACCGTGTTGTTGAGAATATGGAGGAAGGCTTTGAGAGCAAGCCAGATGGCCATCATCTCAAGCAAACTGATGTGTTCTAGCTGTTCCTGCCTCGACTGCAGTCTGTGGACACAGTGCTCGCCCAGGGTGCCACCTCCCCAACCTTCCAGGGACGAGTCTGTGGTAATGGTGAATGCTGGTTGTGACTGTCTGAATGGCCTTCCCACTAACATCCTTCCCACTAACATGTTTGCTCTTCCCTCCACTATGTAAGGTCCTGGTGAAGGTGCTGATGTATGCCGATTAGAGCTGCTTGGGAGCCCGTTTCCCGATTCCAAGAGGCTGAGAAATGTAGCTGCAGCCTCCTAATTTTGAGGCTTGAGTGTGGCACCACCAGGAAACATGCCGCCATAATCCCCAGCAGGTGCTGGTACCACCATGCCGAAGTTACTGACATCCTTAGGAAATGCCCCATGGCAGTCCGGATTGCCGTGACCTTGCCCTTGGTGGGGAAGATCCTCTCTGCCCTTGTATCCCATATTAGCCCCAAGAATGTCAACGAATGAGTGAGATGTAACTGATTTCTTGAGGTTGATGGAGAACACTAATTCGTTTAGTTTGTGCCCAAGCCTAGTCGTGCGTCTCCTCCCTCAGGAGACACAGCTCGTATAAAACAGTCGTCGAGGTACGGGTAGAGGTGGTGCCCATCCGCTCTGAGCCACAGCTTTCATTAGTCTCGTAAAGACTCTCGGGGCCAAATTGAGACCAAATGGGAGGACGTTGTATTGGAAGTGGAAGCCCATGATCGTGAAGCGTAGAAAGGAATGATGGTGCTCCCAAATTGGAACGTGTAAGTATGCATCCTTCAGATCCAAGGAGCACATTCAGTCTCACCACACAGTGTTTCCGCTATCAGAGCTGGCGTAACCATCTTGAAACTTTGGAGGGGGTAAGGAAAGTTTCAGTGTTGAAAGGTCCAGGACAACTCTCAGGTCAGCTTGGTTCTTTTTCTGTATGGCAAAGATGCAGGTGTAGAAACCCATGCCTCGCTGTGAGGGTGGGACCTCACCACTACCTGGCACACTAAGAGCAAGCAGATATCCATCAGAAGAGTTGCCGTCCCAATCTGTGGGAGGGGGACGGGGGGCGGGGAGATTGAAGTACCAGTAGGCAAAAGCCATAGGAAACCAACGAGAGAATCCATGGGTCTGCGAACCTTGGACGCCAGGACAGAAAGAAAAGGGCAAACCCGCCCCTCACTGGTGAACTGGATGGCCCGGTCACTGTTTCTTTCCTTCTGAGGCTGGTTCCTGGGAGGGGGACTGGAAGAACACCTTTTGTGATGACTTGTGTTGCTTCCGGCAGTGCTGACTGGGGGACCCGTCAGGCTGCCTGGTACGGAGTTCCTGGAAACTCCTGAATCCGCCAAAGGTACGACCTCTGTCAGCACGTGGATGACTCTGGCTAAAACCCTTAGCCGCAGGCTTTGTCAATATTGCCAGGGACTTTGCTCTCTGGGAGCTGTTTTTCTTCTAGTCTAGATCCTCATCTGCAGATGAATGGATCAAGTGCCCTCCCTCGAATGGCAGGTTGAAAATGCGTTCATGCATGTCAGGGTTAAACCTTGCTGCCTTAAGCCATGCAGTCCTCCTCATGTCGGTGGCCACACGTGCCACTGTCGACTCCATGATGTCATGGGCCACTATCTTTGCCTCTGCCAGACATACTTTGTATGGAGCTTGACTGTTGGCCGGAAGGTCGGGATGAAATTCTGTTATCGTCTGCCATAGCTTTTGGTTGACAGCAGCTAACATGGCATCTGCATTAGCCTGCCGCAAGTGGAGAGTAGCATTTAGTATATCTTTTTTCCATAGATCTCAAGGAGTTTTTCCTCCTTTCCTAGTAGGGCCTAAGTAGATGCCAATGTGGAGGTGTGTGGTTTTGCATACATCGAAGCAGCTGCTATGACCGAAGAGTGCAGCTGAAGGTGCACAGACAGGACAAGGGAGTCCCCTTCCGCCTAACTGTATTTGGCATCTAAGTGCTTGTTTGTAGGCTGTGCAGAGTGAGGTTTTACCCAGCCCTTTTTTGCCAGGGACTCGACATCCTTTTGCAACGGTATGCCAGATCGGGTGGTCGAGCGGCTGGCAAAAACTTCTGCCAAGAGCCCTGCCTCCAGCTGTTCAACCTGCAGCTGTGGGATCCCCAAGTATTGCACCATGTCAGCCAGCCTTTCAGGGAAGGCCCTACCTGTGGAGGAGGGCCTTGCTCCTCCTCATCGTCGTCTGTGTTCACTGTTGTGTCCTGCAGGCCCGTGCCTGCTGGCGTGGTGTGGGGGGGCTACAGGAAGCTGCAACGTGTTGATGGGCTGTGCCTGAGGTGGGGCCTCCGTGCCGGTAGGCACCTGGGGTTGTGCTGGAACCTGTGTTTGAACCAAGACTGGGGGTTGCATGGGCGCTGGAGGGAGCAGGTCTTTGATGACCTCCCCACCCCCCAGAATATATTACCCATTTGATGCGCCCTCATGAGCCTAAAGAATTTGTGGAAGAACCGATCTTTGCATGCTGGCGAGGCACGTTCCTGCGTGGACACGGGTCCTTGGGCCTGAACATACGGCTGTGTTCTCCCAGCACCTTGCCTCACGTAGCTGGGGTCTGTTTATCGCACCTGCATAGTTGTAGTAGGTTATGAGGTGCACCAGGTGACCGCAGGGGACCACTCCAACCTAGGTGCGCAGTCCGATCCCTGCGCACTGGAATGGTGAGCCTCGGGATGCGCCACCATTTTGTCTGGTACTGCGCCACGTGCTTGCTGCATGACTGCCATACTGGGTCCAGTTTCTGGCCTGCTTGCCCGACTGCGAAGGCTCGGACTGTGCCTGCATCGCAGGCAAGCGCCGTGGAGGTGGATTGCCCTCAGCCATGTTGCTGGTAATGTACTTGGTACTGCGTTCAGGCGCCACCCTCAGGCTTGCGCGTCCCAGGGAAGGAGTCGCCCCTGCGGGGTGCAGTGGAGAACAGGGCACTTACCTTTGGCCTTTTCTTCCTCCTGATGTGCTCCGGTGGTCATCTGGAAAACACTCCCTCCACCTGGTTCTTCAGCTGGCGTGGGGTGAGCGTGTCGCAAGCCAAGCAGCCTTCTCAGCCATGGTCCTCACCAAGGTACTGGAGGCAAAGCACGTGTGGGTTCAATGTGGGGAAGGAACCCTCGCATGTCAGATACCTGCTGAATTCTGCCACAGTCGACATGCGCAGCAGAGGAGCGTGGGCACAGGAGGACCATGTATTTATGTCTCTTTATACCACGCCGGAGTCCAGAGGCATCAGGGCGCACACAAACCCGCAGGACAACGAAAATGTAGATAACATTAAGCATGGAAGGAGGAGCGCAGGTCAGATGTAAGCAAAGAGGAACGTTGTCAGTGTTTTCTTATACATACCAATGTTAGCATCTGATCACAGGGATACAGGGAGGCCATTCCAGATTCTAGAGGTGCAGTTTGCAAATGATCGGCCCAGCCTTTTTGATTTCTTAAAGGAGGGGCGAGCAACAAGATTGGTGTTGGGTGATCTTAAGGAAGGTAGGGATTCATACCATGAAGCAGTTGACTTCAGCTAGCTAGGAGCTTTTCCATAATGGCACTTGTGAAGTAAGGTTGCTGCTTTGAATTGACATCTGGCCGCGACCGGGAGCCAGTGTAATTCCTGCCGATAAGTTGAAATAAGGCATTTTCTTGGGACTTTATGATCCGGAACGCATCCTTTTGAGTAGTTTGTAGGTGCTGGATGCATTATTTTATTTTTTTAAATCGGCCCCTACTTAAGAGCGCACTACAGTAATCTATTCTTGATAGAACAGTAGCCCGAGCGATGCTAGACGAGTTTTCACCAAGTAGCTTTAGGTGGTACGAGCAATTTTTGGCAACAAGGTTCACTTAAGATTCTGCACTCAAAGTACCGTCTGTTTGTACGCTGAGTGTTTTAATTCTCTTCTTTACTGAGATGCTACAGTCCTGGATGGAGAAGGACTGGCAGTCAGGTAGTGATTAGAGAGTTTAACCCAAGCTTGGGAGGACCCAAAGATAAGGAGCTCAGTCTTGCCCTTATTGAAGCACATCCAGTTATCTGCCATCCAGGTATCTAGTCGATTGTAGATGTTTTGGAGGAGTAGGCTGTCAGCAGCATAGTCCCCCGAGATCTCCAGGACCAATTGGGTATCATTTGCATAGTTTTTTGTTTTTTAACTTTTTTTTTTATTTGACGACAACCAAAACAACAGTGCTGCTCATCATATAACAATAGGATATACCATTACAACATTACATGTTTCGTAGTACAGTGCTGGATTTACGGTTACATCGAGATGGTCCGGGGACTAGGTAAGTACATTTGTAGGAGGCTTAAGGTTCACTGTTCAAGGGATGACAATTATGTGGAGAAATGGCTGGGGTAGAGGGTGGGGTGTCCGAGCTTGAGGTAGTGGCAGACATATAGCTGCGGAACCTACGCCAAATGTCTCTCGGCCTTGAGTGCGGATGTTGCATTGCTCCCCAGGCCTCCTCAGTATCCTCTGCCCATGTGACTGTCTTGATCCATTGTGCATGCGTAGGTGCCCCAGGTATGAGCCGTTTCATCAAGATGCACCGTTCAGCTAATAACATGCAGAGTCCGGCCAGCTTCTTGGAGTCCCGACCCAGTCGGTGTAAGTCGTGGAAAATACATTGCATTGGGGATGGATCAATGGTATAATCCAGTATGGCAGACAATGTGGTGCATATTTCGGACCAATATTGTGTGAGCCGCGGGCAGCTCCAAATCATATGAATGTAAGGGGCATGATCCGCACCGCATCTAGGGCAACTTGAAGGGAGGTCGCTATACATATGGTGTAATCTGTCTGGGGTGTGATGGTATCTGTGCAACACTTTAAATTGTATTAGTTTGAAACAGGAGTTGTATGATACATTGTGAGTGCGAGCACACATCTGGGACCAACGTTCATTGGTGATCTCAATTTCAAGGTCCTCCACCCATCTAGGTCTTAACTTACTGAAAGAGGGGGTAGCCTTAGTTTGCAGTAGGGTATAAAGTCTTGATACCTTTCCTCTAAAGGAGTCAAAGGAGCACAACTCTTCAATTATGGGATCGTCTGGTGGTATCGCAGGGAAGTCGGGGTACCTGGCTTTCAGATTCCTCCGGAGGGAGGCATATTGTAGCCACGCTGAGGGCCTTCGCTTAAGGGCAATTGGGAGGTCTGCCCATTCGAGGAAGTTGCCCTGTTCAAAGATATCTCGGAGTTTTAAGAAGCCTGCTTCAGCCCAACGGGACGCCATGGAATCTGGGATATTTGGGACATCGGGGAAGAAGTTCCAGAGCGGTAGGTCCCCATTGGAAGGGATGTGGTGCTCCAACTTGCCTCCAGGTCTTGGTGAGAGCTAAGGATGTGCTAGTAACCGGATTAGCGGAATCCGGGTCAGCCGGCATAGGTTTAATGATAAGGGACCCAAGTTCTCGACCACTGAGCGACCGTTTCTCTAGGTGGACGTGCAGAGGGGGGTCAATGTTATTAAACCAGTAGGAGGCAAATTGTGCCTGGGCCACAAGCCAATATCTGGCAAAGTCAGGAGCCCCAAATCCGCCCCGTTCCTTGGGGGTAGTCAGTGTTGTCAACTTGAGTCGGACTGCACCGGAGTGCCATAGGAAGGTATTGGTTATGTGAAGCAGTGACCGGAAGAAATCGTCACCTGGCCATAGAGGAAGATTTGTAAATCGGTAAAGTAGTTGGGGTAGTACCACCATTTTAAGTATGCCGATCCGACCCGCCAAGGAGATAGGAAGTCTATTCCAACTTTCAGTTTTAGTGGTTAAGTGTGCGAGGTAGCCTTGATAATTATCTTCGCGTAGCGTCGTTGTATGCCGGGAAACCACCACCCCCAGGTAAGTAATATTGGATTGGGACCACTTGAACCCACATAGGTCGGAGGGGGGCAATGTGTAGTCCGTGAGTGGGGACAGTACAGATTTAGAGCAGTTCACCCTTAGTCCACACATGTGTCCGAAGCGGACCACGTCCTCTAGGATGGGGGCAAGGTTGGCCTCCAGGCAACGAATATAAAGGAGGGCATCGTCCGCGTACATAGACACAATGTCGGTCTGGGTTGCGGTACGTAAGCCTCTATGGGAGTGTGACTGGCGCATCATGTCGGCGAAGGGCTCCATGGCTATGGCGAATATCAGCGGGGAAAAAGGGCAGCCCTGCCGTGTTCCTCTGGCAATTGGGAATGAGGAGGAGCCTCTATCCTCTGGGCGGACCTTGGCCGAGGGGCCAGTATAAAGCAGTCGTACCCAAGTGCGGAAGTTGGGGCCAAAGTTGCATTTCTTCAGGAGTCGCCAGAGGTATTCCCAAGACACCGAGTCGAATGCCTTCTGCATATCTAGTGTGGCTGCCACCGCCTGTACCTCCGGGCCAATCCTGCTGATCATGTTAAAGAGTCTTCTCAGGTTTAGGGAAGTGGATCTGCCCGGGACAAACCCCGCTTGATCCGGATGGACAATGTGGGGCATGAATGAGGCCAGTCGGATAGTTAGTACTTTGGCAAATATCTTGACGTCACTGTTGATTAGTGAAAGAGGGAGGTATGAGGCACATAGGGTGGGGCTTTTTCCGGGCTTTAGGAGGACCGTTATTGCCTCACAGAGCGAGGGCGGGAGTATGCCCTCCTCACAAGCCTCTTCCCATAAGGCCAGCAGATGTGGGACTAGGAGCGTTTTGAATCGTTTATATAGGTCGATGGGGAGACCATCTGGGCCGGGGGCCTTGCCCGATGCCAATGATTCAATAGCTTCAGTGAGCTGCTCTGGCGTGAACGGCCTTTCAAGGGAGATGTTCGTGTCGGTGGAGAGGAACGAGAGCGGGAGGCCGTCTAAATAGGAGTCAATTTCCGATGTCTGTGGGCCATCAACTTTAGAGTATAATGAGGTATAGAATGATAGGAATTTGGAGTTGATATCTTGGGGGGGACGTGGCTAGTGTTCCATCTAGTCTCTCTATCGCTGGTATGTTGGGGGCTCCGAATTCTCGGTCAATCACCCTGGCAAGCAGTCGACCTGGTCGTTCTCCCTTGCCATATTTCCTAACTGAATGTGGGCTGTCTAAGTACTTAACCTCTCGTTCTGCTAACATGCGGAATGTGTCTAGTTCTCTTCCCGGATTTGCCAATGTTTCAGGAGCCTGATCGAGGGCATATTGAGCCTCTAGGGTAGCCAGGGACGACTCGCTAGCAGCAATTTCAGTGCAGAGTTCTTTCAGGATACCATACCCTTTGGAGATGGCGACGCCTCTGATATATGCTTTAAATGATTCCCAGAGGGTGGCCTGTGATGCGACCGAGCCAGAGTTAATTTCAAAGAACTCCTTGATGGAGGACTCAAGCTCTGATGTAAAGGCTTGGTCGAGTAAGGTAAGGGGTCTCATTCTCCACTGTCTTGTTTTATTATAGTCCTGGCCCCAGTTTAATGAGATAATTACCGGTGAGGGGTCGGACAAGGTTCTAGGGAGGATCTTCTGGTGAGCTAGGCACCTGATCAATATGTCCGACACCAACCACCTGTCTACCCTGGAGTGCGAGTCATGCACTGTAGAATAGTAGGAGTATGCCCGGGAGTCAGGATACATGAGACGCCAGGCGTCCATGACCGCCAAGCGAGGAAGCGTGGTCAAAATTGCATAGGCAGCCTTGGACAAACGGCAGGGCCTGGAGCCTGATCTGTCCAAGTTGACGTCAAGTATTGTATTGAAGTCCCCTCCCCATATGATCGGGACCAGAGGGTAACTCTCTACCACCAAAGCCAGGTGTAGGTAAAAGTCGGGGTCATCAATTTTTGGGCCATAGATGTTTAAGATGACTACTTCCTGATTTTGTAGTTCACCATGGATTAGGACATACCTCCCTTGTGGGTCTATCCCTGAGTGGCTACACGAGAACTTAAGGCTTTTGTGTATTAGGGTTAGGACACCTCGACTTTGGGTTGAGTAGTTGGTAAAGAATCTTTGTGGTCCCCACTGTCTAGCAAATTTTTCGCATTGTTCTGAAGGGGCATGGGTTTCTTGTAGGCATAAGACTTTAATGTTGTGCCGCTCTGCGTAAAATTGTATCTGCCTCATTTTTTTTATGGTTACCCAGACCTCTTATGTTCCAGCTCATGAATGCCAAGCTACTATCAGCCATTTTTCGGGGGGTGCTGGTTACTGCTGCTGGTACCGCTGTTACTGCTTACCGGGGTACAGAGTGGAGATAGGCAAGGCCGGCCCAACGGGGGCGGGCATGTAGACCCATTCGAGAGCCCTGTGACCCAGTACAATGGTATATGTGCCATCATCTGCGGTCGTCAAGTCCTTTTTAACATAACTCCCAATTTCCCCCTCCCCCACACACATCCCTCTCCCAACTAGAGGAATGATAACCCAATCGAACCACAGTAACAACAAACTCGTTGGCATCAGCGCCTGGGGGCCCTGGCTTGCCCTGACAGGGGCCCACGGCTCGAAACTATCAAAGCCTATGTTTAGGCCGTTTCTGCAATTATTTATTTTTCTCCTGCGATGGGGGCGGATGGTTTACTCTGGTCAGTCTGCCGAGTCTCGTATCTCCTCTCCCGGTTGTGGTCTGTCATTCTGATCAATTTCTCGGGCTCTAGGAGGTAGCGGTATCGAGGCCTCCACGTATATCATA
Source organism: Ambystoma mexicanum (assembly GCF_040938575.1). Classification (NCBI taxonomy): domain Eukaryota; kingdom Metazoa; phylum Chordata; class Amphibia; order Caudata; family Ambystomatidae; genus Ambystoma; species Ambystoma mexicanum. The sequence continues at coordinate 934,140,494 of NC_090922.1, forward strand.
GCTTCTGTGGGGTTTTTGAAAAAATGAGCTCTGCCACCATGCTGGATTCTCATTTTTTTTGCTGGGAAGATGAGAGCATATGGTACGTTGCGTAGCCGCAGTTGCTTTTTTACCAATTCGTAGGATCGTCTTTGTGCTTGTATACCAGCAGAGAAATCTGGGTAAATGTGGATTCTATTGTGTTCAAAATACAGAGTGCCCTTCTCTCTGGACAGCGAGTATCGCATCTCTGTCCCTATAATTAAGGAGACGTGCTATTATGGTGCAGGGAGGTGCCCCAGGTTTTGGTAATGGTGCCAGAGTACGATGGGCCCTCTCCACAAGGAAATGTTCGGAAAAAGAATCTGGTCCCAAGATGTCTCGCAACAGGTTTTCCACTTCTCTCTCTAGGTTGCCCTTGCCAAAGGTTTCTGCAATTCCGACAATCCAGATGTTGTTCCTTCGGGATCTTGATTCTAAATCTTCGCATTTATTTTGAGTTTTCCGTAGCTCTGTCTGGAGGTGGGCTATGTCGCAGCCATGCTGTGAAATCATATCTTCATTCGTGCTTATACTGCTCTCCGCTTCTGTGATACGCGTGCTCTCTTTCTCGACTCGTGCTTTCAGTGATCCCATCGTTGCAACTATGTCATCAAGTTTGATATTAACTGCCATGAATCCATTCTGGACTAGTGCTGCCACACGCCCTAAGGGATCTTCCCCTTGTTTGTCAGGTGCCTGTGGTATCCCGTTGGCCGCCCTGTATGGCTGGGAGTTGGCGAAGGAGTCCATTGGGCCAGGTCTTTTTCTCCCCTCATGTGCCTTTCCTCTCGGAGCGCCCCATGTGTTGTGGTGTGCTGGTCGAGAGTGGGTTGTGTTCTCCCACGTATTACAGCTAGCCGCGTGCTCGTGCAGGGGAGAGAGAGGAGGCAGATAGTATGGAGGCGTTTGGCCTTCTTCACACACCTTCTTCCTAAGTACGTCGTACTTATTTGTTTTTGTTTTTTCCCCCTATGGAGCCAGGATCTTTACAGGGCGGACCGCGAAAGTATCTTCAGGATGAAAGTTCTTATGTGACATTAAATGGGGTGCCCCTCTGTATTACTCCGGGGATGATGGAGTACAGGCCGGTGGGAGCCGCCTGGCTCTGTCCTTGTATTACAGGCTGTGTGCAGTGCACCAATAGCCACACTGCTTCAGGGTGCGTTGTTATTTAATCGGCTAGTATCACTCAGTGCTGGGGGGATGGTGCAGCCCCCTACTCCTTCTCAGTCATGTCAGCTCAAGACTACTGTGTCCTGTGTTGTGCACCCGGGGCCCTGTGTTCAATCTCTTTAACGGTTGAAATTTGCGGGATATAAAATGGAGCTTCTCTGTGGGCTCCCCCGGTGGGTACCGCCGTGGCCCTGGCGTTTGGCGCAACGGGGGGGGTTCCGGCTGCGCAAAACGACAGGGCCACGGCGGTACCCACCGGGGGAGCCCACAGAGAAGCTCCACATTATATCCCGCAAATTTACTTGGCTGCCCCGCTTCACTTACTTGGTATTGGGGATGGGGTGCGGCTTCCCCGCACGTCTGCCCCGCTGCTCCTTCATGCCCCTCTCAGCCTGCCTTCGTGGAGGATGGGAGGGCCAGCTCGCCGGCGGCTGCCGCACGTAGTATGGCCGAAAAGGCCGTACAATGTTTCTACAGCTGCCCGGCCGGCCCTCTACCTATGTCCTCCTGCATGTCCACAGCTGCGGTTGTGCGTGCTTCCTCCGGTGTCTTCTCCGCTTCCCAGGCCAGGAACGGCTGCACGCTTCCTGGGGGACACGGTATAAGAGTCACCGCCACGCCCCACCCCCGCTGCGGCCCGCTCTTCTTGGCGCACCTCCGGCCCAGAGTAGATGTTCCGTGGAGCTGTGAGGCGGCCGCGTCAACCCCACTTCTCTGCCGAAGTGCTCCCAGTCAGATCGCTCAGATGTCCCTTCACGTATTAGCACGATTCTTTCAGGGGTCATTCAGGAGGTCTACCGTCCCAGGAATCTTCCTTTATTCAGTGTTTGAGACAGCGCTGAAAGGATTTATTGGGGATAGGATTTATGCTCGAGCCGGAGCTCTCCTCTCAGGCAGCCATGTTCGTTGCGCGCAACAGCGCCCCCCATCATTTGTATAGTTGATCCAAAATACTCCAGAATCTTCTAGGAGGTTACATAGAGATAGGATGTAGAGGTTAAACAATATAGGGGACATACATGCTCCTTGTAGCATCCCCCCAGCAGACATTAAATTGTCTTCCAGTTAGGAAGGAATGTATCCATTTGCAAGCTAAATCAGAGCAATGGCAAGTTGTCTTAAGACGTTTAAGAGTCGCTCGTGATCTAGTAAATCGAACGCGGTCGATAAATCTAGTAGAACAAGAAGGCTGGATTTGCCACAGTCCATGATGCTCAGCATATGGCTCTGAAGATCAATGAGCGCCGTCTCTGTGCTGTAAGCAGGACGGAAACCAGACTGCCTTGGGTGTAAGATATTAATGGTTTCAATGTAGGTCTGAATCTGACGAGTAGCATCTTTATCTAGGATTTTCAAGAAGTTGCAGTTCGTGATCTTCAATTAGCTGCGTCATTGGAGTCCTGTTCTTTTTTTTAGGAGGGGAGGAACATAACATTTTTAATGCCTTCAGGAACCGAATGAGTGCAAAAAGAGGCATTGATAAAACGTGCCAGGAATGGGGAGAAAATATCCTTATTGTCCAGGATCATTTTTGGGGTAATTACGTTATCTGGTCTGGCTGACGGCAGGTCCAAGTTAGACACTTGAGTAAAGCTAAGGAGGTGCAATCATCTGAAAGTGCCAAAGATTGTGGGGAAGGGGACAGAGGTACCTGGAGGGGTTTGCTATATAAGATTAGGCAAACAGTGATCTTATTTTTTAATTTTGTCCCTCGCTTTAAGTATTTTTTCTTGAAAGCCATTCTGTATTTTGTTGCGGTTTTCGTTGGTAGCTGTAAATGGTGTCAAGAGGGCTTTGGGCTTTTCGAGAAGTTTTAGTATCTCTAACAGCATCTCTGGTTTGTTATTGGCTTCTGAGATTTGCTTATTGTAAAAGTTCTTTTTTGCCTCTGTAATCAAATCCTTATAGGCTTTCTCAAGAGTGTTGCATGCTTTTTTATCAAATGTGGGGCATTTAAGACAGCACCTCTCTGCACTTCTCTTTTTGATTCTTAGGGATCTGAGTTCAGGTGAAAACCATATTTAGGATTGTGCCGTATGGCTCTCGATTTAAGGGGAGAGCTTATCCAAAATGAAGGTGAATTTCATGTTAAAGGTCTCAATTAGTGCGTCTGTGGAGTCTGTCTTCAAAGCACAAGACATGAGGTTTGCAATACATTCTTGGAGGTCAAGGGTCGAGACTTTCTTCAGGTTTCGATTAGTAATTGTTTTGAGGGGGTTGGACGGCTTTGAGGAGGTGTTTGAAGATAGATGTTGAAATTGATCAAAAAATTATCTGTCTGGATACAGTGGGTAGTGTTATTGATCTGGGCCTTAAGATTTTGTGTAACAAATCAATCCAGGATGTTACCTTTGATGTTGGTGGGATCAGAGTTCAAAACATGATGGTCGATGTTATTTAGGCTGGACTTGAGCAGGATGGCCTCTGTCAGATGGGTCCCCCTCGCCAGCGAATGAGGTCTCCCAGGAAAAGGGTTGCACTATTTGTCCCTTTAAGGTCGGCTAGGATATGTAGAATTTCATCATTAAAAGAGTGCATAATGGTCAGAGGGCGATAGATTAAGATAAAGTTTATGCAACTGCAGGGGGGGGGGGTTTGGGATAAGATTAAGGTGCAGGATCTCACCCCCATTACAGTGGCTGGATGAGTTAGAGAGAAGTGGCTTCTGGCAATGATTGCCACTCCCCCCGGCCCCTCTGCCTCTCTTCTGGAATTTTGCAGTAGATGGCGTAGCCATCTGGAACTGCAACTAGTTTCAGAAATCCAAGTTTCGGTCAGAAATAGTAAGTCTAGCTCATTGTCAATGATATAGTCATGGGTGTCAGAGGCATGCTTGCTTAATGTGCATGTATTTTGCAAAGCTGCTTTGAGTATTTTCTCATCAGCCTTTTGTCTAGCTAAAGTTTCAGTGTTAAGAACCGCTTGATAATTGGTCACTGACATTGGCGAGATAGGCGATTGTCTCTGAAGAAATTAGCTAAAGGGAAAAAAAGAAAAAGCTATCCTTGGGGAAGTTGAAGCGTGGAATTACAAACAAAAACAAGGGCCTCAACCACAGCCTAGGTGAAAGCGGTCCGCTGCCGCTGACATGGAAAAGAGCACTGGGGAGTGGCGCTGGTGGGCGGAGACAAGGGGGCGCATGCTCCCAGGGGCGTGCCACTGGGCACATCTAAATTTAAAGAGGAAGACCATTTTTCTGGTGAAAAAGGTTGAGTTTCCCGTCCCTAGTGAGGGACGCACCCATACAGTATGGCGAAAAGGGGACAGGATGTAGGAGTATAACCAGGATATAATTAAAAAAAACGTAATGGTCTTAAAAGGACTCTTACCCCACTGTCTAGATGTGGGCAGGCTCCTAACAAATTAAAAAGGGCTGAGAAGAATGGAACCACAAAACCTAACAAGCAGGTACAGCGCCCTATGGGCATGCATAATTAAGTACAGTGTCCTGAAGAAACAATCCGCCTCTATATGTGGTAGGGGCAGGGCTGAACACTTAAGGGATAGGTAGGGAAGGGATGCAGAAAATGTTCCAACTGGAAAAAGACTTGTTAGGCCAACACAGACACACCACAACATTCGGCCCTCTATGGCATGAAATTAAAAATTATGCAAATGCACACATTGTACTCAACTATGGTCAGAAGAAAGACTTTTTTTAACCATGGCCATCATCTTCCACAAATTAAGAATGGATTTTAGCAACAGTTACCATAGCAATACATTTCAGGGGAAAACAGATCTAGTGTCACCTAAATTAGCTACAATGTTAAAATATGTTTACCAGCTGGGAAATGCAGAGCAGGATTTCAACAATGCATTAAAATCACAAGAAAGTAGTACAATTATAATTCTTGGTCCAGAGCTCACTCAACACCTTGTGGTAATAGGACAGAATGTCCACCCCAGAGCCCATTTAAGAGAATTCCAGAGCAAGTTGAAAGCTCAATAGGAAACCATGGAAAATCAATGGGCCATCCGCTTTAATGGAGGTAAATCAGTTCTACCCAACCGGTGCAGATTCCACAGCAAACCAGCATAGGGAAGGCCGGAAGAGACCCAAATAAAACATCCAGCAGCCAATGGATGAAGCAGAAGCCCCAGAGGAAGATGCGGCAGAGCAGAAGGACCGCCAATATAAATCTATGGGAAATTCGGTAGAGACTAGATGAAAACTGCTCCAGCAGCAGGAAACAACCCGTATATGCAGGGCTTCTTTCCTTAGGTGCAAATTCCAGGATTCGGTACCCAGGGGTTGGCACCCTGAGCCAGTGACAATCCCAGCGATCAAGGAAAAGAACAAAGGGGTTTTCTATGATATCAACCTCCAACCATGAAGCAGCTCAGTGGAAAAAAGACAAACACAGCACAAAAGTAAGCAATCCCAGAATTGAGATTTGGCAGGTGTTAGGCAAGATTGTATGCAGTACCCTTTGGGTGTACTACAATAACCTTGACCTCCTGGCAAAAGGGACCCAACCTTTGGTATAAGTCTGAACTACAGAGGTAGGTAGTTTGGCTGCAGGGTACTGCATACAATCTTCCCTAACACTGGTGGCAGCGGTGGGGTGAATGGGAGAAATATACATAAAAGGCAATACTTTTTGGCCTGGAAGGCAGAGTCGACCACTGGACCAAAGAATCCGAAGAAGAACTTGGAGACGCCTGCTGCAACTCCTGGACCGTTGGTTTGCCCTGTAAAGCCCTGCTGCTGTGCTGAAGCTCCGAATTCGACTCAAGTAGAGAAGCACTGCAAGGACGACTTCTCCCTTTGAGTTGGTGGGACCAAATCAACTCCAAAGTAAGCCTGTCTGGACATCCTCTCGCAGCTGGCTGTACTTCCGCTGCTGCTGAAACCGAAGTGCCAGGGAGAGGAACACCAGATTGTGTGTGTTGCTTTTAAGGTCAGACCTGACTGCCAGGAAGATCCTACAGACTTCCCTGAAGCAGGACTGACCAAGCCTGAACCACCTCGACAGAGTGCTGGACCCCAATTGCGAGGAAAGTCCAGAGTGGCATCCGAGAACCAAGTTGTTGCTATTGGCTGTCAGACGCGAGGAGCTGAAACGCTGAAGAACCGCTGAATTGAAGTTTGCCCATTGCTGACCTTCCCATTGCAGACCAGGAGTTACCAGACATCCTCCCTCTTCTCCCCATGACTGAGGCTCAGGAACAACAGGATCTGCAGAGCTGTACAGGAACAGAAGCCAGCTGGAACCATTTCTTCTAACCAGAGGTACTGTAAAGTCGAAGAGAACTTATCTATTGTTGTGTAGCCTTGCTTGCTCTCAGTTGAGACCTGTCTTGGTTGCCTTGGAGAGTTGCTATAGCTTTGCCTCTCACAAGACCCCCAGCTTGTGGCCGTTCAAGTGTTCTATTTTCTACAAACATTGTGCATGTTTCTACCGACCTACAAAGAAGACCTTCAGCTACCGTTGACATTGTGCAATTAACATTAGTTGTCCTGGCTCCCTGAGAGACTCTGCTTACCTTTGACTCTGTGCTTTACCTTTCCCCCAGGAAAGGGTTAATTTACTCTGCATTGGAAGGTTTAAGAAAGTACTTAACAGTTTATGAATTATTTGTCAATCTTTGTTTTATTCCTCTCTTCTATCTTTTACACCAAACTCAGTATTGGTCTAAATGTACCAGTGATAAATCAATGTCCACAGTGTCCTAGCTATTTAAGTCACCTCAGGGTGGAGGAAGTATCGGTGTGCCGTCCCCAATGGGTATCATCTGATTTAGAGAAACTAAGAGTGTGTTTTGAAGTGTATTTTAATTGTTACATATATTGCTCCCTTCTGAAGAGGGCTTATACAACTGACTGAAATAAATTAATAATTGTTTTTATCCAGAAACCTTGAGCGCAAGTGTTTATTTCAATAACTGCTACTGTGAAACTCTGTCACAACATTACTGCTCACATTGACCCCTCTTGAGATAAGCCTGGCTGCTCAGCCACACTACCAACCTGTGCCGTTCGGACTTAACCTAAAGGTTGGGTCCCTATTCCCAGGAGGTCAAGGTTATTGTAGTGCACCCAAAGGTTACTGCATACAAGCCTGCCTAACAGCAGGTATTTGGGGCCTCAACCCCCAGTTCTGGATGACAGTAGTGCCCCACAGTCGAGCGGAAGATCCTGGAGTTAAACGGCAGGTGGCAGCAGTGAACAGCCCAGTTCGGTTATAGGTCAAAGGATCGACTGCAAAGGGTTGAATGACAAAAGGTTCGAGTCAATAGTTTCGAAAACAAAAGGTTCGATTTTTTTTTATATATATATTTTTTTTGGGCCCCCCAACCCCTGTTTTTGTGGTAAAAAACACTTTTTTTTACCTACACGGAAACCCAAAAATAAATATATAAATAAAAAAGAATTCGAACCTTTGGTTTTCGACCCTATTGACTCTCAACTTTTGCATTCAAGCCTTTTGTAATCGATCCTTTGACTGGACACCGCCCAGTTCCCCTGTAGAGGGCTGGACCCAGCAGATGTGGGGAGACAACGGGAGACTTCAGGAAATCCAGACTGGACATCCAGAAGCAAAAAATAAACCAGATATGCCGAAGCCACTGTACACAGTCAGTACGGCCAACTAAGCCCTTTAAATGGAAATCCTCCTAAGCAGGTCACCAGACCTGCGTCCTCCAGCAGAACAGGAAATGAAGAAAAGGAAGCAGGGACCAGGCAGAGCATAAATACCACTGAAAAAAGGGGCAGACCAAAGGTCAGCTCACCAATCACTAGTTTGGGATGGGGGAAAAGGTCAGATGACTGTTAGGTAAGATTTGTAAAAAAACATCTCCCCATCTGTCCTAAGCCTCCCAGCACTACTGATGGACTCATTGGGCCTTTTTTTTCTCCATCTACTGTGAAGATGAGCGAGTTTTTTTTTATCTCACTCACCTCCTGCATTTACTTTTGTTCTGGGACCACTGAACCTTTCCCATAAGGTTCCAGTGCGGGGAGACCTCACCCCTTAATGTTGGCTCCACACTTTACTATGGCAGCACACCCCCACCCCTTATGTGGTGTGCTGCAAGGGACCACTGGGGTCCCTTTTGCAATGTTGTTTTGGGTTCACTGCTGAGTCCATAGTCCCACCAGTGCATGAGTGGCTAGCTCCACAAGCCATCTTGCTACTTTCCAGGTATCCTCTGAAAAGGATGGTGGTAGTCCCTACTTATTGTATGCATTGTCCTGGGCTATCTTCGTACACACGTCATAATGCATTAAAGGGGTCTATAAACTCAAACGGGCACCTCTTCATGCTTTAACTCCTGCTCAAAATGGTGTGTCCTTTGGTTGCTAGTCCTACCTTTCCAGGTGTGGGGGGGGGTTGGGCGGGTCTCTTTCTTCATGCGCCTTGCCGGGCTTCTCGCAAGAAGTCTCGAAGACTCTCCTTTGTGTTTGTATGCTGGCTGGAAGTGTGAGGGTGTGGGGGTGTTTGCTCCCAATCCACATTCCTCCAAGGCCTAGGATGTTGCTGGGCAGATTTTGGGAGGCTAGCTAGCTTTCCACTAAGCTTGAATGTTGCAAAGAGTCCTTATTGGAGGGCTGGGGTCACCCGTGCACATTTTCAGGATATAAGATGAGCTAGAACCAAGTTGACCACTGGAGCTGAAGGGATCCGAAGACTACCAAGGGACACCTGAGCACTGCTGCAGAAACCAGTATTGGCTCAGCCAATACCACACGTCGAACCTCAACCTTCATATCAACAGGGAAGGTTTCTGTGAGGTGCCTTCCTCCCCAAGACTGGTTGGACCAACCAGTCACCTGTCCTGCTCAAGTACATTGCCAGCGTTCTGTCATAGGAGTGTACAACTTTGCTCGGAACCAGCTGCTAATGGTTGCAAGGACTTCTGGATGGCACCCTTCATGGGTGCACAGGGCTCTGCTGGGATTCGAGGGAAATCTGCAGTGCTGCCCTCCACCAGGAGATGAGTCTGCAGGAAGACCGAAGTTAAATCGCCGAGTTGTCAACTACTTCCTCACTCCATCTGGTTGCAATGAAATAAGTGCATCTGTAAAGAGAACCATGTAATTTCCACAAAGTAAATTACTATGTGGTAATTTACTCAGTGGAAATTGCTTTTAGAGTTTACATCGACCAACATTTATTTATGGGTTGGGGGCCCAAACCCTCCTTCACTACAACCCCCCTCCTGCCCACCCCCCTTTTATCCCTTAACCCACAAATAAATAAGTTTCAATGTAAACTGTTGAAGTAAATTCTACAAAGTAAATTACTACAAAGTTAATTTACTTTGTGGAAACAACGTGAGACCCCGTGAAGATCTCTGTGAGGGTCTCTCTGCTGTGGAACCGAATCTGGGTGTCCCCCTACAGTCTGTGGTCTCCAGAGGAACCTAAAGATGACCAGCGATATCTCTGAACGGGGACTACACAAAGCTTTGCTTTCCCCAGCAATTTACTGGTCACCTGGGACCATTAACTAATGGGGGGTTTTGGGCCAGAGATCCAATTTTTCTTGAAATTACCCCAATCCCATTGGGTTCACCTTGGGCATACATTCCTGAAGCTTTCTCCTTTCTAGCTAATTCTAGATCTAGTCTGAGGAGTCCACTTTGCCTATTACCTTTTCAGGGCTACTCGTGAGCCTTAACCTCAGTTTCAAATTGGGAATTTTTCAGCTCCAACTCTAAAAGCTCTAATCCAGAGACTCTCAGAAGATAAAAGGTGCCTCATCAGCAAGGACCGAATCAGAAATGGGAGAGTGGGAGGAGAGGGTACCTCTCGTACCTTAGCAGCAGGGTTTTCAGATTGATACTCCTGAATAATTTTAATGAGCTCCTATGCGTTGACTCTTCACCACACAATTCTGCACCATCTCTGAAACTCACCCTTGTCAGGTGTCAGATTTGCTGCCTCATGATCATCCACCATTTCTCTCTGCATTAATATTTCCGTATCTTTGCCATCTACCCCATCAACGTTATCTTCTCCCCTACATTCCTGGAAGCAGAAGCGATCTTCAGCTTAGATGGTCCTCACAGCCTCCTCCATACCTTCTTCTTTAGCATTTTCCCCTTCTTCACTCTTTCACTCCTCCTGGATGTTCTTTCTGATATTTCAGCTCCTCCAACCTCCTTGTATCTACTATTCTGCTCCTTGCAATGTTTGCCACATTCTTCCTAAATATCCCCTCCACACTACTCTGCCTGCTACGAACTTCCTCTCAACTCCCAGTGCTTCCTTCCTCATCTGCCTCAACCGTCTCCTCTCTCTCTCCAGCAATGTTTGCAATCACTTGCTAACTTCTTCCAGTTGCCCATGCCATGCTGTCTGCTCCTATTATAGGGGCTCTTTGGCCAAGGAAAAAGCCGTCATTAACAGCAATTTGTCATTGATAGACAGTTGGAATAACTGTACAGTATGCCATCGAAGGGTAATGCACCGACATTCTCTTGCACATCCAATGGCAATTTTGTGCTTTTTAGCCAAGTGTCTCTTTTCAGGACCACAACCAAGCGCATACCCCAACGCAACCATGTCAACATGACACACAACTGCCACCAAAATGTCACAAGCCACTATTCTTTCTTTTACCCTGTTAAATCTTATACAAACTCCTCCATCTTGCACTAGAGTTTGCTGTTACAAGCTGAGAGCATGGCATCCGCATTAGCTTGTCACAAATGAAGGGCACTGTTAAGGTACACTTTTTTGCCTAGGGCATCCAGTAGCCTTTCCCTGATAGCGCAAAAGGCTAAGTTGAATTTGAGCTTGCTGGCGCCTTCCCTCGGGCTAGGGACAAATGACTGCTAAATGCGCTGGAGTATTTGTGGTTTTGCAAAGTGTATTAGTGGGCATCATATCTTTTTAATGCTAGTATTTCATGCTGTAGAAAGAAGCCAGTCATCTCTGTTTTCTTGGAGAGTACTTTCGATAGGATTCCAGTTCCCACCAGAGGAATGTCAAGAACAGAGAGTTGTAAAAACAACGTCCCAGATCCTATTCTGGAACATCCTTACTGAGGAAGTGTTTTCGTCCTGCTCCTCCGTTTCCTCATTGGTAGACTGATGTTGTGACACTGTTCTGGCCTTGTGCCATACCATTCTAAAATGCAGGATGTACATTCATGGGTTGTGATGGTCACCTGGCTGGATATCATCTCCTTCATGAGATCTTTAAAGAAGCCTTGCATGTCTGGTCCGAGTAATTGTTTAAAACTGGTCATGAGCTACTTGTTCCCCTGTCGCAGCAGGGTTCTAGGACCCACTGCAATTGAACCAAAAAGAGTTGGGGGGAGGGGGAGAAAGCGTCTGTGTTGTATATCCCCCATAGGTGTTCTACGTGGGTACGCTTTGCCAGCAAAGCGAGCCTGTACATGTCTCCCGTGTCGGGGCTGTCTACAATACACATGGCCTCAAAAGTCCTAAAAGTCTGAGATGGTCACCTGCACCCATACAGGCTCTAACAAAGTGTGTGTTGTGGACCTGGAGACAGCACTCTCCTTTGATTCACCCATGTCCCCTATTTGGGGGTGGGTGGGTGGAATGTCCAAAGATCATTTGCCGCTGGAGATAAAAAGTCAAAGAAGAGGAATCTGTGGAAAGAAGAAATACTTCGCAACATCAGGGCTAAAGGCAACCATCACATTTTTGACAATTCTTTGACATTTTTGAAAAGGGTTTCTTTCAAATAATTTGATGGACTATAACACAATAAATCTTGAGGCAGAAGGGTGTATTTCTTAGGAAGAAAGGCATAACATATACCACACATCAGTAGATAATCCCAACACAAAAGGCTGCATGGAGATGTGCAAAAGTACCCTGATGGATGCAGTTGGCACTGGTGGTGATTGCATACCAGCAACTAAATCAACCTACTTGCTAGCACTCAACTTAGTGCCAGGAATAATCGCTGCATGAGCTTTTTGACTTGCCGTACAAAAGTACTTGCAGAGATATACCAGATCCCAGGAAATAAATACATTTTACAATCTGTACATTATGCAGTATGGCCTTTGTGGCCACGCTCATGCCTTTGCCAAGTCTGAATTCTTCTCTTTTTTTTTAAAAAAACTGTTTTTATTAAATTTAAGTTACATATCAAACAACACAACAGCGTCCCAGAATCCAGGACATAACCCACCACCCCAACCCACCCACCTTCCCCATCCGAGCCCCACATAAATACCAAAAAAAGCACGTCAACATGCCCAAGTCACAGCTAAAATTCCAACAAATACAAAAAGGAACATATAGTTCATCGTTACAATACAGGTGGTGGCTACTAGACCAGTTCACACCAGAGCGATGGGGGTGGCCAATTCAATGACCAGGCACCTTAAAAGCATTGTCAGACTGGTTCCGGGGCATCCTGGGAAGGTGAAGCCCGCCCACTGCACTGTCCATCAGCTAGGTAGCTCCTGAAGGCCCCACAGTAGTCCCTGGGTCTGCCATCGGGCGGAAGTGACTGATTGTACTGCGACTCTCTACGTTCACATAACGGCATAAAGTTCACCCAATGGAGTAGGGTAGGAGCCGCAGCCGCTCCCCAGGCACGGGCCATTGATGACCTGGCGACCACGGAAGCCATGCTCACCAATCGTTTATCGCTGTTAGATTGAAGATCCACCAATGCCAACAGCCAGGTTTCAGGAGTGAATGGGATCGAATCTTCAATCATCTTTCCCATAGCGTCTGCAACGGCCCTCCAGAAGGGCTGAATAAGAGGACAGAGCCAAGCCACATGGAAGAAGTCAGCCATAGACTGCTGGCATCTTTTACAATTCGAAGACCTCAGTGGGAATATTTTGTGCAAAGACAAGGGAGAGTGGTACAGCTGATATAGAAAATTATAATGAATAAGGCGATAGCTGCAATTAATGGAGATTGATTTGGGCTGACCCAGAACAACACCCCATTGTGACTCCGTTAGAGATTGTGTTAAGCAGCCTTCCCATTTAGTCCTATATTGGGATAATGAGGGGGACACCAACGATCTAGCCATACCATACAGAGATGAACCACCCTTCTAGAGGACGCTGAGTTTGTAACATACTCCAAAATTGGGGAGACGACTGGCGCCAAGGGGAAATCCGGCCATCTCGACCTCAACTCCTCGCGAAGACAAAGTACAACAGCATAGTAAGCGGAGACCAGTCACCCCGGGACTTAAGTTCCTCCCAAGGTATGAATATACCATGCGGTGCAACATCCCCCAACGTGGAGATACCCAAAGCCTGGAAATGCTAAATAAATGTGTTTGAACGTGAGGGGGATCCCACGGACCCTGTAAATAGCCAGCAGTGAGGAATACCACAGACCCAGACCCGCCCACTTCGCCAACTGATCCCAGGCCCTCAACGTAATCTCGAGGGGTCGGACCTCCGCCTTTACATGACGCTCCCGGACAGCCCAGAGAAAGCCCTGCAAGTCGTTGGTCTGCGCGATGGCCCTCTCGAGGTGGGAGTGAGGACAACCATCCGATGGAGACCACCATCAAGTTGAGTATTGGATCTGAGCAATAAGGTAATAAAAGGAAAAGATTAGGGACCTCGAGCCCCCCCCTGGGGATACGAGCAGCATAGCGTGGATAAAGATACGCGAGAGCGTTTCCCTGCCCCGATCAGTTTGGACATTAGAGCGCTTATACGTTTCCAAAAGGAAGTAGGGGGCCATATTGAGACGTTATTAAAAACATAATAATTTCGGCAAGATAACCATTTTAGACAGAGAGATGCGGGCCGCTTGAGACAAGGGAAGTCTAATCCACACATCTACCTTGTGCTCCAAAAGCTGTAGGGCAGCAATGTAGTTTTCCTCGAATAATCTAGTAGGAGAGGTGGCTACTTTTATTCCTAAGTAACGAATTCCCCATGGACACCATGCAAAGGATACACCGACATCCTGCGCGGAGACCCCAGGAGTGATTGGAAGAACTTCAGATTTAGACCAGTTTATTTGTAGGCCAGAAATAGCCCTGAAAGCAGATATCTCCTCCATCACTGGTGGTAAATTAAGCCGAGGGTATTTTACACATAACAGCATGTCATCCGCATAGGGGGAGACAATGGATACATGAGAAAGGATAGTCACCCCACGATGGGAGTGGAACTCTCTCAGGGCACAGGCCACCGGCTCAATAGCCAGAGCGAACAAGAGAGGGGAGAAGGGACAGCTGTGCCTAGTCCCCCCGAGTAGGGTAAATAGGAGAGGACTGAACTCCGTTTGTGTATACCAGAGCACGAGGGGCTGAATACAGCAACTTGGTACATTGAAGAAACGCGTTACCCACTCCCGAACGCCAAAGGACTTCGAACAGAAAAGGCCACTCCACTGAATCAAACGCCTTCTCTGCGTCCAAAGCAACCGCAGCAATAGGGACATCTGGGTTCACGTTATGAATTAATGTAAACAGCCTACGCAAATTATTTTGTGTCGACCGACCGGGAATAAATCCCAATTGGTCCGGAAGAATCAGAGCAGGCATATGAGGAAGGAGCCGGTCCGCAAGTAGCTCCGCAAAGATTTTATTATCCGTATTTATCAAAGACCAGGGGCGATAAGATGAACACTTCCTAGGGTCTTTGTTGGGCTTAAGCACTACTGTGATCAAGGCCGTCCTAGTGGATTCCGGCAATACCCCAGAGGAGGCAGCCTCCTCAAACATGTTACATAAGTGAGGAATGAGTAAATCAGGGAAAGCTTTATACAACTCGGCTGTAATCCCGTCCGTACTGGGGGCCTTGCCATTTGGGAGCGACCGAATTATGCCACAAAGTTCATCCACAGTGGGGGGGAACATTGAGAAGCGCCCCTACCTCTGAATCAAGCCAGCCCAGGGCTACCCTATCAAGATACTGCGCAATGACATCGTGACCAGACCCCCCACGAGCGGAATACAGCTCCCTGTAGGACTGGTGAAATACCCTGTTTATCGCCACCACGTCTCTGACAGGCTCCCCCGAGGGGGACTCGACTTCCAGTATAGGTTCCAAACGGTGCTCCTGCCTTATGGCCCAGGCAAGGGTCCTACTCGGGCGATCACCCTCCACAAATCTCGCCGCCAACACTGGGTCACCCAGGAACCTCTCCTCGCTGACCATTAATGAACACATTTCTCGTTTCTTTGCCGAAAGATCAGCATGAAACGGGGTAGAGTCGGACACCCCTAGAAGGAGCTCCAGATTTTTAATTTCCCCTTCCACCCGGGCAATTGCCCGGCGAATGTCTTTCAGGACCCCTCCCTCCCGAGATATACACCAACCCCGCAAGTAGACCTTAAGTCTCCCACAGGACACCGGGGCTAGAGACAGAACCCTCATTTAACTGAAAGAAATTCTGCAATGGACCGGCGCAGGTCTCTCGAAACGCAACATCTTCCAGAACCCGGGCTCTAAACCTCCAACTAAGCTGTCTGGGGGGGGCAAAGGGGGACCCCTCTAAGCCTCACCAGTACTGGGGAGTGGTCTGACAGAGTGCAAGGAAGAATCACTGCACTCTCCGCCACCCGAGAAAGCTCAGTGGACAGAAAAATATAGTCGATTCTAGAGGAACTCCTGTGTACACCCGAATAAAATGTATATTCTCGGGCGTTTGGATGATTCCAATGCCAGATATCGACCAAAGAGTAATCAGGCTATGGAATTCCATGTTTGAGCAGCCCGGGTAAGTGGTCTAGGAGCTGGTGTTGATCTATCTAGCGAGGCCGAAAGGGCTAGATTAAAATCTCCCACCCAAACCACATCATATACCCGGGAATGTCCGGAGGTGTTCCAAGCAAGACAGGAAAAACTTGGGGAGATCATAATTAGGGCCATACATACTTACAAATATAACAGGCCAGGTCGCAATCTCTCCAGCCACAAGAATAAACCGGCCCTCGTCATCCGAAACCTGCTCATGCAGTTTGAATTCCAAGGTTCGGTGAATGTATATTGCCACCCCCCGGGAATGGGATGAGTAGGAAGAACCATATCTATGTACACCCCACCCAGACAAGGCTGCGGGACTGCGATCCCTGTCTATATGAATCTCCTGTATGCATAGGACATTAACATGATGATTTCGGACAAAGTTAGAAATAAGGCGCGTCTTTTTAGCATTGGTGAAACCCTGAATATTCCATGCAAGTAGAACTTTCTCAGAATTGGCCGACGTGCGAGTACCCAGTGAGGTGGTCACTGTTTGTGCAAATCAAAAAACAAATGAACATGCCTGTGACAAAAAGAGGGACTCCCAATAAAGGACTGCAGACATTTTAAAAAACTTGACGCAAAAAGTCCGAATTCTTCTCTTGTCATCCCTCAGCTTAGAAGGAAATGTCCTCAAGGCGATTGCTGCTGAGCTGGAATGCTTTAATTTAGAAGAGACTTGAAACTTGACTGCTATTTCACATGTTTTCCTCCCATGATTACAGAAGAACAAGTTACTTTCTTACCTGGGAACGTTCTTTCGATGGGATGTTCCTCCGACGTGTTCCACATCTTTGACAGTAATTACCACAGCTGTGCTGCTTCGGAAAACTTTTTCAGCGTAGGCGTCCTGCATCAATGACGTCGATACGCTCCCTCGCGGGCCTCCGTAACGTCACCGGATGTTATATCTAGGATGCACGACGCCCGTAGCCTCAGTTGGAGTTTTTTCCCAGAACATGTGGCACCAACCACCTGCCAGTATGACTGCAGAAAGCCTTGTGGAAACGTAAGCTGCAATTTTCGCGCCTTGAAACACTTGTGTATAGGCGCGTTACAAATGCCATATCATATCAATCGCATAAGAAATTCTGTAGAGGGGCAGGCTGGGTGGGTATGATGTGGAATACGTCAGAGGAACATCCCATCGAAAGAACGTTACCAGGTAAGAAAGAAACTTGTTCTTCGAGGTGACGGTGTCCTCTGACGTATTCCACATCTTTGACAGACTCCCAAAGCAGTACCAACGTATGGAGGTGGGAAAAGAATTTAGAATTTTAGAATGCCCAATCAAATTGCAGAATATAGGACTGCCTTACCAAAGGCCAAATCTTGCTCATGGATGGAGTCCAGGGAATAGTGTCTCACAAAAGTATGGACAGAGGCCTATGTGGCTGCGTCACAAATATTACGAATGGGAACACCCCTCTGCAGAGCAGTGGAGGCAGCCACACCCCTAGTAGAGATTGTCAAAATGATCCATCTGGACAAGGTCCGCTTGGAAATAGCTTGACCTAAACGCCTTCCAGCGTATCCAACAAAGAGCTGATCGTCCACTCTGACCCGGGACATCCGTGAGAGATGGAAACTTAAAGCTCTCCTAGGATTCAACCTATGGAGCCTCTCCTCTTCCTTACCAGGATGCGGAGGAGGATGAAACGCCGGAATAATTACCTTCTGGCTCAAATGAAATTCCGACACAAACTTCGGAGGAAAAGAAGGACGAACCCTAAGGACAACCCTGTCCTTATGGAAAACTGAAAGGTGGCTTGGCGGAAAGTGCATGCAACTCACTCACTCTGCATGCGGAAGTAACCTCAACTAAAAATACAGTCTTAAAAGCCAACAGTCTCAGCGGGCAAGAATGCAAGGGCTCAAACGGAGCTCCCATTAAGAACTTTAGAACTAAATTCAAATCCCATCCCAGCACCTGGATATGGCGATGGTGGAAACACATTATTTAGCCCTTTTAGAAACAGAGATTAAAGGGATCTTAAAATAAGAACATTCCTCAGACGAGCGCTTAAATATGGACAGCGTCGCCAGGTAACCATTAATGGTACCTACTTGCAGGCCCTTGTGGGCTAAGGAAAGCAAAAAAGACAAAACCAAAGGAATGGAACATTGAAAAGGATCCACATTCTCCAACGGCAATGGTACAGAGTTTTCGTTGTGGGCCTTCTGGCCGAAAGCAACACCTCCATCATGTCTTCAGGGAGGTCCCAATCCTTATACCCCAGCCTTTCAGATACCAAGCATGAAGGCTGAGAGACCCGACCTCTGGATGGAGAACTCAACGCCCCTCCCGTGAGAGCAGATCGTCTCGGTAGGGAAGATGACGTGGAGGGCAGATGGACATGTCTAGAAGGTCTTGGTACCACGCTCTCCTGGACCATGCCGGAGCAATGAGGATCATCCGGGAACTGAACCTCTGTAACCTCTGCAACACTTGCGGAATGACGGGGACTGGAGGGAACGTGTACAGCAGTGGGAAGGACCAATCCACTACGAACGCGTCCCCTAAGGCTCCTCTTGGAGGAAATTCCCACGAGCAGAATCTCGCACTTCCGATTGACACTGGTGGTTAAGAGATCCACTTGCGGGGTTCCCCAAAGGGCGAAGATCTCCAACAGAACTTCCTGAGCCAGCTCCCACTCGTGAGAGACTGTGCTCTGCCTGCTCAGAGCATCCGCTGTCGCGTTTTCATCTCCGGCCAGATGAACTGCTGAGATCGAAATTTCCTGCTGGATGGCCCAGAACCAGAGCTGCATCGCCTCCCTGCACAATGGGAGTGACCCTGCCCCCACTGCTTTTTGTTGAGGTAGTGCATGGCCACTGTATTGTCCGTCATAATCAGGACATTCTTCCCCCGAACAGACGGCCGAAAAGCCTTCAGGGCTAGCCTGACAGCCCGCAGCTCTAACAGATTGATGTGGAGTCTGGACTCCGATGGAGACCAACGGCCCCTGACAGTCAACTCGTTGGCATGAGCTCCCCACCCCGTGAGGTATGCGTCCGTCACGATCGTCACCTCCGGCCACGGTGGCCAAAACTGAGCCCCCTTCAACAGATTTCCTTCGACGGCCCACCACAGAAGGTGCTGGGCGACAGAGGGCGGAATCTGAACGGGATCCGACATCCTGTCGGAGAACTGCAACCACAGCATCTTGAGAGCCCACTGCAGAGATCTCATCCGCAGCCTGGCCTCTGGCACCAGGAAAGTTCAGGATGCCATGAGGCCGATAAACCTCAAGAACTCGAACGCCGGGAGACAGGGCATGTTGAAACTGGTTTACCATCTGTAGAATGTGAGGAGCCCTCACCTGGGGTGGCGAACACAGCCCCAGGGATGTGTAGAGTACTGCTCCGATATACTGGAGCCACTGGGAAGGTGTCACATGAGACTTCTTTAAGTTGAGGGAGAAGCCCAGCTTGTGAAGGGAGTGGCAGGTGATGTACAGATGATCCAGGACTTGCTCTGGAGAGCGCGTCCTGATCAACCAATCGTCCAGGTAGGGGTAGACGTGAATCCCCCCCTTTCCTGGGATGCGCTGCCACAACCAGCATCAGCTTGGTGAAGACCCTTGGGGCAGAGATCAAGCCGAACGGCAGGACCCGAAACTGAAAATGCGAGTCGCCAACTGCGGACCTCAGGTACTTCCTGTGCTTAGGATGAATCGGCACATGATAGTAAGCATCCTTGAGGTCGAGAGACACCAACCAATTCTGAAGTTGAAGGGCCTGGAGGATTTGAGAAAGAGTAACCATCTTGAACCTGTCCTTCCTGAGGAGCTTGTTCAAACCACGCAAGTCCATGATGGGTCTCAATCCTCTGTCTTTTTTTCAGGTTAAAAAAATATGGGGAACAACATCGCTTGTTCCTCTCCGCTACAGGCACCAGTTCTATGGTGCCTTTCTCCATCAGGGATAGGATTTCCTGCGCAAGGAGCGGATCGGACGCTTCAAAGAGAGCTTCCCCAGTGGATTGTCGTGAGGCCTCTGCCGGAAAGGAAGACAGAAGCCGTGGGCTATGTTCTCCAGAACCCACACATCTGAAGTAATGGCATGCCATTCTACAAGATGCTGCGCTAGTCTTCCCCCAACCAGCGAACCATTGGACATGGCCTCATGACTGAGCTGACGCGGCTGTGGCAGTGCCTGCGGGCAAAGAGGCAACTGCCCGAGCGGCTTTGGCATCTCGAGTACCCGTTTTCCACCTCTGGTACTCCTACGTGGGCCCCTTTGACTGGCAGCTCCCCTCGTTCTACCAAAGGAAGAGTAGTATCGAAAGGAACCTCCCCTCCATTGCTGTCCCCTAGGACGAAAAGGCAGAGGTTGACGTACTGCAGCGCTCAACGACTTCGCTGCAGCTTTGGAGGTCTGTAACCTCTCAAGGCTCTCGTCAGCCTTGCTGCCAAAAAGATGGACACCATCAAAGGGCATGTTGAGAAGCTGGGACTGTACATCAGGAGCAAACCCTGACTTCTGCAACCACGCAAACCTGCGCATCACGGTGCTCGCCGCCATGGACCGGCTGACACAGTCTGCCACGTCCAGACCCGACTGAATGGATTCACACATGGCATCCTTGCCATCTTGAATGAGGGCTAGAAAACCATCCCGTTCCTCCCCTTCGGGAATATGTTCAGCCGCCAAAGATGCACAATTCCACAGAGTGTGAGTGAACGGAGTTGGCTGCCTTTAAAGCCATACCCCCAGATGAAAATACTTTCTTCGCCCAACCATCAAAGCGCTTGTCGTCCCTATCAGGAGGGATGGTAGGGTATGCAGCCTGCTTCGCTGGGGCTGTAGCCACCTGTACCACCAAACTCTCCGGAGTGGGGTGCGTAGACAAGTAGCAGGGGTCACCACTGGCTGGACGGTACTTTTTCAGAAGCAACTTATTCACTGCCGAGAGACTCTCCGGAGCAGTCCAAGCCGCCGCCACCCTTCTTTGTAAGGCCATATGAAACGGCAACACTGGGTCAGTGGGTGGACCTTGGTCCAGGATGCCCGTCAGATCATCCTGCAGAAAATCCACAGGTGGAGCAGACCACCCCAAGCACTCAGTCACCCTCGACATGAGATGCCTGTACGAGGACTCTGCATGTGTACCAGGCTCAGGCCTGCCAAACTCAACCTCCGGAGAGGTGTCCAGACCACTGGCGTCATGTAAGAACTAACGCAGGTCTTCTATTTGGCTGTGACCAGACAACAGGTCATCAGGAACCTCAGGAGGCACCACCCCCTCCTCATCCGACCCCTCTTCTACCTCTGAAATGTAGTCCAAAGGCTGGGAGGGATGACCAGAGTAGGGCTCAAAGACAGGCCTCACTGACTTACTGAGGGCCTTCTTCTGAGTTTCCAAAGGCCTTCGGGGCACCTCTGGTAAAATTTCCTCAAAAGGCGTCGAGGGCACCGATGGAATTGGCATCAACGTCGAACGAGGCGCCGAAGACTTCGACAACGGCTTTGAGGCTGGAGCCCTGAGCGTGTCCTTCGACGGCCTTGGCGCCGAAGACTTCCTCAGAGCCGGAGCCTCGAGAGAGTCCCTGGACGGACATGGCGTCGATGCCTTCTTAGAAGGCCTCACAGGCTCCGACGGTCTCGACGGCGTCGAGGACTGGGACCTGGACCTGGCACGGCTATGGCGATCAACCTTGTCCGATCCGGACCTCGACGGCTCCCGATCGCGGCGACCGCCCGAGTTCGAATGTGTGCGAGCGGTGGCTCTAGCTCGTTCATTGCCAGCTTCTCTCAAAGGCGCGGACAGAACGGTGCCCTGCGATTCGAAAATCGAGATCATCTCCTTGAGAAATGCGTCCCATTCCGCCGGCGATGAATGTTTGGTGGGACAAGCAACCCGCCTTCTGGCAGAGTCCTCTGACGTGGGCGGAGAAGGCGACCGGTGACGGTGCTTCCGAGAATGCCTAGAAGAGGCAGTGGAATGGCAGGAACCACTCCGAGACCGAGACCCCCTGGACTTACGCTGACACAGAGAGTCGCCCCTCGAGTCGTCGGTCGAAAGTCCAGCAGATTTTGGCTTATGGGTTTTAGATACCCTACCTACCGTTAACTACTTCTTCCGCTCCCGCAAGGCCTTCGAAGTCAGGGACTGGCAGTCATCGCAGTCGTCGGTGGCGTGGCTTTTCGCCGAGGCACCAGAGGCAGACGTCGTTCGGGTCCGTGATGGACATTTTGGATCTGCAGTCTCAACACTTTTTGAAGCCCGACTTCAGGGTAGAAGACGACGAAGACATGATCTCAAACTTTCACAACAAAGTAGAAGAATCGAGAGAGCCGAGATTCTTAAGCGAACACGTTCGCAGAAAAAACGAAACTGAGGCTGCGGGCGTCGTGCGTCCTAGATATAACATCGGGTGACGTCGACAGTCAACGGAGACCCGCAAGGGAGCTTATCGACGTCATCGACGCAGGACGCCTAAAAAGTTTTCCGAAGCAGCACAGCTGTGGTAATTACTGTCAAAGATGTGGAATACTTCGGAGGACACAATCCCCTCGAATTTGTTTTTGTAAAGGTTGGCAGCGTTCACAAAAACAAACTTAAATCTTGTATTTAAAATTTAACCTGCAATGGTGGCAGAGGCAAATGGGTTGTTTGGCCTAGTTTTATATGACCGCTTAGTGTACCTTCAAACTATGCCTGCGTTCAGTTGAGGAATGCTCTTTCACATGCTGTTACAGCATGTTCTATCGCAAATGTTGCAGAGCACTGTATATCGATAGTCTTCCAGCTGGCCTGAAAATGACTCATTTCAACTCCCAAGGATAGTAGGTTGTTGCAGTCATGTGAATCTGCTGAGCATAGGAATAGAGATTCTAATGCTAAACGCATCCCTACTGCACCTCTGCCGTTCCCGAGAGAGAATGGGTGATAAATGGAATGGTTTGGGAAAAGTAACAGGGTTTTCAGTCTTCCAGAGTCAGTCTATCTGTGAGGCCTTAGCATTTTGACATGGGGTCTTCGGTATGCTGACTGTGGGCACATCACCATTGGGCAAATATTCCACATTAATTCCATTTCATCACTACTTCTACAAAGCAGTGCTATGTATCAGCAGGGACGAACGATTAACACTTTTTACTTTTAATGAATTAACTATTCCATTTCCAAAATTATGTTTTTATTTATGTACTGCACAACCAAATATGTCCAGGTAATTACTAATTGGAATTCCAGAGTTGTTTCAATATAAGATCTGTATTTAAAAGTCAAATCTGCTTCTTGGAATGATTGCAATCTTCATTTGCTTTCAGCACAGTGAAGGGTGGAAAATTAGACCCTAATTGCTTCCTCACAGGGCAAATGAGAATAACATCTTTCATAAGTCTCAAATGATTTTGAATTACTGTTCAATACAATTCCCTTCTAGAATGAATGATCACAGTCTAGCTGCAGAACCATTTCAAGGTCTCGTGTAGTGGCATGGTATTTCAATGCTGAATAGAAAACGTGGGATGTTCTCAAACAATTGATAAAAGAAGACTGTGTTATGATAACACAGCACCAACCTAGTAATAGAATAATTGGAACTTTCGTATTGACTTAACCTATTTTTATTTATTGGACATTTGTCTGGCGCCTATACACAAGCGTTTCCAGGCGCCACAAGACAAGTTGGGAGGGTTGGGGTAGGATTGGCCTTGTGACAATCCTACATGCAATTGAAAGACAAGGTGTAAGTGCAGGACTGGTAGGGGCGTGGTCTTGCCCCTGTGTGACGCAGAAGGGACCAGGCCCTAGTCGCAGCGGCAGAGGGAACGTTAGCACGTGAGGGGGAGAGGTAAGAAAGAGGAGGAAAAAAAAGTCTTGAGAAGATCCGGCTGAAGTCTGAGGGGGGCAGGGAGGTCGTTCCAGCGGGAGGAACCAGCCGAGGAAAGGTATCTACCTCCAGCTCTCTGCTTGGAGAACCATTTGACCTGCAGATAGTTGGAGCCAGAGGACCAAAGGACTCCGGCAGGGAGGTGTTTAGGGGGTGGAGGGGGGTAAGCTGGATGCAGAGAGGCCAGACAGCCTTGTGGATGATGCAAAGGGTCTTGAATGTAATCCTTGCGGTCACCGGGAGCCAGAGGAAAAGTTTTAGGGCTGGTGAGATGTGGTCCCTGGGTTTAAGGCCAAGGATGAGTCTTGCAGTCCTATTCTGGATTAGTTGAAGGGGCGAAGGGAGGAAAAGGGGCAGATTGAGGAAGAGGCTGTTTCAGTAGTCCAGCCTAGAGAGAACTAGGGCTCTGGTGATGTTGAGCTTCTGGGGTAGGTGAGGAAAGGTAGAGTGCCCCTGAGGAGGTGGAGCTGAAAGTTGGACTTCTTGGCAACGTCCGTCATGTGTAGAGAGAAGGAGGGAGAGGAGTCAAAGATGATCCCAAGGTTTTTTGCCTCACAAGTGGGTGAGGTGAGGGGACCCATGGAGGCTGGCCGGAGAGTGGTGGGGGGGGGGGGGAGGTAGCAAGGAGTCATTGTGACAAACAACCACTGGTTATGTATTCCTATGCATTAGTCACAGATAATCCACCTATTTTTCACGTGCTTTCTTGCGAGCTTCACTTATGCCCAAAAGATCTCATGTAAACGTGGGGAAAGGCTTTTGATCTTCATCACTTCGCAGTGTTAACATCGAACAGTGCATCCGCCAACTCACTAGATATGCATACTAGTCTTGCATTACTACATGATCAGGAAATAATTTGTCAACAGACTTACCTGTCTGAGGTATAGGAAGAAGCTGGAATACTGGCCTGCCTCTGGGAGGTAGGATAGGAAAACGGTTATGCAAATGAGCAGCACAATAGGATCTTGACCAACTTTCTTTAAAGACTGAATAAGAAAAAAGGAAAACAAAAAATCTCTAAGTCAACCAAGAAGAACACAAGCTATTGAAATATTTATCTGCAATGCACACATGAAACAGACATTTCTGGTCATCATGCTTATATACTTTCACATATGAGGACTTTGAAATAAGGAATGCATGCATACATAAGTAATGTTTTGCAATTTTTATAATGTACCCTCTCATTGTTAAACAATCTGAGAATTAATCTTTGGAGATTTTTAAGGTTGCAAGAATTAGAAAGTTATTGCTTCCTCTCTATTAATTAAAGCCTGTCATCATCTATGTTATGTTAGTTGAAAGAGCATTTTTAGATCTCTGCTGCCCAGGATTTGGAGAAGGCAGTATGTTATACAGGAGAGTGCACTGGAGTTAATTGTTACAGCTAATTGTCTACTTTTGGTTAGATCCGAAAACAATCTTTTAGAGTAAATGATCATAACATAAGCGGTCTGCTAACTGGACACAAGTGAGAAGGCTGGAGCAAAGAATGTTGGTTTCAATGCCAATATCTGTTTCTCTCCCAAATTGCCTGCTGTCACTCTGACAGGTACCTAGACTGGTCTAATATTAATGAAACATAACTAAATGTCTACATCCGGTCTTGCGTATATTTATTTAGCACGCAACAACTCAATAGCTGTCATCCACGACTCCTTATAAACATGAGTAAGAACACATTTTGGTGCTCTACCCATGTTTTGTACGTAGCTTTAAATGCCATGTTGCGTAATTCAAATGGCTCAACAAGATTAATGCAACTTTAAGCAGAACGTGTGCATAATTATGATAGGTTCTGGCACTTTATATGGATGGAAAATCACTGATTAAATAGAAACAAATTAAGAATTAGAATTTACTTAGTGTAATGAGCCCTGACCGATTCTGTTACTTCCTACAGCTGCTGCTCAACAATACTAACAGATGAAAGTGCCTGCAGTATGAATACAGCACCACCGTGAACTAAGCTGAGTGGAGTTTCTTGTCTTCACCAGTTCGTCACAAGTTTAACCACTAAAGGTATTTTTAACCATTTAGTGTTACTAACTGACAAATATTCAAGTGACTAAGTAGCGCATAGCCAATACTGGCGCCTTATTGATGACTGTATGTATTTTTACAGATACAGTGCATGAAAATAAACTGAATGCGCGGCATCCGTTTAGGAGCCGGATGAAAATGCCGATTAAAGTTACCATACACGTCCCAAAGAAATTGAGAAACACTCAGGTTAGTCCAAGAAACTACGGTTTCAACACTGTCAGTTACCACCGTTTTTAGTTTTGGCTGATAAAATGCTCTTAGTAAAACACCTTTTTTATGTATTTCATTTTAGATGTTCTATTAATGGGAAAGTATCTATTACTGAAAACAACAAAATTGTCTCTGTCCTGAAGACGGCCACTATTACCATCAGTACCAACGGCACCAGAGAGAGTTCCGTATGAGTCAGAAAGGCCGAAACATATGTCGACTTGCTAATAGGAACTTTTTCACTTTCTTGATTCCTATCTCTCACTTTCTGTAAATTGCAAAAGGGCAGCTGGCGTGTATCAAGCAACTCGCAGTTACCCTACACCAACATAGGTAAATTAGAACAGAGTGGTTAAGAATCAAAACACAGAACTAGATCACCCGCTCTGGTTAAAAAACCTTTGAGGCATACATTACAGTTGGGAGACTCCAATATATTTGACTCTTCCCTGAAATTATATGTGTCCATGCTTGCAGTAATACACACTGTTTTTCCCGTTACCTTTCTCCATGTAATCTGGCATCTCCAAAGGTCTGGTGGGTTTACTCCAGTTAGATTGTAAGTGACTAGCACAGTTTGTTTTTTTAGATCTAGGCGCTTGAATGCCCTTTTTATTTTAGGCATGTGTTGTCTGAACAATAAAAAGAAAATATTTTTGTAAATTACGCGTGGTATGAGTAATCTTAAAATTACATGAGATTACCTTGGATTTAACCTGGTGTGACTCAGGGTCTTAAGGTAGGGGAAGGCGACCTATTATCCTTTGCTTTCAGCGTATCAGTCTCCCATTGATAGTGTCGTCCCCCCGATAACAAAAAACTGGGAGTACCCAATTTTAAAATACCAAAATGGAATAAGGCAAGATACCTGCTGCAGCCAATGTACCTCCAATCCCTTGGGCCGGAACACCATTTAAATATGGCAAAATCACAAGTGAAGTTTGCAAACTCTGCCTGGTAATGGACATCTCAGAGTAAAGACAGTTGGAGAAGGTTCACGGAATCTTTGGCTGTGGCTTCTCATGGTGGAGTAATGGATAAAACCCTAAACATTCATGTGTAGGAAGCAACAAAATTCCTCGTAGCTGCACAATGCAGGCACCTTTTATAAGAAGTGTAGTGGTACATACTCTTCACATAATTGCTGTTCCAGCACACCATTACCATTGTGGGTGTGGTTTAGGCTATGGGCCTTACCACATGCTGAAACTTACCCAAAAGGTAGCAATCAATCCGAGGTTCAAATTGATCCACTTTAACTTCCTCCATCAAACATACCACACACCAGCGAAACTACATGCCCAAAGAGATTCCATTTCAGCAGAGTGCGGCATATACAGGGCACCCGCAGCAGACTTTCTCCATCTGGCATGGTCCTGTCCTCCAGTAGCCACCTTCTGGAAAGCAGTACCCGAAAAAACCTCGGCAATAATAGGAGCAGATCTCGGTACTGAGCCAAAAAAAGCAATGCTAGGCCTGACTCAACCACTGCCATATTCAGTCAGAAAGCTAACAGACCTACTGCTGGTCCTAGCGCGAAGAAGAGTCGCATACAATTGGGGCAGGGTACCACCTCCCCCCGCCCCCAAGGATACAGCTCTGGCTGAAAGACATAACATTCTGTCAAGATATAGAAACCGACTTCATCAAGACCTTGCCACTGCCCGCACACCCTACGGACATCTGGGGTCCGTACATCGCATACTTGCTTTCAACAACAGATGTTTTGGACTCGCAACATCCATCTCCAACATAAGACTCAAATGCCAGCCCGGCAAACAACACCGAAACCTCGGGGGCTGCGTTGCGCGGATAATCGCTTTGGCGTAATGACATTTAGTACAACGGGATGGGTGGGGCCTGGCGGGGGAGTGGCGGTTCTCACATTTCGGTCGGTGCCCGGCCTTATTGTTTGTTTATTTTGTTTAAAAATGCCAATAAAGAAAGTTTTAAGAAAAGGCTATGGGCCTTACCAGCTTGCTTTTAAAGTAATTTAAAATGGGTGTTACCTCCTTAAAATTGGTTGCCCTGTACAATACATAGGAACATTTTGAGATTTGTAGGTATAGATATAGATATCCTGCTGTCGTTTGAATTATGTTTCACAGTAAAAGTCCTACCATGTATTTAAAATATAATTAATGTAAAGATTACTAATAAAGTTATGCATTGTGTGACATACTTTGCAGTTGGTTCTCCTAGTAGTACTGAGCGTGCAGCAGAATGTCATCAAACACACATGATAAACCCAGCAGGAATGCCAATGTCCTGCTTAGCACTGAGCAGCTTCTGCAAAGATGGCTGAATGGATATCTTAGCGGGACACGTTTACAGCTGTGAAAGAGTGTGTACATTTGGCACACAGTTTTTGTTCTCACCCTTCTATGGCTTTGGGTATCCTTTCACAGGTTTCTTGATGCACTTGTGCATTTAGATTTACTCTTTGCCATTTTAACTTCTCTATGATCTATTTCATGCTTGCACCTTTTTGGTGCCCACAGACCTCTGAAATGTGGGGACGGGGGAAGGAAATTAGTGCTTGTTTCTTTACATCCTTTTAGTGCCACCTGTGGCAACTCTGTGCTTGACTTAAGCATAGGCATGCGTTTAATATTGTAAAATGATGCATCATTTTTAACCTTTACTTTTCTGAAGGGAAAACCCTATTTTTTACAGTTGAAAACATGCATGTTGTGTATTTTATATAAAAGTGATGGCAAAACACAGTGTATGTGTGTATTGATTAGAAAGAACTCTAAAGATAATGTGAACAGCACCAATAAAAGCAATGAGGTTTGGCTGTTTTGCATATTAAAGAGCATTTTGAGAAAATGTGAATGACCAAAGAGATTTTTATCTGTCAAATGTTTATGAGAGTTCTATGACAATCACTAAATACATAAAGCATGCTGGGTTTGGTATGAGTTTCCTTTTTTATATTTTTTTTATAAACAAACGTCACCCTAACAATAAAGCTTTTGGAAATATCAAGCATATATACAAGTTTGGTCATAAAAGACTTTAGCTGTCGGAGTGGAATTACTGCTAGCAGCTAAACATTACTTGCAGTGTTGTGGATCATCCAAACTCAGAGAAACAAAACTGGCTTTATATTTAAGAAATGACAACCAGTACATTGAAAATAAACTGCAATAAAATGCTACTCCTCTGGCAAACTGCCGCGCTAGGCCTGGGCCTAGTCGGCCTCGTTGTAAATATGTGTATGGATACAAATATATATCTAATAACTTAGCAAACCAGGTAAGTATTTCAGATGCAGTCAATGATGGAACCCGATCAGAATCAATAGGCTTGTGTTGGTGATCGTTTTAAAGTTCTGCAACAATTTAGCAGAGATGAGTGTTTTCCTTTCTCCCAGACCTAAGGCTAACTCAGGTGCAGGATACTCGACCCAGGTTCAGCAATCACAAGGTGAGTGGAATGGAATAAGCATGCAAAGGGACCTGTTCTCAATGTTCTTCTATGGCGTGTATGGGGACAGGCACACATCATTAACTCCCCCTCAGATGACTGGATAATCTGGGGGTTGCTGGGGGCTCGATCTTCCGCTGTTTGTTCCAGTGAGAGGTGCCCAGGCTTTGCAGGTCCGAGTAGTCTGCCAGTGTAATGGAAAGGCAAAATGCAACCCTTTTTCGGAGAAGAAATGGTATCACTACATATTATCCCCACCAAAATATCGCTGTATATATGGTCATCTGGTACGGCCATATGCGATATTTGTGGGGGGATATATTGCAGGGTTTTTGGGAGGGCAGGGTGCAGGGGTGTCCCCCACTCCTTTAGAAATAATGCAGGGGTTCCTTGGGTGTCACCTGCAGGTTCCATGCCTTAATATCGTGCAAAAATATACCAATATTTTTGTATGCCGATATTTTTGCGTGGATATTAACACATGGAACCGAAGAAATACAGAATCCACTGATGCAGGACAGAAGAACTGGTGCTCATTGCTGATTTTGACATTATCGAATGTAGAGTCTCGGCGGAAGGGAAGTACGAAGCGGTGTCTGCCGATGGTCGGCTTTGGTGGTTTGAACACAGAGTCGTGTTTGTCGTGCTACTTTGGGGGCCTGTCATATGGCGATCAAGATCTTCAGTGCCCAGAGGACAGGGAGCTTGTGGACCTACCCCTTGGAGCCGTGTCTGGTCGTGTCGAAGATGACATCGTCGACTTTTGGCCATGGGGTATGCGTCTGTTGTGAGTGGCACTGTGTGTGCGACTGCTGCCGGGTGTCGCCCCCGTAACAACGCTGCCGGCCTGTCTATTGGGGTCGGGGGCTAGCACATGGCAATGGATCGGTTCCCAGTCACCTTCACCGTCCGAAAAGACGTCGCTGGATGCACCCTCCAGGTTTTAAATTTAACTATTCCAATAGAAAAGGAGCGGGAACTTAGAGGAGCCCTTCTGTATCGTTAGGCAGACAACTCTATACAATATTTAGGAGTCAAAATCACTAACACTATGGCTTCTTCGTTTGCGGAACAACATCCCCCGCCACCCTCCTCTTAGAAAACATTAAGAAGATGTTAAGTGAATGGGGCCCATTGACAATATCTTGGCTGGGACGGATTAATGTTTTGAAAATTGTCATTCTCCCAAAGCTTCTGTACTACTTTATGACGCTCCCAACGACAGTACCCAAATCTTTTTTTTCGTTCACTCCATAGATATACAGGGGCTTTTATTTGGATCCATAAAAAAACCTAGAATATCAAGGTGCCAGATGACGCCAAAACAAAAGGGGTGGGCGGGACTGGGAGAACCTGATTCCGGGGCTTATTATCCAGCTGCATAAGGTAAAGTAATGAGGGACTGGTTAAAGGATGATTGCGAACAAATCTAGAGGGATATGGATAAAGCTGTGGTCGGGGATCAACTGGGTGAGGTCCTTTGGAAGCCAAAGAGGGATAGACCATGGACCATGTACTGTAGTAAGATTGGGTTCTTGGTGGGTGATTCCTGGGATGAAATAGTAGAACAAGCAAACGTGACCATCTTTCCGTCACTGTGAACTCTGATATTTGGGAACCTCCAATTCTCCCCGGGCGGGGAGATTAGATTTTAGCAAATGGTTATTGGTTGACAAACTCACCAAAGCGAAGAAACGGAACACTATTCTGGGCCTCCGTGACACCAAAGGCAAAGTCCAATTTGCAGAAAAGAACAAGCTGCGACTCGCGGTCACCCACATCTCAAACAATGTCGGCATCCCTGAGGAATCAAGCAGAACAACTGCACTATCTTCGAGGTGATGCTCTCCCCCGCCTTAAGGCCTCAGTGAGGGAAATTCTTGAGTCCCCCATCTCAGGTGAGGAGGTCAAGGAGGCCATCAAGAGCCTCAAATCTAGGGCCCCGGGGCCAGATGGATATAGAACACGGTTTTATAAAACTTTCTGCCCCCAACTTATATCTCCCCTGACAACCCTCTTCAACTATTTTGCTACCTCAGGAACCATCACCCCCTCTATGCAGTAATCTATCACAGTCCTCATCCTCAAACCAGGGCAGGACCCTATGGATAATGGCTCATACAGGCCTAGCTCACTTCTAAACCTCAACGCTAACATATACTCAAAGATCCTGGTGAATCGTTTGGCTGGTGCCCTCCCTGATATCATAGACCCAGATCAGACAGGTTTTATATAGCACAGGTCGACTGGAGACAACATTCTTAGAGTCCTGAACCCAATAGAGGTTGCGAACCAAGATTTGTGAAAGCTTGCGTTGCTGGCCCTGGATGCTACTAAAGCCTTTGATAAAATGGACTGGGCATTCCTGTGGCTTTCCCTCAAATTTTTTCACTTTGGCCCAATCTTCCAAAGGCTCGTCCTAACTACCCACCAGTCCCCAAGGACCCTTCTCAGAGTTAATGGCCTTCTGTCTGACCCAATTCATCTGACCTGTGGAACCAGACAGGGATGCCTCCTGTCCCCCCCTGCTCTTTGCCCTGGCCATGGAACCTCTTGCCCA
The DNA here is from genome assembly GCF_040938575.1 of Ambystoma mexicanum. Lineage (NCBI taxonomy): Eukaryota > Metazoa > Chordata > Amphibia > Caudata > Ambystomatidae > Ambystoma > Ambystoma mexicanum. The sequence goes on from NC_090922.1 coordinate 934,172,455, forward strand.
ACGCGTTCATCTGAACTCGCAGATCAAAGCCCTCCAAGTGGGCCCTTCCCAGCACAAGATCGTACTCTATGCCGACGACGTTCTGCTATCTCTCACCGATATCACTGCCTCATTGAAGCATGCTCTTGCAGAGATTCGTAAATTTGGGAAGGTAGCAGGCTTCACCACTAACTTCAGGAAGTCAGTGGCCCTGGGTGTTGGGTTGGGGCCGGGGGAACGGGAATCTCTGGAAACGCTATGCCCGATTCAATGGAGTGAAAAGGCCATTCCCTATCTTGGGGTCCAGATCCCTGCCCACCTGCGGGAGGTTTACCAAGCGAACATCCCCCCCCCACTTTTCAAGGAGCTGGAGGAGGATCTCACCCACTGGCTCTCACAGGAGATTTCACTTCTTGGTCGTATCACTGCCTGCAAAATGAATCTCCTTCCACGGTTCCTCTACTCTTGCTCAGCCCTCCCCGTCACAATTCCCCTGCCTCTGCTGAGGCGCCTCCAAAGGAAAATCTTCCAGTGGCAAGCACTTTCCTAAGGATGTATCCAGTACAGCCCCGATGAACTGGAGCTTTTGAGAAGGTGTCATATGGGACTACTTGTAATTGGAGGGAGAAGCCCAGTCTGTGAAGGGAGTGGCAGGTGACGTTGAGATGAGGACTTGCTTGGGAGAACACGCCCTGATCAGCCAATAGTCCAGGTAGGGGTAGACGTGAATACCCCCCTCTCCTGAAACTCGCTGCCATCAATGCCATCATTTTGGTGAAAACCCTCCAGCGGATGTCAGCCCGAATGGCAGAACTCGAAACTGATAATGAGAAACGCCAGCGGTCAACCTTAGGTACTTTCTGTGCTGGAGATGGATTGGCACATGAAAATAAGCATCCTGAAGGTCCAATGACACCATCCAATCCTGGAGTTGGAGGGCCTTAAGGATTTGAAAAAGATTGACCATCTTGAATTTGTCCTTCCTGAGGAACTTGTTCAAGTATCTCAAGTCCAAGATGGGTCTCGGTCCTCCGCCCTTCTTGAATATTAGGAAATATGGAGAGTACCATCTTTTGTTACTCTCCGCTACAGGCACTGGATCTATAGTGCCTTCCTCTAGCAGGGTCAACATTTCCTGCACAAGGAGCAGGTCCGGAACCCTCAGAGTGGTTCCCTGGTGGATGGTTCTGAGGTCTCTGAATGAAGGGAAGGCAGTTACCTTGGGCTACGCTTTCCAATGCCCACACATCCAAAGTAATGTCTTGCCATTCTTTCAGATGCTGAGACAGCCTGCCTCCCACTGGTGTTTTGTGACTCAAGACCTCAAAGGTTTTGAGGCGGCTGAAGCAGTGGCTGTTGGTAAGGATGCCCCTGCTTGAGCGGGCTATGCATATCTCCCTCGTCCACCACGAGGGAAACTTCTTTGGCCTCTTTGACCAGCCATTCCTCTCGCTCTTCCAACTGAGGAGTAGTATAAGGCTGTCCACTGGTGCGAAAGGACTGAGGCGGCCTAATAGCGGCACCTAAGGATTTGGCTGCCGCCTTTGAGGTCTGTAACTTCTCAAGGCTTTTATCAGCCTTGTTGCCAAAAAGGTGAGACCCATCAAAAGGCACGTTAAGGAGTCTGGACTGCACATCAAGCGCAAATCCAGACTTCCTCAACCATGCAAATCTGCAGATTACAGTGCTTGTTGCCAAGGCTCTGGTGATGGTGTCAGCACAATCCAGATCCAACTGAGGAGACTTGCACATGGCTTCTTTGCTGTCTCCAACAATAGCCAAGAATCTGTCTCTTTCCTCCCTCTCGGGAATATGCTCAACCGCCATGGAAATACAGTCCCATAGCGTGAATGATAACTTTGCAAAGGCACATGTGGAGTTGGCCGATTTAAGAGCCATGCTCTCTGCAGAAAATACTTTCCTTGCCCATGCATCTACTCTTGTCATCCCTATCTGGAGGGATGGTTGGGTAAGCTGCCCGTTTTGAAATTGTCGTAGCTGCCTGCACCACCAGACTTTCTGGAGTGGGGTGGTTTGATAAGTAGTTGGTTTCACTACTAAAAGGGCGTTTTTTGTTTACTACCGGATTAGACTCTGGCATTTCCCAATTTGCTGACCCCCTTTTTTGGAGAGCAATGTGGAATGGTAAAATGGGATCCATTTGCGGACCCTTATCAAGGATGTCTGTTCGATCATCCTGCTCGAAGGGGAGGGTAGGTCTACTCCATCCCAAGTAATCTCCAACCGTAGACATTAACTGTCTATATGATGCATCTGCATGCTCACTAGCTTCAGTTTTACCAAATTCTAGCTCTGGTGAAGTGTCCACTCCACTGGCTGTTTGCAAGTTTTCAAAAAGATCCTTTAGTCTTGACTCCTCTGAAATAGAACTCTCAGGCACATTTGGTGTACCATATTGTAGCCCAAATGGTGCATCGTTATCTGATGGCTCATTTTCCTCATAAATTGGGGATAGTGATTTGAAGTAATCCTTCCTTCTTGGTAAAGAAATATATGTTTTATCTGGAATGGGCATCAAAGGTTTCAGAAATGTTGAACTCGACACTCGAGGAGGGGTCGACATTTTTACTGAAGTCGTTTTCTGCTTCAACGGCATTGAATGCTTCGATGGTGTCGAAGGTGCCATTGGTGTAGATGGCGCAGCTGACGTCGATGGTTCCGCCGGTGTCGAGGGTGCAGCTGGCATCAACAACCTTGATCTCGACTTATGCTTTGACTTACGTCTCGAAGGATCCTTCGATTATTTCTCATCGCGGCGAAGCTATGACGGCTCTCGGTGAGAATCTGGCCTTCGTCCCAGGCTCAAGGGCATGCAGGATTTGTCTTGAGCCCTTTCCTTACCGGCATTAGAAGGCGCGGTAGGAGCATGGCTTGTCGAGGGTTGTTTTTCAAATATGTTTAGCATTTCTATCCTAAATGCTTCCCATTCAGCAGGAGTGGATGCCTTTGCCTTTATGGGACAAAATATACCCCTCTCAGGAGGAGGTATGATGATAAAGTCGAAGAAGACGACCCGTGGTGCCTATTTTTCAAACTTCCGACGACGATGAGTGGTGGGAGCCACTCCTCGACCTGGACCTTTTTACCTTCTTCCTTCAAGGAGATTCACTGTTCGGCTCGTCCGAAGAAGGTTTCTTCAACAGGGTAGTCGATGGGGATTTTTTGGGGGTTTCTACCTACAACCAATTTCCCCATTCGCTCAGTCAGAGCCTTTACGGTCATCGACTGGCATTTGGAGCAAGCTGAGGTCTTGTGCTCCACACCGAGACAACACAAACATACTCGATGTGGGTCGGTCATCGACATCTTGGAGCCGCAGTCCTGACACTTCATGAACCCGGTCTTCGGGGTAGTAGGTGTCGAGGAAGACGACATCGCAAATTGAAAAATACAAGCGCGCCGTATTTTCTCGAAGCATAAGCTCACTCGGAAAAACAGAACTGCTATATATGCACACCTTTGATGACATCACCCTCGAGACTGAGGCCCTTGAGGGACATTGAGTCGACTGCGTCGATGTACAGCGCCCTCTGCCAAATTTTTTTGCTGAAGCTGGATATCTAAGATGAGGAATACGTGGGAAGACACAATCCATTTGAATAATGATTTCCTTAGTTTTAACTTTCTGCAGGCATCATCTGGATGTCACCTACATTTTACACTCTTGCAAATAAGAAAATTCATTTTTACTCCCATGAAATCATTAACTCTCAAAGTTTAAAAATAGGGAGCAAAATACTCCCCCCCCCCCTTACTCCCCTAAAAATCCTATTCAGAGCTCTGCTAATTAGTAAATTGTCATTTCTGCAGAATTGATGGAACTTATGGGAAACATAGATCCTGGCAAGGTTCCGTTTCTGCGGAGAGGTTTAAGCTCAAATGTTGGACGCGTTTACAGACCATGATGGTCATTTCAACTGTTATTTCTGCAAACATTTAACATTTAACAAATCACAATACGAAGTCTGTGGCAAGGAAAGCTCCCTGCAGGATCAATGATTAAAACTGGAGATTAAGACACCCGCAAGTCAACATTGGCTGGGAGAGAAATAGGTGGGGTTGAGATGAGCTTTGCTTCATTCTATATAATAAGCTGTACTAAGATGTTGACATATAGTTCCAGAGTCCCGGATTAGAAGATGCCAATCGGGGCAGTGTAAATCTGTGCATGGGCCTAAAAACTGGCACTTAGCCCATTTCTCCAAATTCTAATATTTTACTTGCTTCAATATTTTTATGGCTGTAGAGAGTCATTTTTACCACAGATTTTCTTTTCCAGAACGAAACCATTAAGAGACACCATGACGTATGGTCAAGTAGCCTCTCAGCTATCCTTTGTGCTGGTGAGACACTGTTTATTGTGGTAAAGAGTTTGGGCATAGCGCATTAAGACATTTGCTCCCCATTGGATTACTATCGCCAGAATAAATTGACCCAAAGTACATGTGGATGGAAGAAAGGAATCTAAACAAGTAATTTTAAAATAGATGTACCTGTTTTTTTTTCTATTGATTTAGATAAATCCCATTAGAATCCATGGATTTTCAGAGGGTTATTTTGTTTTAGCCCTTTCAATTTAAATGGCTTTACTGGGGTTGTTATAACCTCACCCGTACTAACTCACCAACTGTGACAGCACTACCCGCGGGTATAATTTTAGGTTTTAGTGTGTCACATATTAGAAGTCTACACACATTGTTGATTGATCATGGGTTGTTTTAGATTTCTGGAACTGAATAGGAAAAGAGTAGGATACCAGGACTATATTCAACCACGTTATTGCCAATATTGCGGATTACATTTATGACTTTGGGAAAGAGGGAGGGTGTACTGTACTGTGGACGCACAGCCCTGGCACAAGGGAAAAGTTTCCCTGTGGGGCAGAGGAGACAACATCCACAGATTCGTCACACTACCCACAAAAAGGAAGGGAACCCCTAATTTTCTTTTTTTAACTTTAATCTGTGTTTTATTTTCAAACTGTAAACCAAATACAAGGCAATCAACGTGATACGTAATCATTATTGAAGCTTGTATCTGCTTAGAGTCACTTCCACCCGTCCCTTACCTCCCCACCCGGGGGTAGAAGAGTACATTCACGCATGGCCAGGGGAGACCGCACATGTCAGAAAGATAATTCGAGGACGCGGATGCTTGCAGGCTCTTGGGTACCCATAGAGCTTGGATAGTGTTACAGGTATGCCCCTGTCGAGGCTCCTTTTATTTGATTACGAAAAAAAAAAATGTAATACTCTGCACCAACCACTAGATGGCGGCATTGGTAAGAAATATTTGTCTTCTGGAGGTTGTGAATCTGCTTAGATTCACATGTTTTGCATAGATTGGCCAGCAGTATTAATAGAAGGAGGTGGCAGTGCTGAAGGGCTGTTTTTGAATAAATGTCTTAAAACCACCTGCCCCACTTGTGGGTCTGCTTTGGATTGTGCATCTACACAGTAGTATCCTGTGAATGTGTGCACTGAGATCCAAGTTGCCGCTTTACAAATGGCTTCCAGTGGTACATTGGCCAGAAAAGCCAGGGTTGCTCCTGTACTCCTTGTGGAGTGCGCCCTTGGTATGGGTGTGGAGGGCAGTGTTTTGTTGGCTATAGAGAAGAACTTCTGTATGCATTTAACAATCCACATTGCAATAGTTGCCTTAGTGACTACCTGCCATCCTCTTCCTTTTGCAACAGACACCATAGTTGTTGTGTTTTCCATATATCCTTTATTTTGTCAAGGTAGTACATTACTGCTCTTCGAACGTCTAGGGTGTGAAGAGATCTTTCTCATCAACTTGGAGAGTTTTGGAAGAAAGCCGACAATCCGATTGACTGGTTTACGTGGACTTTAGAAATGAATTTCGGGGAGAATCAGGGATGTCTTCTTAGAACTACCTTATTTGTATGTATGGTAACGAACGGTTCAAAGACCGACAGTGCTTGTAGTTCACTGATTCTTCAAACAGATGTCATGGGAATGTGGAATGCCCCTTTGTATGTGATGTCTTTAAGTGAGGCTTAGTGCATGGGTTCAAAAGATTGATCCTTGTTCCGGGAGAGCACTATGTTTAAATCCCATCCCGGAGGGATGTGGGTCACTGGTGGATGTATGTGTTTGACACCTTCAATAAAGGCATGACTACCAGTACTCTCCACCATGATGGCTTTTGTTGTGATGTAGTGTGTTTAATTAAATAATTATCTGTACCGCGCTGCAGCCATTAGGACGCAACATGTAACAAGAGAAGACAGTTACAACGGGGCAAAAGCAGCCATTAGAATGTAGCTCAAGTAACTACTTGAAGAGAAACATTGAGTTTCTTTTTGAATATTGTGAAATTTGGTTCGAGTTTGAGCAAGACTGGAAAATTATTCCAGCCGGAAGCAGCTCTAACTGGGAAAGATTTCCCTAGTCCGTTCATTTTTTTGACACAGGGGGGGGCATGGGGCAGCGGGGGGGGGGGGTTCCACAAGGCCTTGGTTCATTGATCGTAGGGATCGTCCAGGTTGGTACAGCAATATTTGTTCTTTTAAAGGGATACTCGAGTAAAAAAATGTATTTCAAAAATAGATAGGCCACATTTAAAAAAAAAAAAAAAAAAAAATTGCATCCTCCGTTTTAAAACTTCCTATGTAAAATTTTGAGCTATTCAAGCTCAAAATTCGAAAAAGCAAGCACAGGGGGGCCGCCATTTTGTGAAATGAAGGCCCTCCTGTGCTGGCTTTTGCTTTTGCAGCACTAATGAAGGAAAAGCCAGCCAGCTGTAGTAAACAAAGTCTACCGCTGGGTGGCTTTCCCTTCATTAGTGCCAGGACTCGGAGGACGCGGACCGGAGACCAGAGCAGGAAAGCTGCAGCTGAATCTCGGTAAGTGCTATTTATTTTTTTTACAAAAAATAAGCACTAGCTGCGGTTTGTTTTCTAAGTTTTCCGGGCTGGAGGAGCCCGGAAAACTTAGAAATAAAACCGCAGCTTTAAAAACGTTGTATTTATGTTGCGACCGCAAACATAAATACAACGTTATTGTGTTGGAAAACGCTGCGGTTTTAAAACCGCAGCGTTTTCCAACACAACCGTGTTGTGTCTGCCTGAATCTGCTTTTCCATTTGGGGCTCTCGGGCTCCCCACGGGGAGCCCGGGAGCCCCAAATGGAAAAGCAGATTCAGGCAGACACAACGCGGCATGGCGGAAAACAACCGCGTGGTGTCTGCCTGAATCTGCTTTTCCATTTGGGGCTGTCGGGCTCCCCACGGGGAGCCCGGGAGCCCCAAATGGAAAAGCAGATTCAGGCAGACACAACGCGGCATGGCGGAAAACAACTGCGTTGTGTCTGCCTGAATCTGCTTTTCCATTTGGGGCTCTCGGGCTCCCACGGGGAGCCCGAGAGCCCCAAATGGGAAATCAGCTGCAGGTAGAAACACTACGCGGCATGTAAACATAACCGCGTGTGTTTCTGCCTGCTGTGGCTTTCACTTTGGGTCTCCGGTGCTCCCCTGCAGCGTTTTCCACCTTCAAAAGCGACCGCAAACATAAATACAACGTTTTTAAAGCTGTGGTTTTATTTCTACGTTTTCCGGGCTCCTCCAGCTTGAATAGCTGGAGGAGCTGAATAGCTCAAAATTTTGAGCTTGAATAGCTCAAAATTTTACATAGGAAGTTTTAAAATGGAGGATGCGATTTTTTTTTTTAATGTGGCCTATCTATTTTTGAAATAAATTTTTTTACTAGAGTATGCCTTTAAGTATGCTGGTGCGGTGCCGTAGATGCGATGATGGACTATTGAGACTGACTTAAAGAAAATGCAATCTTCTATGGCCAGCCAGTGTATGGATTTTCTGTCCTCTGTAACATGATCCTTTCTGGTTTTGTTCTTGATGATTCTCACCAAGTCATTTTGTATGACTTGGCATTTGGAGATGTTACCTTTGTTTGCTCCTAAGAGTAGGGCATTTCCATAGTCAAGCCATGAGAGAATAGTGGCTCTGACTGTTGTAGTGCAGTTTCTCTCATTTAGCACCAGTCTTATGTGCCTATGAAGTCTTTGGTAGTAGCTGCAGTTTTTCTTTAAGTAGGCTACGTGTGCATTTGCTCCTAGCGTAGGTTCCAAGTACACTCAGTGTTTTAACTATCTGAAACTAGAATGCTTGAATTTTTATGTTGAATTTAGCATAATCTGGGCTGAGCTTAGCCCTGGCCTGGGAGGATCCAAAGATCATAAGCTCAGTTTTGCTGCTGTTTAAGCAGAGTCAGTTTGTTTTCCTCCAAGCTTTGATTACGTTGTAGATGTTTGTGATGGCTACACTGTCTTTATTAAGACACCCACTCAATTCTATGATTAACTGAGGGTCATCGGCGAAGTTGGTGAAACGCACCTCAGGTTGTTAAGGAGGGTACACAGGCAGCGAAGATATAGTCGATAGTCGATAAGCTGGCCCCCTGTGGAACACCACAGTCTATTTCAATGGGTTTTGAGAATGTATTACCCCGATGTATTTTAGAGCTGCATTGTGATAGAAAGGAAGAAATCCAATCTATTGCATCTTGGGAGCAGTTTCCCAATGATGCCAGGGCTTCTTTAAGTTTGCAGTGGTCAAACAGGTGAAATGCTGCTGACAGATCTGAAAGCATCAGCAGCTAAATGCACCTTGAGTGGATTATATACCAGTCTGAGTCTAGCAATTACATGAGGTATAGTTCCACGTCAACAGCTGAGCAATCTACGGGGTTAGTTCTGTTACCAGAACATACATCTTTTCCACTTGTTAAAGGAGCAATGTCTTTTGTTTTTCCTGTGTCAGCAGGTTTTTATTGGATGTAGCTTGATTGGCGAGCAAAGAGACATCAGGTGCGAGTACCATGGCTGTCTCGCCCACATTGGTGCAGTGAGTATCATCGCTAGACTCTTAGTGCATTTTATGAACAAGTTTGCGAATGAGTGTCATTGTGGGAGGGAAGCGTAAGCAAATATCCCCGACCAGTTCATCTACAACGCGTTGCATAGAGACCAGGTTTGGGGAAACCTGGACGCATAGTTTTGGCATTTGTGGTTTTCTTTTGTTACGAATTGGCCTCTTTTTGGGCGACCCCACAAAAATCATCCATCTGAGTGCATCAGTGTGGAGTTCCCGCTCATGTTCTGTTATTAGGACTCTGCTGAGCGAGTCTGCTAGTGAGTTTTGAACCACCGCAAATTGTTGTGCCTGTATGAATATATCCCTCCATGTACACCAGTCTCAAATGTTTGGTTTTGAATGAGTTCTGCCCCGCTTGTTGATATAAAACATTGCAGATGTGCTGTCTGTATGAAAATGGCCTTTCCCTGGAGAACATTCTGGAAGGAAAATAGGGACATATTTTGCTAGAAGCTCTAGCCAATTTATGGGGTAAGTATTTTGTTTTGTTGTCCATTTCCCCTGGGCAGTGAGATGAAGGCAAAGGCCCCCATCCTGCTAGTGATGCGTCTGTTATTTGTGGCTACGGGGACACACAAGAGTTTCCTACGTTCATGTTGCTTGGTGACAACCAAAGGAGACTTTTGTTCACTTGTTCAGTTAAATGGATATAGTTGGGTTTGTTCAGCATCAGTTGCCCTGGTAGCTGTTGGTGCCAAGCTAACCAAGCTCTACTAGGCTACAAGCAGGAGCTAAATAGCTCCCTGCTGCTTTATTGTTCATATTCTTAGTCTTGCGTGTGGCATAATGAATGTGCAAGATGCAACCATGCCTAGGTGTCTCCGACCGATAACCTTTGGCCTGGCTTGTTGGACACGCTGTGGCTGTTCGAATATTTAGAACTGCCCAAGCAAGACTGTTTCTCTGCTTGGGGTTAGGATTGAGTTATTTTTGTTGATTGAGAAGCCTAGGTGGTGTAAACACTGTACAGTCTGCAGTGTATGTGCTAGGTACTCTTCTGCATCCCTCCCTGTTATAAGCCAATCGTCTAGATAAAGATAAACTGGCGTAACTGTGCCGCAACCACTGCATACACCTGGTGAATACACATGGTGCGGAGGCAATTCCAAAAGGAAGCACCTTGAATTGGTAGTGTTTGTTCAGCATATTCAACCCCAGGTATTTTCTGCGACTTAGGAACATTGCATCTTTCAAATCTAATGTTGCCATGAAGAGTCCCCTCTTATTAGGGGTATGGCTTTGTGCAATGTTATCCTGAATTGCTGGTGTTCGGAGTATTTGTTTATCTGTCTACTCGTCTTGGGATCTAGAACTGGTCTCATTGATTCATCCCATGTTTACCTGGCATGCTGGTACTTTTTCCATTTCTCCCTTTTATAGTAGCTCTTGTACTACCTCCAGTAGAAACTTTAGATATTCTGGGACGATGCATCCCCTTTTGGGAAGATGATTGTGTGGTTTTTGTAAAAGCTTGATGCAGTATTCTTTCCTTGCCATACTTAAGACCCACCCGTCTGATGTTCTCCCCTCCCATATGTGGCCGTATGTTTTTATTAAACCCCCTAGTGGGGTTGTATGGGAGGGGATCAATATTGAGTAGTCATTTATTGGGAGGGGCTGTGTCTCTAGAGTTCTGTCATCTGCAGCGCTATGTGGATGGCACATGGGTGAGAAACTACTTGTTCCCAGAGTGTGGCTGCTTTGAAAAGTGGGACTATCCTGGTATGAGCGTTGTTGGCTTGTGTCGTGTACGATTGGTTTCAAAAGGGTCACCTGCCTCCGAAATGTCCTCTCTGCAGGAAGGATCTTCCTGAAATCTGGTTTAGGATTTAAAGTGCATCATGTGGCTTTCCCGTTTTTCTAGAGCTTACTCTACCGCTGCACTGGAAAGACAATCATCTAAGATGAGTCTGTCGATGAGGTTGAACTGTGCCTCTGGTTTAAAACCAGACTCTCTAAACCAAGCGTGTCTTTCTAGGATTGCTGTCCCTGTAATAATTCTGCCCACTGTTTCAGCAGTATCCAATGAGCTTTTAATCACTGCGTTGGATGCGGTATTGCCCTGTTATTATTTTTAACATCGCTGATCTAGTTAGTTCTGCTACCTGATGTGTAAGTTGTTACATATTGTCCCATTGGTCCCCATCATACCTGGCAATGAGAGCTGTAGCGTTAGCAATTATTTGCTTCATGGGGCTGAAATTGTTATTTTCCTCCCAAAAGCGTAAATCTTTTTGCTTTCCTAATCTGGTGGGAATTTGGCTGTTGATAGTGGTGCCACCCTTCTTTTCCTTATAGTAGTTGCTACTAAGGAAACAACCTTGTGTTGCCCCCTAATATATAGTAGGTCAGTAGGTGCTGATCTGTACTTCTCAATTCAGGGGTTAACAGGTTTTGTTTGCAATCAGATTTTTAAAGGATGGGGTAATTCTTCTGATTACACTTTTAAATAAAGGAATAGCCTGTGAGGCAGACTTTCTTTCCTTGAGGACGTCCTCAAAGAAATCACTCTTCATGTGGTTCTTTAATCTGTATGTTAAATATCCTTGCCGCCCTCTTAAATAGGTCAGCGTATAACACTGGGTCCTCTGTAGGAGAGGATGAGGTTCAGTTACATCTGGAGATGGCACGGTATAGTCATTGGGTCAATTTCTGTGTTCTCATCCCCCTCTTCAATAATCTCCTCTTCACTACTACGTCTTCTTCATCCTGTTCCTCTTGAGCAGTTCTACACCTAAGTCACTACAACACCTTGAATATTTGTTTGGTGGAATCCGTTGTCAAAGCCAAACTATCCCTCTTTCCAACCATTTTCAAGATCTTATTGTAAATTCAGCCAACCTAGCATGTTAGATCTGGCTAACACCAGAGAACACAATTTGCTTTCCATATAGTTCCAATGTAAGTACTGTGAAGATGACCAGGAGTATGAAGATCACTCCAGAGAAACGGATTGAACTGTCTAGTCTCTCACGGTACTTGATTGGTCAAAGGCAATACAAAATACACGCAATTGTAATGGCACTCTGGGTAGGAGCAGGGAAGATACCAAAGGGGGGCGGGAAATGGCTGGAATATGGGGGACCATAAGGTAATCTCTTGGAATGTCAGTGTTACGCTCACCTGGCTCCCACAGAGGCGTCGATCTGAACTGGACAGCTGCGGTCTCCACCAATGTGACGCCTAGGGCCGAGATGACTGACTGGACTGGCCCACCTAGCTTCGTTTGCTTGGCCCGCAGGAATATTCTTCTGCAAATGGAGAAAGGGAATTAACCACCCGTGAAGTTGAGTGTAAATCCCCCCCACCCCCACTGTTCTCCCCACAGATTACCTTGGATGTCCCCTCTTATAGTCTCACCTGATGGTTTGAAAAGATGAGCTCTCCATCCTGCATTGAGTGCAGGGGCACGTTGATAACCAGTTGCTTCACTGGCTTGAAGGAATTGAACAATATTGACTCCGTAAGAGTTCAAATGCCTGACTTTCACTCTTGTCCGATTCCTTGCAGATTGCAGCTTGACCCTAGTGAAGAGTTCCTCGTGGCAACCGGTAATATTCTGGTAAGGATTTGTATTTCCAAAACAGTTTGATAAATAATGTCAATATGTAACCTGTTGCTTTCTCCCTTATTCAGGCGCTGAGAGAAAGTATGAAGTCTCGGGGAATAATACCTCTGGCGGTAAAATCAGGTAAGTCTATTGTGGTGAGGAGGGTTCCCCTTGATAGTCCCTTTGTTTCACCTTGCTGTCCTTTTGTTTCCCCTTAGGGGCCGGGGTTCGGCGAAGATGCAGTGGAAGCTGCGCCAACCCGTGAAGAGGGATTAGTACCCCGGTGGAAAAATCAGGTAAGTATATTGGGGGGGTAACTAATATTCCTCTGTGTATTCCCTTGGCTCACCTTGCTGTTCTCGTCTACTCCTTAGGTGCCGAAATGCGGCGGGAACATGCAGGAGGATGCGGTGGAATGTGATGATGCTGCGAAGGCCGGTGAGTACAGCGCGGCGCTGCAGCAGGCGAGGCGACACGCATAAAATAACTTCTTTCTTCCAGCTTGAAGGCGCGATGGATCGGGAATTCAGGTAAGGATCAAAAGGTGTTGCTCTTGTTCTAACCTTTTCTCTTGCTTTCTCCCTTTTTCTAGGAGCTCCAAACACGAGGCGGGCGTGGCAGAAGACTGGATGCAGACTTGCAGGCATGGTGAGCGTTACGCTGCTGGATGCAGAATAACGCGAAGCGTGTGCTGCTCTTCGGGCGTGGTTTAAATAGCCTCCAAAGTAGTCCCAGGTAAGTATTCCTCCCCAGCCCCACCAGAGTAAAAAAATAGTCCCTAGATAAAATAGTCCCTTCCAAGCCTCATTTGGCTTGGAGCTCTTGCAGCATGGTCTGCATCAGGTAAGCTTGCAGCATGGTCTGCATCAGGTAAGTTCTACTCTATGAGCCTGGCGCCGTAGGCGCCAGGACTGACTCTCCATATGAGCCTGGCGCCATAGGCGCCAGGACCGCACCCAAACAGCCCCTATCAGGGGTTTTTGGGCTTGCTCAAAATAACTTGATGCCTGCTTCCGGGGTTGCTGGACCTGGTCTGGGTCCCCGGGGGTAGGCATCATGACAGTCAGGCGGCTCAACAGCTACCTAAAAAGGAATAAAGTCATGATGTACTGGAGAAGGCAGAAAATAGACATAGCCCTCCTGCAAGAGACGCACCTCACAAAAGAAAAATTAGAGGTGATCCAGAAGAAATGGAAGGGGACTGTCATTGGGGCAACATACTCGGCATATGCCAGGGAGTGATTACATGGGGTTGCACCGCAAGTCCCATTTCAACTACTACAGTCCACAGTTGAAGCGGACGGGAGGATGGTAGCGATACAGGGACTGGTGGAAAATAAAGAAATTTGCATAATAAATACGTATGCCCTGAATCAGGACACAGTGAAATACTTCAAGACTCTATACAACAAATTGAGCTTGTATGTGGAGGGGGCAGTGATCTGGGGAGGAGACTTTAATTGCACAATAAACCCGGAGATAGACAGGTCGGATAATAAACAAGACAGGCCCGCCCATGCAGCCAAGGCCCTACAGGCCATGTTGACAGATTTCCGACTAGAAGACACATGGAGGGTGCAACACCCACAGGATAGACAATATTCACATTACTCTGCCCCACAAAATGTGTATACGAGATTGGACTACATGTTTTCCACACAGGAAATGATAGCAGAAGTAGTACAGACAGAACACAAGGCAAGGGTCCTATCAGACCACTCGCCATTGGTCCTAACATGGCAATATCGACCACCAAGAGCCAAGATACCAACTTGGCAACTCAGAGCTGAAGCACTAAAAGATACAATGTTTAGAGAGGACCTGAGAGAAGAGATTGTAAGGTACTTCGAAACCAATGCAGGGAGCGTGGAGTCAACCAGGACATTATGGGAAGCCTTCAAGGTGGTGCCGAGAGGGATAGCGATAGCAAAATCCAAGGGGCTGCAGGGGGGTATACTAAAAGACCTGTAGCAGGCCGAAACCAAACTAGAGATAATTTTGAGTAAGGGATGGGGCACGAAGGAGGATGCCGAAATGATAAACCAACTGCAACAGGAATGTGTAGAGCACTGGGAGGGACTATGTAATTTGAACTATAAAAAGTATTTAGAGAGGCAACATGCGGGAGGAGACAAACCGGGAAGGATGCTGGCACGGCTGTACAAAAGGGAGAGCCCCAGACCCACGACCAGAGCAATAATAGGGGAAGATGGGCAGGTAGTAGACACCCAAGAGGGTATTAATCGAGAGTTCCTAGAATACTATCGGAAATTATATGGGGACAACAAAGGGAGCGATAGCCGGGAATTAATGGAAACAATTGAGGACATAGGCTTGCCATGAATAAGCGCAGCGGAGCGAGAGGACCTAGATGCCCCGATCACACTACAAGAGCTAAAAGAGGTGGTACTTCAGCTACCCACTAGTAAGACTCAAGGGGCTGATGGACTCCCCAATGAATTTTATAAAATGTACAAAAGCGAGGTGCTTCCCCCGTTGCGGACAATGCTAAATGAGGCATTCGAGACAGGGAGGCTACCAGAATCCCTAACAGAAGCAATTATTAACCCACTCCCCAAGCCCAACAAGCCGGGTAAAGATTGTGGCTCGTTCAGACAGCTATCGATGTTGAATCAAGATAGAAAAATACTCACAGCGGTGCTGGAAAATTAAATGAAACAGATCATCAATAAACAAATACACCCAGATCAAACAGGATACGTCCTGCGCAGAAACATATCCGACAACATTAGACAACCACATAGGGTTATAGAACATACAAAAGACGACTCGGGTGAAATGTCTATTGTATCACTAAATGCAATTAAGGCCTTTGACTCAGTCAAGTGGCCCTGGCTGATAGCAGCCCTGACACTATGGTATAGGACCCGGGTACCGCGAATGGGTTAAAATACTGTATAGTGCACCGATAGCTAGAGTAAAAACAGGGGCGATCATTTCCGAAAGATGGCAACTGAGCAGAGGTACTAAACAGGGATGCCCGTGGTCTCCGATGCTTTACATCTTAGCGCTGGAGCTCCTGGAAATATACCTGCGGCAGCAGTACGAGATAATAGGGATCAGAATAAAAGGGGAGCCGCACTTAATTTCGCTATAGGCAGATGATATGCTGCTGTACTTAAGATACCCTGAGGAGAATCTCCAATATATCCTGGAAGTGATGGAGAGATTTGCGTTGCTATCAGGAATAGCAGTGAACCCTAGGAAATCATGCATATGCCCACTAGGGGAGGTATGTAGGAATTCCACAAATCAATTGCCGGTTTTACAAATACCATGGGAGCCAAACACGTTTAGATATCTGGGAATAGATATCTATCACACAGTAGAAGCAGAACATCAGCACAACACTGACAAAGCGGTACAGAAAATCGAAAATAGCTTGAGGTTCTGGTCCAAGCTCCCCTTGGCAATGATGGGAAGGGGGGTGCTGCTGAAAATGGTGGTATTACTGAGATTATTACAATATTTTGGGAATATACCATACCTGATACCGGGGCGATTCTTTATGAAACTACAGAGCATATGCAGAGAAATTTTATGGCATGGGACTAGGAATAGAATCGTCCTTTTGAAGTTGCAGAATACACATGATAAAGGGGGGATACAATTGCCAAACTTTGAGATCTATTATTTAGCTAGCCAACTACAATATGTAGCCAAGTGGTTATCAGGAGACCCCACCTTAGAATCAAAATTGTTGAGATCAGAATGCGCCCCATTCTTCCTTAAAGAGATGATATGGCTGCCCAAATCAGAGCTAAGAGCGCTCCAAGATGCTGGTGCTAGGATGGGAAGTATGGCGAAAAGCCTGTAAGGTCTTGGAGAACCCAACCCTGTGCACGCCACATATACCGCTGGTTGCACTAGCAGGGGGAGATGAGCAACTAATGAAGACAATTGGGAGGCACTGGGAACCTGTGGGAATTGTAACAATGGGAGACATATGGCAAGACATGGAGATAAAGGTATTCGGGGTGTTGGTGGAGGAAACAGGGTTGCATGAGGGACAATATATTACATACAACAGGATGGTACGGCGGATTAAAGAGATATGGTCGGAAGTAATACTAGACGAGCAACTGGAACCCACCATAGAAACGATATACGACAAAGCAGAAGGAGGGCATGAGATATCCAGATTATACAAACTATTAATGTCCAAAGTGGGGAAAGAGGAGGCACAATTAAGACATGACTGGGAAGAAGAGATCGGGGTGCCCATGAGTGATGGAATCTAGGAGCGGGCCCAAGGGGACCACAAGAAAGTGCAATGAATGTGCGGTTACAACAAATACAGCTATATATAACCCAAAGGGCATATATGACACCCCAAAGAGTCGCTAAATTCAAGAACGCAAAAAGGCAGACATGTCCCAAATGTGGGGAAGAGAACGGGGGGATGACATGTTTTGGGCATGCCCAGAAACTGGGAAATTCTGGGAAGAAGTAGCCCACCAGCTAGATGAAAAAGGGATCACAATAAATGTCGGATCAGCGTGTGCATGTTTGGAAGGTATTCCCAAGGCCACGCCAACTAAAACATTTGAGCAAATTGAAAGACTTGGCATACATATTAGCCAAGCGTAGAATTGCCATGGGATGGAAGGCATGCAATAGACCTAGGATAGAAGTCTGGTGGAGAGACCTCCAAAAATGGACCAAAGCTGAAACAGACTGGCAAGAAATGGGGTGTAGAGGAGGGGAGGACGAAGCAGAATCCCTGACGGCCTGGAAGCACTTAGTGGACACATTATACGGGCCTACCCAGGACTGTTCGAGCGATCAGGACTCAGATGAGGACATAGAAAAAAGAAACCCAATAGAAGGAGAAGATGCTAATTAGGAAGCGTAGTAGGCTCGGATAGGGGTGAGGGGCAGGCAGCAGACACGAAAACATAAATGCAAAATTTTGAAACATAACGTTATGTACCAACTCTGTTGTATATTGGTTTGGTTGTAATAAAATCAATACAAATTGTTTAAAAATAAAAAAAAGGCAATACAAAATAGCAGAGGCAAACCAACAAGGAGAGAGCCATCCTCTGAAGAAACTCGGGAGGTGACAACACTTCGACCAGTGAAACGCACCACGAGACGTTGAGCACAAAGTCGAGTGGGAGCAAGAAGTTGGTCCAGAACAAAGGAACTATGCCAACCGGTGGCCAAGAAACCCTATGTGTGTCCCAAAGTCAGAGGAGCTGCTGGAGACCAAAACCACAGCCCGAGAAGGAAGCAATGATCAGCACAGCAACCGCCGACAAGGAGGAGTCATTGCCGACCCGAGAAAGCGCCTGAACGCTACCAAAGCACAGCAGAGTACTGCCGTTCAGAAGACACGAACCACACAAATGGGTACGCGGGCAGACCGAGAGTTGCCAGAGGTCCAGGAGGAATCAGGGAACTACAGAGCACGACATAAGAGGGACTGGGAACCTGAGAGTAACAAGAGAGAAAAAAACAGCTGTATGCTTGGCAGGAGAATAAAGCAAGCAAGAGACATTACTGCGAGTCTTGGAACCGCACCAATATGAGAGTCAGAAAATAAGAGGGTTTAGGACCACGAGTGAAACAGACAGTCCAGAAAGAAATATATGCTTGACAGGAGAGTAAGACATGCATTACTTACCGTAATAGCATTTCTGATGATTGTATCTGCTTAGATTCACATGCTCTGCATATAGTCCGACATCTAGTGGTAATCGCAGAGTATAGAGTGTAGCACAGTGTGAAGCAATTTACTATCCACTTTGAGATGGCTGATTTAGAGACAGGGCCCCCTCCCTACCAGCCGCCACTGAAACCAAAAACTGGTTTGTTTTCCTTAGTGGTTTAGTCTTTTCCAGATAATAGATGACTGCCCTGCACACATCAAGTGTGTGTGTAGGCTTTTTTCTGCCACGTTAGTGGAGTTCTGGAAGAATGTGGGTAGCTCTATTGATTGATTCACATGAAACTTTGAAATATATTTAGGCGCAAACCGTGGGTGAGTGCGCAGAACCACCTCGTCTTTGTGAATTGCGACAAATGGGTCTTGAACTGAAAGGGCCTGTAGCTCACCAACTCTTCTTATTGAAGTGACTGCCACTAGGAAGGTGGTCTTGTAAGCTTGTAAGTGAGTGCTTTAGGGAAAGCCTCATGCATAGGTTCAAAGGGAGATCCCATTAGTCTAGTTAATACCACATTTAGGTCCCATCCGGGAGCTGGGTTTGAAATAGGGGGATGAAGTCTTTTAACCCCTTCCATAAAAGCCTTGATCACTGGGATCTATCACCATAACACCTTTTTCTGGGACGTACTATAAGCTGAAAGTGCAGCTAGGTGAACCTTCAGGGAATTACAAACCAGACCGGAGTCAAGTAGAGGAGTCAGGTATTAAGACAATATGTGTTGGAGAGCAGTCTATGGGATTGATGCTCTTGGAATTGCACCAGATAAAGTGTTTCCATTTATTGGAGTAGCAATGTCTGGTGGTAGGCTTTCTTGCTTCTCTAAGTATGTCCATGCATCTCTGAAGAAGTTGGAGGTGCCCAAACTCTATGACTTCAGGAGCCAGGCCACTAAGTTGAGAGTTTGCGGGCATGGATGGAGAGTCTCCCCCATGTCTTGTGATAGCATGTGGTATGGGCAAGGTAGCTTCATCTGAGGAGAGATTGATATCGCCATCAGATGGGATAACCAGGGCTGGTGGGCCCACAGTGGGGCCACCAGAATCATTGGGACTGGTTCCTAGTGCATCTTGTGCACTATCTTGTTGAGTAGGGGAGTCCGGGGAGGGGGTGGAGGGTGCGGGGGTAGGAGCGTAGACAAATAATTTCCCTGACCATTTTATCCAGAGACCTTTCCCCTTGAAGCGATTCTGGGGGTTCCTGGGGGCGTAATCTGGGCATTGTGCGTTCTCCAGAGTTGCAAACAAGTCGATCTCTGGGGAGCCCCATTCTGCAAAACGTTCTTCGTGTAATCACCATTCGTACTGTTTAGGTAGTGGGAAGACTATACTGAGCACGTCTGCAAGAAGATTGAGTTCCCCTGGAACGTGTTGAGACAGGAGGAATATCTTGTGTTTGAGAGCCCACTTCCATATGTTCCGAGACAGTTTGGATAGCCCTGGAGAGTGTGTGCCCCCCCCCCTGTTTGTTCAGGTAATACACGGCCGTGGTGCTGTCCATGAAGACTAGTACTGTTTTCCCCATGTAGTTGTGTTTGAAAAGCTTCAGGGCTTTGAACAACTCCAACAGGTTTATGTGTTTGGATGCTACTGCTGGTGACCAAAACGTTTTGCGCTGTGTGATTAAGAAGGTGAGCCCCTCACCCCGTGAGAGATGCATCCGTGGTGAGAGTGGCTTCTATCGCGGGGGTGGTGAAGGTTTTCCCTGGACCACTACTTGTTAGGGAGAATTCTCTGTTTAGGCTGAATTTCCTAACCTAGTGAGTCCCCCAGCAGCTTTGCTGGATTTTTGGGGTTTATTTTTTTCTCCTGCCAAGAGTGAGACTCTTTTACCCTCACTCTTGGACATGATTGGAGTGTGTTCCTTTGACTCTAGATGTGTTTAATGGGCTATGGGGTCTTTTACTCCATAGGGCTTCATGTGTTTTTGTGATGTGTGTTACACAGCACCCTCAGTGCAGTAACACAGGGGTGTCATAGTGGCCCCCCAGTATAGACTCCATACCCTGGGACTGATTACTGTCTCCCAGGGCATGTAAAGTCACCATTGACTTTACTAGTCTTGAATTCTGAACAGAACCAGTACAAACCATCATATTGTGGACGTACTGGCTGGGGCAATTCGATTGCCCCGGGGTCTGTTAGTCGAGGGGGCACGTCTCCGTCCCCCCTGATCGAGTTTTGGCTGGTGGTAGTGGATACTACTTTTTATATTCAACCGCGAATATTTCTCTATGGGATTTTCCCATTGTTCGAGACTACTATCTTTATTTATCTACGATAGCCTCAAACATACCGCTGGTTTATTTAATTATTATTAATTCTCCGGTTGGTATTTTTTGCCAAAACTCGGTTCTAAAATGGCGTTTGTGTTCTCTTCTGCGACTCCAACCCAAGTCGAGCCCTTTGTGGCGGGCTTCTCCACAGAAGCCCTCCAAAGTGGTGCCACTATGGGGTACTTAGGAGGGGTGGAGGGGGATTTAGGCACCCTGGACTGAGTTGCCTAGGCAACTCAAGTCACACTCTGTCCTGATTGGCCCAAGTGGTAAGCCGGCCGGCTCCCCACTTAGCATGTTTGAGTGACAGCTAGGCTGAGTGAATGGGGGTTTTCTGCATAAAAGCAGGGCTTTGGGGACTGGAACTTCAGAAGTCGCCACAGGACCTAAGAATCCGACGAGGGAGAAGCTGAGCCGACCTGCCATGACGACACCACCGGTGGAGCCCTGCTGGACCGTCTCACCACTTTTCCCAACGACAGAGGAGATCTCCCGCCGGAGAGTCTTCTTCCTTTAACTGGTGGGGATAACCAGTTTCACCGTCTTTTCGCCTTCCCGACGTATTTCGTGGCCGCCTTGCCTGTGCCAAGCACCCCGGCAACAGGGATACCACGTTTTACCACGACTGCGAATTAAAGGGTAATACCTTTAACTGGAAAATTCAGCAGCTGGTTTCTTCCCTGGCAGTGCAACGACCTTCATCTTTCCTCCAAGTCGAGATCTTCTCTTCCTCTGGACGAAAACAAGACTTGCACCCGCTGCCAGGAACAACTGCCCCCGCTGGGGGATCCTTCCCACTTAAGGTACCGTGTCCCGCCCGGCTTCCCTTGCCACCGACTGTACGGGGTAGATTTAGCCCCCGGCTTTCGAACCCGAGTTAGCCTGGGACACCCTGGCTAAACTTTTCTGAGCCTCTCTAAACTCTTTTCGAACTCTCTGCAAGCCTTTCTAAGCCTAGTGTAACTGTGTGATCTTGGGCGCATTTGTGCTCTGCTCTCTCTAAGAGTGGGCCCAGCCTATGGACTTCGGCTCACAAGTGACTTTTGCTCTTCTGCCTTGCTAATAGTGTTCCTAAAGCTTAGAGTGGTGTACCTTCCCATATTCTGTCTTTTTCCCTCCCTTCTTCATGAACTTATTGGAGTGCCATCTATAGTTAAGCGATCACCTCTGTATGAAAATAAGTGGTGTTAACTAAGACTTACCGAATAAGGGTTGTATATATTATAATAGTAACTGTGTTTAGAGTGTTTTACAATAATAGTGCTGGAGTGTTTCAAACAGTGTGTTTTTAAATAAATAATTATATACTTTGTTACCAAAGCTCTGGTCAGTGTTTGCTTGTATTGTTGTATCCAAGTGCCTATTGTGTATACTTTGCATACTGCCTACTCTTCTTGAGAGAAGTCTGACTGCTCAGCCACAGCTACCAGGTAAATCTGGGTGGTACAGACTGCTACCAAGTGGGTTTACTGCTAACACCTCTAGTCCTAAATCTTTTTCAGTGTTCCCAAAGGGAACTGCATAGGTTTCTGCCTAACACTACTGCAGACAGAGAACAAGGGCTGCCGAGACAACCACTAGATCGCCCCATTGTCCGCTGGCCTCACGCCACTGACTGTTGAGCCACTCTTGCATGTGGCGAATGCGCAAACGTGCGTGTGGAACTAAGTAAATGCAGGAGGCCATTATCCCTAACAGTCGTATGGCTTTGTGTACAGTCACCTCGCGATTGGCTCCATAGTGAGGGATCTGGAACAGCATGTTTTGAACCCTCTCGCAGGAGGGGAAGAGGAGGCTGTCTTCGGTCTGAATTAGAGCCCCTAGGAATTGTTTGACTTGGCTGTGTTCTAGGCTGGACTTTTTCGCGTTGATTGAAAAACACAGACTGAAGAGTAGATCTACTGTCTTCTGGGTGTTTGATTTGCACGTTCCGTACAAATCCCCTGTTATTAGCCAGTCATCGAGGTAAGGATAGACTGCCTGCGTAGGTGAGCCACTGCTACCGCCAGCACCTTTGTAAATACACTTGGGCCTGAGGAAATGCTGAAGGGAAGGACCTCTAACTGATAGTGTCTGTCCTCGATCATGAACCTTAGGTACTTTCTGTGCGCTGGCAGCATTGAAATATGAAAGTATGCATCTTTCATGTCCAATGTTGCCATGTAATCCCCCGGTGTTAGTAGAGGGATTACTTCCTGCAATGTTGTCATTCTGAACTTTTGATTTGAGGCTTGACAAATTTGTTTGTTGGGCGCAGGTCTAGCACACGGCGCATCGCAACATCCTTTTTGGGTACAAGGAAGTACACTGAATAAATACCCTTATTTACCTGTAGCATGGGGAAGACTTCCATCGCGCCCTTTTCTTGCAGGATCTCCACCTCTTGCAGTAGGATCTTCAGATGTTCTGGCGATAAGCGTCAGAACATTGGTGGTCGGCTGAACTTGATACAGTAACTGTGGGTGACTGTCTTGAGCACCCCACTGGTCTGTGGTGATTCCCTCCCATGCATGAAAGAAAGATGTTATTCTACCCCCGACCAGGGAGGCATGGGAGGGGACCCGGACAGGCAAGTCATTTTTGATTTGAGGCCAGGGAGCCTCTTGGGGTGGAGATCCTACCCATTCCTTTGCCACGGCGCTGCCCGCTCTGCTGATATTGGCCCGTGGCAGTTGCCCCTTGTCCTGAGAACCATGGTGTATTTCCTGTTCGGTATTGATTGTGGGGGGAACGTGGGAAGGATTGTCCCCGAAAGGAGCGGCGAGAGATACGCCCTCGCTGCGGATAGTGTCTTTGCATAATCTGGTTTAGAGAGACTTTAAGGTTTCGTGTTCCTTTTTAGCTGTCTCGAAGGCCTCATCTACTGCCTTTCCAAACAGGTTAGTTTCTTAAACTGGCCTGTTAATAATAAGGGATGCCTCAGTTTCATGCTTAAATCCCAAATTCCTGAGCCACGCGTGCCTTTTAAGCCTTGGGCCAGTGTTCGTCCCGCTGTTTTCTGCAGCACCCAGGGTATTTTGCGGATGTTTCCATTGAACTGCCTCTCTTCCAAAACGAAAGCCACAAGGCGTGATCGTGCCGGCTCTAGGATTTCTTGCAGGACCTTCTGGAACAAATCCCATTGGACATCGTTATAACTAGCCAGCAATGTGGTGATGTTAGCTATCCTAGTGTAGTGGAGTAAGCTGCTGATGTTCTAATGCGCTTTCCTAGGGCATACAGCTTTTTGCAATACTTGTCAGGTGGTGCCTCAGCCGTAGACAAGGGTACTCCGGCCCTCTTCCTTGTAGTTTTGACTACTAGGGAGTCGGGAGTGGCATGTCCCCGGATATACAGCTGGTCTGTTGGAGAGGGGTGGAAAAACTTCGACACATGGGTTTACAGCTCTTGTTTGAGATGGAGTTAACAAAGAGGGGGCAATGTGCCTTTTGATAGAATTCAATAGCGGTATCGCTTGACTTGCGGGTAGCTTTTCTTTTAAAATATCCCCCACGAAGTCTGTGTCTTGTACCGCATCTTGAGTGGCAATCTGGAAGAGTTCAGCAGCCTTTTTAAGAATAGCATTGAATGCCATATGGTCATCAAAGGGCAAGGCTCGTCTTTGAGGAGGTGAGGAGCGAGGATCTAAACACAGGGTGTCTGAATCTGGAATAGTAGAAGGTGACAGCCATGGTGCCTCGCCTACCGGTAGTTCATCGCCACAGTCTGGAGACTGGTCTATCGTCTCGTCAAAGGGATTCTCTCCCTGATCATAGGGGTTCTGATGGATTTCCTCAGGTTAAATAAGTCAAACACCTCCTCATGAGAGAATTGAATGGAAGTTCTTTGCACTTTGGACAAGGTAGGGTAAGAGTCTTCCTCTCTTGGCCTCTTTGGGTGAAAATCTTTCAGAAAAATTTACAAACTTGGAAAGCTTGTTCATGTATCCCTCAAGCATATCTCTGGTCCATAGAAATGGACCAGATGGGTTTGGAGGGGGAAAGGACTCTTCGAGGACTTGGGTCTCTAGGCGGTCGAGATTTGTCAGCCAGCGGACTTGGGTCTCTAGGTGGTCGAAATTTGTCTGCCAGTGTTTTAGATAGGGGCTGGGACTCATCCGAATATTTTTTCTTTACGTGGTGTGTGTGTCCTTGTCGCCGAGGTGTTGTCTCCCCGTAGCAGAACCGGTGGCTTGCCTGCCGGGGACGGACATCTCGGAACTTACCTGTTCCGCATAGGAGGACAATGGCCTCTGCATAGAAGCCATGGCTGTAACTTATATCCTTGTCACTCGAGGCCGACAGGGGAGCTACTCTGGGCCTGCTGCCTGGTGTCGGCCGCTGTTAGGGAGAATTCTCAAAATGTGCCAATTCCTACCACCTTAGAGCCCTCCAGCTCTTTTGCTAAACTTTGGGACTTTGAACTTTTTTAATTCTGTGCGTTTTACTCTTGTGTTTTCTTTAGTTATGGAGTTTTAGACAACTCCATAGGCATCATCTTTTCATTTGTGTCACACAGCACCCTCAGTCCAGTGGCACAGGGAAACTTTTAGGCTTTCCCAAGGTTTCATGCCTTCTCTGGGATAAACTACTGTAAGTGAAATTGACTTTACTAGTCTTTATAAATTCCTAGACCCAGCACACCCTAACTTACAATACAGTGCTGGATTGGTTACCTAGTATTCCCTGTGTATAGAAACTCATGTAGCAGTCAAATGCTACTCTTTCCTCTCAAAATGGCTGGTGGCAATGGTTTTACAACAAACTACCATGACTTTCCGGACCGCGAACAATGGTAGCGTTAAATCGCGGGAGCCATGTTTTTCAAGATGGCGCCTGAGCCCCCTTTGTTTAAACAGGTCCCGGTCTTCTTTTCTTGCCATTTATTTGTGGAAAGGTCCTTCTAGAGCTTTGCTCTGCGCGCCAAACCAGGTTTGGTTCCTTTGTTCATTCGCCTTTGCTGGGCTTCAGGACTGAAGACCGCCTCTGGCGCCCGAGTGTCTGGGGTGGGCAGGAAGTAAGGGCGGTGCCCCTAAACTCCCTGTGCTCAGTCTCCTAGGAGACCCAAATGCACTCTGGCGTGATTGGCTGGCTGACTGTCCGGCAATGACAGCCACCCTGCTGGGTGAGTGGCAGCTAGGCTGGAATGAATGGGAGGAAACTGGATAAAAGGAGAGTCTCTTGGCTTAAAAGGCAGAGTCGACCACTGGAACGAAGGAACCGAAGACAAGCTTGAAGAGGACGGCTGCTGCAAATCCTGGACCGTTGGTTTGTCCGGTGAAGACCTGCTGCAGGTTCGAATCGCTAGGTTCATCTCGACAGGGAAGCCCTGCAAGGACGACTTCTCCCTTTGAGTTGGTGGGACCAATCAACTCGACACTATGCCACCTGGATACCATTCTCAGAGCTGGTTGTATTTTCCTTAGAGTGCTGCAGGAAACCGAATAACCAGGGAGAGGGACACCAGTCTGTGTGCTTTACTACAGCTACCGGAATTGAAGATTTGCCAGTGCCAGCTTTTTGACCAGTCCCAGTGCAGTGCAGGAGTCCCCCGACTTCCTCCCTCTTGTCCCCACGTCTGAGGCGCAGGAACAGCAAGATCTGCAGGAACTGCCATGAACAGACGTCTTCAGCTGCATCTTTTTCTTGATTTGTAAGGTACTGTGAAACGAAACAGAGTACTTAACTCTCGCAGTGAAAGTGATTGAAACTCGCAACTAGCAGGCCTAATCAGCTTGTGACCCAACATATAATTCTTCATTTTACAAACTACTTCTGAGAACTTTTACAGAGACTTTACCGTTTACTTACCAGAATGTTTTTTATACTATCCAAGCCTTTAGCCCATTGACTTTGGGCTAGCCTATTGAATTGATTTGAATTGACTCTTCTGGTGAACTCAAAGTTTATGCACTGTCAAAGAAACTTATATTTAGTTTATGTTCTGAACCTATTCCTGTTTGCTCCTCCTTCAAAGTATTCTGAATGCCATTTTTCTCCTCCTTCAACGTAGTCTGAATGCCTCAGAAACTTAATGAGTATAGTACTGAAGTATATTTCTGTGTGATACTTAACTGACTCCTTCTAATGAATGTTTTATAACTGATTTGAATAAATACATGTTTAACCAAGAAACCTTGAGTGTAAGAGTTTGTTTGAACACCTGTGACTGTAGACCTCTGTGTAACACCAATACAGCTCACATTCCCTCTTGAGATAAGCCTGGCTGCTCAGCTCCGCTGCCAAAAACTGTGTAGTACAGACTTATACCAAAGGTTGGTTTTGCATACACCTGTAGTCATAGTTGTGTGTAGTGGTCCCAAAGGGTACTGCATACAAACTCTGCCAAACACTGGTGACAAGCGGTGAGGATAAATTGTAGAGTTGTTACATTGAGAGTTCTGCTTTACTCTTGTTCAAATAGTAACCTTCACAAGGCTAAGCACCACTAGAAAAGGAATTTTATCATGCCTCATATGGATAACTTCAGACAGGAAGCCCTAATCATTCTAACAGTGGATCAACTGAAGGAAATGTGTAAGGTCAGGTATCTCCCTGTTAGAGGAAAGAAACACAAATTGATTGAAAGATAGTTGAATTATCAAAGTCTGAGAAGTAGGGCTGTTACCCCTACTCCTTCAGAAAAGGTGGAAAATGTTGATTAGGATGATGATTCAGAGTCCAACTCTAATGTTATTGAGAAGCAAGAAGAGCCAGAGGAGTCTCAGGATGCGAGCCCCTCTGCACCTCAAGTTGTTGGGCCTCAACCTTTAGCCACAGGGATCCTACCAGGTCCAGTACTGAGTCCAGAATGTGTCTCTCTTGAAAAATTGAGACTTGAGTTGGAGTTCAAAAGGCTCCAAATGCAAAGTGAAAACGCACATCAAGAAATCAAACTCAGTGAAATGGTAATGCAACATTCTCTTTAAATGAAAGAATTGTCTCTTGAAAATATTTCTATCCCAGAGTCTTCTAGGTCTTCGACTCCTAAGTCCTTGCATGCCTAAGGAAGTTGCGAGTATGTATGAGGTGAAACTCGATATTTTGGATTGGTTGGGTGCTTTTGAGTATAACTATGGGATTCAGGGTTTCACAATCAGTTGATTCCTTGTCTTTTGTCTAGGTTCCCCCAGGTTGCAACTGATGCTGTAATGGAGGGGGCGAGAGGGGGGACTTGAAAGATTGGAGTATGAAAATGTGAAGCTAGCTTTGATAGCTAGATTTGGGGAAACTCCTTTCCAGTACCTTAGGAGGTTTAGGACCCTCAAAAAGACTAATGGTACCCCTTGGGCTACCTGGGTGTGTGAATGTTTGAAGAACTTAGATGGTTGGGTTAACGGTTACAGAGTTAACACTTTTGAAGGAATGAGAAATTTGTTTTTATTGGAATCTATTTTTGATGCCTGCTCTCCTGAGCTGAGACAGCACATGGCTGACTCCAAGGACCTTGATTCCAAGAAGTTAGCAGGAGCAGCTCACTCATGGGTAGCCAACAGGACCACTCATAAGGATTCTTGGGCCACTCACAAAAAGGATGAGGGGAAGCAGCACAAACGTGAGAATAAAGATAGCTCTAATTCCAACCAACCAGGAGAGGTCCCCAAACCACAGAAGGGTAGGGTCCCTGGGAATCCGGGTAGGTCTAGTGAATCGTCTGGTGCCCAACCTAACCAGAGGGAGGTCAACGGAAAGCCCCATTCCAGAGAGCATTTGGTAAATGCTATGTCTGTGGGTCTGTAGACCACTTAAAAGTAGATGCTTGATGCCAGGGTAAACCTGCAGGGGTCAGCACTGCCTCCTTACCTCCTTAGCCTTCTCCCCAGAGGAAGAAGTAAAAATGGCTAGTGCACACTTTCACCTATTGGCTGAAGAACCCGTGGGTGTTCAAGCCAATGTATCCTTAGAGTCCCTGGGTCTGGGTAAGAAGCAGAATATGGCCGAGTATAACTCAATTCCAGATAACTCCAAAGCATATTATATGGACAGTGTTCTTGTAAATGACCAGGACACCCCTGCCACGAGAGACACTGGGGCCAGCAGAACAGTTGTGGATGAAAGCTTTTACAAGCCTGGGGATGTTGCTAAGGCACCAAAGGTCCCACAAGATTTGCTGGGGGCCCTGTCCAATTTGTTCCCATTCTACCAGCTCTCATTCAGTGTAACAATATGACAGTGAAGATTCCCGTCAGCATTCAGAATGAGGTGAGTGGGAGGGTCCTGTTGGGGAATGATTTAAAAACTCTAGGAGCAGTGTCAAGTATCCCAGGCCTCCCAGTAAACAGAAACAGAACCAAACCAAATTGGCTAGAGAGGCAACCTTAAGAGACCACTCTGAGCCTGTGGGAACCTCTACAGAGACCCCCACCGTAAGTCTTGTGTTAGTAAATTGACCTCTAACCAAGGCAAATCTGAGGCTGGAATAGTAGGGAAATGGGAGCCCCAACCAAGCTCCATCATTGCCCATCCAGTTGTAAAGTTTCTGACCCCACCTTGCTTCTGAGGAAGAGGTGGATAGACAAATTGGACCCCTCTCTAGGCCTGTGAGAACTGGCAATTCTCAAAGCTGGTGGAAAACCAGGAAATATAGGTCTAAGGCTAAACACCTTAAGACTGTAGGATCTTCTACCGAAGACTCCAGGGTAAATCCTAGTGTTAGGAGGGAAACTTCTAAGCCAGGTAAAACCAGATCTCAGAGGAAGTGGAAGCATGCACCTTGCTTGACCACAGCCCCTGCAACCAAGATACCCGAGACCCAACCTGCTCTTGTGAGAGGTGGTGAGGAACCATGGAGGCCGCTCTAAGTCTAAGGGATTCCTTTCTAAGGACCCCTTGAAAAAGCCTATTGTAGGTTCAGAGGTTGTTACAACTTATGAGGGACTGTTAGATCAGATCCCCTATACCTTAAATAAACGAGATGTACCAAACAGGGTTTGTAGGTCATGTAGCTTACAAATGAAAACCACTGCTAAACGTGCCATAGCAAGGGTTACAAAAGGGTGCTGGTGTATGTTAGGCGGAAACCTGTGCAGTTCCCTCTGGGACCACTGCAAAAGATTTAGGACTACAGGTGTTTGGCAGTAAACCCACTTGGTAGCAGTCTGTACCACACAGATTCACTTGGTAGCTGTGGCTGAGCAGTCAGACTTCCCTCAAGAAGAGTTAGGCAGTATACAGAGTATTCACAATAGGTCAAGGGAACACAATGGAACAAGTAAACACTGACCAGGGCTTGGTGTAAAAGAGATATAATTATTTATTTAAAACCACATCTAGAAAAACACACAGGCACTAATAGTACGCAATTCAAAAACATGGTCACTAAAAGATATACACTCCCTTAAAAGAATATTAGACAAGTCTTAAGTAAAGTCCCACTTATTTTCAGACAGCGGTGAGCGCTTAACGTAGATGGCACTCTAATAATTCGTTTTTAAAGGGAGAGAAAAGCAGAGAATAAATTGAAACAGATCCCAACACTTTTTCACGAACACAACAAGGGAGGAAGGCAAAGTAACACTAGGAATTCAGAGTCAGTAGGCCGGATCCGCTTAAGAGGATCCAAACGAAATGTGTCCAAGGTCACACGGTTGCAGTGCACAAAAGTCTTGTAACAGTTCAAAAGGATTGGATCAAAGAGAGGGACCAGTTAGAGGGTCAAGGCGGCCAGCCCAGTCCAGAAGGTTAAGGAGTTATTATTACCTTGTAGCAATCTTTAGAAAGGGAGGCCTGGCGGACACGGTACCTTAAAGTGGTGAGCACACTCCAGCGGGGGCAGTTGTTCCTGGCAGCGGATGCAAGTCTGTGCTTCGTCCGGGGGAAGAGAGGATCTCGTCGGGGTGCTTCGTCCAGGGGAAGAGAGGATCTCGTCGGGGAGGAAGACAGGAGTCAGCTGCACTGCCAGGGAAGAAACCAGCAGCAGAGTTTCTCAGGTACAAGGAGCAGTCCGTTCATTCGTGGTTCAGTGGTGAGTGGCTATCCGGCTGCCAGGGTGCTCGGCATGGGCAATTCGACCACAAACCGGTCTGGGGTGCGAAGAAAGAAGGTAAACTGGTTGTGTCCACCAGTCAGGGGAAGAAGCCTCTCCAGCCGGGAGATCTTCTCCGTCGTCGGGAAGTGGTGAGACGGTTCAGCGGGGCTCCACCGGTGGTGTCGTCGTTGCAGGTCGGCTCAGCTTCTCCCTCTTCGGATTCTCAGGTCCTGTGGCGACTTCTGAAGTTCCAGTCCCAAAAGCCCTGCTTTTATGCAAGAAACCCCCATTCATTCAGCCTAGCTGTCAATCAAACATGCTAAGTGGTGAGCCGGCCGGCTCACCACTTGGGCCAATCACACAAGAGTGCGACTTGAGTTGCCGAGCAACTCAGTCCAGGGTGCCTAAACCCCCTCCCATACCCCCTGTGGTACCCAGACAGAGTGGCACCACTTTTGGAGGGCTTCTGTGGAGAAGCCCGCCAAAAAGTGGAACAAAGGGCTCGACTTGGGTTGGAGTCACAGAAGAGAACACAAACGCCATTTTAGAATCGAGTTCTGGCAAAAAATATCAACCGGTGAATTAATATTAAATAAATAACCCGGCGGTATGTTCGAGGCTATAGGAATTAAATAATTAAAGTTGGTAGCCACGAACAATGGGAAAATCCCATAGAGATATATTCGCGGTCGAATATAAGAAGTAGTATCCACTGCCACCAGCCAAAACTCGATCAGGGGGGACGGAGACGTGCCCCCTCGAATAACAGACCCCGGGGCAATCGAATTGCCCCGACCAGTACATCCACAATATGATGGTTTGTACTGGTTTCTGTTCATAATTTGGGACTAGTAAAGCCAATGGTGACTTTACCTGCCCTGGGAGACAGTAGTCAGTCCCAGGGTATGGAGTGGGGTGTCACTATGACACCCCTGTGTCACTGCACTGAGGGTGCTGTGTAACACACATAGTAAAAACATATGAGACCCTATGGAGTAAAAGACCCCATAGCCCATAAAACACATTAACAGTCAAAGAAACCCCTCAAATCATGTCCAAGAGTGTGAGGAAAAGAGTCTCACTCTTGGCAGGAGAAACTCCAGAAATCCAGCAAAGCTGCTGGGGGACTCACTAGGTTAGGAAATTCAGCCTAAACAGAGAATTCTCCCTAACAGAATAAGCTCAATGAGGATAATCCCGACCCTGCTTCCTTGAGCCAGTTTTGTTCCTCTTCCATGGACTTCTTTTTACAGCAAAAGCCTGCAAGTCTTAATTAACTCTCCAACCTTCACCAACACCACTAAACATATATGGGTCAAGTTGGCACCTTTCCCAGTTAAAATATAAAGGAAAATGCGTAATTCATTGTCGTTACCCATCAGTTCCTGCAGCCAAATGCATAATAGGTTGGATTACTGTGATGGGTCGCATGAGGGGACTCTACGAAATTTGGATGAATTACAGATAGCACATTATGCAAAACCCAAACTGGTGACAAAGGCATCACTGGGACAACATCACTTTAATCTTGACTAAATTGTATTGATTGCCAGTGCAAAAAAAAAGTAGTTTTAAAACCATGCTGCTAGTCCATTGGGCATTATCTTATGATCAGTATTCCTTTCCTTAAACAAATAACTTTTGCTTAATTATTTACAAGGTCTTTGCACTCTATGTCCCATTTTTCTATTGATAGTACGCCTAACTGCATTTATGCATATTGGTTTTTCCCATCACCATATGCTCAAATAAAAATGAACATACCATTTTTTGCCAACTAAAAACATGCCACATCAATTAAGTAGTCGCTTTAAAAACACACTCCAAATTCGGTGCCAAGAGAATGTCCCTAAAGACGCAAAATATTAAACTATAATAAAACCTAAAACACAGACTGGTGGAAGAGACAATCAACACTAAAGAGACTTGGGGGTGCAATCAAGACCAGGGGACGGTGTGCAGCATCGGCTTGGATATCCCTCGGCAAACTCCATTCCCAAGTCTGGACGCGACGTGGGTGGTACTAGAAATAGATCGCACTGCGCCACATTGCTTCATAGTTTCTTTCTTTTCCCCATGCACAGCAGCCTTGGAGAAAGTAACGTAACAACTTAAACGATGAAAGAAAGAAATGATGAGAATTCACCTCTTTGCAGGGCTGATGTGGTCGCCACTCCCCTGGTGGAGTGTTCTCTTAATCTTTCGGGGAGGATTTTTCCCCACAGTAGAATATGTGATGAATCGTGGTGCTGCGATTCTCACAAGAGACTCACCCAAAACTGCTTGGCGGCGGTTGCGGCAATGCCAGATGTTGCAGCACAGCGATAGCAGTGGCACAGCTCACGGCATGTGGAGGAACAACAGGGCATCTACCCCCTCAGAATGCCTGCGCTGGAAGACCGGGAGCAAAGAGGGCGGTGTGGGATGCAACTGGATGCGAGACGCTGGCAGAGAGGCGCTGCATGACCTCGGAGGAAAGGCCCTCATTTTTTCCTTCGGCAGTGCTAGCACAAGTCCAGGATGTTTCCAACACCACAGAACATATGGGATGACCGAAGTTTGAATCCCAATAGAGGAACTTACAGGAATGTAAGGGTGTAACTAAAATTAATAAAAGAAAAACCTGAGCTACAAGAATTGGACAAATATTTAAAAGAGGCCCAGGATAAAAGAATAAAGGAAATACAGAAAGTGAAATCATGATTAAAACAGGAGATTCAACTAGCCAATTGGAAAGAGAGCCAGACCTCTAACAAGAGAGCCAGAGTGGAAACAACCTGACAGCCAATCCTGTAAGCAAGGCTTTCCTTCAATCAGTAGCCAACAGGATGAGGATGAGTACGTCTATTTGTTAGGTAATATTTTAACCTTAGTGCTAAATCTACCTCACTTGTGAGAGCCCCAGAACTTTTTGCTGGACTGGTAGATTATGTTTTCCTGTACCTCAGTGAGTGGGAACCTTTTTCCACACTCTGATCCTTTTACTCTTATAATGGGTGTCATTGTTCAGACTCTCCATAGTGTCCTTTTTAATTTTTTTCCTTTTAACACATTTTGGTATATACTTTTTTATTGTTACAGGATTACCCTTTGGGCTCCCCTTCTACTTTCTCTGGCTAACCTTGTGAGAATTACAGTACCCAAGGGTAGAAAGGATATTTGAATCCCTTCTACATTTTGTCATGTGAAAGCCAGCACACCCCACCTTATGTGGAGTGCTGGGGAGATACAATGCATCTCCTTGCTCATTCCAACTGTAACATTTCTGTTACAGGGACAAGCTTACCTTTAATGGCTGGTGGCAGTGAACCTTTTTACTAATTCGGTGCACCTTTGCCACGGGCTGTTTCAGCAGCCCCGGTAAAGGCAAACATTGGTGCACATTTGACCAAACTGGCCCCGGTTTTTTTTTCTTTTTCGCCATTTCAGTGTTCCTTGTCCTTTCTTGTTCCTTCCCCTGACCTCCAGGGTGGGAAAATGCATTGTGTCCATGATATCTTTGGCAGGAAACCTCAGTCAAGCCCACCCAGGCTCCAGAGTGTCTGGAGGCAGGAAGCATAGACTTCCAGCCTAACTGCGAGAATCCAGTTCCAACTGGGAGGCTGGCTGTCCTGAAAGGACTGCCAACCCCCACCCTAGTTTGAATGTTGCATGTCTGTTTGATTGGCGGGGTTCCTACATAAAAGTCTGATCTTGGAAGCTGAAGAGGTAGTCTACCACTGGCCCTGAATTGGCGGGGTTCCTACATAAAAGTCTGATCTTGGAAGCTGAAGAGGTAGTCTACCACTGGCCCTGAGAAGATTTCCAGCGACCGGAGAGTCTGTTGTTTAACCGGAGCCTGCTGTTACCCTTCCTTCCAAGCGACCTAGGGCCTCTGTAAACGACCCCAAGCCTGGTGTGATCCACTGGACTCGAGAAGACCTGCATTTTGAGCCATCCCATGTCGTGCTGCGACCTTGCAGGGCTGCAATACCCTAATACCCTGGGACCTCAAGCCATCGTGCAGTGCAAGATCTTGCGAATTCCGAAATCCTGCTGGACATTCAGAGATAAGAATCGAGTCCGAAAAGTCCCCTCACCAGAGTGCAGGACCTTGCAAGTGACGAGAATCCAACCAGCGATATGGAGTCTTCTTCTGGCCCCTGAAAAGGGTGCCACAACCACAAAGATGCATCCAGCCGTGAAGAAACAATTTCCTGGAGCCTTCCTCGTTGATCCCGGCTGCAGAAACCCTTCCAGTGAGCTGTCTTCAAGATAAAGTAATTCAACGACCAGGTTTTTGGCTGCAGATCCTGAAGTCTTCCCCGCTGCAACCTCTTCTTCTGTGCTGATTAAACCACGCAGAGAACATTTTGCCCATAGCCTTTGCTGCGATACCTGCTGCAAAAGCTCTTCCACTGTCCTGTCTTCAGTCTTCATGATAAAGGAATTCACCGACTAGGTTTTTGGCTGCAGATCCTGAAGTCGTCTTGCTGCAACTCTTCTTCCGTGCTAAGGTACTGCGTTGGCTGTGGTATTTACTGACCTTAAGCCTGTATGATTTCTGTAAAGCTTTGGGGTGTTCTTGTAATTGGAAGTCCTCTCATCCAGTTTACCCAGGCCCAATGCTGGAATAGTCCTAGGAGATCTTCTCCGAAGTCACTGCACCCTCACTAACATTAAACTAATGTTAAAGTAAAATACTTACTTGTTTGAACAGTCTTCCTCAGGAACTCTCTGCAAATGACCCCTATCTCACCCTGGCTACAGCTGTCTCCTAGACCACTAGGGTCCCTCTTCTGTCTCTGAGTGAACTCATGCAATAGAATAGGGAAGGATTGGATAAGTAAAGGATTCTGTCTTGAAACGTGTTAAAAAGTTACGTACTTGTCAAAGAGTTAGTTGGTAACTAGCTCAGAGTGAACAGTTTCCTTATTTACCTTGAATGTGTGTTTTGCATTCTGAAAAGTATATGGAAGGTTAATTTTACTCACCTGGGAATTGGTTGTGCCTCTTCCCCAAAAGTAATGCGGTTGGCTCACTTTACTATTCCTGTTAGGATATACATGTTTGAGTGCCCCAATTGGGTCTTGCTTCACCGGACTTGCTGTTAGCCTATCTAGAATAAGTCTGCCTTATGTTATACTTACCTTTAATTTGCTGATAGCTCCTTTAAAAAGTTACATGGTTTTTACTTACCTTGAATAGTTGTGTGCCATCCAAAAAATAAGTTAGAAAGTTATTGCTTATCTTAGTCGGTTTCCCACTGACCTAAAACGTAACTGTAATGGTATACTACAACATTAGGTTTTACCTGCCTAGAATAGCTGTGTGCCATTCTTGAAGTATTCTCTGGGTGTTGCAGACGTTGGTCTGCCTGGTGCGATCCTAAATTAGTGTAACTAGTTCTTGCTTATCTTAGAGTGTAACAGAACAGCAACAGTTCCTCTGGATACTTGGGCTCTAGGCTAAGATACTTAGCAATATAACAACAATGGGGACTCTGCAAAGGGACTCCTAAAGGGACACAGGCTGGCAAGCCTGTGTCAGAGGTAGAATTGATATCCTGGATATCCTGGACAATTCTTCACGCACTCCAGTCACTCTGGAGCAACTTCTCAGGTCAAGGTAATTTATACCTATCACGCCACAGTACCTTAGGTTAGAAGAAAAGCTCACAGCTGGATTCTCCTCTGTGCAGCAGTGACAGACCCGGCCTACGGATTCCTTGGTCTGGTGACGAAAGGAAGGACTCTGAAAGGGATGTCTCAGAAGCAGTCTTGAGAGAGGATCCGTGGCACAGATTTCCTCAGTCTCCTTGGTCGGTCTGCAGCTTTAGTGCCTTTTTCTCAGCACCAACAAAGGCCGGTATTTTCCCGGTCAATCATCTTCGATTCTGAAGTCCTGCACTCTGGGTCAGGGGACTAAGATGAGTCAGATCGTGCCTCTGGAGGTCCAACTGGAGCTCACCAAAGTTCTGGATGGATTCGGCATTGGGAAGATGTTCCACTGCAAATGGGTCGGATGTTTCCTGGTATTCGCACTCTGCAGCTCTGGAAAGGCGCAGCACCTCTGGAGATGGCTCAATTTGTAGTTCGTCTCAGAGCTGGTTGGTCCCACCAGCCAAACGGAAGGAGTTGTCCTCTTCGGAGCTCCTCCGCCGCATAGACAACGGGGTCAGGACAGCAGTGGTCGCTTTACAGTGATTGGAAGGGTCCGCAGGCATATTTCTTCTCTTGCTTTGATGCTGCTTTATCTGCTTATGTCCTGTAGTTATTTTGTTGTCAGACTTAATTGTTGTCTGTATTTGTTTTCTGATGTTGCCAATTTATTTGTATTGTTTTTTTTTGTGCTCAGTTTCTGGGCCTGTGTTTTTCTTTATTTGCTTGTTTGTTGGTGCCCTCATACCTCAGGGTTCTTGGCACGCAGTATAAATAAAATAAAATCTCTGGTTGTCTTCTTCAGCTTCGGTTCCAGTGGTCGACTTGGCTTTCACCTCAGGAAGCTCACCTTTTATTCGTTTTTTCCACACACTCCTCTGCAAACACTCAGCAGTTTACAGAAAGGGGCGGGTAGCTGTCCAATCAGGACAGCCAGCCCGCCAGTGGGAATTGGTTCCATTCAGGCACTCAAGCAGACAACGGCAGGGGTGTGAATAACTCCTCCCCCACTTCCTGCCTGCCCACTGGAGCCTAGGCGGGGGGGGACTCTCTCTCTCTCTCTCTCTCTCTCTCTCTCTCTCTCTCTCTCTCTCTCTCTCTCTCTCTCTCTCTCTCTCTCTCCCTCCTCTCTCCCTCCTCTCTCCCTCCTCTCTCCCTCCTCTCTCCCTCCTCTCTCCCTCCTCTCTCCCTCCTCTCTCCCTCCTCTCTCCCTCCCCTCCCCTCCCCTCCCCTCCCTAGCATTTCAGAAGCCAAGCGTGTAGGCTCAATATCCTGACCCATGGGTGGAAAAGGCGACTCCCATTCCTAAGACAGTAGATACACTCTGTGGGGAAGACGAAATGGAGGGCAGATGGACATGTCCAGGAGGTCCGGGTACCACATCCTCCTGGCCCAAACCGGTGCAATAAGGATCATGGTTCTTTCGCATTTCCTCAGCATCCTTGGACTGGAGGAAAAATAAGGTCTGGGAACGCCTATAGGAGTGGAAAATACCAATTCACTATGAATGCGTCCCTGGTGCCCCTCTCTGGGGAAATTCCCTTGAGCAGAAGAGATTGCATTTCCTGTTGGAACTGGATGCAAACAGATCCACTTGAGGGGTTCCCCAGAGGGTGAAGATCGCTAGAAGGACTTCCTGCGCCAATTCCCACTCATGGGAGGCCGAGCCCGACCTGTTCAGAACAAGCATGCAATTTAATCAAGTTACAGTATATCCGGCACTGAAATTTACAATTAAGAGTGTTGGTTTTCAATCATCTTCAGACAGATCATCAACCTGTTGATAACCTATTTTCCCTTTGGTTGCGCGCTTTGAAACACACCAGCTTCTCGCATGAGCTCAAACTCCTTCATGGTATCATAGTTTTTGTAAAAGCCCAAAAGTTGCAATGCCCCCTTGCACAGCGGTAGCGACCCTCCACCACCTCTCTTATTGAGGTAGTGCATGTACACTGTGTTGTCCTTCATTATTTGGATGTTCTTCCCCTGGATGGAAGGCAGAAAGGCCATCAGTACCAGTCTTTTCGCCCACAGAATTTATACATTTATATGCAGTTTGGATTCTGGTGGGGACCATAGTCCGCTCGTTGTCAGATCGTTCATGTATGTGCCCCCAATCTTTGAGGGAGGCGTCCATGACAACAGTGCTCACCGGCCAGGTTTGCCAAAATGGTTCTCCAGTCATCAAGTTCTCTTTGTGGGCCCACCCCAAAAGATTATGAGATACCCTGTTCGGGACTTCAAGCAGGTCCATCATTCTGCCTGAAATCTGACGATTAGGATCTGTGAGCCCACTGAAGAGAGCTCATCCTCCAACGGGCCTCCGGCACCAGGAAAATGTCGGATCCCATGAGATCCAGCATCCTTAGAAAATCGAAGGCCGGCAGATGTTGGGAATTCTGAAAATTCATGACCATCTACAGAATATGTTGAACCATTACCTTGGGAGGGAAAGCCTTCCCTGAGGTGAAGTCCACGACTGCTCCTATAAACTGAAGCATTTGCGAAGCAGTCACCTGTGACTTCTTGAAGTTGAGAAGCAAGTGACGGGTGCTGTTGATGTTCAAGAGCCTGTCCCGTAGAACCTGCTCTGATCAGCCAGTCTACATAAAGGAAAGATGTGAAAGATGTGAATCCCAACTTTTCTCAGACTCGCCATCAACTTAATTTGAACTCTTCCCACTTCTCCGCCAGAGCGGATTTCAAGGGAAAACGTACCATTCGTGTGAGGAATCTGTCAAAGAAGAGCAGCGAGGTCTTCTTTGAAGATGAGGAAGAAGAATGATACGAGCCAGTCCTAGATCACGACCTGTAGGTTTCCTAGACCATTTGTTTTTGGTCTTTCGGGAGATTTCTCACAGACGAAACTACAACCTTTGGAAGATTCTTTTGGAAGAGGTGGCACTGTAATACTTCGATAAGGAGCGACCTAGGTCAAGCTTTGATTTTCGCTCTTTTAAAGCCTTCGAATTCATCCATTGACCGGAGCCGAACTCGAGGCACCAGAGACAAATCCTGGGAGGATCTGTGATCGACATCATTCGAGACACAGTCCTCACATCTTTTGAAACCTGTCTGTTTCGGTGTTGACATTTTCAAAAAGAACAAAAGCAGTCAATGCGCGTTGAAGAAATTGAGGCGAAGTCACAACGTTCTGACAGCCTGCAGAATAACAGAACTGAGGAAACTGGTGCGATGCAAGCCATTTATAGTACCATCAAGGTCACATCCGGACACGGGAATGGAGAGAGTCGTGGGGCATAGCAGGGCGCACCATGTGGCACCCGAGTCTGTAGAAAAATAAATCCTGCCGAATGCAGGAAACTAATATCTAAGATGAGGAATCTGTGGGAGGACGCGATTCATTAGAAACAACTTTTTATAATTATCAAAACAGAATACAAAGAATGAAGAACATTTCAGAGCAACTAAATACAATTCCAAATTTGTCAACACAGGTAACATAGAACTAGAATGGAAGGAACATGCAAGGAAAAGAGCAGCATTTTTTAAAGTTGAACAACCAGGCTATGGTGATGGGGAATAAAACCAATTCACAGCTTTCATGTACTTACTGCAAAGGGGTCTGCCTGCTCCCATGAAATTGGTGCTCCCCAAGACGCAGGACGCATCTTCTCCGGCAGGGATTCTGGGACAGCAACAAGTATGAAACAGATATCCAATAGAGCAATAGCAGTGGCAAGAACCACTACAAAGTTGTCCCCATACACATGACCAAGATAAGCCCCGATCGCAGGACTTGTTACCAAACTTGCTGCAAAGGTTGCCGAAACCTTATGAAAAGAAAAAAAACAATCAGTTTTATGTTTTGCAATAAAACAATCCATTAATCGTTCAAGACATTGCTGTGTTTTCCCCACCCATATACTATCGTATGACATATTAGTGGGAATAGTGTATTGGGAGTCAAATGACCAACCTTCTACAGTATGCTTGGACTTCATACCCACCAATCCCCACATACATTAGTTCACTGCGTTTAAATGCGACAGTGTCGATTTACACAAAAAATGTTAAGCAAACATTTTTAAGCAGTCAAGGACATGGAAGTAAATACAGCATTGGTGTCAAAATAATGATTTTTTTTATAATACTGTCCTTCACAATCCTGTCTTTTTTCTAATGATGGGTTCTCCATGCCTCCCCACCCACATATCTGATCCCCTACCCCCAATTACTGTCCACAGCCCTGCATATAAAGCACCTGATGTGCATCAGTTGGAGTGCTATGCGAATATGCATGATCGAGACTGTAATAATTATGCACGTTTGTGATTATAGTTGTTGACTAGCAGGCAGAATCCTGGAAACACACACTGAATTAAAGAAATTACAAGACGTAAGAAAATGCAGAGCAATAAATAAAATTACATACCAGACCATAGGCCATACTTCTTTCATGTTCTTGAGTGATATCTGCTACATATGCAAAAACCACAGAGAAAGTCACTGCAAACACTCCAGACACTGAGATAACTGCAAAGTACCACCTTTGGAAGAGAAGCAAAACTGATCTTAATATTCGTAGCAATAAACATATTTTCAGATTAACCACTCAAAAATATGGTTTAGCAAGTTACTTAATGTAATGACACCAGACATGGCAGACATCTTGAAAACTGGAGAACACACAAAATGGTGCACCAATCCGGGACCAAATTGATTAGGAGTGATGCAGTCTTTCCCAAAGTTTGATTGGTTAGCCTGCACTTGTAATTCCAAGGGCAGAGTACTTCGTATCAGAGGGTTCTATCGTGTAATTTTCATTTCCCTAGCCTCTTTGAAATTTTGTAAGGCATTGCTTGTGCGATCAGAAGGTAAGGATAGAGATATGTAATATTTTGAACAATTATTCTATGAAAAGGTGTCTAAGGCATTTCAACTTTTACTGGACTTGTTGGAAGCCAATGAAGGGCATGTCTGAAATGGAAGAGGTCTATTCCACAATTCCCTTATCAGTCTCACTGAAGCTAGATTCTAGGCCACTTGGAGCTGCTGCTCAAGGCCCACAAAGAGACCAGCACGTATCCCACTACAGCAAATCAAGGGTAACGCTATAATAGTTCCTATAGCAGTGACCCATTCCGATGTGAGAATCCACTATATTGTGTCTTGTCCTGACTAGTGTAAGGAACTCATGGTGGCAACAGTAAAGACAGGCAAAAGTGACCACAGTTCAAGGGTGTTTTTTTAACCTTATAATGGGTGAGATAAACCCCTAATCTAAACCTAAATCTAAGATGGGAGCAAGCTACAACCATCAAAAAGTAACGCAGTCCAAGTGGAGTCTTGTCTATGCTTATTAAAAAAAAAAAAAAAAAAAGAAATATTGACAATCCTTACCATTAAACACTAAATAGTGTGGGATACTGTTCACCAGAAAAGAGAAGTGTTCACAAAATGAAAGTCAGAATGGTAAGGCTGGGTCTCCCTTCCCCACGTTTGAAGCACGGGGCAAGGCGGGACTCTCGAGCACAGCACACTCCTTGGCCTCGTCAGCACGAGGTTCACAGTTTAGTTCCACCATATCAAAAACCTTCAGAGGCTAAGTCTCCTTCTTACAAAAGTCTCTTGCCTTAGAAGGCTGGCTGATTCAAAGAAACAAAAACAGATGAGCAAAAGCTTACTTCGGTACTCTCGTACCTTGGGAGATTACTCTTCGCTCCTTGTATGACCCTCCGCCGGGCTCAGATCCTTCTTGCAATTTGGGCCTCCCTCTGTCGGGTTCACTAGAGCCTTTCAAATTTTGCCTGTTTGAGTCAAATGTCCTTTTAAATAATTCCCCACTGAGGACAACCCTTGACCGGGTTTACTCTTATCGACACAATGTTCATGGGTGTATGACTCTTGTTTATTATTTTGCATCAAAAGTTCTCTCGGTGATCTAGCACCTTGGGCCATTGCGTCTCGCCCCTAGGATCTCCCTCTGTCGGGCTGGGATCCTGCTTGCAGTTTGGGCCTCAGGTTCACTACTGCCTGCACAGTTAATGCATTTCTTTTTTTTTTGGGGGGGTGTGGAGGGGGGGATTTTCAGGTACAGTACAAGTTAACCCCACCAACCACCAGATATGTAGCCAGTCCCCCTTGCCGCCATGCTCTCTTCAGAATGTATCTGGTATACTAGGTGCTATCCTGTGTAGGCGTTCTGGGGTATAATGCCACTGGAACATTACTTTAACCCAGAATTCCCTGATCTGTATCTATCTAGTCATACAGGAGATGTCCGACCACAGGTTTACCCAGGCTCTCTCCGATGGCATCGTCCCCAACGTTTTCTCCCATCTAGTTTGGTATCGTAGTTTTGTCTGTGAGGGTTTGTCCATTAGAAATTTGTGTAGCTTCGATATCAGGTGTCTATCTCCAGTGTTAGTGGTAAGAAATGTCTCCAACGGTGCATGGGGTCTCAGTGCTACGGATGTATTGGGTGGGGACATCAACCAATGTTGCACCTGTAAATCTTGGAATCTTTGGTTTTCCTGTAGGCCCAGCTCCTGCTTACAGGTAATGAAAGGTTTAATGGCTCCACCTTGGAACATATCTGTATTTTGTACATCCCGCCCTTTTCCAGTGTAGGAATAAATTGGGGTCTAGGCCTGGTGTGAATTGCGGGTTAGCGAATAGTGTGGCAAAGGGGGATGGCAATGTTGTGAATGTATGCCTTCGTACTGCCTTGTCCCACACATCCTCAACGAGTTTCGTAATCTGACTTAGATGTATGTTTCGGGGGTGGTCAGTTCTTGGCAGACATGGCTTTTCTCCCATTCTTGGACCTACTACTGCTTTTTCCATCTGCCCCATCTCCTTTCAGTGTTTTCCCCAAACCATTTTATTATTACACGCATTTGTGCAGCTCTATCGTACTCTCGAAAGTTTGGGAATCCCGCCCCTCGCTCCCCCACCCCTCTGTATGTAGGAAGCATTAAGGTTTTGAGTGCGATGCAGGGGTTTGATTTTCCAAATAAAGTTGGAGATCGTCTGATGAAGGGTGCGGAAAAAAGAGGATGGGACCAGGATTGGAAGAGCCTGAAAGAGATAAAGGACCCAGGGTAAAATTACCATTTTGATTAAATTAATCCTTCCTAACCAAGAAACAGAGCGGGTTTCATAGTTTGCTGAGTAGAGATATCTAACCGTATGTGTGATGGTAACCCCCCCCCGAGGACCGAGTCCTTTGGGCACTCAGTGAAACGGAGTTGCCTCTTTCGCTCTTGTCAATTCCCCTGTTTGAGGGATAAGTTCAGGATTTCAGATTTAACAATATTAATTTTTGGGCCTGCCATGCTGCCGAATCTTTCAAGTTCCTGTAGTCCTACAAGAAGGGAAGTAACTGGGTGCGAGATCGTGAGAAGCTTGTTGTCTGCATATGCCATTACCTTATGTATTGCCTGCAAATGTAATACCCTGGATTGTGAATTTGGGATAGTAGTAACTCCAGATGTAATGCATATAGGAGCAGAAAAAGGGGGCAGCCCTGTTTTGTGACCCTTTGAAGCGACACCGGGGGTGGTAGGCACCCGTTTGTTAGTAGTATGGCTGTCGGTTGTTTTAGTTCAATTGGATCATGGTGATACATTTCAGGCCAAAGCCTGTTTCTAAGCAACAGTTTCTCCCTCATAGCCTCAATCCCCAAATAACGGCTTGCTCATGTTTCTCTT
This sequence comes from Ambystoma mexicanum, assembly GCF_040938575.1. Taxonomy (NCBI): domain Eukaryota; kingdom Metazoa; phylum Chordata; class Amphibia; order Caudata; family Ambystomatidae; genus Ambystoma; species Ambystoma mexicanum. Next base: position 934,216,143 of record NC_090922.1, read on the forward strand.
TTGTTTCTTCTCTCAGGCCACCTCAGCACAGGTTGACCAGAGTGTGAGTAAAGTCAGTGTGCAATATAAAAGAGGGATGGATAACGAGGTAGGACTACCTCATTTTATTCTGTGTAGCACTTTGAGGCCCAAGGGCGATAAAGCGCTTTATAAAAAATACATTTAAAAAAAGGTCACCACAGAATGCGTAACTTGTACTTACTTTTACATGCGCTGTAAATTCTATGTGGAGGAAGATGTCCCAAGCATCATTGGAAATTACGGGGGCAGATGGATAGAAAGCATAAAATTAATACAAGTAATTTCAGCCTAAGATGTTCCTGATCACTGTCTAACTGAAGAGAGCATGGTCTAGGACTTGACTAACGAACAGTGTTTACAAAAATCATGGGGATATTTGTCCATGTGGCTGCTTGCAGATCCCATTAATAGCCAATGATTTTACATATGAGGATATATCAGCTTCATATTACTTGTTCATACAAATGATAAAAGAATTATTGGATTTTGTGCCAAAGTATAATATTTTTCTATTCAATGACACGCTATACCAACAAATAAAGGGCATAGCAATGGGCACTTGTTTTGCACCGTCCATGGAAAATCTGTTTGTTGGGGAATTCAAATACAAACGTGCATGTAAACATCCAATTCTGTCTCAGAAAATTGTCAAATGGTAACGATACATTGATGATCACACTTAAGAAACACACACTTTCTTTGTTAGAGTAAAAGTTTTGAAAGAGCAACGGGTCTCTAAATAAACCTACAAGCGTATGTGAATGCACTGTGCCGTGCTAAAAAACACATGTTGGACCACAATGGATCATGTGTTTGCCGCTTTCTAGATGAACAGAAACAGAATTTTATGGATTTTCTCTATTAAGCGGGGGCAGAATGTTAAAACAAGGAAAAAGAAGAATGGTGGAATATTCTTCAATCAATTTCTCAATTTTTCTCTCTCAATATTTTCGTTAAAAAACAGGGAATCCACAGAGTTGTATAGACTATAAAATGACCTGACCCAAGAGTACAACAAGACTACCTGGAGTCAGTGCATTTGGTTTTTGAATCCCCAATACAACAACTCTGTGGATTCCCTGTTTAACGAAAATATTGAGAGACAGTATATATATGTATGGAGAGCGGTAAATTAGAGACTAAAACCTACCGCAAAAAGACTGAGGCAAATGCTACCTTCAGGTGGATAGCTGCGTCCTTAAAAGTACAATTCAAAATATCTCTATTGGGGAGTTCACCAGAGCAAGGGACTGTAGCCAGGAAAATGCATATTTCATTGAATGTAGCTATGTCCAGGAGAGATTTAGCTCATGAGGATACCCCGAAGACTGCATACACAGGGCCAAAGTTAAAGTGGATAGCAAACAACAGGGGGAATACCTCAAACCCAGGGACAAGAACAAAACAAATGACAAGGACAAAACAATGAGGTTTACACAATGCACAAGGGACAAAACATCCATACAAAAAATCTTTCAAAGGAACTGGCACCTGCTACAACTTGATCCAGACTTAGAGAACTATATATCAGACAAACCAAACATAATTTACACCAAAGCACCTACTCTACATACAGAACTAAGCCCACGTTTATGAACAGAAACAAAAACACATCATCAAACTAACATCCTGACTAGTAAACCAATCAAGGGACTCATTAGCCGTGGGTATCTGATACAACATCTGATACAATCTCAAACAGCCATCAATAGGACATGCCCCAACTCATGTAATGAACAAAAACCCTGATCCCAATGAGCATGTTCCTTACTTTCCACATAAATGTAAACATGTGGAGGAACGAATGTGACTGTTAAGCCGTGCAATACCATGAAAAAATAGCAAATAGAATTCCGGATCATTAATCTGCCGTTTAGGACCTGCACTAAGCTCCGGCTGGGTCACATTACGAATCAGAAATTGAGAACATATATGTATCAACAAACGCGAAATGCGTGAGCTACTCATTAATGAACGAGTGAGTGTCAGAGCACAGAGTGCGAGTGCGTGTGGGAGTGGGTTCAAGGGGCAATCACAAATGCCCCAGGCAAGGGAAGCCAAGAAAGCACACAAAGCAAAAGCCCAGAAAAACATCCCAGCCTTATAAAAGTCTTCTTTGGCCTCATTGCAGGAGAAAGGCCCTACAAACTATGTTTTCCAGCAGCCTCTGGGCCAGGAACTACAGTTTTCAAGCCACGCTAGGAGTGCCACGTGCAAGTGCATGCACGACAGCAAAAGCATGGGGATTGTGCTTGAGGAACCGACCAGAGCAGTCGCATCAGCAAGAGCTCCAGCCACAGGGATCAACGTGAGGGCCCTCGCCCAAAGGAATCTTCATTCTGGCCCCTCGCTAACCAAAGATAAGTAGCGCTGATTCAGAGGGGGAAGCGGAGCACCAGAGGAGCACCAGTCATAGCTGCATGTATTTTTGTGAGCCACACGCAGCAACCCGTAGAATCACTAATGCAAGCTCTCTTTGCAGTATTTGAACTGCTCCAGTTAGCGGACCAGAGAGTGTGCAGGTAGGAGGCCAGCACACACAACCAGAGCCAAGTGCCTTACTGGTTACCTTGTGTTGCATGTTGTTGAATACAATGGGGAATGTATGCATGTGGGTGCATGATTAAGTTATACAGTTGTTAACTTTATCCTATGTCCCCCAACCCATCCACTATCGCTTCCTAACCCTCTTGCCGGTTTTCCCCTCATCACCCGTACCCATCCAATCAACGTGTCCCTAACCCTCCTTCCCTACTGGGTTTGTGGAGGCCTGTGTAAACCTAGTCTTGCAGGCACCAAGACCACAGTGGGGGTGGTTGGTTCGTACCACTCCTGCGCCTAGAATCTTGGAGCTTGACAGAAGCACAAGTCCACGTATATCAGGCACCCGACTGGCACGACCCGGTCTAGTCATGGATGACCTTACTAAAGTCCTACAGGATCTGCAGGCCAAGCTTGCTGCCACTGGGTAGGACTACGCCACCTTGGCAGCTCAGGTGCACAGTTTAACCGCGCAGACCGCCCCGCTCCCTGGAGGTATGTCCTCCACTCCCATCCCAGTACAGGTATAGGTGACAGTTCACTTCCTCACCAAACCCACAGCCTTTCAGTCTACCCAAGCTAGAACAGCTTTCGCGATTTCATACTTGAATGGGGATGCAGTGGCTTGGGCAAACCCCTAGTGCAAAGGGATGATGGGATACTGTATGATTGGGACAAATTCCTGGGGGAGTTTTGGAAAATGTTCAATCGTAGAGCTGCTGCTATGTACAAAGACAGGGAGCTACTAACCCTACGACAGAGGCACCAAGAGCTGATAACGTATATCATGCAATTCAATCATTTGGTGGCCGAGGCAGAGTGCCCCCGAGAAAAACGAATGTCCCTCTTCTACCAAGGTTTGCGAGACGAGCTGAAAGATTTTATAGCACAGGTAGATCAACAGCCTTGTGACTGTCCTGCAAGGATCGATCTTGCATTGCGTCTTGATCACCAGCAGGCAGAACGGCGGGGGGGTGGGGAGATAAAAAAGCATGGAGATTTGCGTCCAATCGCCAGAATCCATCAGTCCATGCGACTATCGGAAAGGGCAGTGGGGGATGAGCCTATGCAGATTGGTTCAACTCAGGGTCCCCTCACCAAAGAGGAAAAAAGAGCTTTGGCGAAAGAAAGGGCTGTGTATGTACTGTGGGACCATTGGTCACTTTGTTAAGGAGTGCCCTTCCAAACCCAAACCGCAGGGAAATGCCTCGGCTCGGCGGTTATAGGAGTCGTACAGTCGAGCCAGGAAGTTTAAGCAGCCCGAGTTATAGGTTTCGTCAATTATGCCCCACACATCACGTTGTCTGGACATTTAGGTTTCCTAGGTCTAGAAGTCCGGGTTACCTTGCTCCTAGACTCCGGCGCCACAGGAAACTTCATGGACATCGCGTATGCTGCCATATTGGGAGTTCCCTTGTGTCCAAAAAAATCTCCAGAAGCCGTGGGGGCAGTCAATGGCACTACGCTATGTTCTGGGCCGTAACCCAGTGTACCCAGATTTTGACTCTACGTTGTCCAGAAAACCACCTCGAGGGGGTACAGTTTGACCTCATAGCAGTGCCACGGTTTACATTATTTTGGGGCTTCCCTGGTTTCGCAAACATGACCCTCAAGTGATCTGGTACACGGGCATGGTTACTTTGTCATCACCGTACTGCTTAAGGCATTACTTAAGCACCAAACACTCCTTGTCTGCAGTCCAGAGGTCATTACCAGAGCCGTCCATGTTGGTGGAAACACCTGAACTTGGTGATTTGCCTCCTGAATACCTAGAGTGCAGGGATGTATTCAGTAAAACAAGCTGCGGAAACACTACCACCTCATCGGTCATTTGATTGCCGTATTGATTTGGAGCCAGGAGCAGTACTACCTCGTAGTCATATCTATGCCCTCACAGAGAATGAAACGGCGCACTTGAAGGAGTACATTGATACAAACTTACGAAGTTGGTTTATTAGGCATTCAAACTCACCCGTCTCGTCGCCACTCTTCTTCGTGCTTAAGAATACCAGTGACTTGAGAACTTCCATTGACTATTGCAGAATCAACCGCATCACAGTAAAGAACCGGTACCCATTGGCCTTGATCCCGGTTCTGTTGGATCAGGTATGTGATGCGGCAAATTACACGAAGCTAGACCTCAGGTGTGCATACCACCGAGTATGCGTGAGGGCCGGAGACGAGTGGAAAACGGCATTTCGAACAAAATTCGGCTACTACGAGTACCAGGTCATGCTGTTTGGCCTGTGCAATGCACCTGCGGCCTACCAGCATTTTTTTTTTGGACGAAGTCCTCCACAAATACCTGGACGTGTTTGCCATGCTACATATAGATGATATACTAATATATTCCCGGAACATGCACCAGCACATAAAACACGTAAATGCAGTGCTCCAACGACTCAGAGAACATAACCTGTTTGCTAAGTTGAAGAAACGCAAGTTATCACCGTGGAGTTTCTCGGGTATTTTTTTAATCCGTCTGGGGTACAGATGGACCAGAGAAAGGTGCAGGCTGTCTTGAGTGGCCCGCTCCCACATCAGTCAAGGAGGTGCAATCCTTTTCAGGGTTCGCTAACTTTTACTGACGCTTCATTAAAAACCTCTGAGTTGGTAACTCTGATCACTGCTTTACTTAGAAAGGGACAAGCGTTCTTGTGGGACGATTCTGCCGAGCATGGTTTCCAGCAGCTCAAGTTGGTGGTAACTTCAGTGCCAGTGTTTTGGCATGCAGACCCAGCCCAGCCCTATTTGTTGTTGAGACAGATGCGTCTAGTTATGCGCTATAGGCGGTTCCCTCTCAGCGAGATTCTAAGACTGGCTTTTTAAACGCTGTGGCCCATCATTCCCGCAAACTGCTCCCTGCAGAAGCTAACTACACTATAGCGGATCATGAACTGCTAAGGGGGAAATCCGCAATTGATGAATGGAGACACCATCTCCTATGAGCTCGTCACATGGTCACTGTCATGACTGACCATCGGAATCTACAGTTTATTAAAAGAGCAAAGACACTCAGTCCTTGTCAGCTGCGCTGGGTGCTATTCTTTGCAGACTGACTTTCTCATCACATATCGTCCTGGGATATACAATAAAAAAAGAAAACATCTTATCACGATATCCTGAAACTGAAGAAAAAGGGGTGAGTGAAGCGCGCGCTACCGTCCCGGCACCTCATATCAGAAGAGTGGTGGGAAGGCCCAGCATCTTTGACGATGTCCTTAAAGACATGTCAACCAGAGACTTGCAAGACTGGTGTACTAAGGGCCCCCAGCATACGCTGGTAGATGGTCTCCCGTATTATGCCAATGTCCTGTATCTGCCCACAGTTAAATGAAAAAAGGAGGTCATGCAATGGTGCCACGATGCCTCACTAGCTGGGCACTCGGATATTGCCAAAACTCAGAAAAACATGGCTGGCTTGACATTTCTGGTGGCCCACTTTACTCCGGGATGAGCAAATGCACGTGTATGACTGTGACACCTGTGGTAGGCAAAAGGCCAGTCATCAAAAAACTGCAGGGCTCCTTCAGCCACTGCCAACTCCACAGGCTCCATGGCGTTCAGTAATTATGGATTTGATTGTGGATCTACCACCTATCCAAAACAACACCTGGATTTTGGTCATTATTCATTCACTAACTTAAATGAGCCACTTTGTTCCGTGTGTTGGAGCCCCACCGCGGGAGAGGTGGAAAGGTTATTCTTGCATAATGTTGTACGGCTACATGGTCTACCAACGCGTGTTATCACTGACCTGACAGAAGACCACAATTCACGTCTTTGGCGAGCATTCTGCAAATTGATTGGTATGGAAGTCAGTCTGTCATCAGGATACCACCCAGAAACTGATGGGCAGACTGAAAAAGTGAACCAGGGACATGAGCAGTAACTACAATGTTACACGACTAATGATGAGACTTCATAGGTCCAGTATGTCTGGTTAGCTGACATAGCTTATAATAACACTGTGCACAGCTCTACGAAACATACTCAGTTTTTTGGGGTATATGGATTCCATCCATGGGTTTTGTCCACGATGCCAGCCATACCTCAAGCAGACTTATCCACATTAGTAGGACAGCATGCTCACGTACAAAAGATTTGGACTGACATTAAAACTAATATGAACCTTGCAAAGAAAACTTACAAGCAATACGCAGACAAAACGTGGCACAACAATTCACAGTACAAACAAGGAGATTGGGTTTGGTTATCCACCCAAAATATAAGAATGCAAGGACCCCGTAAATTGCAGCCACGCTATTTAGGCCCGTTCACCATAACAGATGTAATAAACCCAGTAGCTGTAAGAATAGCCCTGCCCAGCCAAATGAAAATTCATCCCGCCATTCATGGGTCTTTGTTGAAACCAGCTCGAGCCTCTATCCGTACAGTTAAGCCACCACCTATATTGGTGCAAGGACATCCAGAGTATGAAGTACAGGCCATTTTAAATTCCCAACAACGTAAAGATGGATGAATTTACTATCTCATAGACTGGGTAGGTTATGGCCCAGAAGGCGGTCCTGGGAACCAGCACACAACGTCCATGCCCCACGTCCATGCCCCACGTCCATGCCCCTAGATTGATCAAAGCATTCCATAACAACCAACCCGAAAAATCCAAACCCAGGTCCTTCCGTGCTGTGGAGGGGAGTACTGTCAGGGCCCAGAGTGTGAATGTGTGTGGGTTGAGTGTGGGAGTGGGTTCAAGGGGCATCCACAAAGGCCCCAGACAAGGGAAGCCAAGAAAGCACACAAAACAAAAGCCCAGAAAAACATTCCAGCCTTATAAAAGGCTCCTTTGCCCTCATTGCAGGAGAGAGGCCCTGCAAACTAAGTTTCACAGCAGCCTCTGGGCTAGGAACTACAGTTTTCAAGCTAGGCTAGGAGTGGCACGTGTTCGCGCGTATGCGCAAAAGCACAGGGCTTGTGCTTGAGAAACCGACTGGAGCAGTCGCATCATCATCAGCTAGTGCCACGGGAATCAATGTGAGGGTCCACGCCCCAAGGAATATTCATTCCGCCCGCCCCTCGCTTACCAAACAGTAGTAGCGCTGATTCAGAGGGGAGAAGCGGAGTACCAGGGGAGCATGCGCAGGGGGCACAGCCCAAGCAAAAACGTCCCCCTGCCCTCACTAAAGCAAAGTGTGCCGCGCAACATTTTGCCTGCAGCGAAACCTTTCCCAGCATGTGGCACGCATCGGCAATCCACTTTAAACAATCACAGAATGTCACCAGCTCCGTCCTGCATACATGAGCAGTCTTGAGCATCCCGGATGCATTAAAACCACGGGCAGGCAGCAAATTATGCCGCATTGAACGCCATGTGCGGTTAACCCTTCTTGAACTGCATGCTTTATAAGCACGTGTGGTTAATCTTTATGAACCACATGCTTGTAGTCATGTGCGGCCAACCTTTAGAAACTGCATACCTTTAGTCACGTGCGGCTGATCCCTAATTGCTGCATGTATAAAGCCACATGCGGCCAGAAAAGACCTTCATGAGAAAAGTCACGTGCAGTTAACTTTAAAAGCCTGCATGAGTGCAAATAGACACCTACTTTTACACGCAAATGCCTCAGACTCCTGCATTGCATGAACCCTTACCCTGGCGGGAGAGAGTGGGGATGGTCACCAGTCATAGCAGCATGTACCTTTGTGAGCCATGCGCGGCATATGGTGCAATCACTAATGCAAGCTCTCTTTGCAGCATATGAACTGCTACAGTTACCGGACCAGAGTGTGCAGGCAGGAGGCCAGCACTCAAAAGCTAAGTGCCTTACTGGTTACCTTGTGTTGCATGTTGTTGAATACAATGGGGAATATATGCACATGGGTGCATGATTTAGTTGTACAGTTGTTAACTTTATCCTATGTCACCCGTCCCATCCAATACCCTCTTACTGATTACCCTCATTTGTATTTTGTATTTGTATTTATTTTATTTATAAAGCGCAGCCAGGCCCGGGGGCATATGGGCGCGTAAGTTAGATCTGGTTACAGTTACAATTTAAAGCAGTCAACAATGGTTACGTTACAGTTACAGATAGGTACAAACATAGTATTTCTAGTGCGTACAACTATACATTAAATTGCAGAGTGTGCCGGCAATAGTCTAACGTGCTGGGTTCAGGAGGTTAGGCTGTCGTAGAGTCCAGATTGTGAAGCCAGCACTTCGTGTTGTGTTTGAACAGGTTGAATGAGGATTCTACTCTTAAAGGCACGGGGATAGTGTTCCATAATTTGGAAGCTTGTACAGGGAAGCTAGCTCCACCCGAGTTATGAAGTTTGAATCTCGGTATGGTCATAGTGTTAGTTTGTTCTGCTCTGAGTGGTCTTGAAGAGGTGTGGGGTGTAAGTTGGTTAGTAAGGTATGCTGGCGCAAGGTTAGCCCTGGCTTTGTGTATAAGGGCCAGTGTTTTCAGGGATATTCTATGCTCGACAGGGAGCCAGCGTAGTTTACGTCTGGTCTCAGATATGTGTGCCTTTTTGGGAATGTTGAGAGCAGCCCTAATGGCATTGTTTTGGACAACTTGCAATTTGTTGATATTTTTGTACCTAGTGCCCAAGTAAAGAGCATTACAGTAGTCTATTTTGGATAGGATTAATGCTCGGGCAAGAGTAATGCAATTGGGTGCGGAGATGAACGGTCTACATGCAGTGATCAGCTTACAGGTGTATGCAGCTGATGATGCTACTGCATTAGTTTGTTTGGAGAAGGATAAGGTGGCATTGATGTAGATACCAAGGGTTTTAGTGTTATTTGACACAGGGATGAGATTGCCATCTATGGTAAAGGCTTTGAATGAAGGATTAAGATTTTTGAGTTTGGCATGAGTGCCCAGGATGATCAACTCGTTTTTTTCGTCATTGAGACACAGTCCATGGTGTGCCATCCATGCTTGTATTACAGAGTAGATTTCATTGAGGGTGGTGCCGTCAGTTTCGTAATCACCCGTGATAGGAATGAGTATCTGGGTGTCATCCGCATAATTGGTATACGTGACACCCAGATAGTCAAGGATATCGAAGAGGGGTTTTGTGAATACATTATAAAGTGTCGAGGACACGCAAGAGCCTTGCGGGACTCCGCAGGGTACTGGTGAGGGTTCGGCAGAATCCGTTGGAGAGAAGACCCTCATGGTTCTGTTCGCCAGGAAGGAATTGATCCAAGCCGTGGCTGTGTCTGAAAAGTGTGCTGCAGATTTCAAATGGTGACAGAGTGTTTGGTGGTTGACCAGGTCGAAAGCTGCTGACAGGTCAAGCAGTAAGAGGAGTGCGAGTTTGCCATTGTCTTTCGGGGTTTGGATCTGGGTAGTGAGGTCTATTAGTGCAGTTTCCGTACCGTGTCTCGGTCGGAAGCCTGATTGCCTAAGTCCTGATACGATATGATATGATATGGTATTTGTAACGCGCCTATACACAAGTGTTTCAAGGCGCGACGAGGCAGGGAGGGAGGGAAACAAGGGGAAGACAGACAAACGATCCTACTAGGCCAGGTGTCATTCAGATCGGGCAAGTGCAGAGGTAAGGGGAAAAGGAGAAAGTGCAGGGGGAGGAGGTGGGGGGGAAAGTGCAGTACACGGTAAGTAGCGTAATAAAATAATAAATAATAAATAAAAGGGCCAGCTGGTGGCAAGTGCGAGGTAAGTGCAGAGCAAGTGCTAGGAAGGGGGCTGTAGGGATACAGTGACAGTCCCACAGTGCAGGGGGAGCCAGGGAGGCAGTGCAAGTGGAGAGTGGCTGGGCCCTGGACCGAGGTCGCTGAGAGTGGCCAAGATGCAGGTTTAGTGCAGAATTTCAGTGGGGAGTTAAGCAGGTTTAGCAGGGGAGAGGGAGAGAGAAGGCAGAAGCGAAGAGGAAGGTTTTGAGGTGCTTCCGGAACCGGAGATGGTTCTCCTCAAGTTTCAGGGAGGCAGGAAGGCTGTTCCAGAGGGAGGCCCCTGCTGCGGAGAGAGATCTACCCCCAGCTCGTTGCTTCGAGAAGCGGCTGACCATGAGGGAGTTGGAGACGGATGAGCGAAGGGCTCGTGAAGGAAGATATTTAGGAAGAGAGAGTTGAAGGTATTTAGGCCCCAGGCCCCAGAAGGCCTTGTGGACAATGCAGAGGGTTTTGAACTTAATCCTCACAGCCACTGGGAGCCAGTGAAGAGATTTCAGTCCTGGAGAGATACGGTCCCTGGGCTTGAGGCCAAGGACAAGTCTCGCAGTTCTGTTCTGGATAAGTTGCAGAGGGCGGAGAGTGGAGGCAGGCAGATTAAGATAGAGGCTGTTACAGTAATCCAGCCTTGAGAGAACCAGGGCTCGGGAGACAGTGAGCTTCTGGGGGAAGGAGAGGAAGGGAAGAATACCTCTGAGGAGGTGCAGCTGGTAGTGTGACTTCTTAGAGACGTCAGATATATGAGGAGAGAAGGAGAGTGTAGAGTCGAAGATGACCCCAAGGTTTTTAGCCTTGCAGGTAGGGGCAGGAAGGGGGCCAAGGGAGGCCGGCCAGAGAGCTGCAGGGAAGGAGGGAGTGGGTGTGCCGATGAGTAGAATCTCAGTCTTACTGGCGATAAGGCAGAGGTCATTGGCGGCACACCATTCCTGGATAGCAGACAGACAGTCGGAGATGAGGGAAGAAGAGGAGGAGGCCGAGGGTAGCCTGAAAATGAGCTGGGTATCGTCCGCATAGCACTGGAAGTGGGGGCAAAGAGCGGCGATGCGGTGGGCAAGGAGTGCCAGATACTGGTTGAAAAGCCAGGGAGAGAGGTTGGATCCCTGGGGGACACCACAGGTGGAGAAAAAGATGTCGGAGAGGAAGGAACCCATTTGGACCTGGGAGGGTCGACCGGAAAGGAAAGAGGTCAGCCATGCCAGAGCCTGACCAGTGATACCCAGGTTATCACGGAGACGGTTGAGCAGGATGGAATGGTTGACAGTGTCAAAGGCAGAGGAGAGATCGAGCAGAATGAGAACACAGGGAGTGTTGGAATCGAGGTTCAGGAGCAGGTCCTCACGGATGTTCAGGAGAGCAGTTTCCGTGCTTCTGGCCGCTCTGAAGCCGGATTGATGGTCATGAAGGTTACCAACATATTCAGCATGGAGGTTAAGCTGGGAGATGGCCAGTTTCTCCAGGAGCTTGCCCAGGAAGGGAGTAATGGAGATTGGGCGATAGTTGGCCGGGCAGGAGGGGTCGGAAGAGGGTTTCTTGAGGAGGGGGTGCACAAGGGAGTGCTTGAGGGGGGATGGGAAGACTCCAGAGGCGAATGAGTGGTTGCAAAAGTCAGCCAGGGCAGGAGCCAGGGAGTCGATGTGGTCCTTGATGGTTTTGGAGGAACAGGGGTGAACCTGTTTAGACGAGGCTTTCATAGATCGGATTTGTCTGGAAACCTCATCAGCAGAAAAAGGTGGAAAAGCAGAGAAGGAGGGCGGAGGGGCGGCTGCAAGAGAGCAAGAGGAAGAGCCGGGAAGAGAGGGAGGGAGGTGAGAGGAGGAGAGCGAGGACAGGATGTCCTGAGTTTTTGAGATGAAGTGCGAGGCCAGTGCAGTGCAAAGGGCCTGGGAGGGGACAGGAGAGGTAGAGACTGCAGCAGGGTTGGTTTGATTCCAAGTAGGCCTGTATTTGTAAATAGGCTGCTCTGACCAAAATTTTTAATAAGAACGGTACAGTCGTTATCGGCCTATAGTTAGACGGGTTGGCTGGGTCAAGAGTAGGTTTTTTGAGAAGTGGAATGACCCAAGCTTCTTTAAGGTTGTCAGGTACTATTCCAGATTTGAAAGAGGCATTGATGTCATCACCTGTACCCATCCAATCAACGTGTCCCTAACCCTCCTTCCCTACTGGTGTCGCGGAGGCCTGTCTAAGCCTAGTTTTGCGGGCACCAAGACTGCAGTGGGGTTGGTTGGTTCGTACGACTCCTGCGCCTGGAAGTTTGGAGCCTGACAGTAAGGGATAGCTCACAAGTTATGGGTTAAGCATCTGTCCACCACATATTCAGAATACTTGGCAAACTGAGTACAATAAAGAACCAAAGAATGACCAATTTAATGAGAATAGGCGTTCCAGAATTAGGGACAGGGCTATGCACCCAGAAGGGGAACGATAGTTTTAATACTCTACTGATGAGTCACACACCAAAAATATCTTCTTCCACATTAAATGGAATCTGAGAACAATTAAAATGGAGATTGAGATTGAGATTGAGATTGAAAGTGAGAATGCATCATGTCATTAGGCTGCAGACGCGTGCGGCTCACGAGGATGACACTCTGACAAACCTTGAAACCGGAAGTACGCTAAAGACGCTGACGGAACCCTACTCATAACCACGGAGAGGAATTAAATAACCAGGTATTCTATTACTGTATGATAGGAAGTAATGCAGAACTTTATTTAGAATACATAGCAATTCTAGGAAATATTTGGGTTTTTTTTTAGCACAAACTTATACTGCCCACTTTACGAATGTATATGCACAATATGGGTGCTCCTCCTGACCTAGGGGACAGGGGGAGCAGAGTTAGCTAGCCCTCCACTAAGGTACACATCATCTCGAATTAATAGGCACCTCAAATTTGTTTGATCACTCTATGACCACTTATGCACAAGATGGATGAGCCTCCAACATATTTGATTGGGATGTCTAATTTAGCTAAACCTTCCGCAAAGGAACAGATCATTTCGAACCAATCAACACCATTTGTCCCAATAAAAATACAGCTTATTCCTCTCACCAACGTAAAACGAAAAGTATAGATTGGCACTAATCACTAAATCTGAAGCGTCGCCAAAGTTTGGACAGCACAGACACAATGACTGGTGAGACTACTGTGAAAGATGAAAACTACCAGTTTGTAGGGCTTGAAACCCAATTCTCGAGTCTGATCATTGACAGAAAACATCACATCCAACTATGGTGGTAACAGTGTTTAGTGGTAGGGTGTAAACTACCAATTAGTCACAGGTAAAGGGCCTGTAGATGCATTTTCACCGGGCGTCTGGGAAGGCAGGAAAAATCTGTATGGTATCCTGTAGAAAAGTATGTGCATGTGAGTGGAAAAATCCAGGGGGAGTGTGACAGAATAGCCGTAAATAGGAACTAACTAAACCAAATCTGCTGGGATTTACAGCGGAATACCGCACATGTTGGCCTCATCTTGCAACATGTAATTGTCAATTACCTGCAACTCTTTCCTCTGTGCATGGAAATTAAACTGCATGTTTGGCGGGGGTACAGATCCTACTACAGGGCCTACACGACTTCTCCTGTAGGGGAATGCGAAACCTGGGATCATAGTGGGAAGCCTTAGGTGCCTCCATCATGGGAGCATTGCGCTTCTATACTATGTAGTGTCAGATTGTGTCTGAGATGTACAGCCTGGCAATCAATTATGGACAGTGGATATGGAGCTTGTGTGCGGGTGTTCAGAAGGCACCGGGAGCATCAGTGACTATGTATCTCGGTTCCGCAGCGGAGACGACCCGCCTGCGTCCAACAGACACGTTTATTTGTCTGAGTCGCTGAGACTGTGTGAGAAGGCACAGCCGTTAAAGCCATGTGTGGACAGAGGCATTGAGACTGTAGGGCTGCCTTAGGACGGTGTCCGAAATCCTACTGCACGTACGGGACCCTTACCTGACCACGTCTCGGTCGTGTGTGTGCGCTCTGGCCGGTGTTCCATCTGCGCTGGAAAGATCGAGGGAGCCGCGCACGCCGTAGTGGACAGATGATATCTGGTAACCATGGTGATCGCGCATGCGGCCTAGTGTTGCCGCTTGTGCCCGACACTAAACGCCGAAAGGCATGTTATTCTTTAGATTATATTGGCATTGTGCGTCAGTCTCAGAGCCCACTTAAGTGGCTTTGTCATCAGCAGCAAACGATCTGCCCCGTTGGGGATCGTAAGAGCCTGAATGTAGGCCGAGGATCGTGAATGATGCGGTCAGTGTGTCATAGTCATCAACAGCAGACGATCCACCCCGTTAGGGATCATGGGGGCCTAAGTGTAGGTTGATGATCGTGAGTAGTCCCGTCAGTGTATCTGTACAAATATGTGTGTATATATATATATATATATACATATACATATATATATATATATATATGAACGTTGGAATTATTTAACTCAGTTGTTAAAAAGTAGGCGTCAATGGAACGGATACTGGGCCAATGGGGTATAGCGTCCCAAGGTGGAGGTGGAGAACATGTGGTGGACGCATAAACAAGTTATCATGCCATGGGAGTGCACCTATCTCTAGTTTCTGACACCCATGGCTTTACCCCGATCCTTAGCTGTAAGGGTTGTTAGGGACAAGTGAGAACTACAGTTCCCAAGGATAGAAAGGATATTTAACCCTTATAAACTTTATTTAGGTGAGACTAGCACATCCCACCTTATGTGGAGTGATGAGGAGATCCAATGTATCCCCCTTTCTCATTCTTACTAACATTTCTGTTACAGGGACATTTTGTTACTGTGACAAGCTGTTTCCAGAGCCCCGGTAAAGGCACCCATGGGTGCTCATTTTACCAAAATGGCCCGCCTTCTTTTTTCCCCCATCTTAGTGTTCCTTGTTCTTTCTTGTTCCTTTCCCTGACCTCTAGGGCGGGAAAATCCTGTGTGTCACTTATCTTTGGCGGGAGACCTCGGTCAAGCCTGCCTAAGCTCCGGAGTGCCTGTGAAGGCATAAGCGAGGGAGGAGTCCAAAACATTGCACCCCTTTGTCTTCCAGCCTACCTGCGAGAATTCAGTTCCAACTGGGAGGCTGGCCGACCTGAAAGGACTGCCAACCATCCCGCTCGGACTCCCCCCGCCCACCAAAGTTTTTAATTGCTGGGTTCCTGCATGAAAGTCAGATCGTGGAAGCTCAAGAAGTAGTCGACCACTGGAGCTGAAACCGAAGAGGAAGATTAGGAAATGACGGCCGTAGCGATTTCCAGCGACCGGAGAGCCTGCTGTATAACCAGAGCCGGCTGTAACCCTGCCTTCCAATCGACCTGGAGATCCTGAAAACGGCGACCCAAAGCCTGGTGAAATCCACTAGACTCAAGACCACCTGCATTTTGAGCCATCCCACGTTGTGCTGTGCCCTTGTGGGGATGCAATGCCCCAATATCCTGGGACCCCCAGCCAGCGTGCAGTGCATGGTCTTCCGAATCAAACAAACTTTGGTGGCATTCTGCTGGACCTCCAGAGACATGAATAGAGTCCGAAACGTCCCCTCACCAGAGTGCTGGACACTGCAAGCGACGCAAATCCAATCAGCGATATTCAGTCGTCTTCTGACTCCTGAAAAGGGTGCGAAAACCACAGAGCCGCATCCAACCGCGAAGAAATTCTTGCCTGGAGCCTTCCCTGTTGCAACCTGCTACAGAAGCACTTCCAGTGTCCTGTCTTCATTCTTCATGATAAAGGAATTCAACAACCAGGTTTTGGGCTGCAAATCCCGAAGTCTCCCCCGCTGCAACCTCTTCTTCTGTGCAGAGTATGTGAGGAACCTCTTGCCTAGAGCCTTCCCTGTGATCCCTGCTGCAAAGGCCCTTCCAGTATCCTGCCTTCAGTCTTCATGATAAAGGAATTCAACTACCAGGTTTTTGGCTGCAGATCCTGAAGTCTTCTTGCTGGAACTCTTGTTCTGTGTGTTGGCTGGGGTATTTACTTACCTTAAGCCTGTGTGATTTCTGTAAAGCTTGGGGGTGTTCTTGTGATTGGAAGTCCTCTCATCCAATTCACCCAGCCCCACTGCTGGAATCCTCCTAGGGTGTCTATTCTCAGAAGTCACTGGACCCTAACTTTAAACTAACTTTAAAATGAAATACTTACTTGTTTTAACAGTCTTCCACAGGAACGCCAACTGTTGCCTGCGTACCATCTTCAAGATTTTGCGTCGCACACATACTTCCACCTTCAGAGGAAATCTACACTGGCTCACCATGAGGCAGAGAATATCTCACAAGGCCCTCACTCTGGCTCATACGTTTCTGTCTCTCTCTAGCCCAGTATATTGATCTGACCGCATCAAGAGCAAGACAACCACCAGAAATCTTTAGTTTGCAGCAGCACCTGTACTTGTTCAGCCAAAATTGAAATTGGCTTATTTTGGCAGCACAGGTTTTGACATCCAAGCCCCTCTTCTATGGAACTCTCATGTCCGCACGCCAAATAAAGGACTACCTGCCCTTCAAGAAAACCATCAAGACTCACCTTTTTAACCTTAGTCCTGACTAACCAACTCACAGCATCATCTCTCTCTCCTGGCCTGACTCCTTTCTGTGTGTGTGTCTAGTCTTTGTTTTATGTGCGGCCCGAGGCCTATGGGCATGTGGCACGTTACAAACATTTAAATAATCAGAAGCCTGTCTCACCCTGCCTATAGCTGGCACCTAGACCACTAGGATCCATCTTTTGACCCGGAGTAAACTCATGCAATAGAATAGGGAAGAGCTGGATAAGAAAAGGATTATGTCTTGAAAAGTATAACAAGTGTTTAAAAGTACTTACTTGTGAAAGAGTTAGTTGGTAACTGCAACTCAGAGTGAAAAGTTATACAAGTTCTTACTTACCTTGAATGTGTGTTGTGCCATTCTAAAAAGTATATATAAGGATATTTAACTCACCTGTGAATTGGTTGTGCCTCTTCCCCAAATGTAATGCTGTTGGCTTCACTTTAATGTCCCTGTTGGGATATAAATGAAGGAGTCCCAGACTAAGTTCTAGCTTCCCCTGACTTGCTGTTAGCCTGTCTAGAATAAGTGTGAGATAGGTTATACTTAACTTCAAGTTGCTGGTAGCTCGTTTAAAAAGTATATGGGTTTTACATACCTTGAATTAGCTGTGCCCCATCCTAAAATAAGTTGAAGAGTTATTAATTACCTCCATCCGTGTTCCACTGATATGAGAAAAAAAACGAATAGTATATTACAACATTATGTTGTACCTGCCTAGAATAGCTGTGTGCCATTCTTTAAAAAAACGTTCTTTCGTTGTAGCTGACCTTGGTCTGCCTGGTGCAAACCTAAATTACCGTATAGAGTTCTTGTTATCTTAGTCTGTGCTCCACTGGGCTGAAAAGCAAGTTGTGGGGTGCATTTAAAGGCCCCAAACAGAAGTCCCTCTCACCTGAATGGCAGCAGGCATTTCAACCCTGCAACCAAAACGGGCTGGCCTTTGCTTTTCACATGAATAGCAGGCATTTAAAACACTAACAAAAACAAACCTGGCTTTTGCTTTTCTTTCATGTAAAGTTAAAGAGCCATGTGGAAAGGGGCCTTCCCATCATTATCATTGGATAAGCAGCAGTTTGATTTACAAGGAGGAGGAGTCAAAGAATCCTGTGACATGGAAAACAGGATTTTTCAACATTGAAAGCAAAAACGGCCTGCACGTGGGTTTGCAAATAAAAACAGCTTTAAAAAGCCACAATTTAAAAGATATCACTGCTCAGAGAAAAATGTCAGGAAAGCAAAACATAATGGGTGGGCTGACCAAAGAAATGTATATTATGTTTCACCCACCAAATCTCCAGTAACATGTGAGGAGACACTTGGTCTTCAGGAAAAATCCTCTTCTGGCTGAGTGCTAAATTTCATAAAGGGAAGACCACATTCCGCTGGATGTCACATCTCACATCTAACGACCCTGCAATAAAATTTGGTGCTGCTAAATAGTATGCTCTAGACTTGCTGACTATGAAAGCAGGGACTTCAAGAGAAAGCCATCCTTGACTGAAGTAGGACTAAAAAGGTGTGAAGCCTTGTTGCACACACTTCAAAAGAGCACACACTAATTTCAAAAGGGACTCAAAAACCTCTGGTCCCAGTCTGGCCCAGGGAACAGATGGCTGTGGGGGATGAAGCAATCCTCCCCTGGAACACTCACAATTAATTTAAAAGACTATTTTCATTTTAGGCATTTTGCGCAGCAACCGTAACGTGGATTGATTGCATTTCTACACCATTTTTCATGTAAATGTAATTCCAGGCCGTTTTGGGGGTACAAAATGCATCTATCTGCGACTCTGGGAACTGTAATGGCCAGTTAGACTAGGTTTCTGGCTGATCTGAACAGGTTACAAATGTGAGTCGGTGAAAAGATGTAAATGAAATTAGGAATATGCTCGATAACTTACATATTCATAACTGTTGTACATTTATGAAAACAAAAAAAATGTGACACATGGCCATGCTACTTCATACGGATTGGGCGGTCGGCTTATCTAATATTCACCATGATCAGCTAAAACAGAAAATATGTTTAGTATGGCAGTTGCTAGTACAATTATTAAGTTGTGCTACATAACTAGATTTTGCCAAAAAGTTGAAAGGAGACCAAAAGATGCTGACAAATGGAAAAAGACCCCTAAACCAATCATGACTGGGGGCAGAGAGAGAGAGAGGGTAACTGTCCAATCCTAGCGGCAGGGATTATTGCAGGGTACTTCCCCTAGATTGTAAAATTAGTGATGTAATTTCGGCTATATAAGGGGGACTGTACTAGGACCCGGGACACACAAAAACCGGGGAGACATTAGAAAAAATGACTTGCCAACTGTAAAATTCTTTCGATTGGATGTTCCTCCAACGTATTCCTCATCTTAAATATTCGTATCGTCAGCTTTGCTGCTTCGGGAAAAAATAATTCCACACAGAGGACACTGTGCTGGATGTCATGCCGTCGATGTCCCTAGAGGGCTGCCGTAGAGAGTCGACGTCATGCACAGTATATACGGCTCGAGCCGCGCCCGTTGGCTTCAGTTCTGTTTTTTTTAAATATTCTCAACTGATGAGTTGATAAGGCGTCCCCTTAGACCGTAAGCTCTCAAGGAACATGGAGTGTAAAATACTTAAAACTGTACGGTGGGGTAGGCTGGGAGGGTCGATGAGAAATATGTAGGAGGAACATCCAATCGAAAGAACGTCACAGTTTGTAAGTAACTTGTTCTTCGAATGGATTGTGTCCTCCCACGTATTCCTCATCTTAGATAGACTCCCAAAGCAGTGGATATTTAGTGGAGGGAGTACTAATTAATTTTACTCATGGTTTGTATGTAAAGCGGCCTTAGCAAAAAGACCCCCTTGGGATGAGGTGGAATCTAAACAATAGTGTTTCACAAAAGTGTGCATTGACGACCAGGTGGCCACTGCACAAATATCTTGCACCGGGACATCCCTCGGAAGAGCCGTCGAAGTCACCATGCCCCTTGTAAAATGAGTCCTTAGCCCATCTGGAGGTTCTTTACCTGTCAGTCTGTAACACTCTCCAATTGCTAGAATTATTCATCTGAATAAGGTCTGTCTACTGTTATCTCTGGCCATGGTTGCCAAAAAGATTCTCCCTTGAGAATATTGTCCTTGCAAGCCCACCATAGCAGATCTTGAGCCATGTTGGCCGGAACTTGCAAAAGATCTGGCATATTCCCCGAAAATGGAGACCATTGAGTCCTGAGGGCCCATTAAAGGGATCTCATTCTCACTCTGGCCTCTGGCACCAGAAAAATGCAGGATGGCATGAGGCTGAGCAACCTCAGAAAGTCAAAGGCCTGCAGATGCTAGGCATTCTGGAATTTTGTTACCATCTGCAGAATGTGATGAGCTCTCACCTCAGGAGGTGACTACGCAAACATCCGACACGTGGCCAACAGATCTGCCATTCTGTCCCCGGTCAGGTAAACTCTGCAGTCGATCATGTTCCAACGAAAACCCAGGAAAGGAAAGTCCTGAGAGACCATCATGGAAGATTTCTGCCAGTTCACTGACAGCCCATGGTGGAACAGGAGCTGGAGGAGAGACTGAAGATAGTTCGAGGCTTTCAGCAGGCAAGGACTGCGCAACAGCCAATCGTCCAAATACAGATACACATGGATACCCTGAAGCCGAAGATAAGCTGCGATAACCGACATCTTCGTAAAGACACGCAGTGCTGAGCTGAGGCCAAAAGGGAGCACTCAGAACTGGAAGTGCTCCTCCCCCACAGAAAACCGTAGGTATCTCCGGTATGGATTCTAGATCAGGATACGCATATACGCATCCTGAAGGTCCACCACGCTGAGCCAATTGCCCTTCTGTAAAGAGGACTTTATCTGACCAGGTGTGATCATCTTGAATTTCTCTTGGGGAAGAAAAAGATTGAACTGGGAAAGTTCTAGGATGGTGCGCAGGCCAGCCTGGTTGGATTTGGGCACCGTAAACACCCGGGAGTAGAAGCCCTCCCCTCGCCCCCCAAGGGGAACGGGCTCCACGGCTCTGAGATCCAGTAATTTCTGAATCTCGGCTCTGAGGGAGGGCGACCCAGACTGCTGGAAGGGAGATTGATGGGTGGGACGGGGTAGGGGGAAGGGGTAAGCGGAAGCCTGCCCGAGCGAGCGACTGACAAGACCCACCGGTCCTCGGTGATAGTCTGCCATGCCTCCCAATGAGACGCAATGGGTCCTCCCACCGGGGCCTCGTGCGAGCGCAGAAAAACCTCATTTAGCTGGTTTCTCGGTGGTGCCGCCACCTGAACCTAAGAAGGAGGCTGAGGAGCGGGAGAAAAAACCACTCCGTCGCTGCCTTCGGTGGGAATTTCCAAAGGGGCGTCAACCCTGCAGGATTTTTGATCTAGAAAACCCCTGAAACCAAAGGAAGGCCGAGGCTGCAAACGATCTCTGTGTCCTAAACGGTGGTTTTACCAGGACAGACAAGGACTTGGCGGTCTGAGTGCGGTCCTTCGTTTTGGTCCGCTCCACATCTGTTGTAGAATGAAAGAGCTCCTTACCATCAAAGGGCATGTCCAAAACCTTACCATGCACCTCCTTAGAGAACTTGGTGGCATGCAGCCAAGCCCGACGAGAGGTATCCACGCCGAGCATAAGGCCCCAGACCGAAGTGTCGACATGATGCGCGGCAGATCCTGTGCCAGGACCCTGGCATGCGACAATCCAGCCATGAAATCCTCAAGCTTTTCAGCAGGAATAAACTCCTCAAACTCCGACAGACCTTTCCACATTTTCATATTCGCCCCCGCTAACACCAGTTCTGCATTGGCTTGACGCAGTTGCTGTCATGATCTCTGCTTCCAAAAGGTCAGGGTTTTCCCAACTCCCTTGGAAGCAGATCCATAACCCAGGTTCCGAGTGCCAACCAGTCCCAATTGGGACCTTTTGGACCCAGTCCTGGCGCCAGTGGCACCAGGCTCATAAATATGCCCAGTCCCAGCGCTGGAAGCGCCGGGCTCATAATGCTTGGGTGGACTTACCTGCAGCAGACCATGCTGCTTACTTGCCTGCCAGTTGAGCCTCTGATCCTCTTCTGTTTGGAACTACTTTTCCTGTTGGGTGGGGCAGGAGCCACTCCCTAGGTTCAGAACACTGGAACTCTTCTGGAAAGCAGGAACTCTTTTCTTACCTAGGCGTGGCTGTGGAAGGAGACACCTAAGCACTACAGGAGGCTATTTAAACCACACCCGATGGATGAATCTTGCTTTGCGTTATTCTGCATCCTCTGCAGCAGAACGCTCATCGTGTCTTCTGCATCTGATCCTGGGCCTAAGGAAAAAGGCTTACCATCCTGAATCCAGTCTTCAGCAACACCTATAAAGACAAGAAAGAACAGGTTAGCATTACGTCTTCAGTGACAGCTCTTCACTTACCTGGTCCATTGGCTGTCACCAACGCCTCGCACTGCATTCCGGCATCTGAAATACAAAGGCTTACCTACTCTTCGTGCGCTCCGGAGGTCTTCACACTGCATTCCGGCATCTGAAAGACAAAAGCTTACCAACTCTTCGCACGCTCCGGAGGCCTTCGGCGCTGCATCCCGCATCTGAAAGACAAAACAAGGTGCGTTTAAAGACATTGGGGAACTTTAATACTCACGTGCCATTACTCCTTTCCACATCTAACCCAGTGGGTATTCCGGCACCCTGCAGCCGCTCCGAACTTGTACCTGCAAAATAAAAAGACAGTTAGAGCGCATCGTGAAGCAGGCAACAAGCGCTTACTTACGTGCTTCCAGGCGCTTCTATTCATCACACGGGCTCCATCTTCAACTCACTTCAACCCGTCATCCGCCATCGCCGGAACCCTGCAAAACAAGAGACATTATTACTAAAGACTTTAAAGACATTAGAATTACTCGAAACTTACCGTTCGTGCAGTAAACAACGGACGGCAGTCCTCTGAAGTCAAGAGGCCTGCTCCCCTTATCCAGTGAAGAAACTGGTTACAGCACCCTGCCCCGAGGCAGATGGAGAGCACAGCGTTCACTTACCTAAGGTGAGAGCGTTAACCTTTGGGGTTCTACAGGAGAAGAGAAAGGGAAGAAGAGAGAGACATTCCATAACCCAGTTCATTAATCCCATATTTTCTATCTGCAGACATCTTACCCTTCAAGTCAGACATACAGTGCACAGAGGTCCAGCCCAAAGAGCCAGCCGTGTGTTACATATCACCTTTGAAGATACGGTATACGCCCAGTCAAGACCGGTGCCTCTACTGGAATCAGGTGAGCGTTACAGTTGCAGGACTGAATTAGCGAAAATCTTCCTCCCAAGGGAGTCAAGAAGCTGATCCTATTTGTCCAGAACCTGTGTAGCCGTCGTAGAAAAGGATGCCGCAGGCCTGGATTGCAAAGTGGCCGCAGCCACTGCCGTGGAGGAGGGGGGCAGACATGACGCTAAGGCAACCTCTTCCGAAGAATGGAGCCTGTAGTGCACGTCAATTTTCTTGTTGACAAACAGTCCAGTGTGGTTTCTCCCAGACTCTACGGACCTCGGCCAAAACGTCCTTCTGCAAGAACAAGCCGGTACGCTCCGAAGGAGGCAAGGTGAACGCCCCCGAAAGCACGCCCTCCTGCGGGTGCCTCGGGTACTGGAACATCCAACAGACACATCATGTCCAGCACCCGGTCGTGAAAGGCTCTGATAGAGCGGGCTGGTTTTCGCTGTCCTGATCGCCCTGTGTGTCGTCCGACAGGTCCGGATCAGGCTGAGTCGCATCGGGCACCACAATGGCCTTGTTCACTGGGGACAATGGAGGCCGGGATGGAAGAGCCGGGGGAGGCCCAGCAGGCAAAGGCGGCACCAGCGGAACCACAGGAACCGCAGATGGAACCGACGGCGCAAGCGGGCATATCTCCCTCAACAAGCCTCGAAAGTACTCCTTCATGGGGTCAGAACACATAAGTTTTTGAAACTTGCCGAAAAAGGCGTCCTCCGCTGACAATTTAGGCGCGGCCGGAGGAGACCTCGCATGAGAGGAGTAATTCCAGGGACGCAAGGGAGAGGGTTGCCAAGAGGGCCCTTCCCCAGTGGTGTCCACATAAATCAAAGGCGCTGATGCCGCAGGCAGCGAGACATTGTGCGGTAGGGGCATCCGAGTGTTCCAGTCATAAACTGGATGAAACGGATGTGCACAAGGAAACCGATGTTCACCCACAGAACCACCCCCTACACCTAGGGCCGATGGCATAGTCCTAAGGGATGTATCCAAAATGGCCGCCGTGGTCGTGGCGGGAACGGCTGCCATTTTGTCAGCACCTGAGGAGAACTGCGACATGTGTGGAAGTGAGGCAGGGGTCTTCATTTTAGCCTTAACACAAGGAACCTTGGCCGAGCCGGCACTGTGTGGCCTAGGATATTTCTGTGACATGCTAATAGCCAAACTAGCCTTCACAGGAAGGACCTCGGCACTACCGGTAAAGGAGGAATTACAGTTCAAAACCTCACTCCTTGCCCCCTCAATAGATCTGGAGTCACTGCAAGAGCGGGAACGATGAGGAACACACCTCACCGACAAGACCTTAACAGGCCTCTCAGAACTGTTGGTCACCTTTGCCTCTAAACGAGGGACCTCGGACCAGAGTCCGGTAAAAGCCTCTTCACATTGGGCCTCAAACTTTCGTTCGGTATCAACAACCTCAACCGAGGCCTCAGGGCGTACCCCAGTGTTTTTACGGGAAGCTCCAATCAAGGAGGCCTCAGAGCAAGCTCCGGTACCCAACGCCTCAGTAGAACTGGGCCCACAAACAGCCCCCACAGGAGGGGCCTCGGAATGTAATCCGGTGTCAATAGTCCCCTTACGGAGACCCTCAGAGAAAACTAAGGTACACTTTTTAGGCCTAGACGGCATAGATGCAATACCACGCGATCGCTAAGCAAGAGACAGATAGGAGGAAACTGGAAGAAAAAGTCTTCTGCAGATGCAAGTGCGTCCAGTCTCGAACTAGCAGAGAAAATGACTGATGGGCGGTGCGCTGGGTGGAGCTAAGGTGGGCAGGGTTACGGCCGTGTGCGGTAACCCACGTAAAAAGAGAGGAAGGACAACATTTTAGCAAATATTTGTTGCTTTTAGAAAGTGCTCCGGTCCCGTCCCACAGGACGGAGGAATGTCCCATAAGTATGGAGGAAAGGGGACGGGACGTTGAAGAATGGGGAATACCAACCCTTGTTTGTTCCTCTCCGCTACAAGTACATGTTCTATTGCACCTTTCTCTAGCAGGGTTAAAATTTCCTACAACAGGAGCGGATCTGGAAATTTGACAGAGTTGTATCCCGCTGGATGGTCTTGAGGCCTTTTTTTTTTATTTTTATTTTTTTTATTTTTAAAAAAGGAAGGCAGTAATCTTGAGCCACTGATTCCAGTGCCCAAGCATCTTAAGTAATGCCCCGCCATTCGTTCAGATGCTGAGAGATCCTACCTCCCACCGGGGTCGTGTGGGTCAAGGCCTCAAAGTGGCTTTGCAGCAGAAGCGGCTGAGGGGACAAATGCTGCTGCTGGGGCTGTTCTAGCACCCTTTCCTTGTCCACCCAGAGGACATTTTTTTTGTGAAAGACAAATCCTCCAGGAAGATGAGCCTGAGTAGGAGTGTTGCTGAGGTTGTCGTATGGAGGCGCTAAGTGACTTAGCCGCCGCCTTGGAGGTCTCCAGCTTCTCCAAACTTTCATTTGCCTTGCTGCCGAACAACCTCAAGCAGTCAAATGGCATATTAAGAAGTCTGGCCTGCACATCCGGTGCAAAGCCAGACGTTCTCAGCCATGCAAACCTGCGTAGCACTGTGCTAGACGCCGTGGACCTGCTGATGCCGTCGGCATTGTCCAGTACTGACTGAAGGCATTCCCCCATAGCCTCCTTTCCATCTTTCACAATCGCAAGGAAGCCGCCTCGCTCCTCGCCCTTAGGAATGTGTTCAGCCGCTGCACTAATACAATCCCACAGGGGGTATGTGAATCTTGCAAGAGTGCAGGTCACATTTGTTGACTTTTAAGCCATACTGCTCGAAGAAACAATCTTTCGAGACCAAGCATCAATTCTTTTATCGTCCCTCTCTGGGGGAATAGAAGGGTTTGCAGATTGTTTAGTAGATGTAGCTGCCTGCACTACTAAGCTCTCAGGTGTAAGATGCTTAGTTAAATAGTCAGGGTCAGAAGGTGGTCTGTATTTCCTAGCAACATTTTAGTTCACTGATGGGTCCAGATTCTGGGGTTTCCCCATGTGGTCATAACCTTCCTCTGAAGTGCTGTGTGAAAAGGAAGAACAGTATCCTTTTGAGGACCTTGACTGAGAATGTCCATCATGTCATCCTGTTCGTAAGTGGGTCAATTTCCGTTCCAGCCCATGAACTCCATCACCCTAGTCATAATATTTCTATATGCAGAGTCTGCATGACCAGCATGGTCAGGTTTGTCGAATTCCAACTCAGGTGACATGTCTATACCACTAGCTGTTTGTAGACAGTCATAGAGGTCAGACATTTTGGACTGAATTAGTTCTTCAGGAACATCCCTTGTACCATATTTTACCCCAAAAGGGGAAATCTCCTCTTCAGAGGATTGTTCCTCATAAATAGAGGCCATAGACTTGAAAGTGTTTTCTTGACACAGGGTGAAAAATGTTACCAGTGGTTTGTGAAGGCATTGACCTTAGTTTCACCAAGGGAGTCGATATTGGTGCCGGAATCAATGTTGTCCTCGACAAAGGCGTCAATATAGTCGACGCTGGGTTCGATAAGGTCGAAGGAGCTTTAGATTTAAGCGCCGTCGAGGAAGGTGTCGACGCTACCTTCGAAACTGGCGTTGAGCTTCGACAGAGGCGTAGAGGAGACCTTCGACACAGACTTCGATGATGGTTTGGCACCTGATGCCATTTTGTTTGGTGTCGCCTTCGGTTTATGCAACAATAGGCCGGTCTTGCTCTTTTTGTGAGGTGTCGGAGAGGTTTCTCTCGGCGACACCCTTGATGATTTTTCGCCAGATTTAGAGTGTCTAGTCTCTGACCTTCTTCGGTCATCTTTGGAATGAGCTGGGGCATAGTCTTCACGCGATTTCTTCGAGGGGATCTGGGCCGCATTCTAAAAGATTTGCATCATCGAGGCTCTAAAAGCCTCCCATTTTCTAGGGGAATCATGTTTTGATGGACAGGTGATAACCCCTGTATCAAAAGGCGACGAAGATGAGGGAGTTCGGTGACGCATCTTCTTCTCAGAAGAACACAAAGATTTTCTTGACTCCTCGACCTAGATTTCTTCGATTTACGTCTGGATTTTTCCCTGGTCTCTGCATAGTCTTTGAAGATTCCTCCCCCACTGCCAATTTACCTCTTAGTTCCTTGAGCGCTTTATTTGTCATAGCTTCACAGGGACCACATTCGTCAACTCAGTGGTCCGGATCCAAACACCAGAGGCAAACTCGATGGGGGTCAGTTATAGACATTTTCTTCCCGCACCTCTGGCACTTTTTAAAGCCAGTTTTAGGGGTAGAAGGATTAGATGAGGAAGACATCTCGAAAGACTGAAGCACCGTTTTCATACACACGAAGAGAAAGCTTTCAGAAAAACGGAACTGAAGCCAACGGGCACGGCTCGAGCCATTTACACTGCAGATGACGTTGACTCTACAGCAGCCCTTGAGACACATCAACGCCACAACATTGTGCAAAGTGCCCTCTGGCGTGGAATTTGTTTTCCCAAAGCAGCAAATCTGACGATACGAATATCTAAGATGAGGAATACGTGGGAGGACACAATCCATTCGAAAAAGGAGGACCACGGAGAAAAGGTTGCTGAAACTTATCTTTGAGAGTGGAGTGACCAGACCCCTGCCCTATCTTTCCAGAGTGTCCTGAGATGCAGCTGGCTTTCCTGAACCTTAAACAAAGGCTTGCTACATTAGTAGCAATAACCCCAACCCTAAATTGCATAAGCCATTCATTCTTGTAACAGTGCATCCAATTATTCCTCATTGAAAATTACCCAGTGAAAACCCCAATTGCCAGTGTAGTTCAGGCATCTCCCCATAGAAGAATCTCTTGTTGGCTTGTGCATGTAAACATATCCCTATTGAAAAAACCCTCATTTGTCTGTGTAAATCCTTAGTATTTTTGTAAGTAAATCAATGAATTCCCCCATTGAATTTATGGGATTGGTGGAATTCGAAACCAGCAATCTTTTCCCCAGTGTTTTTGTTCAATGTTATAGTTATAAAGTGCTGCCCAAAACAATTAAATCCCATTGTGATCTGGGAAACAAATGTGTCCCCGTCATTGTAAGCCTCAGTGTAAACAAATTTCCATTTACCACTGTATTTTCCTTTTGCATTTGCTATCTCCCAAAAACAGATTTTCCTATTGTAAGTTTCGCCATTTCCCTGAGCTGCCTGTCATTGTAAGCCTCAGTGAAAATAAATTACCATTTGCATTTTTCTTTTTCCATTGCCCATGTGTTTAATCGCCTAAAAATGATTTTCCTACTCTATTTCTATTTTCCCTGGGGGTGCTGATTAGTATTCTCTAAAACTCTGCCTGTCTCCTAAGTGTAAGCAGTACAAAACAAATGTTCTTCTATTCTGTCACCTAGCAGTTGTGAGAAATAATAAAAACCCCATTCTTCCATTGGTGCCCCAAAAACTGGTTTCCCCCCGCTTTGCTGGCTCTCCATATTGTTTCTGTGGGCACCACACCAAAACCTATTTTTCCCCTGCACTCTTTCTCCCTGCCACGGCCTTCCATTCAAAGGAATCAAGTCCAATTGAAGTTTGGGGTTTGAGTGTCGCAGGGGGAAGCGCTTAATACTAGTGCTATCAACGTGTGGTAATTTCTTTTTCTTTTCTGCCATTAAAAAAAGGAAAGTAACTATGGCAGGATATCTTAACCTGGTTGTTTTGTAGAGATTATTGCATTTTGTGTTGCCAACATTGATGTCTGTGGTAATTGGTTGATTTTTCTTTTGACAATAAATTAATAAATATCTTACTGATGCACACCGGCCTGGTTCCTAGTCCATTGTGACACGGGTTGTTTGTGGAGGTTGGGTTGCGAGACGGGTTGAGGCCTACTCAAAAAGAATCCGCAGTATACTAAAGAAATAAAAAGCTTTTTATTTTTATTATGCGCCACATTCATTGCAGGGGAAGGAGTTCCCTGGCTTGCGTGTGCTGTTTAATAATCTGTGATGAAGTGTAATTGTATATTACACCAACAGGTCTCACTCACCTAGTATAACTGTTATCCTGAATAATATATACTGTTCCTTGACTGTGTTCCTCTATTCAGAAAAGTATCCTGGTAACAGGGTTGGTTGATTATGCCATTTCTTTGCCGAGTGCCACGGCATAACTGACAGGGTCTACTACCCTTGACTTACACTGTACAGTAACTGATGGTTTTACTGCCCATGAATAGGTGTGGCCTATACTAAATGTGTATGATAAGGTCTGACTTCCCTAGAATTACTGTTAGGTATTCCGAAGAAGGTTTATGCTTTGGTCTGTGTACCGTCAAGCATTGTGTTGTGTTTTTATAATGTGTTTATGACCATAAATTAAATTACCATAAGAATTAACTTGGCCTACTTGTATTTATAATAAACCTTCATTTTTTTAAAGATTTTATTTATTCATTTAATATCTTACATAACCAATAAAACACTACAGTAAAACAAATGTACAAAGTAATACTTATACAAATACATCTTAGTAGTGTAATCTTAGAAGAAGAATAAAGAAGGACAGAAGCCATGGTCAACAAGAGAGGGAAAAATAATACGTAAATAAAAAAATTAAAAAAATTAAAAAAAACTCCAGAGTAAAAGTAATTAATTTTTTTTTTTATTAATAATGTGTTACAGTTTATATTTAAACTTTACACATAATAATAAATTACATAAACATACATTAAGAACTAAAAATAAAAATGCTAAACAGGACTGAAACTGACCAAAAAAAAAAAAAAACAATCTCATATTATCACTTATCTACCTAACTAAAAAGAACATTTAAGTTACAGTTAAGGTCAGTTCAAACTTGTTGAACTTAGTGTTCTAATCATTAAACATTAATAAAATTCCACATACAAAGATCACAGACCTCTACTGGGGTCGATGTCATAGTATCAAACAGATTCATATAAAAATATTCAAAGTTCTTTCTATTTCCAACCATACTCTGAAAGTAGCAATCTGCAACTGCTGACTTTGAGTGTTCATAAGGCGTTGCCAGAATGCAGATTCCCGTATAGATGCCATATCATGGACAAAATTGCTATAACTTACTAAGTAAATGTCCATCATGTTAACACATTTAGTTAATACATGATTAGCAGTTTCTTTACATCCATTATCCTTACATAATCGACAATATCTCTCTATGGGAGATAAACCATTATATATACTTTTGTTAGACACTAGCGGCAAATTATCGACCCTCAGTAAAAGTAAGAATCGCCTAAGTCTACTTGAGGGGCAGAGGGTTAAATACGGTTGCATTTGTTTAAAAGAGTACAGCATGTAATGGATAAATTGGTAGTTTGGGAGCTTCTCCAGATGAGCGTAATTTTCAAGCAAGTCCCAAAGGTCGATTTTTTTAGACAGTGCTTTTTTTTGGGGATCGGCAAACTTCTCTCCACTCTTAGTCCAGCATATTACTCTCAGAAAGGTTTCGGTCTCCTTCTTAAGAGGGCATTTGGTAGCTTCCTTTGTAATTTCTGAGGCAAATTCTTTCAGCAGCCGATTCTCTGGATGATTAAAAATCCTTAGATAAAGTTCAGCTCTTCTTTTTAGGACGATAGATCTTAAAGAGGAAACCCCAACTTCCAATCTTAACAACGCCATTGGAGTAGATTGGGGGAGACCTAGGATTCTTCTCCAAAACTTCCCTTCTATAACTTGCAGCCAATTTAAGTCCATTTGCAGCAAAGCTTCCAGCCCATAAACAACCGTAGGAGTTAGCACCTGGGTGTAAATTTGACGGATTCCATATAATGTCAGACCACAATTCTGACTTGCAAATTGGCTGATCAGCGACGTTACTTGAGCTGCCCGGTTTTTCCTCATTTGGATGCAAGAGTTATAACCCGACTTGGCGTCCATTTCGACCCCAAGGTATTTATATTGCTGGGTGTATTTGATTTCTGTTTCGTGCAGTAGGAGCCTAGGTCGTGCAATCTTCTTACTCGAAAAAACCATCACCTGAGTTTTCTCCTGCTTAATAATTAGATCGTTGTTCGCAGCATATTCCCATAGCTTCAAAGCAGATCTCCGTAGACCGCTGAACGTATGATCCATAATTATCAGATCGTCGGCATACGCTAACACTGCGCAATGAGTAGTACCGACTACAGGAGAACAATTATGTTCGCTTAAGATGACACCTGGTAGATCATAAGTAAAAAGATTGTACAGAAACGGGGCCGTGACGCAGCCCTGTTTGACTCCGCGATTCTGGGGGATCCCAGCTGTCAAGTCCCCCTGGTTATTAAGTCTACAAGCCACTGTGTGGTCCTCATGTAATAATTTTAAATACAAAAGTATCTTGGGGCAGCCTAAAAGCTCGAGTTTGGCCTACAATTTTTCTCTGCGGACCGAGTCAAAGGCTGCTTTAAAGTCAACAAACAGGGCATATAATGGCAGGTTTCCTTTCCTCATAGCCTTTGAGCATAAAGTATCAAGGATAATTATATTGTGAATCGTTGAATAACCCTTCCTGAAGCCGCTCTGAAAAGTGTTCAGTATTTCGGTGTTGGCCGTCCATTCCTCTAGTTTCTCAAATAACAGTGATGCGAAAAGTTTTCCTGTGCAGTCGAGCATTGATAATAACCTAAAGTTACTGGGATCTTTCTTGTCACCTTTCTTAAAGATTGGTATTAAATAGGCATGCTTCCATGATTTAGGGATTTTTCCAACCGCTAGTACTTTTCCAAATAATATTCTTAGAAATTTAGCCCAGAACTCCGGATGGCTTCTCAACACAGCATTCGAGAGTCCATTGGGCCCAGGCGCCCTGGATGATTTGAGCCTTTTGATTTTCCAAATTAGATGCTCAGTAGTTATGCTGAAGGGAACGGATCTTGGTGTCACTTTTTCTACCAGCTTTCCCACCTCCTTAGTAGGGATATTACGACACATATGGAAATCTGTCCATTGATTAGAGCTTATTGGGTTAATCAAATCCATTCTACCGCTGCCCCTTGCTTGGCCAAGGAGAGACCATATGCTTCTTGGGTTTTTAGAGCATATAGTTTGAACCATATTCTGCCATCGCTTAAGTTTTTGTTCGGACCTTTTAGCTTTAATCCACGCTCTATACTTATTTTTTAGAGCTCTGCAGACTCCATGATAGGCCCAGGGAGATGCACTAGTACGTTTAGCTTGTCGAATTTCTGCTCTTAACCTTCGTTTGGCATCTCTAATGCTTTTATTATATATTACTGGTGTTTTACCATCTGTCGCTATCCGGTTCACTGCTGATGTCGCGTGAATAGAGGAGAATGATGTGGCCCAATTTTCCATCTCATTTATGGTCATATTATGGAACTGGGGCAGTATGTCATTGTCAGTGGCCTGCACCGAGCTTACAGCTGCATTGATGTTTTTATCAGACCAGCATATTCGGTCCCCGAGTGGTTAGTAGTCATATCCCCCAGGAGCTTGGTGCATGTGGCCGGCATGCCAATGTTACACTTCAACACAAGAGCAGAATGATCGCTCCAGTTATTTGCAGAGATCTTCAGATCGCTTACATTCAGGGCCATCTGCGGACTCACAAATATATAGTCCAGAGCACTTTTTGCTGTCCCACTATGCCAGGTATAGTTTCCTGGATTGTCGCTTAAAGTTCTGCCGTTAATCATCTCCATTTCCCAGTCATTGAAGAAGCTCAGCCAAGAGGCACCGATTGGATCTTCAACATTATGTTCCATATTATTTGTCGAATTCAAAAGAGGATTGGCAGATGTACCAGCTGTGCCTGACATATGGCAGTTAACGTCCCCGGCAATAATTACTAATTTGTTGATCGGATCCATTACCCAAGCCGCTAACAACTCATGGATTGCTTCTTGTAGGGATTCAGCCTCATTACCACCAAGAGGACTGTACAGATTGATAATGAGCATATTTTCTCTGCATCCATCGCTTACGCTCTCCAATTCCACTGCAATCACTTTATCACTGGATAAAGTCACCAACTGTCTGGATTTGACAGTATTCCTAATGCCTGTAATCAAGCCTCCATAGGGTCTCCCTCTCCTTCCCTTCATCGCCAACGACTGGTAGATTGTATAACCATTAAGTATTATAGATGACCTCAGCCAGGTTTCTTGTAGACATATGCAGACATTTTCAGTTAAAAGCTGGAGAGGTCCCGCAGCGGAGAACAAATGCTTGAACCCTCTGCAGTTCCACGATACCAGTGAAGGGGTTCAGTTTGAATTCACCACCTTCGGTAGCGCTGATGCTAACCAGGTCAGCACATTCTGGATGTCGGCTATCACAACCTGGTCCCTTTTCAAATTAGGCAGAACTCCAGTTGTTTCTTTTACAACTAAGGGAGGTTTACGTGGCCATTTAGGATCTTCCTGGTCAGGATCGGGGCTCCACTTCAATGTCAACAATTCGGAGGCTTTCTTTATGATTAAGTATCATTTGGGCAGAGGAAATGAACTTGCAATGAATGGCAGAGACATTGGCATTATCAACTTGTAGAGGCTCAAATTCAAAATCATCCGATCTTAGTACCCATAGTTGAGGGACTGTGTGGAATCTTGTCATTAGCTCAGTTCTAGTAAGCCAACTGCTCTCGCTTTGCTGGTACAGATTTTTAATGACACATCCTGTTCTCATTCTGAGGAACCTCCTTATCCTTAGGATTGCCCACGGGTTCCATTCTGCTTAAATCTCTGTCAGCTGCTGTGTTACATTTGCCGCCAGTTGCATGAATCTCCTCAGACTCCTCCGAAACAGCTATATTAACGGATGCAGATGCAAATCCATCTTCTATTTTACAGTCCCCTTCATTATCTGACAGTACCCAGCTCGTTAGGTAACCTGCTTGCTTATCCTTACGTCTGCACCCGCCAACCGTTGGTTTCTTCAGTTTTTTATTGTTCTTCCCTGATGGCTCAATATCCAGTACTGGCGGCGCCACCTAACAGGCCTTCTTCCTCATTGCTGCTCTTTTAGCTAGTCTCCGCTGCTTACGGGAAATAAATGCTTCAGGTGTATTGGCTGCATTAGGGGACGTTACCAGATTCTCCACAATCTTGATTGCCTCGGGATTTGAAGCCATACTCTCCCTTGAGGCTCTCGCAATAGTTGTTGCTGCGGCAGGATTTTGCAAAAGCAAACTTAATGTAGTTTCCAATATGCGACCACACATTTTGAGCAGGATCTTAAGGGCAAACTGTACAGAAGCAACCGACGATTGTAACTCAGCCAAATCCGTGGGGCTGGAAGATGCTATATTACTTACATGAGCCTCTCTTCCTTCCAACTCAGAGTCATTGTGAATGTTTAAGTTTGGTGTTGTTGACAATCTCACAGAGCCAGTACTCGGAGGTTGAGTAACTTCCTCTATTTGATCACTCAGTGTCGGTTGCCCTACTTTGGCCACCACAGGCGTCATAGATCTTTGCATAGAAAGGCAGAGCTCCAATAGAGAGTTGTTATCAATATCTCCCTAGCTCTCATGCTCCTGCGTATCAGTGTTCATTACCTCCGCCTCGTCCATAGTGGTAGAATTATTTTCCGGGTGCGGGTTCACTGGAAAAAAATCCGTTATTGCTCCTTTAGTTGCTGGTGCTGACTTTGTTTGCTTATCTTTACCCATTGCACGATCGTCGTCCGCTGGGCTGCTCCTTGTTTTCCGCTGTCGCAAATTGTAACGTGCTTGAAGCTTCTTACGAGAAGGCATGTGGTTATTTTACTCTGAAGCGTTAGCAATATAGAACTGAGCTATCTGATTTTACTCCTCCGTTATACTCTGTTGTATAAGAATAATACTAACTTCAGCTCCACAGTAAATAGCACTTATCTTTGAGTGCTTGCTTTATCAAAATTCAGGCCCAGAATTGATCTATGTGCCCTGAGGCGCCCAACTGTAAGCGAAAAAGAAAATCTCGTTTATTATGCTCAGCTGGGTATCAAATGCTGGAAGTGCCCCCACTGGGGGTTTTCGCGACCCCACTTAATCAAATAGGTGCCACAGCTATATAGGCATATACCACTGCGCCTGCAAACACCTTTAACCAAAGTGTATTACTGCAGAAGTCCTCCGCTGCCCCCCTCTGCCCTGCCGGCTCCCGTTCAAAACCGAGCTCTGCTTCCGAGCCGCGAAGCGACCCAACACGCTGTCCCCCGGCACCCAACCTGTCCCAGGGGCCGTACAAAGAGGAGCCGCCTCGAGGCCGGCCGCTAAGCAGGCGAAGTGGGCTCGCACAGCAGTACCTGCGTGGGTGTCGTCGGAGTCTGGGTCACAGAGCGCCTGGCTCCTGGGCTGGAGCGCTCCCTCGCTCAGACGTCTCCAGAAAGCCCGAAATCTCCAGGCACCACTCCACTCGCCGTTCGATCACTCGATCACCGGCAACCAGCAGGGGCACAGGCGATGGAAGCAGAGCCGCGTCACACCGGCAGCGGCCGCGTCGCACAGTCGCACAGACCGCGTCTCACCCTCAGCTCCCAGCCGTCAAGCCACACCTCTCTGACGTGCTGTCTCACAGCACGAATCACGCTCAACTGAGCTCCACTGAGGCCGCTTCCGACGACGTTCCGCAAAAGTAATAGAAAGCGAAAGAAACAAATAAAATAAAGAGTAAAATTACAAAACAAAGAAAGTAGGAACCCTGGAATGCGAATAAACAATTTAAGCATAAAGATCATTACAGACTCCCCAGATCCTGTCATATTTATCAAGCTGGTCTTTTGCGTTAAAGGATACTTTCACTCTCCTAGACAGGAGGGACAATCTCTGTAACCAATCATCAATATTAGGGGAAGTGTCACTTTTCCAAAATTTCAGTATTTGCTTCTTAGCTAGAGAAGAGCTCTATATGCCTAGAACATTTTGCTTGTAGACAGTCCAATATCTATCGAAATGAAACCGAGCACTAGTTCCATTCTTCAAAAAACACCATCCCAGAATAGTTTTAATTTACCACATAACCACAACATAAGGAGCTTGGTGCCCACCTCCCCTTTGCAATTCCAACAAATGTCCGCAGTACACAACTTACTCAATCTCATCTTCCAGGGAGACCAGTATAGATAATGGTTCATTCTTTGTTGTGCATACCTCAAATCTAAATACACTTTATATTCAATTGGACCTGAACATATGTGGTTCCATTCAATATCTGACAATGTGCAACTCCGATCCAAATCCCAATTCCTGCTACCACATTGTGATGTTAACTGAGATGCAGAAGGTGTAACCAATTTATACAAAGTAGATGCAGACAGGGGCATGGTCTTTGAAAGAAGAAAAATTGCATGTGAAGTGGCATTGTAGCATTCAGTGATGAAAAAAGCAGATCAAAAAGCTCCCACAGAACATATCAACGAATTGCAGTAGCTTTCAGCTTATATTCAAAGTGCAGGAACTAAAAATCAATCATATTCTGCCCGTCATAAACCTGTCCAATTCTCCAGATACCTGCTCTCTGTCATGAAGTCCATGAGAAAACACAGTTCTGTTTCACAGCCTGGTTCTTCCATAAACTGGAGTCTGCACATAGTAAATCTTTCTCTTCCCAAATCTCATTACATTTACGCCACTCGTTCACAACATGCTTTTTAAAAGGAGGAGTTGTACCAACCGGCAATCTTTTATCCATGAACAAAAGAACATCCATGGGGGTGGGTGAAATGGATTCCTTCTCAATTTTAATCCAACATGCACAATTAGTGTGATCAGACGCCAACCAATGGTGTAACGTGCGTAGCATAAATGCAGTGTGGTAACGTTTTATGTCAGGATAGCCAAAGCCACCCAAATGCACTGATTTATGGAGGACATCTTTTGGGACTCGTGCTCGGTTTCCTTCCCCCCACAAACTTATTCAAGGATTTATTAACACTTAATAACAGGTTATTTGAAAGATGTAGGGAAAGCATGAAGGAGGGACATCTTTATCACATTAACTTTACCCCATAGGGACAATTTTAGCTTTTCCAACCTACAGCAGAGACCATCTACTTCTGTAATTTTCAGGCAGATATTATATGCAAGCAGAGACTCAATATCCCTATTTACATGAATACCCAATTATTTAAAACCCGAATCAGCCCACATTTCCCGACCCACATCAAACAACCCCCTATGACATGAATTGGAGACTGGATAAACCAAAGTCTTTGTGACATTAACTTTATAACTAGAGAATTTACCAAATTCCTGTAATGTCAATGGGAGTTCCAGGTATGATCGCTCCGGGCTTGAGACCAGGACCAATAGGTCATCTGCATACAAACCTTTATTTTTTTATAAT
Source organism: Ambystoma mexicanum (assembly GCF_040938575.1). Taxonomy (NCBI): domain Eukaryota; kingdom Metazoa; phylum Chordata; class Amphibia; order Caudata; family Ambystomatidae; genus Ambystoma; species Ambystoma mexicanum. Next base: position 934,253,419 of record NC_090922.1, read on the forward strand.
ACTTCTGATTGTAAGTGTTTCTATTGAATCCTTGGTATACTACAGGTTCTATGTACTTTCGTACAGCCCTCTCTCCCTCCTAAAATGAGCCTGGCTGCTTTGTCTACGCTACCATATACTCGGGTGGTACAGCCTTATACTAAGAGTGGAGTTTTGTCCCGTCTCAGTTGAATGGTTTTACAAAGCCATTAGTTGGACTTCAGAAAAAAACTGTCCTAACACCATACACCCGGGATACCGGGCGTCAGCCATCCTCCAACTCATAAAGCAATGTTAGTGCTGTAAATTCTGGTTCTCCCGGCCAGGTTGCGCATTTCCTTTTCGCCACAGACACAAGCTTCTGGTATCGGAAGAACTGGCCCTTGGGGAGACCCTCAGTCTGTATCAACTACACAATTTCTCTGAAAATGTATCTTTAAACATGTCCCCCTCCCCCTCCGGCCTCCCATGTAGTGAGCCCTAGTTTATCCCATTATCTGGCTTCCACCAGCTCGCCTCACTCAGAGCATGCATCCGCCATCATGTGAACATGCAGCGAGTACGGGTTACACAACATCAGCAACTTCACCGCTCTTTCCCATACCCCTGGGCCCAAGCTTGACCAACAGCGTAATTCGGCCTACACAACAGTTTGCAACCCACAGGACTTCCTTCAACAGCGAAAAGGCCAGGATATCCTGCAGCAGCCTAGATTCCATAGTGGGTTCATCCGATAGCCAGCCTGCCATATGTTGAAGCTGCGCAGCCAGGTAAAGCTCTGTATGTGGGAGATGCACCCCCCCTGTCCTTATAGGGCATGCATAGGGTATTCAGGGCGATCTGCCCTGGCCCCACCGAAATCCTCTAAGCATGGTGTCTAGCCGACGAAAAAAACCTTGCTGCAATATAATAGTGCACCTACCTTTGCGAAAGAGTAGAGTAGGCACAATAATATTTTCACCAACACTATCCGGCCCAAAAGAGACAGCAGCAATTTACCCCAAAATATCATGGACCGCCTCACCCAGTCCACCACCTTAACCATGTTTCTAGGGTGCATTCCCTCTGGTCTATGAGCAATGTGTATTCCCAGATATCTGAACAAACAGAACTCCTATTGCAGCCGTAGGACAGGTAGGTCACGAGAGTCATACTGCTGCATTCCTGCAAGGGGAAAGAGGCATGTTTTGCGCGTGCTAAAAGAAATCCCAGACAGTTTAGCAAAATCATCTAGCACCTCCAGGATAATGGGCAAGTTATGTTCAGGTTCACATGAATACAGGAGGACATTGCCCGCGTAAAGGGATTTAAGATTACTATTATGTGTTGGAGGTGGCGGAGATTCATGGAGGTGCTCCGCGTGGGCAAAAATCCCATCTAATCCTCACGAATCAGGGCACTAATTACTTTCCAGAGTCTCCCGACTAGCAAAGCAGTTAATATTTTGACATCCTCATTTAACATTGGCAGGGGCCGGTACGATTCGCACTGCTCTGCCGGCTTCCCAGGTTTTGGTATAGGTACTATTGTTGTTTCCCACATACTGCGGGGGAGTAGGCCCTGATCATAGGCCTCTTCATATACTTTAAGCAGGAAAGGGGTAAGAGTAGGGCCTAATGCGTTGTAGAATTCTGAAGGGAGTCCCCTCCTGCCCCCCCTGTGTATTTCCGGTTGACAGGGCACAATCTCATCCCTCCCCCCTCAAGCTTTTCTTCTGTTAGGGACAGTTCCATTGTAGCAGCCTGTTACGCGGTCAACCGCGGAAGCCGTATCTGGGAGAACGCTGCACACAGTTTCTCAGAGTCAACTAATGTCTCATGTCTATACAATTGACTATAGAATGAACTAAAAGCGACATCTATTTCCACTTGAGACCACGAGGGAGCACAGCATTTTTTGTGTATTAGCGTGATCGCTTGCCAGAGCTGCTCTGCATTTCAGAGCCACGCCAGCAGCTTCCCCGATTTATCCCCCTCTTTATGCATGCGTGCCGTGTGTACATTGAGTGCGTAATAGTTGAAGTTGGGCTTCAGTGGAGGGGTCCGACATACCTGTCGTTTCAATAATTTGAATCTGGCCTTCCAAAGCCCCCACCCTGCCAAGTCCTCTCGTAGAGATTTCTTAATCCCCTCAGCTCATGCAATAACCTCCCCTCTGGTCACTACCTTCAGAGTCTCCCATGATATATGTCATTTATAATGAACCTGTACACATGTGTTTCTAGGCGCGACAAGGGGGGAGGGGTACAAAGAGAGGACAAGACAAACTATCTTACTAGGCCTTGTGCATTCAGATCGTGCAAGTGCAGTAAGGCAGAATCCAGGGGAAGTGCAAAGGGGGAGGGGAAAATGCAATCAGGGCAGCATTGCTCCGAGTAAGTGCAGCCAGGACAGCGTGGCTCTGGGCAAGTGCAAGGAGGTGGGGGACTGTAGAGGTTACAGTTACAGCTCCTAGTGCGTGACAGGCCCGGAGGCAGTGCAGGGAACACCAGTCAAGAGGTGCCAGGTACCCAGTGAGACTCTGAGGGTAACCAAGCAACCAGTCGGTGCAGCAGACAGGTAGGTCAGCATGGAAGGGAGGGAGCAAAAGCAGAGGAGAAAAGGAAGGTTTTAAGCTGATGCCGGAACTTCAGGTAGTCCGGCTCAACTTTGAGAGGGGTAGGAAGGCCGTTGCAGAGGGAGGCACCTGCATAGTATTCACAAACTACCTACACTGCCCACATTGGTCTTCCTAGGAATGCAGTGAGAAAATCAAACGGTCCCTAAAGGTGTCGTCATGTAGTAGCTCCGCCGACATGTGCCCGGTCAGGACCAGTGGTCTGGGTCTGTGAATATCCCAGCGCACAGTTAGCAGAGAGTGATCTGAAATGGTGATACCCATATATTCTGCTCTTGAAAATTCAGCCAAGTGTTCAGCCCCCAAAAACAGATAGTCAATTCTAGTATAAAGGCAATGTGGTGTCGAGTAGTACGAGCATCCCCGCCCGCTTGCATTCTGTTCCCTCCAAACGTCCACCAGGGATAAATCAGTCAGCACAACATTTAGAGCCTCTGAGGCCGGTGATGACCTGATCCATACAGGATCTGATCGATCCAGTGCCGGGTGCCTAATGCAGTTGAAGTCCCCACCCCAAAGGAACAAGGCATCCCTCATGCGGGCCAGTTTGCTGCCCAAGGGACGAAGGAAGGTGGGTATCGCGTGATTAGGGTAACAGGAGTTCCCTATGTATAGCTCCTGATGGTCCACATAGTGCACAATTACTCATCTGCCCTCTTGATCAGTTTCAGCTTCTAGGAGCTGAAAGGGAACTGCAGTATCTATCCACACCTTAACACCCCCCCCCAGCAAACTTTGAGTATGTGGATCCATATCCCCACCCCTCCCCATTGTGTTTCTTGCAACAAAGCGCTCAATATTTTTTTCGTGCGCAAGTATGATCGCACACGGTTCCTGCGCAATTAGGAACCCAGGCCCCTGACGTTCCAGGACAATATTTTAATAGACACCATCTAAACAGCACATAAAGAACCCCGGCAGCATCCATCTCGGGGCTGCTCTAGGTCTGGTATGCGCATTCTTCCCCCATAGAGACCCTCCCCCAGCTCCCAAACCACAACTGCATAAAATGCAGGCTCTACATTTAACACCCCACCAGCCGGCACTTCCCGCCCAGCCCCCCGCCACCTTCCAGTACCCAAGACGCCAACATTTGCACCAAAAAACAACCACCGGATTTATTGAAACGAGAAACAAGCACCCTTTCTAACGGGGTTAAAACAACACTCAACAGCATCAAGCAGTTCGGGCACACACATCCCCACCGGATGAAACCTCATCGTTTGGGATTCGGGTGGGAGGTGCCAGCAAAAACCTAGTACCCCCCTCCCCCTGTCCAATGCATTGGGGATGACAATTACCACACCCTGGGTAGTAGCGTTGTGCTCCCGCTACAAAGCATCTCCCCCAGGCAGCATTCATAATACCAGTACCTATTGTATTTAAAGTACGGCACATCACGCTGCAACCAGTTCAGGGGTTCCTTGTCCTTCTGCCCGAGCTGTCTTCCGAGGCCTCATCCAACATGCCATTGTGACCAATCCATAAATTAGCCACTTCCGGGGTTTCAAAGAAGAGTGCTTTCCCTTTATACTGCACCTTCAGTTTGGCAGGATATACAAGCATATCATTTAGGCCCCGTCTGCGGAGCCTCTTGTTTCTTTTCCACTGGACCTGTCGCGTAGAATCCAGGTAAATTGCAATCATCGAGTTGCCCTGTTGGATAGTGCCGCCCTTTCTGGAGAGATGTAAAATCATGGCACTCGGTAGCAATCTTTTCTGTAGCGAGCGGTGCGCCCTTTCGATCACAAATCCCCGAGGATCGACTGGGGCCATTTGCTGGAGTATCAAATGTTTAATGTATTTGGTGGGGTCTTCCCCTTCTGCCCCCTCCGGCAGACCCAGCAAGCAAATGTTATTTCTGCATGACCTCCCTTCAGCATCTTTGGCACGCATCTCCAATTCCAAATTTTTCGTTACCAGTGCCTGGACTCTCAATTCCAGCTCTGTGGTGGCTGTTGCAGTTACTAGCAGCAACGTTTCCGTAGCTGTAATCCTCTCCACGAACGACCGCACATCCTGCCACAGGAGGTGTGCGTCCACTACTTCTTCAATCTTACCCTGCAAGGAGGTCTTTGATGCCGCAATTGCAGCAAGGATCTTGTCCTTATGTGTCTCCACCAGTGCCACCATTTGATCTCTGCGTCTCCCTTTGGCTGCAAAATGACTCCAGTATTGTGCCTTTGTTGGTCTCGTTTTAGATTGGTAGCGGGCATACCAAAAAGTGCTAAGACGTGTTGTCAGCTATACATAGTGTATTGTCAATCGGCTGACGGCAGGGACAGACTGCAGACAAAAATAAACGCCCTCCCTATTCGGTCTCGGGTCAGGTATATCAGTCGAGGGGTGTCACACCAAGAGTATGTCACTGCCCACCCTTCGCAATTCAAGAAGGAGGCACCCACAAGCCCCTTACTAAGGAGTGTTCCAGTAACAGGAGTAGCACTGTGCAGGTGGCAACGCAAGAGGAATGCTTGACAGTTCAACAGCCAGCACATGCAGGGAGCCATCTGCCTGCGCAAGTCTCAGCAGTGTAGCGCAGCCCCCGCTATTCACACCAGGGCCGGCCATCAAGCTCTGGGAGCATACCCTCTGTCATAACAGAGTCCCAATATGTCCATTTACTGATCGTTAATGCAGCTACGTGATCATTGTAAACACCTGCAGAACCTCCAGGGGCTCCTTGGTCCGGGCAAATTCCTCTCCACTTGCTATTTATTAGGTATAGATCCCTGGATCCGGCACTACCACCTCAGTGCCATCAACATATGGTAAGCAGCGAACCTCTGGTCTTCGACCTCCAAGCCACCATAGCAGGAGTGATCCACTTGTAGCCGAGTGCCTTTTTTCAGTCTATCACAGCTGGTCTTTGCAGACCCAACCAAATAGCTCAATTTATCATTCACAGGCTATTTCAGTCACTCCTATCAACTAGCCTTTCCAACAAATTTGCTGGATAACTAGCGGTCTTGCCTCTAGACCGCATGGGGGAGGTCCCCCTGCCACTGTCCTGGGGCAGCCATCAGGTCCAGATAAGGATGCCGCCAGAAGCACATCGGTGGGAATCTCTTATCCGCAGCGCCCGCATGTCGCCTCAGTTCCGTGTTCTCCGTATGGCAGGGTTGCCTTCCTCCTCCAGCCCGCCCTGTTATTAAGAGCCAGGGCAACGCACTTCGCAGGGCAAACCCCCACCCGGCTCCCCAGCCGATGCCGCAGCCCGACTCCTGCAGTCCCCCTTTCTTTCAGTAACGCAGCGCCTCATCGAAGTGGGCTGCTCAGTACAAGCATAGTGGCCCTCCGCTGTCTTGGGCGCTGAATAGGAGTGGCACCTCTGCAGTCTCAGCACCTCTGCAGTCTCACCGATCCTGCCCCTGGTGTTCACCTGGCCTCCAGCCCGATGCCAGCCTCTGTCTCCTCAGCAGGTCCCGGACAAGCTGCCACTTCAGTCCTGGAGCCTCGCTGTGGCGGCCGACATCTTGGGTTCAGCGAGCGTCGTTGGCCGCACAATGTTCCATTACCAGTGGCTCCAACAACCATCAGATGATCTCAGCAGGATTAGCAAACACTGCCACAGCTGTGATGTACGTGGGATCGTGCAGCATGTCAGATCTTACTGCAAAAAGGATCAACTTGAGGATCCAGGCGGGAGCTCACGCCAAACACATCCTCAAGGCATGGACCCTGGCCATGCACCCGGGAACCCACAAGTCCCATAATGCAAAGAAAAAATGCAGGACTGGACAAATACCAATGTAGAATGGCGGATGCTGGCATGTATGCAATTGGTGCATCGCAACCAGTTCACTTAACTACAGATGCGCGAGTCTCTAATTAGCAAGTTGTAAATACCTACCTCTAGAAGATCAACTGTTTTTATTTGTTCTGCAGCGACTGCTTGCTATGGGTATGCCAGAGGTTAAAATGTCAAGTTGCAAACTACTAGCCAGACATAAAAAGTCGCTCCCCACCTGGATTCTACACATACACAGCACACCATTTCTTACTCGCCAAGAGGTGACTATCACTAGCCAATGGCTAGTGGCGAGTGCGTATTTTTAGTCCTGTTAATTCATAGAATTTGTTGGCACATTATCAATGCATTTTGGGGGGCAGGTGCTCATTTCAATCAAGCAGCGTGTTGTATTTGTACGCCATTGTATAGCGATAGTACACTAACGAAAAAGTAGTCTAGTGGGACTTTGTATTGGATGTAAAATGTGTACTCGATAAAACTTCATATTGCATTTCAACTGTAAGCCTTTAATATTGATTTTAAGCTGTAATTGCTTACATTACAAAATATATATATATTGACTAGAAGGTTCAAACCCAGCAATCATGGATGTTCCCTTTATCGAATGTTCAAACCTCCACACTACCAAAGCAGCATTTCTGAAACGCACACAAGTGTGCATATAAGTTTGAAAGCAGGGAATGTCACTAGGTGCTAGGCACAACCTTGGGGAAGAGTACAGAATGGTCATTCTCTATATAAATCATGGCGACCCTGATTTTGTACAAAAACACACACAATTATACAATTATTTAGACATAAAAATCTTATTGTATATTACAAATAGGCGAAAAAGTTGCCACAGGTGATTGAACCCAATTAAAACTAAAAAAGGGAATAAAATACGGAACTTCAGTTGTGCAGCTTTCCATTGGTGCAAGTTAGGGGCTACAACGACATTTAGATTGAAAGGCACAAACAGCAATAGGTTCAAGTCAGGATAGTGCTAAACCAAAGCACAGACATGTCTTCCCAATTGGAGGAGCTGAAATAACCAATCAGATAACAGCTAGAATGGTTGGGTTGAGCTAGAGAAAACAAATGTTAAAATAATTGGGATAATCATGCTTAAAAAATGAAATTGGAGTACTTACAAGAAGTTTCCACTTCTAGGATGTGGGAAGACAAAGAGCATGAAACATTTTATTTCCCAATAGTGAAGAGGATTCCCCGATTTATGCTACGGCTGCACCATAATCCACTGTAACAGGCATATGTTTAACACACCACATTATACAAGGTATCATATTACTTTATTTTTCAGACTCACCATGGGCTGATCTTCATTAATGGAATTGGAGCACAAGTAAAAAACACGGTGAGCAACAGGAAGGATTTTCGTCCCCAAACATCAGAGAGAGCACCTATGAGAGGAGCACTGAGGAATGATAATAAGCCCTGAAAAGACAGGAGAAAAACTGTAAGCATCTCATATTGCCCTATCTCAAGACAATGAGAGCTTCCAGAAATAAGCTTAGCTGCACAATTTTCTTAAGAAAGCAACAATGAAAAACCAATTTGACAATATGGTGGGTGTTTAACGCTTGATAGGAGATTTTGCTAATACTTTTAAATTGGTTTTGCCGACAAACGCATATGAAAAGCACACAAAAATTAAGGTTATATTTAGATACCATTGATGCAGGTGTCCTAGTTTGGAGAAAAGAGCAAAACACATCATGTCTTTCCAACATTATTATACAGAAGCATGCCTTAATTAAGTCATGGCTATATCTGCACAATTCAATTATCCTGCATGCACACAGAGACAGATGAAATAAACAGTACATGGATGGAGTTGCATACCATTTGTAATTCAAACAGATAAACAAGGTATGCTGTGTCAATGGAGATTTGAAGAGAAAAAAAAAATCAACTCTGCACATGGCGTAGACAGACTATGGCCTGGGTGGGAGGGGTGTGTGGGAGACCGGACCTCTATTCCTCAGGGTTCAAGCTAAATAAAGGGGAGGTGCTGTGTTTGGAGTCAGCTGTTAATTGGAATACGGATCACAGTGCACTGATAAGCAAACACTTTAAAACTCATTGAAGTCCATGCATATTATTTTATAAAACAAATGAACAAGTTACTTACCCCGGGTAACGTTCTTTCGACTGGATGTTCCTCCCACGTATTCCTCATCTTTGATATTTCCAATATCCCAGCTTGTTTTGCCCAGAACCAGAGCTGCATTGCCTCTCTGCACAGTGGGTAGTGTTAGGCAGTGTTAGCTACCAGGTAAATCTGGGTGGTACAGACTGCTACCAAGTGGGTTTACTGCTAACACCTGTAGTCCTAAACATTTTGCAGTGTTCCCAAAGGGAACTGCACAGGTTTCTGCCTAACACTGGGCATTGTGGAATTTGGTCACAATCTGCAAAACGTCTAGAGGCCTCACCTCTGGTGGCGAGGCTTTTCCCAGGGATGGGCCCAGGACTGTTCAGATGAACTGGAGTCTTTATGATGTATCATGTGTTAGGGAGAATTCTCCTGCTAGGGCTAATTTCCATCACCTAGTGAGTCCCCCAGCAGCTTTGCTGGATTTCTGGAGTTTATTTTTTTCCACCTGGTAAGAGTGTACATCTTTTTCCACTCTTACATGTGTTTTGCCCTATGTGTTTTTACTCATTGTGTGATCTCGGGCACTGGAGCACACCACTCCAGGTGCCCCTGTTCTTGTATTTTTAATTTTATTTTAATTTTATTTAAACAGATTGTGTGGTTTCCTTATTTGAAACCTTTAACCTGAGCATGTCCGTTCTTTCATCATGATTCTTCGTTTGGTATACAGCATCTTAGTAGCAATGCTTGGTAGCATCTTATTAGTCCTGGGTTATGTTGTTGATGTCCTCTGGTTTCTTAAGGATTAAAATCACTAATTTTATGAGTGCTAATGTCGTTTTCATTTTTTTCTCCTTCTACAAGAGTCCTCCACCACTCATCGACATTCCTTTTTCTTGTATAGGTTACACCGCACCCTCAGTGTAGTAACCCAGGGTTGTCTTTAAGACTTCCCCCTGACTCCATTTCACTGGGGCCGACTACTATCCCCCAGAGAAAGGTAAAGTTGCCATTTACTTTACATAGTCATTTTTACCACAGACCCAGTACACCCCATCTTACATGGAGTACTGGAAAGTACCGTTTTCTGTCTCTACCTCCCTGAGCATTGTTTCGCTCTTTTAACATTTAGACTTGGCTGGAGGCAGTGGTATCTACCCTAACTTTTCTACCGAAATTATATTAGATAAACGTGGTACTGTTCTTGGCTATTCTATTAGCCTCGAACATAAACCCGCTTGACTAAATCGTCTTTCTTTTGGCTCTGGTTGGGTTTATTCGCCATTTCTTTTTGTTAAAGTCCTTCTTATGTTTTACTTTGCACGGCAAACTAGGTTTGCCTTCTTTGTTCACCGTCTTTTGGCAGGCTTCTGCAGAGAAGCCCTCCTCAAGGCACCTGGGTGTCTAGGTGGGCTGAATGTGAGGGAGGGGTGTAGTCACCCCTTGCACAGGGTATCCTAGGAAACCCAAGTCGCACTTTACCATGATTGGCTGAGGTGGTTGTCCGGGCTGGACAACCCCCCTGCTGCATGATTGACAGCGAGGCTGTCTGAATGGGGGTTTTGCGCATAAAAAGGCAGGTCTCTTGGGCTAGAAGTCAGAGTCGCCTCTGGAACTACAAGGAACCGAAGAGAAGCGGAGAGAACGACGGCTGCTGCAACTACCATCCCGGTGAAGCCCTGCTGAAGTCCTGAGCTATCTACCCTTCGACGACTAAGAGGAGATCCAGTCTGGAATCTTCTTCCCTTGAGCCTGGCGGGGATAACCAGCTCATCTTCTTCAGCCAGAGATCTCCCCCGTGGTTGAAATCACTGCATCTTGCTGTAGTGGTCCGAATAGCCACCTACTGAGCCTCTCCTGTTTTTAAGGAGCGCATCTTTTATTCATTGTCGCTGCTGCCGGCTTCATCCCTGTGTGGTGAAGACCCCCTTCAGATGTCCTCCTTCACAACGAAGCTCCAGGAATCGTGGGTCTGCGGGAAACCAACAGGAACAACTGCCAGGGCTCCAGCTGCATTGTGAGAATAAGGTACTGTGTTCTACTGGAGGAAACTGGGTAAATCCCTTTTCTTCATCTCCAAGGCTCGTCCTTGTCTTCCCTCCTCCTTATAACTTTTGCTTCTGAACATTGACAATATTCAAGTATTTTTGGGCTATGCTGAATCGTGAACTGTTTTAACGGTGTGATCTTCGGCAACAGGTCTCTGGTGTCACTTAAACCTGGCTCCGACCCTTTGACTTTTGAATTCCTGTTTCTGAGTGTTTCTCGATACTGTCTACCAAACCTAAATATTGCCTGTGGTTTTTGCCTCCAACTCCCTCTGGGTATCTCAGGTGCTAAGTGTGTCTTTGCCCCGGTAGCATTTCATGTCACGGATACGCGGTTATTGAGTAGACCGAACTGTCAAAAAGTGACCGCAACCATATCAGCGGTAGCTTGTTTTGTTCATAACACCGGTTCATTTGAACACAGGGTACTTACCTTGAGACATACTGTACAAAGTGAATTGGTTAGTTGTAGTATATTTAACGTGTGGGTTTGTTTAAAGTTTAATAGAAGTGTTGTGTATATAACTGATGGTTTAAAAATAAATGTACTTACATTTTTTTTTATCTGAAACCTTGAGTCAGTGTTTGCTTGAGTCACAGTAATTGTGGTCCCTTTGTGTAATCTCTGCTACTGCTCATATACTCTTGAGATAAGCCTGGCTGCTTTGCTACTGCTACCACTATAACTTAGTAGTACAGGCTTGTACCAAAGGTAAAACTTGTATTGCCACCTGTGGTCTTAATTGTGTGTAGTGGTCCCTAAGGGCACTGCCCAGGATTCTGCCTAACATCATTGAAGTTGAGGGAGAAGCCCAGTCTGTGAAGGGAGTGACAGGTGTAGCTGAGATGATGCAAGGCCTGTTCTGGGGAACTGGCCCTGATCAGCCAATCGTCTAGGTAGGGGTAAATGTGAATTCCACCCCTCCCGAGACTCGCTGCCACCACCACCATCAGTCTGGTGAAAACCCTCGGACAGAGGTCAACGATACACCCCAGGAGGCTGCAGCTCGACCCTGGCTGGAATCGGATCGGGGAAGCCCCCGTTTCGCTAGACGTGGAGGCCCAGCCCAGGACCTGGACTTCTTCCCCAAGATGGCGGCCGCAGGGAGATGCGGACCCGGGGTGGCAGGGTCGGCCATGGCGGCCCCTGCGACCCAGCACTGAACCCCCCCCCACCCAGCCTAACAACGTAGTCCACAGCATCGGCGGGGTCTGGACTGCGGCATAAACATCAGCGGGGGGCAGCCGTGATGGATCGGCCCCATCATATTGCGGCCGACGACAGGAGGGGAGCTGCATCTGGAGAGGTGAGGTGCCGAAGCGCTGCAGCGGCCCCCGGGCCTGGGACGCAGCTGTGTGGGACACCGGGCCCCTCCTTCTCCTTTGCTCTTCGGCCGCCCAACATCGCCCGAAACCAGCCCTCCTCCTGGCCCACATCACACCCCGCCTCACTTCCAGCAACGGGCCCATCGGCCCCAACGCCTGCCGGGGTTGCCCGAGTGCGGCCCAACCATGGGAACCCCCAACTGCAGTGACGGCCATGCTGGCCCCCCCCCCCATCCCACCACTGTCCTGTCAAATCACCTGTAGAGTCCCCTCTCCCCTCCACACAGCAGCAGGACCCATGAGGACGCAGCTCCGATCCTCAGCACCAACTAGTAGGCTCCAGGACCCTAGGATGCTGCAGAGAGTCCTCAACCCACCTGCCCCTCTGTCGCAGGCCCAACATCGGCCGGGGCCGGCCCTCCTACTGACCCACACTCCACTTCTCCTGCCACCGGCCCCAACACCTGCTGCGGGAGGCTTGAGGTAACCAAATCTGGTAACTCTTCCATCTGCAGGGATGGCCCCTCGGGGCCCCCCTCACCTTGGTCCCTGTGGGCCCGGCTGGACGCCTTGGGAGCCCCCTCCTCTCCGACGCACCTCACCCGGAGCCTGCAGCGGCTTGGCACCAGCCCTAACTCACTGCCTCGACCTGGGCCAGCTCCACCCCGGAGACAGCCTAGACCCCGCCGTCCGCATAGCAATCTGGAGGAGGGGTCCTTGACCCACGCAGTAGACAGCCCCACAGGACATCGCACCGTCCACCAGCGGTTACCAGACAGCTCCCCTTGCCGAGGTCTTCTACCAGAGCACTTCGCAGAGACCTGCGCACCTAGCTAAGGCGAACCTGGACGCCCATCCAGCACCGGCTCCCCACTTTTCAGAGGTCCCTCCTCAGCAACAGTCCACAGACAACACCTATCTGAACAGACGGCCACCCTGATACTAAAATGTCCAAGCATAAAGGTCCAAACTCTGCAGACATAGCTAACCTATTGCAGATGAAGGAGAAATCCAAGCAGCAGGACCCCCTCCCACCTCAACCCAAACCTCCTCGCCCACAAGACCTCAGGGACAAAGGGCTTCGAAAGACGATATCCAGTCCTCCTTAGCTGACATGGAGGTGGAGTTCTGCAACTGTATGGCAGAGGTCACAACCAAGTTAGAGTGCCTGGATAATCGCGTTGAGGAGGTGGAACACAGGGTCGGAGACACAGAAGACCAGGTCCTTGAACACGCGGCGCAGTTCGCAGAGCTGCAACCGAAACGCCAGTCGCTGGAGGATAGCTCTGAAATTATGCATCGCAAACAGGAATATTTGGAAAACAGGGCCTGCAGGAACAACATACGCATCACAGAGGTCCCCGCCTCGATTTTGGACCAAGCCCTTCCTGTCTACATCATTGGAGATTTCTTCCAGACTCTCCTCCCGGACTGTGATAAATCACTGCTCTTACTGGACCACACCCATAGACTACGTGGTCGCAGAAATGCTCCGTCACCCGCCACCCCGGAGGTAAGTCCACTTTCACACCGCGAAACAAGAGATCATGATGGCAAGCCGCTCACAAGGTGACCTTGCATACCAGGGAGCCACAATTCTGTTTTTCCAGGACCTGGCCGCCTCCACAGTTCAACAGCAGAAAGCCCTCGGGCCGCTATCAACCTTCTTGCAAGATCGAAAAATCAAATATCGATGGCTCTACCCTGCCTCGCTCTAGTTCACATTTGAGGGTCAGACAAGGGTGATCCACGTTCTCGAAGAGGCTTGCGGCATCATGGGGGGCGAACCCTCTACCCCTGAGGAGGATTCCTCCATCTCCCCGCCGGACCAAATACGGAGCTCGACACCAAAGCCTCAGCACTGCCGCTGGATGAAAGTCCCAAAAGGAGGGAACCCCCCCCCCCCACACGAATTGTAACCAACCATCAACTCTCCTTGCCGGAACCCGCACTCTCAGCACCCGGGCGTCCCAGGTAATGCCCCAGCCAAGTGGATGGACAGTCACTCTGGCCTGAGGCCCTCCAGGCCTCAACTGGTTCATTTTGTTTTTTTTTCATTTTTGCCGGGCTAGGACCACTCCCAGCTCTCCTGGTTGTTGGGCCACCTTTCCCGGCCCTTTAAGTTACCGAGCCACATTTGGCCCTGTTTGGTTTCAAGTTAAAACCTGGCTACAGCGGACCTGCAACTACAGCCCTCCTTTGAAAGTCTCCAGCCAGCGACCGATCAACTCCTGACCACCTGCCCACTGAAGGCGACCAGCACTCTTCTCCCCAGCCACATACCAAGCTACGCTATGTTTCCTTTAACGTTTGGGGCCTGAACTCCCCCGTAAACGCAAATCCACCCTCCGCTGCCTACAGGACCTCCAAGCTTCGGTAGCATTCCTCCAGGAAACACACCTAGCGGAGGACTTCCCTAGGCTACGATGCCGGGCATTCCCAACTCAATACCTGGCGTCAGGACCCAGCAAAAGTGGAGGCACAGCGATTCAGCTGGCAAGGGGTACCCCCCCCTTTAAAAAGAAAGGGACCCTGCGAAGCCCAGATGGCAGATTTGTGGCGGTTAAGGAGGATCTCTATGGCCAGCTTCACACACTGATTGCGGACTACGTGCCAAACGAGGGTCAGGAGACCACCTTCGCAGAGCTGGAGTCATCTCTTCTCCACTTTCTCGAGGGCCAGGTGGTCCTAGGTGAGGGCTTCAATGGGGTCCCCGACCCCCAGCTGGACAGAACGGGCGCTCCATCACCCAGGGATTTCAAGATTGCTCTGAGCCTTTGCCACTTGTTCAGAACCCGTGGTTTGGTGGACACCTGGAAGGTCCTCCATCCAGACACAACAGACTACTCTTTTTTCTCCCATGTCCACCGCTTCTCATCCCAAATTGACCTGATCCTAGCAAGCCCACAGCTCCTACAGTTTACAGATGAAGTGGTAATTGGCACAAGGGTTTTGTCTGACCACTCTCCGATCCTTCTTACCGCAAGGATCTTTTACCCGGAGCCCCCTAAAAGAAGTCGATGGCAACTATACGAGCCGATGTTGCACGATTTGGCGGCCCGTGATGCCATATCCAAAGCGATCAAATGCTACTTCAAGGAGAACACCCCCCACCCCCCCGACCATACCTCTACGGCTACAAGATGGGAGGCCATGAAGGCCGTTAGAGGGAAATTAATAGCTCAAGCCGCCACGTATAGGAAGAGGCGGCCCATGAGAAGGGACCAACTAGAAAGGGAGATGGCGGAGGCAGACTCGATCCTGAAGAAAAAATGGTCGCCCAAAGCAGTCAAGCTAGTGAGGCTAGCCCACACGAAACTGGAGGCTCACTATACTGAGGACACGGCACAGTCCATGATTAGGACGAAGCAGTGCTACTATGTGAACGGCAATAAAGCCAACAGATACCTAGTGAGCAAATTAGCCCGAACCCGCTGTCGAAACCACATCATTGCACTGAAAGACCAGAAAGGCAGAATGTGATATGGGGAAAGAGGCTAAACTTCAAATAGCAGCGACCCATCTAGCCAACACTCTGACCTCTGCCCCCGCCCACAGGCTCTCCAGGAGCAATTTATAGCAGGCGCCAAACTGCTGCAGCTCTCCGAAACAGACAGAACCGCCCTTAATGCCCCAATTACGACCGAAGAAGTAGAAGAAACTCTGAAGTCCCCGAGTCCCAGGGCCCCAGGGCCGGATGGATTCCTGCCTAAGTTCTACAAACTTTCGCCCCCTGCTTCTGAAGCCACTGACAGAGCTTTTCAACTCCTTCTGGGAAACGGGTTCCATAGCCCTATCCATGCAGGAATCCACCACAATCATGCTCCTAAAACCAGGCAAAGACCTGGCAGAATGCTCATCGTATAGGCCGCTATCACTTCTCAATGTGGATGCAAACGCATATTCAAAGGTTTTGGCGAACGGGCTGGCCCGGGTCCTACCGTCTATCATAGACCAGGCGGGATTCATGAGAGGTAGGAGCACTGCGGACAAGATTTGCCAAGCACTTAAACTCATTGAAGTGGCGACTCAAGACCAACAGGGCCTGGCAGTCTGGACCCTGGATGCCACCAAAGCCTTTGACAGGGTAGACTGGAACTTTATGCGGCTCACATTGGAGGCATTCTGATTTGGCCCCTCATTCCAAAGAATGCTGCTAGCAAACTACGAAGCCCTAAAAACATCATTACGGCTTAATCAGAAAACCTCCACCCTGATCCCGCCCTCGTGTGAAACAAAGGCAGGGCTACCCGCTCTCCCCACTGATCTTTGCCCTGGTCATGAAACCATTTGCCCAAAGGACACGATCCAACAACGAAATCTCTGGGCTGGTCATAAACAGGGAGCAGTTCAAAATTTCACTGTATGCCGACGTGATGCTTTCCATCACCAATTGCCAGGCCTCCCTGCTCGCCATTCTTACCGAACTGGAGGCATTTGAGCAAGTAGCGGGATTCCAGGTGAACTACTCCAAATCGGAAGCACTGAGCATCAACCTGGATGCCCCCCTCATAACCACCCTCCAAACGCTTTGCCCACTGAAATAGAACTCTGATTCTTTCGGATTACCTAGGGATACGCCTCACAGCAGACCCAAAATGGCTATACGGGGCCAACTTCCCCCCCCTATTCAAGCAGTTGGAAAATGATGTGCAACGCTGGCACAGCCAGGAAATCTCCCTGCTGGGGCGGGTCACAGCATGCAAAATGAACTTACTCCCCAGACTGCTGGACCTGTGTTCCGCGCTCCCGGTTCCCCTTCCGAAACAAGCCTTGGAGCAACTACAAAAGAAGCTCACGAAATTTGTCTGGAAGGGACGCTGAGCAATACCATATACCAATGAAAGTCATGACAGGGGCAGCGAAATGGCGTGGCCTAGGGCTGCCCAACCTCACAAATAATTTCTTGGCAGCTCAACTGGCTAGCACCTCTGCCTGGGCGGGTCAGGAGTCCCCCTCCCCGAAGTGGGCCCAGATTGAACAAGCTAAATCACAGCCGCAGCTACAGTCCCTATTGCACATCCCGGAGGCCCTCCGGAGCCATGGACCATGGATGCTACGGTTAGGAAGAATTCTCATTCTATGGCTAATTTCCCTTACCTATAGAGTCCCCAGCAGCTTTGCTGGATTTGAAGGGGTTGTTTTTTTTCTCCTGCTAAGAGTGAGACTCTTTTTCGCACTCTTAGGCATGTTTGCTATGTGTGTTCTAGGCTATTTTTTTGTGTTTAATGTCTATGGGGTTTATCTCACCCTCATAGGAACCATCTTTATACACATGTGTTACACAGCACCCTCCGTGCAGTAACACAGGGGTGTCGTAGCGACCCCCAAACATAGACTCCATACCCTGGGACTGATTACTGTCTCCCAGGACATGTAAAGACCCCATTGACTTTACTAGTCACTCTTTATGAACAAAACCAGTACAACCCATCTTACTACGGAGGTACTGGAAAGGGTTAATAGTTTTTCCTCTGTGTTCATTTTCGAGAGGGTACCGTCCTTTTCTCAAAAGTTTCTGGCTGGTGGCAGTGGTTACTACCAAAAATATTTGACCGCGAATATTTCCCTATGGGATTTTCCCATTGTTCGAGGCTACCAAATTTACTGAAAGCCTCTAACATACCGCCGGTTTATTTTTACATTAACTTTACCCCGGTAGGTTTTATTTGCCAGAACTTTTATATAAATTCTTTCTCGTGTCTTTCTCTAAAATACTAACCCAGGTCGGGGATCCTTTGTTCGTCCTTTTGGCGGGCTTCTGCCAAGAGGCCCATCTTCCGGCGCCACTGAGTCTGGGGCGGATCCATTGTGTGGGAGGGGGAGTAGGACCCCTGGACAGGGTTGCCTCAGCAACCCATGTCGCACTCTGCCCTGATAGGCTGGAGGGTCTCCCGCCAGGATGACCACTCCACTGTGTGAGTGACAGCTAGGCTGTATGAATGGGGATCTTTTTGCATAAAAGCAGTGTCCTGAGGACTGGAAAAGCAAGACGTCGCCACTGGAACTAAGAAGCCGAAGAGGAGAGAAGCCAAAGACATCTGCAACGACTGAACCACCGGTGAAGACCTGCTGCAGCATCTCACCACTTTTCTCCACACGACGAGAGAAGATCTTCACCTGCAAGAGCCTTCTTCCCTTGAGCTGGTGGGGCCAACCAGTTTGCCAATCGCCTTCCAGGACCTGCCTTGGTCGAATCGCCAGTGCCCTGCACTCGGAGACCGGATAGCCAGGCACCCATCCACCCAGACCGCGATTTAAAGCAGCGTACCTTTTATTTCATTTGGCAGTACCACAGCTGGTTTCATCCATGGGCACTGCAGTAACTCAAACCTCCCTGCACAACAAGAGTCCCTCTCTTCCTCTGCTGGATCCCCCGAACTCCCAGGAATAACCGCCACTGCAGGAACCTCTTCTTCATATTAAGGTACTTTGTACCACTAGGCCTCCCTTTTCGTTCAGTAGCACTAAAGGTGTTTTAAAGCCTTTACCTACCTGTTGGGTTGGCCGCCCCTATCCTCTAACATTGTCTTTCACCTTCTGCAACCACCTTTTCGAATCGTTTAACAAAGACTTGACTGCAGCTACAAGAACATTTTGCTCCTGGGCTCTTTGCCCTGTACCACTGACTCTGGCACAGGCCTAATTGACTCTAGCTGAATTTGTTATAACTGCCTTCTCTAAATTGCTTCTCTCCTAGAAATGTGTTGGTGCACCTAACTCTTATAACCACCTTTTCCTTCCCACTTTTTAAACTTGTGAAGTACCATTTTGCTTGGTTTTCACCTACGTATTATACATGCTAAAGTACTGCCTTGTCTAAACTTGTTCACAAACTTATTGGGAAGTGTTGCTAGGGTGCCTAAGAGTATATTCCTGTATAACCTGTTCTTTCCCTCCCTTGTGAGAAATTGCTAGAGTACCATTTGTGTTTGGTTTTCACTGTGCCGTTTTGCCCAGTTTTCACTCTTGCTCAAACTTGTCTACAATTTAACTAGGGAGTTGTGTATACTTTTCTTGACAGATTTTAACTTGCTTTAATAACTGTGATTTATGTGTTGAATTAGAAGTGTAAAATAAATATATATATATATATATATTCTTTTTAATACAAAGCTTTGGTCAGCGTTTCCTTGTACCTCTATATTGTAGTCCTATGGTGTTGCGATCACCAACATCATCTTCGTAAAGACACGCGGTGCCAAGCTTAGGCCAAAAGGAAGCACTCGAACCTGGAAATGCTCCTCTCCCACAGGGAAACAGATATCTCCTGTGTGGACCCCATATCAGGATATGCATGTAAGCGTCCTGAAGATCCACCACGCTGTGCCAGTCGCCCATCTGCAAGGAGGACCGAATCTGACCAGGCGAGATCATCTTGAATTTCTCTTGGGGTAGGAAAAGATTGAACTGGGAAAGGTCTAGGATGGTGCGCAGGCCAGCCTGGTTGGGTTTGGGCTCCGTAAACAGCCAGGAGTAGAAGCCCTCCCCTCGTTCCCCCAGGGGAACAGGTTCCACAGCTGAGGTCCAGCAGTTTTTGCACCTCGCCTTTAGGGAGGGCGGTCCCGACAGCTGGAAAGGAGGGTTGAAGGGTGGGGTAGGGGTTGGGGGTAAGCGGAAGCCCGCCCAAGCAACTGACAAGACCCATCTGTCCACAGTGATGTTCTGCCACGCCTCCCGATAAGACGCAATGCGTCCTCCCACTGGTGCCTCGTGCGAGCGAGGAAAACCCTCATTTGGCAGGCTTTTCAGTGGTGTTGCCACCTGGAGAGGAGCGGGAGAAAAACCGAGTCCGTTTCTGCCTCCGGCGGTTATTACCCGAAGGGGTATCTACTCTCCGAGATTTCCGGTCGAGGAAGCCCCTGAAACCAGAACAGGGCCGGCTCTGCGACAGCGGTCTCTGCGTCCTGAAAGGGGTTTTAACCAGAACTGACAAGGACTTGGGTGTCTGTGTGTTGTCCTTCCTTTTGGTGAGCTCCACATCCGTTGTGGAATGAAAAAGCTCCTTACCGTCGAACAGCAGGTCCAACAGCTTGTCCTGCAACTCTTTCGAGAACTTGGTGGCATGCAGCCACACCTGTCGAGAGGTGTCAACACCCAGCATAAGGCCCCGAGCCGACGTGATGAGCCGCAGCCTCAAGCAGATCCTGAGACTCTGGCGTCAGATATCTTAGTCTTCTAGCTTCTCGATCGGAATGAATTCCTCGAACTCTGACAGACCTTTACACATCTTCATGTTGCCCCCTCCCCCCGCACCCCCAACACTAGTTCCGCGTTGGCCTGCCGGAGCTGCAAGGAGGCTGAGTTAGCGAAAATCTTCCTCCCAAGGAAGTCCAAGAGTTTGTCCTCTTTCCCTAGAACCTGAGTCGCCGTCGTAGCAGAGGACGCTGCAGGTCTGGACTGCAAAGTGGCCGCGGCCACCACTGTGGAGGAGGGTGGCGGACAAGATGACAGGGCCACCTCTTCCGAAGAGTGCAGGCTGTAACGCGCATCAATTTTCTTATTGACGAAAAGTCCAGAGTGTGGCTTTTCCCAGACCCTGCGGACCTCAGCCAATACGTCCTTTTGCAAGAACAGGCCGGTACGCTCCTAAGGAGACAAAGTGAACGCCCCCGATAGCACACCCTCCTGCGGAATGGGTGCCTCGGGCACTGGCACATCCAATAGGCACATCATGTCCAGTACCCGGTCATGAAAGGCTTTGATAGAGCGGGGCTGGTCTTCGCTGTCCTGCTCGCCCTGCGAATCATCTGACGGGTCAGGATCCTGCTGAACCGTGTCAGGCACCGTCTTGTCTACGGGGGACAATGGGGGCAAGGGCGGAAGGGTCGGAGAAGGCACCGTAGGCAAGGGCGGCACCCGAAAAAGACCCTTGAAATACTCTCTCATGGGGTCGGTATGCATGAGCGTCTGAAATTTGCCGAAAAAGGCGTCCTCCGAAGACGGATTTGGAGCCGCCGGAGAAGGCCTCTCATGAGGAGGATAATTCCAGGGACGCAGCGGGGACGGTTGCCACATAGGCCCATCCCCCGAAGTGTCCACAAAAATCAAAGGTGCCGAAACAACAGGCAACGAGACATTGTGCAATCCATACCAGTTCTCCATTCTGATAATCCTTGTGCCTCCACACTGCCCCCTCCCCACCATTTCCTTGCTATGCCCCTTTTCGCAATTAACAAGGCTATTGAAATATATTTTGCATATCTGAGACAGGTCCCTTGATCCCAAAAAAACGAGCACTTATGTCTTTAAAGTCAGGGACCAAATGCCAGGCTAGCGTCTTGTTAATTGCGAGGTAGATGTGTTTCCATTAATCCTCTAAGGTGGGGTCAAGACCATATCATGTGTACAATGGTGCCAGACATTCTTTTACATTTAGAACATCTTGTCCTGCC
Source organism: Ambystoma mexicanum (assembly GCF_040938575.1). Taxonomy (NCBI): domain Eukaryota; kingdom Metazoa; phylum Chordata; class Amphibia; order Caudata; family Ambystomatidae; genus Ambystoma; species Ambystoma mexicanum. The sequence goes on from NC_090922.1 coordinate 934,274,638, forward strand.
GTTGGCCCATTTTATATAGTCCTGTGTGGGCGTAATAAGACCCTTTGGAGGATATTAAACTTGACTAATCAGAGTTTGACATTTATGGCTATTTCCCAATAGTATTAAGTTAAAATGTAGTTTTTAACAAAGACTGCTTTCGAAAGACTTCTCTGTGACCGCACAGAGCGGTCTTTCTAAATCGAAGTGTTATGTGTGTGTGAGTGTTTGTGTGACTGCGTGTGTGCGTCAGCTTGTCCATGTGGTGGAGTTTGTATGTGCGTTTATGTGGTAGCGGGAATGCTTGGGTGGGGTCGGAGGTGGCAGCTGAGGAAAATAGGTTCGGGGTCTGAACCCCCTCCCTACTGCCCCCCCACCCCCGACTTCTAATACATCCGCCAACGTGGGTGGCTGTGGGGGCAAAGGAATGTGATATTTTTGCTTTTTGCGGGCTGCCAAAAATCGGCAGAAATAAATCTATCTTTTTTGTAAGCGGCCTGCAAAAATTGGAAATTTCACATAGAACCTTCCCTAGGTGTACATCGTAGTTCCAAACACTATTCTTCTTCAAATGCCCCCAAGTCTCTTTCCCACTTAAACCTGAGTGCAACCAAGGGATCTTCAGTATTGTTCACAATATTTTACTTATTTCCAGCATCTGATGACCCTACCCCTCTCTCGAGTGGAGAGACCGCTGAGCTTGCATTAGTGTACCCTGTGCTGGCTCCATGGGCACCATTTTATGGGGCATGGACTCTTTCTTTCTCTCAGACTTCGTACAATGTTGACTGCAGGGGTACACATTCATGAACACTAACATTTCCTATCTTGGAGACCTCCCCAGGACTATCTATTCCATTTTCAAGCCATATCGGTGAAGCTTTAAAAGTTTAAAACTACGTCTGCGTGGGGTTGCATTCACAATCTTGCATCCCTTATAAGACACTGTGACTATTATGTAGGGGATTGCTTGGAGGACAAGCCCCACCTTAAGAGGCACTGTTAAATCCTCAAAGATCTTGTGGAACCTGCACTTGTGGAAATGAAGATGGTGTTGGGCAGAACCCAGTGCAGTTCCCTTAGGGAGCACTACACAAGATTAGGACTACAGGTGAGAGCAATAAATCCCCATTGGTATCAGTCTGTACCACAAAGATTTAGTTGGTAGCTGTGGCTGAGCAGTCAGACTTATCTCAAGAGGGAGATGAGCAGTATTCAGGGTTTACACAATAGGCCACTAGACTATGGAACAAGGAAACGCTGACCAAAGCTTTATATTTAAAAAGTAAATATATATTTATTTTATGCACTTCTAATAAAACACATGTATCGCATTCATCAAGCAAGTTAAATTAAGTCAAAGGAGAAATATACACACTCCCAAGTTAAATTGTAGACCAAGTGAACCAGTGTGAACACTGAGCAAAACGGCACAGTGACACTTACACACAAGGGATCCTCTAACAATTCCTCACAAGGGGGAGAAAGCACAAGTTGGATAGAAATAGGTTCTTACACACCCTAGCAACACTTCCCATCAGTTTGTGAACCAGTTTAAGCAAAGCAGTGCATCAGTATAAGCAATACGTAAATGAAAACTGAGCAAAATGGCATTTCACAAGGTTTAAAAATGGAAAGGAAAGGGTAGTTAAAAGAAATAGGTGCACCACACAGTTCTAGCTGAGAATCAATCTAATGAAGACGGATCTAACAAATGTGACCAGAGTCAGTAGGCCTGTGCGAAAGTCAGTTGGTACAGGGCAAAGGCCCAGGAGCAAACTTTTCTTGTAGCTGAAGTCAAGTCTTTGGTTAACGAAGTGGAAAAGGTGAATGCAGACGTTGAAAAGTCAATGTTAAGAGAGAGGGGCGGCCAACCCAACAGGTAGGTAAAGGATTTAAAACACCTTTAGTGCTACCGTGAAGAAAGGGCAGCCTGGCGGGACAATGTACCTTAAAATGAAGAAGTGGCTCCTGCGGTAGCGGTTGTTCCTGGAAGTTCCTGCAGTTCGGGTGATCCAGCAGAGGAAGAGAGACTCTCGTCGTCGAGGAAGGTTCGAGTTACTACACTACCCAGGGATGAAACCAGCCGCGGTGCTGCCCGACGAATGAAAGGTATGCTCCTTTAAATCGCGGTCCAGGTGGACTGGTGCCTGGCTATCCGGCCTCCAAGTACAGGGTACGGGAGATTCGACCAAGGCAGGTCCGGGAAGGCGATTGGCAAACTGGTTGGCCCCACCAGCTATGAACCACCAAAGCTACCCTGGAGGCATGGGCATGGGCCCGGCGAAGGAAAAAGCTGCCCAAAGGCTTGGGCCCACTCTCCCCGATTTGGAACCCTGACTTTTTCCCAGGTATGGGGTCAACGAACTTCAGCCGATGGACCGCAGGAGGCCTCCGTTCAATCTCGCAACTCTACGAGGGCAGCTCCCTGCTCAGCTTCAAAGAGTGCAAAGAACGCCTCCAGGTATCGGAGAGGGAAAGGTTCACATATGCTTAACTACTGCACTGGATCTCGCAACCGGCGGTTCGCCAAGGGGCGACCCGAGACCTGCAACCCCTGCAACATGCATTGGGAGAAAAACCCACAGCGAGGGCGGATCACTAAGCTGTACCGTCTCCTCCAAGAAGATATACTACAGGTCAGATCCCCATACATGGCTGGTTGGGAAACAGACCTGGGACACCCCATCGAAGACCAGACATGGGTGGAGACATGGACTAGGATCAACTCGGCCTTAAGCTCTGTCACCGCTGGTACCTCTCCCCGGTCTGCTTACACCATTGCAACCCATCCACAGACCCGAGCTGCTGGAGACGCTGTGGCGAAAAGGGATCCTTTTTACATATGTGGTGGAGTTGCCCAACAGTGCAGTCCTTCTGGAGGGAGATTATTCAAATCATCGAGGACATTATCCAACGCAAGCTGCCGATGGATACTGAGGTGATCCTCCTAGGCCTAGCGAGTCCGGACTGCTACCCCAAAACAGGACACTCTATTAAACTGCTGACGCAGCTTCTACTAGCAGCGAAGATCACAGTGGCACGTCAAAACGCAAGAGGGCCCCATACAGCCCCATACTGTGGATAAAAGTTTGGGAAATACTAGTGGCTGAGAAAGTCACAGCAGCAAGAGAGGGGGGGCCTTCCATCGCTTCACCGACTGTTGGGCTCAGGAGTTGGATTACCATAGTAGATTCCCAGCACTGACCTTCCAACTGTTGGGCTCAGGAGTTGGATTACCATAGTAGATTCCCAGCACTGACCTTCCAACTGTGCCTGTTGACCAACTTCTTAGGGCCCCAGAGCCCCGATGGATCCCCAGACTGTCGGAGCATTATGGACATGGGGGTGGGCACGATGGGAGCCACCAAAGGGGGAGATTTAACATATTTTAGGCATATTGCTAATGATGGGAGTTATTCCATTACGTTTAACTTGATTGTTATGCTTTAACCAACATACATAAAAGTTGTTTAAAAAAAAAACGCATCTTGGCAGACAGGGGCGCGCATTGGGATGGAACGGAGCGCATGATCACAGCAGAATGGACCCACAGGGCTGTTACACCCGGGGGGGGGGGGTCGATGGATATGATCACATGGAAATGGAATGTCGATTAATGTGATGAGCTGGAATGTTCGGGCGTGGGGAACTAAGACGAGAGGTATCAAGGCATATATAGTGACATCATGGGGTATAAATAGGCATTTCACCTCATACTCTGCCTAGTCACGGGTGGAGGGTTATGAATCTTACCCATTAATTGCTTCAATTTACCGGCAGAGGCTTGCATATTGATCCAGGGGACTGCTATGTGATTGTACATGGCGTCCTTGAATGCATGGAAGTACTCCTTGTAAACACACACATACAAACCAAATATAGACTCCCCTGAATTTTATGCCAAAATTGCTGGGATTATATCCAAATACCCAAGGATACCCATCCTGTGTTGGGGCGGGGTGACATGAACCTCATCCTTCATCAAAATGTCGATATGAACGGTATGCCCCCCCCCCCAGAGCCCCTTCTAGAGCCGCAAGCTACTAATTGGATCAAATGATGGACATGTTTGTTCGAGATGTGTGGCGCCTTCTGCACCCACAGACCTGTGACTACACCATTTACTCTTCAGTACATGATATGGCATCCCGCATCAATGTCTTTTTGCTGTCACAATCACTCGTAGGGAAGGTGGTAACTGCGGATATCCTCCCACGTCCGTTGTCAGACCCCTCGCCTATAGTGGTACGACTGGTGGTGGGTGGAGGGACGGGCTGCCTGATGCAGGGTGTGGAGATGAGATTCAAATCAGAGGCGTTACAAGACATAGGGCCTCATTACAAGTTTGGTGGTAGCCTTGCCGGTAAAACCGGAAGGCTGCCTCTATTTTTTTCCCGGCACTCGCGAATGGGCAATTACCAGGTAATTTTTGCCTGGCCGGACCCGGTAATTGCCCACTCGCGGGTGCTGGAAAAACATGCTCCCCATTCCCATTGAGCCCTATAGGGCTCAATGGGAATGGGGAGGTCGGATGCACCGGCAGCATTCAGAATGGTGCTGGTGCATCCGACATGCTCTGCTCGCCGTTGCCGGTTTGCCCGCCAAGTCAGTCCTGGCGGCCGGGAAGGCACCGGCGAGCAGAACTCATAGTTTGCCAGTCCGGTAACAACGGTACCAGCATGCTTACCGGTACCATTGTTACCGGACCGGCAAACTTATAACGAGGCCCGTAGTGTTCAAAGCTGACATAGAAGCGGACATAAAAATCTTCTTTCTGTGCAACTTCCCAGGCGCCACATTCCATGGCATAAGGTGGCAAGCGTTCAAGGTATTCATTTGAGGTATGGCAATTTCTAGAGAATTTATATGATATGACATGTATAACGCGCCTGTACACAAGTGTTTCTAGGCTTGAGAAGACAAGGAGGGGGAAACAAAGGGAGGACAAAACAACGATCTTACTAGGCATTGTCATAGTCCGATCGTGCAAGTGCAGGGAAGAAGTGCAGGGATAGCTGATAAGCGCAGAGAGAAGGGACTGTAGGGTTGCAGGTACAGACCCTTAAGTGCTGGGGGAGCCCGGAGGCAATACAAGGGCAAATGGACATGCAGGAGCCTGGGCCCAAGTTCAGAGGGTAGCCAGGTGACCAGTGTGCGGGGCAGTCAGGGACATCAGCAGGGGAGAGAAAGAGAAAGTGGAAGCAAAAAGGAAGGTCTTAAACTTGAGCAGAACCACCTCCGGTTCCGGAAGCAACTTTAGAGGCATTGAGGCTGTTCCAGAGCAGGCCCCAGCCAAGGAGGGAGATCTACCCCCCACTGCTTGGAGAAGCGCCCGACACTCAGAGAGTTGGAGGTGTATAAGCAGAGAACTCAAAAGGAAAATGTTTAGGTAGAGAAAACTGGAGGTAGTGCTGTCCCAGGCCCCAGAAAGTCTTGTGGACGATGCAAAGGGTCTTGAACTTGATCCTTGCAGCGGGCACTCAAGACCATCTGTCGAGGCTTGCAAACTTGTGGGGATAAACTGAAGGCGCTACAGGGTACATATGGGCCAGCGCCTAACCCAGAAATACTGGCACGCATATGCAACCCCTTGGAGCAATTCGGAGATCATGCAGAGAGAAACCAGGTACTTTTCCCAACCGATGGACGCTAGGAAATATCGGGAAGGGGACAAGCCGGGGAGGACACTGCCCGCATGGTACATTGTGAGAAGGGACCCACACAAATCGATTGCATACTGGACGCACAGGGGGGGTAGTAAATAGACTAATCAAGACATCCTTGGTGTTCCGCAGCATTTTTGAGACATTGTATAGGATTAGTCAGCAACATGGGCAACAGGCCAGAAGGCATTCTTCGGTCACAGTTGTCCGAAACTGCCAGTGTCCAAATCAATGCCCCGCTTACAGTTGAGGACATAATAGCCGTCATTAAAAGGTCTTCCGAAGAATAAAGCCCCCGGCCCTGACGTGGACAGCTGAATTCTACAGAGAGTATAGTGTGTTACTGGACCCTCATCTCTTAGAAGTCTGGGAGGAATCCTTTGAGAATTTGCTTCTCCCGGAGTCACTGCGTGAAGCCACAATAACAATATTGCTCGAGCTCAATAAGCCTAGAAATGACCTCTGGGTTGTTTAGGCCCCTGTCACTCATGAACGTCGATACCAAGATGTATGCGAAGACAATGACAAATCGCTTACTCCCGCTTATGCCGTACCTGGTCCATGAGGACCAGGCCGGCTTCATTCCTGGCAGATCAACGACCCTCAAAATCCATCGGCTGTTTAATGTCATGGCTCGATTGGCCCAAGGCCTCCGTGGCGGCGGCGACGCTCGACGCGCAGAAGGCGTTCAATATGGTATCATGGGAATATCTCTTTGCCGTACCAGGGAAGAAGGGGGCTGGGCTCTAACATGATCCATTATATCAAACTCCTGCATACAAAAAAATTGGAAAGAGCACAGTTGAGAAGGACCATCTTTTTAGAAGCAACTTGGGTATACTATAATAACCCAGGCTGAGGTATAAAATATCAAGTTGCATGCTACTCGGCAGACCTAAAAAGTTACTTGTCACAGGAGTTTATATCAAACTCCTGCATACAACCAGTGGCCAGAGTGTTGGTGTACTCTCAGGTCATCCTCAGTAGAGGCACCCGCAGGGTTGTCCTCCATCTCGGGTATTATTCGCCCTGGCCATTGGACAGATGGCGGACTAAGTTAGAGAACGCCATGGTAAGCGAGGGATACGGTTGAAGGGTAACCCGGGGATTACTTCCTCATATGCAGACAACGTTATATAATATGTCGTCAGAGACCTGCAAGTGAATCTAGACCCGATTATGCATGATATCACTTATGGTGGCAAGTATTCTGTCTTTATAGTTAACTATACTAAAGCAGAGATTTTCTCACTGACGGCTGCCATGAAAGAACCATGTGGAGACTTTCCTTTGCGATGGGCGCCTGATCAGATTAAATATCTTGGGTTCACTGTGTCTAGGGATAGGAACACGCTCCTCTGCGATAACTACACTGCCCAGGAGCGATACGTGGAAGAGAGAATTAACAAGGTGGGCAACAGCCCCCCCACCCCCATCTCATTATCAGGTGGGCTGGCCCTAGTTAAAATGATATTACTGTCTAAACTACTGTACATTTTTGGCAATGTTTTCCTCTGCCCAGCCAAATCGTTGTTTCACAAGGATCCGTGTGTCCCTTGTGCAATTCTTGTGGCACGCGGGTGCCGTTTGGAAGAAATGGTTGGAAACGATACTGCCATATGACAGGGGTGGCTTCACAGCACTGCATTTTTAAATATATTTGCTGGCAATGCAGGCACAGTTCGCCACATATTGGTACTGGAATGGACAAGCCCTGCCACATGCTAAACTGGAGACATTAGTGGCAAGCGACTCTGATATTAGGACACCGTTACTCGATAGAAAATATAGGGACGACTGCGTATATGATCCAGTCCTTAGTACAGCCTGGTGCAATATTTATGCAAAACCTAGTGTGATGCATCTATACTATACGCAGCTCCCAGTGTGGAGATTCCCCGTCCTCACCGCCACATGGGATGGATTACTTATTTCATACTGGGAGCAGTTGGGATGTAGGGCACTGGTTCAGAGGGGAAAAACGTATCACACCGCAAATGTGGAAGCAGGAACACAGAGGCACAGCTCTTGAAATGATACAATATTTTAGACTGTTCAGTAGTCTCAGCATGGTGGGAGGTATACCCTGTAGATCCCCCTGAGGATGATGATCTTGTATAAATCACCAACTCCTGGGGAGGCCACAGGCTGTTGGCCACAATATATAAAATGATAATGGGCAAAATAGAGTTACTAAATCCCAGAGTGAGGCTAAGATGGGCTGCAGACATGGGTATGGACCCATTCAGATGGTCAGTGGCAACTGATGTGCTCTCATACCAAAACTGCATCACCGATCACAAGATTTATTTATTTATTTATTGTGCCTCTGTTAGGCGCTTATACAAGTAAATTGCGTTTTCAAAGCACCCACATGGCAACAGGGAGGGAACATGAGATTGAAAACAATGAATATACTGGAAGATAAAGACAAACCTACTAGGCCTTGTGAGCATTCAGAGCGTGCAAGTGCAGAGAGAGGGAGAGGGGCGTTAGTGCTGAAGTACCCGTGCTCGTGAGTGAGCAGCAGGTGTAAGTGCCAAAGTAGGAAGTGCTAGGGAATTTTCATCAGTAAAAAATAAATGGGTAAGAGTAGGACTACAGTGGTGAAGGCCAGTAAGTGACAAGGCAAGTGCAGTGTGGGAGACCAGGGCCCTGAAGGACACAAGGGCCCTGGTCACCAATCACAGCGACCTTGAGATTAGCAGAGGAGGGAAGAAGGGAAAGTCTTGAGGAGCCAGTCTTAAGCTAGTGCAGTATACGATCCTTAACAGGCTGTATTACACACCGAGCAGGATTGGTAAAATAAACCAGCTGGCAGACAGTGCATGCTGAGGTGCTGTCAGGAAGGCACAGACCACATGCACATGCTGTGGGGCTGTGAATGTCTGGTTGCTTTTTGGAAGTCTGCGATTAATACGCTGTCTGAGGTGGTGGGGGTACCGGTTGCTTGCTCGCCTATGGGGGCTTTATTTGGCCTGTGGTTAGACATTCCAGAGAAGCGATTGAGATCCTTTATAAGCATGGGGAGTATGGTGGCCAAACGATGCATTTTATGGAAGTCGAAAGACAAGACCCCGCCACGAGCCAAGGAGTGGTTGGCAGACCTGATGTGGGCCGTGAACAGTGAGGAAGCTTACATTGGGACAATGCCGATTACATCCAGACCCAAAAGGCATATGGGCAGAACTCTGTACATAACTGGCTAATCGACTTCCAGACTAAGGTCAGGGTATATGCGATGAGTGCGCAATGGGGGAGGGGGGTCGAAATGCCTGATCAATGGGGTGGAGGTTGTAATGTACAGAAATGTGTCAAGTGGAACTCATTTGGGTGCTCAATATTATTTTCTCGATTTTACCTGCACTGCGGATGTAAGCGCAATCTATTAATTTCTCCTGTTCAGAGTACTGTATTTCCCAACTGCCACGCTTAAAGTTTTTTTTTAAATCATGCTTTTCAAAAAGAACTGTTGTGTGCGAAAAACCTTTCTTACAGCAACCTTTCTCGCTCATTCCTGACTGTCTATCCACGATTCAGGAGTGGTGCACCTCCAATGATCTCTGCCTTGATGCCAGTAAGACTGAGATCCTTCACATGGTGAACCCCTGCTCCCGCTTTCCCTCTCTCACTCTGGCAGCCCTCCTTGGGCCCTATTCCTTCGCCTTCCTGTAAGGCAAAAAAACTTGGTGTCATCTTCGACTCCACTCTCTCCTTCTCTCCTCACTTTACAGACCTTCCCAAGAAGGCCCACTACCAATTTCACCTCCTCAGAGGTATTCCTCCTTTTCTCACTTTCCCCCAGAAGCTCCCCATCACCGGAGCTCTGGTTCTCTCTAGGCTGGACTACTGCAACAGCCTCTTTCTCAATCTGACTGGCTCTACTCTCCACCCTCTTCAACTAATTCAGAAGACAGCAAGACTTCTCATTGGCCTTAAGCCCAGCAACGGTATCTCTCCAGCCCTGAAATCTGTACACTGGCTCCCGGTGGCTGCAAGGCTCAAGCTCAAGACCCTCTGCATCGTCCACAAGGCTTTCTGGGGCCGGGGCCCGCATTACATCCAACTCCCTCTTCCAAAATACCTTCCTTCCCGAGCCCAACGCTCAGCTACCTCCAACTCTCTAAGGATCAGACACTTCTCCAGGCAGAGAGTGGAGGGTAGATCTCTCTCCTCTGCAGGTGCCTCCCTCTGAATTGGTCTGCCTGACCCTCTCAAACTTGAGCCGGACCACCTGAAGTTCAGGAAGCAGCTTAAGACTTTACTTTTCTCCTCTGCTTTCTCTCTCTTCCTCCCCTGCTGAACTACCGACTGGTTGCCTTGCTGCGCTCAGAGCCTCACTTGGTCTCAGGCCCCTCCATGATAAGTTTCCACTGCTTTGCCTCCGGGCCTTCCACGCACTCAAGGGCTGTAACTGTAACCTCCACAGTCCCCTGCCTCATTGCACTTCCCAGAGCCACGCTGTCCTTACTCAGAGCAATTGCTGCCCTGATTGCCCTTCCCATGCGGATGTCTGGCGGCGAGATGGAAAAGGGTGTCACTCCCAGGAGAGCAGCAGTGGGCCTTGTAAGCAAGAGAAATTTATGGCATGGAGTTTTTGACGGAATTGATATACGACCAGCGACCGTCACAGGAAATGGAATGGTCTCACTTCCTTGATAAATATATCCCCAGTGACCCAGAACCACAGTAGGTGTACAGAGAGGTGAATGTGGGTGGTTTGGAGTGGAGGACACTCAAGCACTGCCCTCAGAGGGGACCCTATGCACAATAGATAAAAGAAAGTCCCAACCGCTGAGGAGACTGACTGATGCAGCAATTCCAGAAAGTTATGATAGGGCCTCTACAACCTTTGTGTGCTTTTGGGGGGAGGGGGGGAGAATTGTTGGTTTTGCAATGTGATAACATTTTAGAATCGGCAGTAATTTGTGTACTGTGTCTACGGACCTGTCTCTACTGCTTTTTATTGAACTGACTGCTAATAAAATGTACATTTTTATTTTGTAGTATCTTTTTGAAAATTTGGTACTGAGAAAAAAAAAAAAAAGAAAAAAAAAAGACTGAAAAACCAATAATATAGCTTTATAATTAATGTATTTTTACAAGTGCAAAACACTTTCAAAGTGTTGCACCTACCAATTGTCCAGCAGAAGCAGGCCTCCAGAAAAGGTGCGTATTAGGCCTTTTTACGCATGAAAATCTTGTAAATATGACAGCTTTATTATTTTCCTGTGTACATTTACACACAGGTTTAGAGCAGAGGGCAGTGCAAAGGTCCGGTTACTTGACAGAAACCAGAAGGCTCCTTTTGATTTTTGTCTACATGGATGCAATTGCAAGCCTCCTCTGAAACAGAATGCATTTCTATGAAGCCTTTCAAAAAAAAAAAAAAACTGCACACTGTGATAAAAGGAATGGGTTCTTTCCATTCAGCTTCAGAAGCACTGTTCATATTTTCCTAGAATTTTAGGATTGTATAATTAATGAGATGGAAAACTAATTTGCAATTGAGAATTAATATTTTTAACAAATTATGCTTTTGTTTCCAGTGAAAGCAAACCATTATTTCACAATTGTATTTGAATGCTGTGAGCATAATCATGGGGAGGCACATCATTTTTACGCTTCCAATTTAATTTACCCTCTAATTATAAAAACAGTGTGTAAAATGATGACTATGCACAGTCTAGTTTACATCCATTCAACCTCGCAGTCAATGGGGTACATTACTATAAATGGTCAGATTCAGCAGAGTCTTTGCTAAAGAGTGAGTGATTGTCATTACACCAATCACAGGTGTTCTAGCCTCTCAAATCTTCAAGACTACAATTAAAGCATCCAAAACCTGACTCTCCAGGAAATGCATGCACTGGTCAAAAACAAACAAATGAAAGTTAATTGGTAATTGAAATAGAAACTCAGCAAAACCTGTCCCTGTGATAATCCAGATAGGTATTAACTTTATGTAGCTCTTCATAAATGGTGTATCCAACATCTAGGTACTGTGATTTATTATACCTCAGTCGATACTCAGTTAACCGACTTCTGAAGGATGTTAGCCAATAAGATAGCTCAGCCAGTTGAGCACTCGTCGTTGCAATCTGTGCGTGATCTGTAGGTTGTAGCTTCGAATCCCGGCAAGTCCAACTCAGCATTTCACCCTTTTGCACGGTTGTATGATAACATTGGCATACCATTTAGTAGTACTAGCTCCAGGAAATGAGGACTTTCATTAAACATCAAAGGACAATTCTGCTATCGAACCTCAAAACACACAATACAAATCATGTTTGCTTTACGATGTAATTGGCTAGGTTTTTGTGATTTCAACATTTAAATATATACATGTGAGATCAAATGGCCAGACCTTAGAGAAATAATGAAAGTTGTATTCCGTCATTGCAGAACTCTTAAAAATCACATTTACTCTCAAAGTTTAATACTCCCACCTCAAAATCTTATCTGGAGCACGGAGCAGAAGCATACACGGGTATGCGACATGTGGAGTGGACAAACCATAGCAGAAGGAGTTAGAGAAGTCTCCCTAGGATGAGGGCTAATAAAAAGGTACATGCCCTTAAAAAAACTAAAATATACATCAATGGTGGAGCACTTGTCAAGGGACTCTCCACTCTGATACTCTTACACAATAGAATTTTTTTTATGAAAGCACGAATGACCAAAGTAATTTAGTTATATACTACATCCATCTTCTGGCTTGAGTATTTCAAGTCAGACTCTAGCTTAAAGCACAAACAGCAAGGACTGCATATTTATTTCAGTCAGTCCAATAAAAGCAATTGCTCAAAGCTTAGAAAGTAAATTTTGCATTAATCAATTCAGATAGCATTATGCAAATGTATTAGTTTTCAATTGGGGATCATTTGTATGGATTTGTATTGTGGCGACTAACCAGGTTACTCACCGTAGTGACCACCTTACTCCTAGTCCATAGTCCCCTTTCCTCCATACTTATGGGACATTCCTCCGTCCTGTGGGACGGGACCGGAGCACTTTGAAAAAGCATAAAAAATGTTGCAAACATTTAGTCCTTCCTCTCTTTCTGCACGGGGCAGAGCACGTAGCCGTAACCCCGCCCTTCTCGGCTCCGCCCCACGCATTGTCCATCAGTCCTTTTCTATCGCCAGGTCAGAGACCTTTAAGCAATAACAGAGTAACCTTGTTAGAGGGGACGGCGGGCAGGCGTATGAAGGAAAGGGGACTATGGACTAGGAGTAAGGTGGTCACTACGGTGAGTAACCTGGTTATACTCCTACGTCCCGTCCTCTTTCCTCCATACTTATGGGAGATTCCCAAGCACTCCTCATAGGAACTACGGGTGGATGGAAAACCCCCTACTGAAAAAGGTTCTTCAGCACAGCCTGGCCAAACTGAGCATCAGATCTGGAGCTAAGGTCTAGACAATAATGCTTACAAAAAGCTGATGGGGAGGCCCAAGTAGCCGCCTTTGCGATGGTCTCCCAGGGGACATATTTCTGAAAGGCAACTGCAGCTGCCTTGCCCCGCACCAGGTTTGCATGAATACCTTTAGGAGGCTGCAGTCCTTGGACAATGTAAGACTCCGTAATACAGGCAGCGATCCATCTGGAGATAGTCGCCTTAGAGGCCTGCTTACCTTGTGGATTACCCAAGGTCACCAACAGTTGAGAAGAGCTCCTTAATTCAGAAGTTCTGTCCAGATAGAACTTAAGACCCCTTCTAACATCGAAGCAGTGCAGAACCCTTTCTGCTTCTGAAGCAGGGTTCGGGAAGACCAGCAGGGAGATTGACTGATTTAGATGGAAATCAGAGACCACCTTCGGCAGGAAAGAAGGTTTGTCCGTAGGACCACCCTATCCTAGTGAAAAACCAAGAAGGGATGCTCCACCGACAAAGCCTGGAGCTCACTCACGCCTCGCTGAGGTCACAGCAACCAATAAGGACCCATTCCACGACAGGTGCTTGAGGTCCACCGTGGCCATTGGTTCGAAGGATTTATGGCACAACGCCGTAAGGACCGCATTTAGATCCCACGACGGGTGCGGATTAGGAACCGGGGGATAAAGGTGCGTCAAACCTGCAAAATGTTTCTTAACCACTGGATTAGACAGAGTATGAGCATTGGTCCGTAGACAGGTAGGCGGATACCGCCGAAAGATACGTTCTGCATGACAGAACGTGAATTCCCAACTCTGCTAGGTGGGATACAAAGGACAGTACTGTGTCAATCGTAGTCGCCCTTGGGTCCAGTTGTTTGTGTAAACACCAATGACAGAACCTGAGCCATTTGCTTCTGTACTGAGACCTCGTCGCGGGTTTCCTGGCTGCCTGAATAATGCGCATGCTATCCGCAGACAGGTTGAGATGTTCTAAAGACCTGAACTCGGGCACCATGCCGCCAAGCTGAACGATTGTGGGGAGGGGCTGCCACAGCTGTTGATCCGGCAGAGGCAGGAAAGCATAAGCCCTCATGTTGTGCCATGGAATCTCGAGAGCATCCCCCAGAGAGGAGGCTCCCAGCCCGTTTCTGGAGGCATACAGAGGAAGCTTCCCATTTGCTGCTGTCGCAAAGAGGTCCACTTCCAGAGTGCCCCAACGCAGGAAAATCCATGAGAGGATCTCCGCCTTCAATTCCTACTCGTAGCTGACCATCGTCCGCCGACTGAGGGCATCTGCCGTGACATTCAGCTGGCCCGGAATGTGTACTGCAACTAGCCAGAAACCATGACGAACCACCCACTCCCAAATCTGGATGGACAGGTCCAAAAGAGGAGGAGACTTGGTGCCCCCCTGCTTGTTGATGTAATACATTGACACCACATTGTCCGTGCGGATACGGACCACTTTGTTGGCAATGATAGGTCTGAACGCCTTGAGCGCTAGGAAGATCGCCAAAAACTCCAGATGATTTATGTGGAGGAGCTTGTCCTGAGGCGACCAAAGATCTGAGACCTGAAGAAGATCCAATGTCGCACCCAACCCTAGAAGGGAGGAGTCCGTCGTGACGTTTACCATAGAGGGTGGGTCCTGAAAACCCTGCCCCCACCGGACAGGTTGCTGAGAGACGACCACCACTCCAGGTCCGCTCTCCTGGAAGCCGGAATCATTATCAATTTGGAGTCCGGATCGGCAGCCTAACGCCAAGAACTCCGAAGAGCCTTCTGAGTCCGCCTCATCTTGAGATGAGCAAGAGGAAGAGCCAATACGCACGAGGCCATGAGACCCAGAAGCCTCTGGAACCACCAGGCCGACATGCTCCCCGACTGCGCAAAAATCTGACACGTGGCCAACAGATCCACCATTCTGTCGCCGGTCAGGTAAACTCTGCAGTAGATCGTGTTCCAGCGAAAACCCAGGAAAATCAAGTCCTGAGAAACCGTCATGGAAGATTTCCGCCAGTTCACCAACAGCCCGAGGTTGAACAGGAGCTGGAGGAGAGACTGAAGATTGCACGCGGCTTTCAACGGGCAAGGGATGCGTAAGAGCCAGTCGTCTAAATACGGATACACATGGATGCCCTGCAGACGAAGATAGGCCGCGATCACAGACATGATCTTCATGAAGAAACGCGGCGCCGAGCTGAGGCCAAAAGGAGGCACTCGAAACTGGAAGTGCTCCTCTCCCACAGAGAAACAGATATATCCTGTGTGGATTCCAGATCAGAATATGCATGTACGCATCCTGAAGGTCCACCACGCTGAGCCAATCGCCCATCTGCAAGGAGGACCGTATCTGGCCGGGCGTGATCATCTTGAATTTCTCTTGGGGTAGGAAAAGACTGAACTGGGAAAGGTCTAGGATGGTGCGCAGGCCAGCCTGGTTGGGTTTGGGCACTGTAAACAGCCGGGAGTAGAAGCCCTCCCCTCGCTCCACAAGGGGAACGGGTTCCACAGCTCTGAGGTCCGACAGTTTCTGAATCTCGGCTCTTAGAGAGGACGATCCCGACTGCTGGAAAGGAGGGTTGAAGCGTGGGGTAGGGAGGTAAGGGTAAGCGGAAGCCCGCCCAAGATACTGACAAGACCCACCTGTCCTGTGATGGTCTGCCACGCCTCCCAATGAGACGCAATGCGTCCTCCCACCAGGGTCTCGTGCGAGTGCGGAGAGCACTCATTTGGCGGGTTTTTCGGTGGTGTTATCACCTGAACCTGAGAAGGAGACTGAGGAGCGGGAGAAAAGGAGTCCGTTGCTGCCTTCGGCAGGAATTACCCAAAGGGGTAACCACTCTGAGGGATTTCCGATCTAGAAACCCTCTGAAACCAGAGGACAAGCTTTGCGACAACAGTCTCTGGGTTCTAAAAGGAGTTTTAACCAGGACGAACCAGGACTTAGCTGTCTGGGTGCTGTCCTTCGTTTTGGTCAGCTCCACATCCGTTGAGGAATGGAAAAGCTCCTTACCGTCAAACGGCGGGTCCAACACCTTGTCCTGCACCTCCTTTGAGAACTTGAGGTATCAACTCCCAGCATAAGGCCCAGAGCCGAAGTGTCGACCTGATGAGCCGCGGCCGCCAGCAGATCCTGGGCCAAGACCGTGGCATCGGACAATCCCGCCTTAAAGTCCTCCAGCGGCTCGACCGGGATGAATTCCTCAAACTCCGACAGAATTTCCACATTTTCATATTCACCCCCACTAACACAAGTTCCGCATTGGCCTGCCGGAGCTACAGGGCTGAGTTAGCAAAAATCTTCCTCCCAAGGGAGTCGAGGAGGTTGTCCTCCTTCCCCAGGACCTGATTAGCCGTCGGTAGACGAAGATGCTGCAGGCCTTGACTGTAAAGTGGTCGCAGCCACCACCGTTGTGGAGGGGGGCGGACAAGATGCTAGGGCCACCTCTTCCGAAGAATGCAGCCTGTAGCGCACTTCAATTTTCTTATTGACGAAAAGTCCAGAGTGTGGCTTCTCCCAGAATCTACGGACCTCGACTAAAACGTCCTTCTGCAAGAGCAGGCCAGTATGCTCCGAAGGAGATGAGGCGAACGCCCCCGAAAGCACACCCTCCTGCGGAGCTGGTGCCGCGGGCACTGGAACATCCAATAGACACATCATGTCCAGCACACGGTTGTGGAAAGCTCAAATAGAGCGGGGCTGGTCTTCGCTTGTCCTGATCGCCCTGCGCATCATCCGACATGTCAGGGTCTTGCTGAACTACGTCGGGCACCGCCTGGAGGCAAGGGTGGAAGGGTAGGGGAGGCACCGTAGGCAAAGGCAGCAACGGCGGAACCACCGGAGGCGCGGGTGGAGCCGGAGGCGCAGGCAGGCATATCTTCCTAAAAAGACCCTTGAAATACTCCCTCATGGGGTCGGTATGCATGAGTGTCTGAAATATGCCGAAAAAGGCATCCTCCGGAGATGGCTTTGGAGCTACCGGAGGAGGCCTCTCAGGAGGAGGATAATTCCAGGGACCCAGAGGGGAGGGTTGCCAAACAGGCCCATCCCCAGAAGTGTCCACAAAAATCAAGGGTGCCGAACCCACAGGCAGCGAGATGTTGTGCGGAAGGGGCATCCCAGCGTTCCAGTCGTAAACTGGACGAAACGGATGCGCACAAGGAACCATATATGTTCACCCACAGAAACAGTTCCTACACCTGAGGCCGATGGCGTAGTTGTAGGGGAAGCGCCCATAATGGCTGCCGCGGTCGTGGCGGGAACGGCCACCATTTTGCCGTCACCTGAGGGGAACTGCGGCACATGTGGAAGTGAGGCAGGGGTCCCCACCGGTGGATCAGGGGTCTTCATTTTAGCCTTTACACAAAGAACCTCGGCCGAGCCGGTACTATGTGGCCTGGAATGTTTCTGCGACATGCCAATAGCCAAACTAGCCTTCACAGGAAGGACCTCGGCACTGCTGGTAAAGGAGGAACTACCACTCCTGCCCCCTCAACAGTTCTGGCATCACCACAAGAGCGGGAACGGTGAGAAAACGCTTTCACCGATAAGGCCTTCTCAGGCCTCTCAGAAATTTTGGTTTCCTTAGCCTCTGTACAAGGGACCTCGGACCCAAGTCCGGTCGCAGCCTTCCCACCACGGGCCTCGAACATGTGTTCGGTAACACCAAGCCCAGCCGAGGCCTTGGGGCGCACCCCGGTACTTTTGAGGGAAGCCGCTAAAGAGGCCTCAGAGCGAGCTCCGGTACCCCACGACTCAGTAGAACTAGGTCTACAAGCAGCCCCCACAGGAGGGGCCTCTGAGTGTACTCCGGTATCCTCAGAGAAAACTCTGGTATACTTATTAGGCCCCGAAGGCACCTCGGGGCAAGCCCCGGTGATGGAGCTGTCGACGCTCCTCCCGGACCGGGAAGAACCTGGGAAGAACCAGGGAAGGTGTCTCCCAGCCGGGGTGCTCTGAAAAGTAAAGTACTTACCGGGCGTTTCTTCTTTTTGTCGATGAAAGATTGAAAATGCGAAGGAGGAGTACGCTGAACACCTCCTCCCACCACTCTAACCAACGTTGAAGTGTCCGGACCGAAAGAGAAGCACAATAAAAACGGGAGTCCCAATGGAGATCCGGACCCAAACACTCTAAACAAAGAGGATGGAAATCCGCCCTTGCGAAGCGTCGACGACACGAGGAACAATCTGGAAAGTCTAGTTTAAAACGACATAGACAGATTATTACGCGATCGCTAGCGAGAGCCAGAGGAGGAGGAAATAAAGGAAGATATTCTTCAGTAGATGCAAGTGCGTCAAGTCCGAACGAGCAGAGAAAAGGACTGATGGGCGAGGCGCGGGGCGGAGCCGAGAAGGACGGGGTTACGGCCGCGTGCTGTGCCCCGCGCACAGAAAGAGAGGAAGAACAAAAAAATTGTGCTAACTTTTTTATGCTTTTTCAAAGTGCTCCGGTCCCGTCCCACAGGACGGAGGAATGTGCCATAAGTATGGAGGAAAGGGGACAGGACGTTTTAGTAATAAGGGCAACGTTATGGGAGGCTGTCTAGGAAATGCAATCCAATCCCCCACTTGTTAGTAGTGCCAATGTGTGGTGAGGCAGTGGGTTTTTCCTGTAATCTGCATTTATTAGCAGCGATGATACACCTCAAGTGGCACAATGCCGGATGCTTTCTCTGAGTTTTGGTTACCTTGCTGATGAGCATGTGTGGTGTTTGGCACAGAGGTAGGCCTTTAAGAGTAAACATTTCAACTAGGATGCACAATCAATAAACTTGCATACTGATCAATGACCTACCTTCTTGAATATAGTTTTTGTAGTAGAGAAGTTTATTTCGGGGATACAACAATGTACCCATAAAAAATGCAGCAAAAGACAACCAAATTACAAATCAACACGTGTACAAAAGATTCCAACATCATTAAAACTATAAAAACATTCAAAAGTTACAAAATAGAACATTTCAGGCAGACTTCAATAAAAATGTTCGCAGATAACGCAGTCTTTAAAAATGACAAGAGAGCACAGCCCACACAAACGGAGTCCGCCCATAGAAGGTAACAGAGAGCAGGTTCATAGTGACGGAATCCCTGGCCCCTTAAGAGTGGTTCAAGCGTGTGCTCTCTAATGGGCAAAATGGCTAGCCAAAACAAAAGTGTGGCAAGTCCTCTTTAAGCGCATCACAAAAGACACACAATTGGTTCTCATTCCCATTAGACCAGGCAGCCACTACTGCTCTAACATGAATACAATTCAAACGTGCCCTGGTAATGCGCTGAGAAGGATTCCGAGCCCATCGCAAATACTTCTGGAGACCTGGATCCGCAATAATAATGTGTTTCCTATTAGCAGGTCTCATGATCTCAGAAGACTCCCTTTAATCCAGGATATGCTGGCGCACACTAGCTTTCACAAACTTCAAAACATAGCAAGACACAACTTCTGTCATATATAGAAATATTGAGCTTCCACCAGTGTGGCTTTTACAATGACTAAGACAGGGGGGGGGTCTTCAAATGGGGTCCATGGGCACATTAAAGATGTGTACTTGCATACTCTCCCAGAAAAAGTAGCTTTTCCTACTTAATGGTTGGTTAGGCCATATTCAAACCAATGTCACTTTTCTATTGAATACAAATTATTCTACCCAAATTGCTAGATGTTTTTCTCTGATGAAGTACAATATTTATACTATTTTTAATGCACATTGTTCTTGAAAGAAACATTGTATATGGGAAGATAGAACAATGATATTCTTAGGGTGTTGCGCTAGACAAGTACTGCTTCCTACGATGAAACACTACCTCAATAGTACACTTCTGTTGAAAACTGACATATGGTTCCCACAACAGTAGGTCTTGTTGGAAAATATCAGAGCCGAGTGCTGACGGCTTACCTTTACACCTTGGATCAGACCGTTCATTAGAAAAGTGTGCTTTGGGAAGGTTTCATGCAAAACCTATAATGGAAGAAAGGAGATAGGGAGTTGAAAAGATGTGATGCGGTTAGTGAAAGCAATATGGAGCAATGCCAATAAAGACAAATAAAATGTTTCATTTTTTTTTTCAGAGCTATGCAAAGGCAACATCCACACCACAAATATCCCCATCCTAAATTGTGAGCAGGTTAGATGCTCCAGAATGAAAATAAAGCACATTTTTGAAAGATTCCCACGATGTAGTACAAGTTAGCATTACATCCCGAGGATCAATGGATACTTAAGGGAATTGATTAACTAGGGCAGGGGGCTGCAACCTTTGACTCTCCTGATGTTTTTGACTACAACTCCCACTATCACTAGACAGAACAGCCAATAACGAAGGGTCATAGGAGCCCTCTTCAAAACATTGAGAGCTCCCCCGGAACAAAGCGGTATCGACAACACCATTACATTTCAGAAATAGATGCAAATTATATTGAACATGATCCCTGCATAATATACTAAAGAGGAGGGGAGTGGTTGGGGTGGGGTGGGAGATTGGGGAGGAAAGTAGGGTCGGGGTTCGGAGGTGAGGGGGTGGCATGAGTGGAGCAGAGGGTGGCTGAACAGAGAGGGTGGGTGGGTGGGTGTTGAGGGAAGGGAGGAGGGTGGGTTGGTGGGTGGGTGGGTGTTGAGGGAGGAGAGGGTGGGTGGGTGGGTGTTGAGGGAGGAGAGGGTGGGTGGGTGGGTGTTGAGGGAGGAGAGGGTGGGTGGGTGGGTGTTGAGGGAGGAGAGGGTGGGTGGGTGGGTGTTGAGGGAGGAGAGGGTGGGTGGGTGGGTGTTGAGGGAGGAGAGGGTGGGTGGGTGGGTGTTGAGGGAGGAGAGGGTGGGTGGGTGGGTGTTGAGGGAGGAGAGGGTGGGTGGGTGGGTGTTGAGGGAGGAGAGGGTGGGTGGGTGGGTGTTGAGGGAGGAGAGGGTGGGTGGGTGGGTGTTGAGGGAGGAGAGGGTGGGTGGGTGGGTGTTGAGGGAGGAGAGGGTGGGTGGGTGTTGAGGGAGGAGAGGGTGGGTGGGTGGGTGTTGAGGGAGGAGAGGGTGGGTGGGTGGGTGTTGAGGGAGGAGAGGGTGGGTGGGTGGGTGTTGAGGGAGGAGAGGGTGGGTGGGTGTTGAGGGAGGAGAGGGTGGGTGGGTGTTGAGGGAGGAGAGGGTGGGTGGGTGTTGAGGGAGGAGAGGGTGGGTGGGTGGGTGTTGAGGGAGGAGAGGGTGGGTGGGTGGGTGTTGAGGGAGGAGAGGGTGGGTGGGTGGGTGTTGAGGGAGGAGAGGGAGGAGAGGGTGGGTGGGTGGGTGGGTGTTGAGGGAGGAGAGGGTGGGTGGGTGGGTGTTGAGGGAGGAGAGGGAGGAGAGGGTGGGTGGGTGGGTGTTGAGGGAGGAGAGGGAGGAGTGGGTGGGTGGGTGGGTGTTGAGGGAGGAGAGGGAGGAGTGGGTGGGTGGGTGGGTGTTGAGGGAGGAGAGGGAGGAGTGGGTGGGTGGGTGGGTGGGTGTTGAGGGAGGAGAGGGAGGAGTGGGTGGGTGGGTGGGTGGGTGTTGAGGGAGGAGAGGGAGGAGTGGGTGGGTGGGTGGGTGGGTGTTGAGGGAGGAGAGGGAGGAGTGGGTGGGTGGGTGGGTGGGTGTTGAGGGAGGAGAGGGAGGAGTGGGTGGGTGGGTGGGTGTTGAGGGAGGAGAGGGTGGGTGGGTGGGTGTTGAGGGAGGAGAGGGTGGGTGGGTGGGTGTTGAGGGAGGAGAGGGTGGGTGGGTGGGTGTTGAGGGAGGAGAGGGTGGGTGGGTGGGTGTTGAGGGAGGAGAGGGTGGGTGGGTGGGTGTTGAGGGAGGAGAGGGTGGGTGGGTGGGTGTTGAGGGAGGAGAGGGTGGGTGGGTGGGTGTTGAGGGAGGAGAGGGGGGTGGGTGGTGAGGGAGGAGAGGGTGGGTGGGTGGGTGTTGAGGGAGGAGAGGGTGGGTGGGTGGGTGTTGAGGGAGGAGAGGGTGGGTGGGTGGGTGTTGAGGGAGGAGAGGGAGGGTGGGGGTGGGTGGGTGTTGAGGGAGGAGAGGGAGGGTGGGTGGGTGGGTGTTGAGGGAGGAGAGGGTGGGGTGGGTGGGTGGGTGTTGAGGGAGGAGAGGGTGGGTGGGTGGGTGGGTGTTGAGGGAGGAGAGGGAGGAGAGGGTGGGTGGGTGGGTGGGTGTTGAGGGAGGAGAGGGAGGAGTGGGTGGGTGGGTGGGTGGGTGTTGAGGGAGGAGAGGGAGGAGTGGGTGGGTGGGTGGGTGTTGAGGGAGGAGAGGGAGGAGTGGGTGGGTGGGTGGGTGTTGAGGGAGGAGAGGGAGGAGTGGGTGGGTGGGTGGGTGTTGAGGGAGGAGTGGGTGGGTGGGTGGGTGGGTGGGTGGGTGTTGAGGGAGGAGTGGGTGGGTGGGTGGTGGGTGTTGAGGGAGGAGAGGGTGGGTGGGTGGGTGTTGAGGGAGGAGAGGGAGGAGGGTGGGTGGGTGGGTGTTGAGGAGGAGAGGGAGGGTGGGTGGGTGTTGAGGGAGGAGAGGGAGGAGTGGGTGGGTGGGTGGGTGTTGAGGGAGGAGAGGGAGGAGTGGGTGGGTGGGTGGGTGTTGAGGGAGGAGAGGGAGTGGGTGGGTGGGTGGGTGTTGAGGGAGGAGTGGGTGGGTGGGGTGTTGAGGGAGGAGTGGGTGGGTGGGTGGGTGTTGAGGGAGGAGTGGGTGGGTGGGTGGGTGTTGAGGGAGGAGTGGGTGGGTGGGTGGGTGTTGAGGGAGGAGTGGGTGGGTGGGTGGGTGTTGAGGGAGGAGTGGGTGGGTGGGTGGGTGTTGAGGGAGGAGTGGGTGGGTGGGTGGGTGTTGAGGGAGGAGTGGGTGGGTGGGTGGGTGTGAGGGAGGAGAGGGTGGGTGGGTGGGTGTTGAGGGAGGAGAGGGTGGGTGGGTGGGTGTTGAGGGAGGAGAGGGTGGGTGGGTGGGTGTTGAGGGAGGAGAGGGTGGGTGGGTGGTGTTGAGGGAGGAGAGGGTGGGTGGGTGGGTGTTGAGGGAGGAGAGGGTGGGTGGGTGGGTGTTGAGGGAGGAGAGGGTGGGTGGGTGGGTGTTGAGGGAGGAGAGGGTGGGTGGGTGGGTGTTGAGGGAGGAGAGGGTGGGTGGGTGGGTGTTGAGGGAGGAGGTGGGTGGGTGGGTGTTGAGGGAGGAGAGGGTGGGTGGGTGGGTGTTGAGGGAGGAGAGGGTGGGTGGGTGGGTGTTGAGGGAGGAGAGGGTGGGTGGGTGGGTGTTGAGGGAGGAGAGGGTGGGTGGGTGGGTGGGTGTTGAGGGAGGAGAGGGTGGGTGGGTGGGTGTTGAGGGAGGAGAGGGAGGAGTGGGTGGGTGGGTGGGTGGGTGTTGAGGGAGGAGAGGTGGGTGGGTGGGTGTTGAGGGAGGAGAGGGTGGGTGGGTGGTGGGTGTTGAGGGAGGAGAGGGAGGAGGTGGGTGGGTGGGTGGGTGTTGAGGGAGGAGAGGGAGGAGTGGGTGGGTGGGTGGGTGGGGGAGAGGGAGGAGTGGGTGGGTGGGTGGGTGTGAGGGAGGAAGGGAGGAGTGGGTGGGTGTGGGTGGGTGTTGAGGGAGGAGAGGGAGGGTGGGTGGTGGGTGGGTGTTGAGGGAGGAGAGGGTGGGGTGGGTGGGTGTTGAGGGAGGAGAGGGTGGGTGGGTGGGTGGGTGTTGAGGGAGGAGAGGGTGGGTGGGTGGGTGGGTGTTGAGGGAGGAGGGTGGGTGGGTGGGTGGGTGTTGAGGGAGGAGAGGGTGGGTGGGTGGGTGTTGAGGGAGGAGAGGGTGGGTGGGTGGGTGGTTGAGGGAGGAGTGGGTGGGTGGGTGGGTGTTGAGGGAGGAGAGGGAGGAGTGGGTGGGTGGGTGGGTGTTGAGGGAGGAGAGGGTGGGTGGGTGGGGTGGGTGAGGGAGGAGAGGGTGGGTGGGTGGGTGTGGGGGAGGAGAGGGTGGGTGGGTGGGTGGGTGTTGAGGGAGGAGTGGGTGGGTGGGTGGGTGTTGAGGAGGAGTGGGTGGGTGGGTGGGTGTTGAGGGAGGAGGGGTGGGTGGGTGGGTGTGAGGGAGGAGAGGGTGGGTGGGTGGTTGAGGGAGGAGAGGGGGGTGGGTGGGTGGTGTGAGGGAGGAGAGGGTGGGTGGGGTGGGTGTTGAGGGAGGAGAGGGTGGGTGGGTGGGGTGGTGAGGGAGGAGAGGGTGGGTGGGGGGTGGGTGTTGAGGGAGGAGAGGTGGGGGTGGGTGGGGTGAGGGAGGAAGGTGGGTGGGTGGGTGGGTGTTGAGGGGAGAGATGGGAGGGGGATGGGGGTGGGTGGGTGTTGAGGGGGGAGAGGGTGGGGGGGGTGGGTGGTGTAGCGGAGGGGGTGGGT